>NW_028244318.1:507500-1107500 GCF_964263255.1 Lissotriton vulgaris | reverse complement strand
TCAGTGGGGGTTTAAAGACTTTAGGGGTAGAGTCAAGCGCTTTCCATAGCTTCCTATGCCTGGGTTTCCAAGGGGAGGTGTTTAAGGCTATATTGTCCGCTCTTCTTAAAAAAGTTAACCATTCTTGCCATTTTTTTATGTGATTTTCCCAAAACTCTTCCAATTACACAATACTATTTTACACACCAATGTTAGCATTAAGTCAAGCAGATAGCGGTCATCCTCTCCCTTCAGATCTGGTTCCAAGAAGCCGGGTAACATACATGATAGCTCTCTAACCAGTGAAATGTTGAGTTTCTGGGAAATGAATTTGAAAATTTGATTCCAAACATTTTGTAACATAGGACATAGCAGGAGCATGTGAGATAAGTCACCTGTATGGGAGTAGCAATTTCAGCATAGTGGAGACTGGGTTAGTTTTAGTTTAAATAGTCTTGCAGGGGTCGAGTAAGTCCTGTTTATGATCATGAACTTTGTTTGTGAAAGATAAGGGGAGATTTTGTGTTTGAAAGGTATTGTATGTATTCACGGCCAGTCCAATGTAATTGGTTTGCTGTTCGGTTCTTCCTCCCATTTTTTTACATTGCTCAAATGTTGCTTACCCGGCAAGGGTAGAAATGATTTGTAGATCCTTGAGACTGTTGACCAGCAGTCAATAATTGGGAAAGTTTTGAGGGAAGTGAGGGGGGGGGGGTTCAAAATGGAATTAAGTTTGGAGATCTGTACTTTTAGCTTCAGAAAGTCGTAGAAATCTAACTCTGTTAAACCTTTCCCATATTTAAGTGTGGAGAAAGGAATAGGAGAAGTCCTATTATATAGGTCCTTGATGAAGCTAATACCCTTTAGGGACCACTATTCCCAAAATATGGTCTCTTTATTTATTTTTATTGCGGGGTTGTTCCAGATCACCTCTGAATTTGAAGCACCCATGTTTCTTGTAGAAAGGGTATCCAGCCGTGTTAAGGCTTTTTTAGTGTTTATTATGATATAATTAGAGTGCTTCAGTTTAGTGGTCTGCATTGTCATAATTGCTTGAAGGGGAATTCATTTAGTGAAATTTAATTCTACATCCACCCATTGTGGTTTGTAATTAGGGTTATCCATAAACCATGATGCTTCTTGTTTGCAAAGTTATGCTAATTGATAATTTCTGAACTTTGGTAACCCTACTCCTCCATTATTTTTTGCAAGCCTCAACTTACTTGCAGATATCCTTACTTGTTTCCCATGCCATGTGAAGTTGCTGATAACATTATCTACCTTTTTTTTTAAATTGTCCAAGAGCATCATGGGCAGCATACTAACGAGATAGTTTATGAGAGGCAAGATCATTATTTTATCAGACTTTGGGTGACCATGCTTCTAGGAGATCTGCGATTTCTTTTTATAAGTATTAGTTTCATTTTCTTCTAGAGTGGAGATGAGGACATGTGGAGAATTCTAGGCCAGGTATTTTATTGTTCCAGGCTGCCATGAAAGCCCTGACTTGCCCAAGATGTCCTTGGAACCACATAAGTTGAGTAGTTTTACCTCGGTCTTATCCCTATTGAGTGTATAACCTGAGACTTCTGCATATTCATGAATCAACTTCATAAGGGCCGGAATAGCTGTGGTTGCATCTTTGGACACCACCAGTATGTCGTCTGCATATGCTGCTACTTTGAATGAATTCTTCCCAAAGTCTATGCCATGAATCCCCTGATTGGCCCGCAAATGTTGGAGGAATGGTTCAATGGCCAGAAGGAATAGTGAAGGGGATAATGGGCAGCTTTTCCTGGTGCTTTGTTTTACCGGAAAGAACTCCAAAAGTACTCCTCCGTCTCTCACCCTAGCCCTCGGTTCATAGTATAGTGCCATGATCATCTGGATCAAATTCTCTCCTAGATTGTATTTCCTAAGTGATGCCTCTAGGAATGACCAGTCAACTTTATCAAACGCTTTTTCTGCGTCAAGCGTTATTGCGACTGGGGGGAATAGATTAATTTAGCTTTTTCTATTGCGTGGCAAAATATTCTGATATTATCACTGGACAACCTATATTTTAGGAATCCTGTTTGTGATGTATAGATGAGTTTAGCAATATGTTTTTGTAATCTAGTGGATAAAATCATAGCATATAGTTTGCAATCTAAGTTTATTAATGAGATCGGTCTGTAGTTTTTGTCAGTGACTCGTTTTTTCCCTCTTTTGGGATAACGGTAATTATCGCTTCCGTGGGTGTGCCTGTTATTTGTCCAGTGTTTGTGAACTGGCGGTAGAGGAGAAGTAAGGGGTCACATAGATGCTCTTCAAATGACTTATAAAAGGATGCATTATACCCATCAGGGCCCGGGGCCTTACCAGTTTTAAGCTTTTTAATGGCCATTTTGAGTTCATCCAAGACTCTTTTTTAAAACAGATTTTAACTTGCATGCCCCTCAAAGTGTGGATCTCCATTTCCATTGCCTGATAAGATAATTCATTACATTGAACTGCATTCCTATGACAGTGAAGTCTTTACAAAGCTAAAGAGCTTAACAGCAGATTCTGATCCTTTTTCACACAGAATTGACATCAAATGTAGAGGGCGATAATGGAAATATTGATCACAACAAAAAAGAGATGGATTTTATCTTCACAGGCATTGGATCGACACAAAGTTCTTGTACCAACCTTCCTTCCATTAGACATTTAACACAAGTGTGCCTACTCAAAGTTTAATATACAATGAGCAAGAATATGAAGAGATTGCTAATTCACACAAGATTCACAGTCAGGGATATATTTGAACTGCATGTATTTACAGCCTAAAGACAATTTATTAATTACATTAAAGTTATGAGACTTAATCCTGTCCCAAAAATATACCTAGATTAGCAATTTATCTCTTTTAGCAATTTGGCTCCTCTAGTTAAACAAAGGTAATTGAAGAGCAGGTGCAGTGGCTTAACAAAGCTTGAGGGGGCCCCCCTGCAAAGCACATTGAGGGGCCCCCCCCAGAGGTCCGGCCCACCACCTACCACTTTGCCCGCCCACCCAAAAATCTGGTATGTTTTGATTTGAAACCTCCAACATTTAATGAAATGCCTCTATATTGTGTTGCTCAAAGTTCTAATGAGAAAATGGGAAAAACTCTTAACATAAGATACGCCATTTGTAACAATACTGTCAAAAGCAGATTATTTAACTGAGGCAAAAATCAGAACAATGCCAAGGAGCGGTCCTATTGTCTCAGGAACTGCCTCTGGCTGAAGAACAAAGAACTATGAAGGGTCTGATTTAGAATTGACATTAATGGACAATAACTTGAACTTTGAAAGACAAACCGCAAACTTGCTATTCCATAGACTCGACTGACAATATACATGAGAAGTACACAAGATATAACTCAGTATCCGGTGAAAGAGAAATAGCCTGGTGAATTATCTACTTGCCACACACTAGTGACTGTCAAGGGTCACAGAAAGTGTCACAGACACATTAGTCCAAATTCTAAATGTGTTTCCATGTAATATTCAGGGATGGTGATGTGTGTTTTCAATATTGTAACACAGCAGCTGTGCTCTATTATTATTGCAAATAATCTCTGTGACACACTCCCATTTCTCATATGTTTGAGGTCCTGATTTGATCCAAAACAAACTATTTTATAGGTGTTGCATGAAACACAACATTCCTCTACAAAATGTCTGTAATAGACACAGATTACCAATATTGAAAAAAAGCAAAGGTAAGTGGTATTTAAAATAATCTGTTGATGAATCTGCAGAACAGAACTAGTTTTATCAGGGGGGGGCTGAAAGTCTGGGGCCCTGGGCCAGAGCCCACTTCGCCCATGCCTTAAAATGTCTCTAGATGGCATCTGCCTTTAATGGATGCAACAATCTCCCATGCAGTAATGGCAACTTCAGAGGTAGCAATTGTGACCTGAGGAAAGTAAAGAAGGCCCTGGCAAGAGGTGAAGGATATGGCTCGACAAACATGACAAATGGCAGAGCACTTAGAATCAGGCCTTGGCCCTGGCATGAAACAGGAGCTAAGAATTTACTGTACGTGAAAGGAAGTGTGAGGGAAGATAGCAGCCCATCACAAAGTGGTGGGCATGTAAATGCAAGTAACAGGGTGGCCAGAGACAGTCCTGCAGGCAAAGTGGCACCAAAACCCACACACCTAAATAATTTGAAAAGATGTCTTGCAGCCCCTCGTGTTTGATCGCAACTTGGAAAACCAAAGGCATGTACATTTTAGTAAGAAGCATCCAAAGCTGCTCAAGCGGCACATGATTTCTAACAAATAGTAGCTAGTTATAAGTTTTCATTTAAAATATGTGTAAACATGTTTTTTCCAATACACTCCTTTCCCATATAACAGTTCTCCATCTGATGTTCAGAGTAAAGCTGGAGAGGATATTGAAAATGTGGTTAGTTGTTAAAGAAAAAAGTAAGATTCCGATCACCTTCCTTTTTCTTTTGCCAATGAATGCAATGGAATTTTAGAAGGGAGTAAAGCAAACTATATTAAGCGATTGGTTATGCAGAGTGATGAATATTGCAAATTCGGTGAATAAATAACATCAATACTCAGAGGAGTAAGATACTTATGTGCCCTCACATTATACACACTGCTGTCTACAAAAAATATACATTTTCAACTCGTCCAACTTGTTATTTTCAACATGATTGACAATGCTGTATTAGCATAGCAGTATGCTTAAAAAATATCAAAGTCCATATTCAACTCCGTGAACTTTCACTCATGGTTCAAAATGCGGGAAGTGCCTGTAATGTCCAGAGATGGACACATATCTATACTATGTAGATTAAACGGTTGAGGCACTGGGGGTGGCACATCTCTGCCCATTCACAGATTGGCTTTGCCCTTTGCTTCCCAGGTGGCCATCACCAACCTAAGCCTCATATAACAAATCAGAGAAGGAAGAACGAAAGTCATAAGTTGGCTAGGGGATTGAAACCAGGGGCCCAACTAGACTCAAACTTCGGGGAGGGGGGGGGGGGGAGGCTACCACTCCCAGCCAGGGCTGGCCCTAGCACTGGTCGCACACGGTGCAACAGTCTTTTTTGCCGCCCTCCCCCATTTCCTCCTTCTCCATGAATTCCCTCACTACCAGTAACCAACAATGCACCTCATCTCTCTATAGCGTCTTTCTGACAAACATTTCATTTTTTTATAGTGCTACTCATAGTTTTCTCACATTCAGTTCTGTGATGTGCATGGTACACGTTCTTTGTAGCAGGCACATTGACCCTATGCCCTTTGTAGGTGTCAAGAATGACCAGGTGAGTGCATGATGAGCGATGTGACAATGTGCGAGTAGGGTGAGAGGAGTGACTGCAGGGTGAGTGAGGGGACCATACTATTTTGGGTGCGGATGTACGTGCAGAGTGGGACGAAAGAGAATGCATGGTTAGTGATGGGCTTTTTCAGTGAGATTGCAGATTGAGCAGTGAGGAAGACAGATGAGTGAAGTATCACATGAGTGCAGGGTGAGTAGTGTGCTTATGTGACTGCAGGGTGAGGTACAGGGTGAACAGCGCAAGTGCATTGTGAATGCGGTGTGATCACTGAGTGCAGGGTGAGCGGGTGAATGGTGTGAGTGCATGGTGTTCAGTGAGTGCATTGTGATTGCTGGGAGTGCAGGGTGAGCGTAAAAGTGAAGGGCGAGAATGAGGAGTGATTTGCGGAGTGCATTCCCAGACACTTGAAGTAACTTAGCAAGTTATTGACGGCGGCGTAGGGTTTCACATATAAGTTAAACTACTGCGATTAATCAGGGATTGAGGGTATAGGAAATAAATAATGTGCTGATCCTGCAACAAACTTCCAGTCTTATGATTAGGGTTGCCAGCTCATTATTTTGATGTCCCAGACTGGACAAAAATAAGCAATCACCTAAAGCCGTATTTTCAGCACTTATCTGTGCATACTTCGAACAGTAAATATAAATATAAAGCACTTTTAATTGTGTTCTAGAGCTGCCTGAATGTTGAGATCCATTGCTGATAATTAAAGGGAACAAAGACAAAAAAGCCACATTATAAATTAATACATACTTTTTTTATTTATAACCCTATTTAGTGCCAAGACTCCAGGCTCTTTAAACAACACACGGTTGACATTTTTCTTTTGGCAACCCTACTTTATATTCCTTTTCATGAAATGCATTCTCACACTACAGCAGTAAATGTAAATTTCAAATGCAAGGAATAGGCAGAGTGGGAGCCCAGGGAGTACTGGAACCAGAAAAAAAACTAAGCCTCTGTAACCAGTTTACAAAGGTATGCTGACTGTGCATCTCAGATAGAGCGTAAAGCTGACTGTAGTGGTGCACTGTAGCACCCAACAACACTTTTCAATAATGTACATCACACACAGACATGTAATAGAGCACACTGGGTAGAGCTTATATAGCTCAGAAATACCATACAGCTGGATGGCACGCAACTCCCAAGAGCATTGTAAGTAGTATAAAACACATGCAAGCATTGAACAGAATGCACTGGACAGACCTTGCATACACCCTACATAGCGTAGATATACTATATAGCTGGCTGCACTGTGGTCCCGAAAAGCACTTTTCAATGGCATGAAACACACACAAACTTCCAACACAACACATTAAATAGAACATTTTGCATACATTTAACTAAGCACAGGCATGACATTTGGGCTGTGGGCCATATATTCCATAAAATGCAGTATATTAACATAAATAATGTAACCTAACATGTAATTGCTGTCCCTATAGATGTGTGGCTCTATCTATAACTTGGTCATCGGAATGTGCTACAAACAAAGACGATGATGCTGGGCTGGTAAACAGGAGAGAGGAGCGGGGCAACCCATTTTCACTATTGAGAGAGTCAGAAGCACACCATTTAATTTATGAGGTCAGGACTGTTATGAGGCAACTGGTGCACCCATGTGCGCTACAACTACTGCGCTGATGGGGACCCTGGAGACTAGAACATGGGGGCTACGGGGCCTATATTACATTCTACACCTGGCCCCATGATGCATGTGACTGGCATGTCTGGTATGCTGTCCACCCCATTCCACCCTCGGAGACTCCTCTGACAGATTCACTGGAGGCCTGGCCTGCAACTTCAGTTGCAGGCTCAAGTCAGCGGCAGAAGACTGGGCAAGGTTAGCCAGGGGCTAGCAGTAACCAAATTATGGCTGCACAGTTTCTCTGAGCCATCGCACCTCACGCGCACTTTTAATTGCGCAAAGCGGCATGCGCATGACAATGACCAGCCTCACCGTATGCTCCACACTAATGGTGAGTACTACGCAGACGCGCATCATTTAATTACCGACGGCGAGTGTAACGTAAGTTATGTAACTCACATCCTAGGCGGTTGTGTGTAGTGCTAAGTGCTGCCCGACCCCGCCCCTGTAGCCCGTGGGCCCCCTCGCAACGTGCGGGCTGCGTGGGCCTGTGTTCTGCCCCAGGAGCCACTTGGATGACTTGGGCCCAGTTGGTTCTGATTTTCTTGTGGACCCGGGGCAGGAGTAGTACTGGGGGAAGGCATACAGGAGTCCTATGTTCCACTCCAAGCAAATGTGCCTCATAGCGAAAGCCGATTTGGAAATTCCAACGTGCAGAAGTGCTGATCTCAGTTCTCAGCAGTGGTGAATAGATCAAGCAAAGGTTCTTCCCATTCTTGTAAGAGATCTTGCACCACCCTCCAGGTGAAAACGCCATTCGTTTCCAGGCGCTGTACGGTGGATGCAGCAGCACTTGTCTTTTCATAGAGAAATTCCACAGCTCAGAGACATATGTTTGCACGAGGCCACGTGCAATGCCTCGTTTGATAAGGATGCCCTCAGAGGGTTGCCGTTCGTCCACAATTTCAGTAAGGACGATTGTCAGTGAGGGCGTGCGACAGAATCACCCTGCAGTCATCAGGGCAGGTTACAGAGAGCTGAGCACTCAGAGAGCGGGAGAAAAGTTTATCAGAGTTGGACCCATGTGAGTGGTGCCTTTAGTCGAAGGCTACCATGCATATGTGATAGACATTCGTGTTCTTAACTGGAATAACAAACTAGGAACTAGGAACAAGTCCTTTTCAACAGAGGGCACCTTGCTTTGAGCAGGCCCTGCAATGGAGCTCAGAGAGGTTCTAAAACCAGATTGTTTATCTCCAGAATACAATTAAATGCGGTAGTTTTATATCCGATATATAATTTTACAAGATATTTTACAGTTCTGCAGTGTTTAACTACAACATGTAAGATATTATAGACAAAACAAAGCAGCTTCCTTAAAGTGCATATAATCCCTGTAAAAGTAATTTATTTTGGCGGGCACGTATCACTTTTGTGTCATTTTATCTTGCACTATCGGGTATTTCCCTTATTTTTTTCCTAATCCAGGAGTTTATGATAATATCCATTCATTCATTCATTCAATGTTCAGATGCATTTGTTGGCGCAGTATTGTTGCTACGTAGCACTATAAACAACTAATGCTATATTTATTTAACCAGATCATTCTGATGCTGCTGTCAGTCAAATTGAAAATCCGGTTTTGATTCCAGCTGAAGATGCATCAACCCTGCAGAGCTTTCTCCCCAGCAATGTTTTCTTCCCAAGTTTAACGAAACAAGGGCCTGGTCGGAGACATGCGCTGATTTCGATGAGCCATTTAAAAGGGAAATTACGGGGACTTTGGGAATGACTCACTCCCTGAGGGGGATGTCACCACGAGAGATATGTCCGGAATGTCGCTGGGTTGTGACTTCCTGTGAGACAAGAGCAGGCAGTAAAATGCAAATTGATAAGACAAGCAGGTGAACACCAGGACTTAATTAAAGAGCAATTTTTTTTATTCTTAGGCATGACGCATCTTATAATTGGAAACTGGGGCCTGCATTCTTTACCTGGGACAGAAGCAGATTGTAGCTCCCCCTTAAATGTCGTCCCCTTCCATGTCTCCAGCCCCAACACACTTTCACGGAGGAAACATTTGTGGAGGGGGTGGACTTCTGAAATCACAATACATTAAAGTTGTTCCTTGCAGTAAGAGGTTGCTAGGTCAGGACAATTGAGGCAACTGGTGCACCCATGCGCGCTACAACTACTGCATTGATGGGGACCCTGGAGGCTGGAACATGGGGGCTGCGGGGCCTATATTACGTTCAATGCCTGACCCCATGATGCATGTGTCTGGCATGTCTGGTGTGCTGCCCACTCCACCCCACTCCACCCTCGGAGACTCCTCTGACAGACTCACCAGAGGCCTGGGCTGCAGCTTCAGTGGCAGGATGCAGTCGGCGGCAGAAGACTGGGCAAGGTTAGCCAGGGGCTAGCAGTAATTAAATTATGGCTGCACGGGTTCTCTGAGCCATCACACCATGTGCTCTTTTAATTGCGCAAAGCGACATGCGCATGACAATGACCCACCCCATGGTCTAACCTAATGGTGAGGACCGCGCAGACGGGGCAGCGCATCTTTAATTAACGACGGCACATCCCAGATGGATGTGTGCAGTGATAAGTGCTGCAAGACCACAGAGGGGGCCCCTGGAGTGTGGGGGCTGCGGGGACCTGTGTTACGCACCTGAGCATGTGCACAAATTAGAACATCAAATACCCCTTTCGATAGTATATTGCAACTGTATTCGACCAATTACTTGCCCAAAATGTTACCAGTTTTAAAGTAGATGACTCCTGAAAGTTCCTTATTCCTAATTTATTGTATAACTAGCTGTACCCGGCCACACGTTGCTGTGGATCAGTCTGGTTAAACGGAAGAGAAAGAAAAGAGTAAGCGCACGTTTCTAATATGTTTAATTTCACAATGCTTGTGGGTATACAATATGTTTTTGTCCATCCTAATATATATAGACTATTGTCTATATGTGTCCCTTGTATTTGTTGCGCAGCAACTAAATCGATAGGGTCTGTTCGGGTTGCAAAATGAACTCCTCCCCCCTCCCTCCACCCACTTCCCGGTCTGCCATCCTGACACCAACTGTCCATCCTAATCTATTTTGACTATTGTCTCTATGCGTCCTTTCTTAATGTTGCAAAGTGAACCAACTCCTCCCCCCTCCCTCTACCTACTTCCCAGTCTGCCATCCTGACACCACCTGTCCTTCCTAATCTATTTAGACTATTGTCTCTATGCGTCCTTTCTTAATGTTGCAAAGTGAACCAACTCCTCCCCCCTCCCTCCACCCACTTCCTGGTCTTCCATCCTGACACCAACTGTCCATCCTAATATATGTAGACTATTGTCTATATGCGTCCCTTGTATTTGTTGCGCAGCAACCAAATGGATAGGGTCTGTTCGGCCTTTCGATTAAAAACACGCGCGTATTGGACATGCGCGTATTCAAATCCAATGTTGTGTATATATAAACATGCGCTAATGCTGCAAAGTGAACCAACTCCTCCCCCCTCCCTCCACCCACTTCCCGATCTGCCATCTGACACCAACTGTCCATCCTAATATATATAGACTATTGTCTCTATGAGTCCTTTCTTAATGTTGCCAAGTGAACCAACTCCTCCCCCCTCCCTCCACCCACTTCCCGGTCTGCCATCCTGACACCAATTGTCCATCCTAATATATGTAGACTATTGTCTCTATGCGTCTATTGTAGTTGTTCGTCCTTTAGATTAAAAAGTTGTGTATATATAAACACGCGCTTATTCGAATACGTTGTGTCAAAATTTCAACTCAATCGGTGAAGATCTTTCATAGATTTAAGATTTTTATGAAACGCACATTGACATTTTTATGTGTCTGTGCTTTAGATTAAAAACACGCGCGTATTCGACGCGCGTTTTCGAATCCAACGTTGGGTATATCAAAATACTCGCGTATTCGAATGCAACGTTGTGTCAAAATTTCAAATCAATCGGTGAAGAACTTTTGTAGGTTTAAGATTTTTATCAAACGCACATTGACATTTTTATGTGCCTGTTTGTGCTTTCGATTAAAAACACGCACGTATTCGACCCACGCTTATTCAAATCCAACGCTGCCCTATCACTAGCCCACACACCCCACATCCACCAAAGCAAAAGCAGAGGATGATCCTTCGTAGCAAAAGCAGAGGATGATCCTTATCCTACAAAGCACCAAATACTTAGAACAGCCTCTCCATGCAGCTTCAGATCTTCACCTCACTTTTGGAATTCAGAACGTCACTCAAGACTTGTCTGTTTGAATAAGTCCACCGGGACCTGCAAGTGCCTGGATACCCTACTGGGTGATTAGCAACGCTATATAAATTCTAATTGATTGAATGAGCCCAAACTACACTTCCCAATTTACGGCAGGCGAAAAGATTCCTAAACAGTCATCAATGTATCTCCAACCCAGGTTTGCAGTAAGTCCAGTAAAACACCTGGCCACTAGCTGGTACTGCAACACACTTCCATAGAAAACAATTGAGGCAGGGTCTTAAAATACCACAGATGCTAAAGGGAGACCTTTGGTTCGCTTCTGTATCTGCTTCTGTCAAAGGTGCTTTGTGAACTCACATAGAACTTGTTAGAAAGGTGTCTAGTAGCTTTCCCAACCCTGTCTTTCCGGCAGTAGGAGAGGGGGTGGGGCGTTCTTGGAAAACGAAAGTTCCTGCTCTGACTTACCCATTACCCCGACTTGGTAAACCCAAGGCATCTCGACTGAACACCACAAAATGGACTAGGCAGCCCTAGGGTTGCCATAAAAGCAGGACTCTTGTCCGTGGGTCTCAAACGTAAAATATATTCAATATTTGTATACCTTTTCGATACATCACTGGTGAGCACTAAAACGCCACATAAATGCAGTGTGATGCCAAAAATATATAATTGTTTCACTGACTTACTTGCATTCACCCTCTGTCCTCGCAGGCCTCGTGTAAATATGGATGTTGTTCCAGTTATCGCAGGATGGGCAGTTAAAGCATTTTAGTAGCTCTTAAAAGAACGAGTACATTCGCTGGGACATGACTCATACAAACATTTCAATTAAATCCTCTAACTAATTAGAAACGAGTAATTTTCACAGCTCCTTTAAACTACTGCCTTCGGAATAAAAGCGTATTTAAAAGTTATATTTCATTACAATTTAATAGTTGATAATGCAATCAACAAATTGTGAAAATATGTTTAAGGGACCTCTACGAGAAATGTCTTAATTCTGTACGAGCATTGAGGGCATATTTGGACAATTTAGATGAACTGTTTGGACTGTTTTGCTTTATTTTCTGTAAAATCGTCCAATAATAACTACACTTAAAATTTCATGTCATGTGATTAATTTCTTCGGGGGGGCGGGGGGGGGGGGGGTTGTCTTGATTTGCAAAAGAGGACATGAAGTACATGTAGTCAAACACACTTCTGTCGTGTTTGGCAGAACCTTCAGTATTAAATCCAGCCAAAATGTAACTTGTCAGCAGACAAAAATAATATGCTTTTTTGGATCAAAGACTGCGAATATCTCGCTGGCCAGCATTCAATGGCGGTTTCCAAAGTGTTATTTGGAGATCAGTCAAGCTAATGTTCACCAAGGTGCCCCACTGGGAAACAGTCAGGACTGCGCTGTTTTGTTTCGTGTTGTGCTGGGTGGAATAGTGCTTGTGTTACCATGTGGACTTCCGTTCCCAGGCATCTTTATTTCCAGATTGTATTATTGCGAAATAGGCCCTTTGGCTACTCCGAGTTAAACTGGCGCTATAAGCCCTTGATAGCTAGCTTGCACACACCGTTTACCATCAGGACAGCAGATTCGACAGGTGGTATGGCATGAAAAGAATGTTTGAGCATATCTGTTATTTGGTATTTTGTTTGATGGTTCTGTGTTCTGTATTTTATGTTAGTATGTTACTATGCTGCATTATTGCAGTGTGATGTGTGATGGCTGTTGCATCCTGTTTTAATTCTTTTGTAATATTGTGCTCTGTTATGTTTTAACCCCTTAACTGCTGAGGCTTTCGCCAGTGCTGAGCATTTATGTTTGGGACACTTCATGTTTGCACTGTCACAAAAAAGTTTCCCCAATTAAATGTTCCCAAGTCAAATTTGCGGCCTTTTTTTCTTCACACGCTGGTGATTCTAAAGGGGGCAACTAAAGAAATAGCTAAAATGGCTGGAGATACCAGTCAAATATAAAAAAATATTAGTATAAATTTGTTTTAAAGTGATTGGATATGTTGGTTACCAAAAGGATGATTAAATTGATGTGAAATGACTCCTTCAGGAGCCATTTTGTATTTTGATTGTCATTAATTTGTGGCTCAATATATCTATCACACCAGCACATGCACTCAAGCCACAGAGATCCCCATCAGGAGGAGGGGAAGGGTGTTTAAATATTATGCCTGTGTTGAGGTTAGTCTTTTTATATAAGTAGTGTGAAATCTGCATTATGACTTGTTAGGAAAAACATATCTAGCTTACACAGTAGTATCCATGTTCACACTCTACAACACTTGCTTAAGTGCAGGGACAACACAGCACCATGTGCAGAGCACATCTTCAAACCCAACCACCTTCTCAACCTGCTCCTCTCGCTGGAGCATCACTTTTTTCATGTGAGGGCATGCCTCACATTAAGATGTCAGGCAGAACACTGGTAGGAGAAAATATTTCTCAATAAGACTTTTCCTTCACAATCCATTCTTCTGTGGGCAGAGGTCAAAATGGGCAGGATGAATTGGGAATGATGTACCAAGCTTTTTAAATTTTACCAAAATAGTTCCTACACTTTTAAAATTCAATTAAATAAACAATCAATCAATCAATCAATCAATCAATCAATCAATAAATAACTTTATTCGATTTGAGAACAAATCATAAAAGCAGATATAAAACCGAACATACATAAAATAACACGCTCCGATACAATTCAGTACATTACAGCAGGCATTGGGAGGTTGTGACATGATTACTACAGCCCTGTTAGATCATTCTGAATCGTTCATCTAACTTTGAGTTGCCTCAGGCTGGAAGGGTCTACAATATTGTCAAGCATGAGGAGGGATACATCTAAAGAAAACACAAGCCATGTCGCTCCGGGGTGCCCTCTGCAAGAAAAAAGTTTATTGGTTGCAGGTGGTGGAAGTCCCACTCAGGCAACAACCAAAATCCTTGTCATTGTGAACCACAAAAAGTAACAAAAATAACTTGTGCCTAACCCAGTGGTAGCTTGGCACAAAGTAGTCTGACTTAACTTAGAGGCAATGTGTAAAGTATTTATGCAGCACACATACAGTAATAAAGTGGAAACACAACAGTAGAAAAATCCCAAACCAATCCAAAAAAAAATTCTAATAAATGACTTGAAACCAGAACAACAAAAATCCAATCAGTTGAACTGGAGATATTGAATTTGAAAGTTTTTAGTAACAAATTGCACCAAGAAGTAGTAGCGCCAACTCTGGGTATCTGGTCGTGCTGGATCAGGACAAAGTCACAAGTTCAGACTGACCGTGATGGGGCACAGGTCAGGCACAAAACCAAGTTCGACCTACTGAGAGTTGTACCTTATGCCTTTGGTGCTAATTCTGCACAGTGTAGTGTTGCTTTACCAGTCCTTGCGTAGCTTGGCGCCGGGCCCAATGATGCTTTTAGCGGTGCGTCAATGCTTTGCGGGCCTTCGAGTCATTTGATGTAGGTTCCGATGAAGGTCTCAGCTAGGTGGCAAGTCTTTGTGGGTCTTCGCATTTCATGGCATTGATTCCGATGAAGGTCTCAGCTGTGCAGCAGGGCTTTGTGTTGCTCTGCGTTGGTACCAGTGCAGGTTTCAGCTGCGAGGCTTTGCGGGGCTTGTCATTGATTGCCATCAGTTCCAATGAAGCTCTCACCTGTGCTGCGAGGCTTTGTGCTGTTCTGCATTGGAACTGGTACAGCTATTTAGCTGTGCAGTGAAGCTTTGAGAGACTTCACATTGCTTCACTCCAGATTTGATGGAACCTTCTAATGCCTGCCAAAGGCCAGAGGATCAAGACTCACTCCAGCAGAGGCTAGTAGCAGGGCTCAGGTATGTCTGTTGCAGGGAGGCCTCTGAAACTTGTAGGATCCCTGTAGCTCACACAAGTCATCAGGCAATTGACCCATGAAGTCACTCTGGGTAGCCTGGGATAAAGGCAAGTAGGCCCAATCTTCTTTCTCAGTCCCATATGTATATCTGATACAAGCCTTCATGTGGGGGGACTCCCTGTGCTACCCCAACAACTCGGTCTGGAAAGTACTTCCCTGGTCAAGGTTCCAAACTGTCTGGGGTGACGAAAGACAGGGCAAGTCTGGTGTCAGGTTCATTTGTGTGTGCTGTAGGCAAAGCCCTTTGAAGTATAATCTGGGCTGGGTAAAACTCCATCCCTAGCCATCCTGCCAGGGTTGTCCATCTTGTCCACACCTAAGCCCCCTATGTGTCACTGTCTGCCAGTAATACTCAAACCCCCAACACCAAAGCTTCCATAGTCATGTGACCCAGGAAACTGGCAGAAGGCACAGTCGGTTGGGACAAAAAAATGCCTACATACTAAAAAATGACATTTTCAGAAGTGTGACTTAAAATCTGACTTTGCCACTAAATAGGACTTTACATTACAATCCATTTGAATTGTAAACAGCACATCTCTATCTGCTCCCAGTCTAAAGTTAGCACTTATTAAGTTTAATGTGGTGTCCCAGTGTTATTCAATGCAAGGGACAGGCTTTACAACAGGGAAGAATGTTATTATGGCACTCAATCTGGAAAACTGCATTGCTAAATTAGCGGGTGCTTAAGGATTGGGGGAAATAGAGCTCTCTGATCTATCTCTTTTGCAAAACTTTTGCTTGTCATGTAGCAAGACAAAGTTGAAGCAATCATTTTTAGGTCAAGCCTGGGCAGCGTATGCTCTGCGAGCCATGCTGTATTGGAGGATGGAATAGGAGCCCCACCCACTCTCCACCCATATTTATCATTTGCTTGTGTCTTTGTACTTCATAAATGCTGTCTTCTGATTGGGTAATAGGCTTGTTTGTCCCTCCTTAGTACCGCCTTGTCTTCTTTCATAAGCTTCCATGAGAACTGGCCCTTTTACTTTGGTTGCTACATGGGGAGTCTTTTTTAGCCTGTAAGAACTATTTTCTTTCATGCGTTTCTCCTACTGCAGGCATGACATACTTTCCTGCAACTTTCAGTGCTCCATGCACGCTTTCACTTTCTAAGCAGGCCGGGAAATGGCAGGCACTTTTGGTATTTGGAGTGCTCTTTCACTTTTATCACTTGCGGGACGTCAACTCAGCAGTGGCGAACGCTTTTGGTATTTGTGGCACCCTGTCACTTTTTTCATTCGCGGGAGGCCAACTCGGAAATGGCAGCCGCCATTACACCATTAAGGTTCCACAATATCCTGATTTATTTCCTGAAACTCACTGGGGCACTGTTGAGGTGGGGATGTAAATGGAATAACAGAAAGAATGAGATTTGAGGCTGATACAAAGTGTTAAAGTAAAAGTAATATTTACAGATTGAGACGAGGTTTAGTGCATTTATCACTGTGAGATTTTAAATTACCAAATAAATATCTCCAACAATGACACCTTCAGAGGCCTTTTGATCTATAGACCCCCGAAGGCTAAGACACCCCTGACTCAACTACTGAGCCCCTTCTTAGAAAATAGTGTGAGGAACGCTGACGTCACAATCCTAGGCGACTTTAATCTACACCTAGAGAACAGTGCGGACTCAAGAGTAACGATGCTGTCAGATGCCCTAGCAAATCTAGACATGGAGCAAATAGTGAAGCAAACCACACACGAGGCAGGGCATACACTTGATGGGATCTTCACGTCTAACAAGTATACCCGGGCACTTGAGATTTTACCAGTACCTTGGTACGACCACATGGCAATAATATTTACACTAGAGGTAGGGAAAAACGTAGACACACCGGCGCTTTGCCGCAAGCAGTAGACCTACCTTGATTGGTCGAAAACCGATGCTTCAAAACTAAAAGAACAGCTAAGACTTTCTACCCCAGTTTTGGATATAGATTGCAACATAGCCACACACCAAATTTCGAACTGGATACACGTAGCCACGGAAATAGCAGTCCCTTATAAAAACAAACCATCTAGGAGGATGACCCCATCCCAACCTTGGTTTTCGCATACACTAAAAATACAAAAACAGTATTGCAGAAAGCTTGAAAAAAGATGGAGATCAGCATATAAACAGGGACCAAAAGAGGAATACAAAACCTCTCTAGCCATCTATAAAAATTAATACTGATCGAAAAAAGCAAATACTTCACGCAAAAAATAGAAGATGCAAAATATTCTAGTAAAGAACTCTTTTCTACAGTCAGAAAACTAACTAGTATAAACAACTCAATGCCCATAGAAATGAGCTCAGACTTTTGCAATATTCTGGGCCAGTTCTTTGTAAATAAAGTCTCTGCAGTATACGAATCCTTTAAGGGGTCAGAGGCGGTCACACACAAGCAGGTCGATGTACAGAAACAGGAGGAGTCTTAACCCCACATACAGGACCACTCCTTCCACTTTCAGCCCCCGTCTATTGAACAGGTACTCCAGGTGGTTAGATCAACAAAATCTGGTGGTACATCCAATCCTTGCCCACCTAAGGTGATGCACCTCTTCGATGACCTACTGAGTGAGCAATTATGCTTACTTTTCGCTGAAATAATGAAGTCCAATCACTTCCCCGACCCCTGGAAGACAGCTTCAGTACTACCTCTACTCAAAAAATCCAATTCAGACCCCCAAGAACCAGGAAATTACAGACCGATTGCAAGAATCCCATTTGCCTTGAAAGTTCTTGAGAAGCTTCTGAACAGACAGCTGTCTCAATTCCTTACAGAAGCAAATATACTAGATCACTCGCAATTCGGTTTCCGTGAAGGGCACGGAGCAGAGACTGCATTATTGATGGCAACAGAGGAGCTTAGGAGTATTCTGGATGCTGGGGGGAAGGCCGCCTTGATTTTGTTAGATCTATCGGCGGCCTTCGACACGGTAAACCACAACATTCTCCTCGCTCGTCTTGCGGAGGCTGGAGTGCACAGGACAGCCCAATCTCTGCTAGCGTCTTTTTTATCTAAAAGGACCTTTACGGTAGAACTGGGAGAAGCCAAATCTAAAGCCTTCAGATCCCCCTGCGGGGTGCCCCAGGGGACGTCATTAAGCCCCACTCTTTTCAATCTTTACGTGGCACCTCTGGCGGCTATAATTAGGAACCGTGGCTTTCTCCCAGTTTCATACGCAGACGACACTCAAATAGTGGTCTCAATCTCAAACAATGCCCTAGAGACAGCTACCAGGTTTCAACACTGTATGGAACAGATCACTTGCTGGATGCAGACGAACTGCCTCAAGCTGAACGGAGACAAAAGTGAAGTGATGCTGTTAGGTTCTGACCTGCAATCATGGTCCCAGGATTGGTGGCCAGATAACCTAGGTCACTGCCCATCTCCAGTGCACAAGGTATAGAATTTAGGTATGTTCCTTGGCAACAAACTGTCCTATGATGCACAAACTAACAAGCTGTCATCATCAATCTGGTTCATCCTGAAAATGATCAGGAAACTCCTACCGTTCATCCCTTTGACATCCTGTAAAACAGTAGTCACAATGTTGGCTCTATCAAGACTGGACTACGGTAACACGCTATAGGCGGGGATCCAGACCCAATACCTAGCAAAACTCCAACGCCTACAAAATGCAGCAGCGCGGTTGGTGCTGGACATACCCAGACACGAGCCAATAGCTCACAGATTGAGATCTCTGCACTGGCTCCCCATTAAAAACATAATAAAATTTCAATCTTTATGCCTGGCCTATAAAGCCCTCCATGGGGTAGGCTCGCAGTTCCTAAAAACCCACCTAGAAAGGTATCAGCCTACTAGGTCCTTGAGATCAAGTAACCTAAAACTGATCCAGATTCCAAGATACAAACAGGTCAGGTGGGGAGGGAGAAGCTTCCTGAAGTACACAGCTAAGGCTTGGAATCAGCTTCCAAATCCAATTAAAAATAGCCCCTCACTACTCTCCTTTCGGAAAGAGATAAAAACATGGTTATTCATCTCAGGCTAGTTTTGTTTATCTTGAGCAGCTTGGCCCCGTACTCTTCCCTTAGCGCCAAGACGCCCATGGGCATTCGTTGCGCTTTATAAATCCTCAAATCAAATCAGATCAAATCACTTGGCTTTCTTGAGTTAACTGCGGACACGAGAAGTACAGAGGAGTCATTAGGGCATCAGGAGATGTTCTGTAGCTGCACTGAACGCATTTGCATTATTTTGCTCATAAGACTTAAACATGTGTTCATAAACAACACTCAAACTCCCTGAAAAGAAATCACTGGTAGAGAGAGGTGATACAATTTTCAGGGGGAAAATGCTAGATTTAACTGTATGTGGTTAAACTCTTTATCTATAATGGTCTGCAGTGCAGTAATGTCACACATCACTGGTAACATCCCATATTGCATCATTGATGACATCACTATGAATCCATACATCTTTATCTGCCCTTGTGATAGGACGTACATAAGTTGAGTTGTTTGGATTTATCCGTTGTTGTCATGGATCACTTTACCCTCAGCGAGTACCCCAGGTGGGCCCAGGGACCGGAACAATATCTCAAACCTGCATCACTTCCTCCAGTTCACGCTAAAAGGCAGAGTTGGCATTTTAACTCCATTCCATACAGCGGTGACAGCTTCTAGGCTCATGGCCGCTCTTGTTACTGCAGAGCTCGGGAGATTTAAAGACCACACCCACCTATTCTCAAGATTGTAGTCCTCATGTTCTGATACCACTTGATGACTTTACCTGATGTGTGACCATAACTGACACACATAAGTAATTATTCAACTGAAAAAAGTATTCCTGTCTTCACTGGAAGTGTGTTTTTTAAAGTATATATGGGTTGTGACGTGTAATCTCCAACTTATCATTGAGTGTGGGGCGCCACAACTCACCAGATGCAAAGTCTTGACTGGTGATGCCCCCCCCGCCCTCATGATAGTAATAAACAGTTTATTAAACTCTGCGCATCTGCATGTATGGCACACAGTTCTTTCACTCGCACTAGTTGCAAACACACGCGCCTTGAAGCCGAAGCAGAGAAAACTCTTGCTACTTCAGGTCTGGTCCTGATTTGAAGCCGGGCAGGTCACTGAGGTATTTATTTGATAATACTGTGCTAATAATGGGTGCTTTGCCCTGTAGTAATACGTTTCTGAGTCTATGTGCTTTACAAAGCTATCCCTATACACTGGTTGTATTGGGACTGAAGTGCACTTGCAAATATGAGGAACTATAGATATATGTAAGCATTGATTTGAATATAAGTATATAAAGTGTGAGTTTATATGACCAGGGACACAACTAACTACCCTTCTTACTTTGGGCTAAAAACTGGAGGTAATTACATAATGTAAGAGCAGCATGACCTGGGGACATAAAACTCTCGACATCAGCAAAAATGCACATATTTGCTACATGGCTGCCAGCAGCACTCATCGCCCAGCACTGAGAAGTGCCCACACTTGCTTGAAAGAAGCAGTGAAACTGCCCGAGGACAATAGACTCCCCACGCAATTAAATACAAAATAAACTCCCGGGATGAAGCAGAAATGACAAAGGGACAGTTATGTTATATTTTAGTCCCTTATTACCTGAGGGAGGGACCTCGAGTCACATACATCTGTGCTGTACAGAAGTGATTGTGACGTGGCACATATCCCTCATACCTGGAACTAAAACACCTCAAGTAAATAGCATCTTGTTTACTTCTCACCAAGCAGTGGGTTTAATTGAGTTACATGAAGGTCTAGGGAAGTGCGATGTGCAGACTGAGGTCTTGCCTGTCTTCTTTCCAAGCATGTATTGAGCGATACATGACATGAAGGGACAATGCCAAAGTGCAATGAAGCTTCCATTAAGTGAGTTATGAAGTGAAACAAGTTGACTAGACTGACCACTTGTGAGATTGTTTGTTGGGAATCAACCAGGGGACTGGCTGTGAAAGCAAACGCGCCACCTTGCTTAGATCAGTTTTTTAGGTTGAGCCTGGGCTGCACATGTGCTGCTCTGCAAGGCCAGCTGCATTATGGCATGGATGTGATGCTACACCCACTCTCCACCCAGTTTTTTCATTGGCTTGTGTCATTGTCCATTGTAAACTGTGGCTTTTCATTAGTCAATAGGCTTAGTAGTCCCTCCTTAGTACCACCTTTTCCCATTTAGTAACCGCGCATGAGGACATCCCATGTTACGTGTGTTGTTGCTTGGTAGGCTTTAATTACAACCTCCGTGCACTATTTTCTCAAAGAGCTTTGTCCTGCCTGTTCTTGCCGACAGCAAAAGACAGGACAGGCTCTCTCCTAACGCATTTGCAATGCAATATGTCTCTCATTTGCCACAGATCAAGCTATTGGCATTGTAAATGACAATTACCTTTGTTTATCTGTTTTTAAAAAATCACCAATAAAAGGCATTGTCATTTACAATGCCAATAGCTTAAACTCTCGTAAATGCAAGACCTATTGCATTGCAAATGCTTGTTAGCTAATGCTGCCGTTCAAAGATCAGAGTCCAATAAAAACAAAGCTGCAGTTGTCTCCTACAGCTCAATCCCCTTTGATCCAGGCTTGCAACCTTATCTGTTTCTAGCCAAAATAACCTACATATTAAGCTTTTGTGTCTGTTCTATAGGGCTCCTAGGAAAAACCTTATTGTTCCCATCCTTAATGGATAAGATTTCAGATGGCCCTCTGGTTTGTCAGACCGTGGCAATGTTCATTTTGCAGTGCCCAAGAAGACGTGGTCGGTCATAAAGGGATATTCACAAGGATGGCATTGTAACTGCACTTTAATGTTCAGCACCTAAGCACCTGCACTTTATTTTTATGTCTCTTCTTTTATTCCGGAAATCAGAATGGTGCCATACTTTTTTCCAGAGCTTTTCAAATGTATTGAACCCTCAAAGCTTATTGTTGAATGTTCCTTTTTCTTCTGTACTTTCTAATTGAATGACATGGTTTTAATTGTATTTTATGATATGGGGTATTCTACGATTGGGACTGTTAAAATGCGGTATGGGTTTAAATGTAGTTTCAGTAAGTAATGTGATTTTATGTTATTTTATTGGGGGGAATGAAGTTAAACCTGAATTTTAAGGTCGGTTTTATCCTTTATCTGTACTTTTATGCAACAGAATTGCAGTGAAATAAAATGTACTGACTGACTGAATTTAGAGATTTTTTACTGCCAGGACATATCCACATGTCCTATTTTTTAATACAATGCACCTTTCCTATGAGCCCTTAGGGCCTGCTTTAGGGGTGACTTATAGGTATGAAAACAGTAAGGTTCAAGCCTGGCCAAGGTTTATTTTACCACATCAACATGTCAGTTTAAAACTGCATTACAGGCTAAAGTGGCAGGCCTGAAACATGTTTTAAAAAGGCAACTTTAGTGGGTGGCACAAAAAGTGCTGCTGCCCACAAGTAGTCTTAAATGCACAGTCCCAGGGTACATGTAGTACCATATACCAGGGAGTTGCAAATAAAGTACATGTACCAATCAGGTGAAGGCCAGTTGTACCATGTTTCAGGAGAGAGCACAAGCACTTTACCACCGGTTAGCGTGGTAAAAGTGCACAGAGTCCTAGTGGCAACAAAAACAGGTTCAACAACAGAAGGCAATAAAAGTGGTTGTGACCCTCAAAAAAGGGGCAGATGAAGCACCCGCTACCTGAAAGAAATGTAAATGTGTGCAATTGGTTAATCAGGAAATGTAAAGGCTGCTTGAGAGCCAGTATAAGCTTTAATTGATACAATCTTTATGGTCTCAAAGTGTATTTCTTTTTGAGCTGTACTTTAAGGGTATTACTAGTTCTTAAATGCATCCTCTTGTTGGAAATTGTTTTTTTTTTTTTAAAAAGGTTTGCATTCGGTACTGTCACATCATTAAAAATATAGGGCCAGATGTACGACCCTTCCATTTTGCGAGTCACAAATTGTGTTGTTTTGCGACTCTCAATTTGCGACTTGCAAAATGGAATGTACAACAGTTTCTCAGACATTGTTCGTGATTCCCAATGGGATCGCAAACAACCTGCCTCATTAATATTCATGAGGCAGGTCGCAATTTGCGGCCCTATTGGGTATGGCCAGCACTCACAGGGATGGTGGCCTGTCCATGTCTGTGACTGCTTTTTAAATAAAGCTGATTTTTTTTAATGCAGCCCGTATTCCTTAAAAGAAAACGGGATGCATTTAAAAAATAAAAATTAAACGTTTCAGTTTCATTTTTTAAGAGTGGGCAGTGGTCCGAGGGACCACTGCCTGCTCTTTAAAAATATTTTCATTGCCAGTCACAAATGGAAAGGGGTCCCCCGGGGACCCCTTCCCATTTGCGAGTGGCTTACCACCTTTTTGAAATATGTGGTAAACTGTGGTGTTTTACGACCGCAGCAATTGCGGTAGCAAAACAAACATAGATAGAAGCGCCACTAGCTATTAGGAAGGGACGCCCTTGGCACACTCCTTCCTAATAGCGAGATGCATACCCGATTTTGTGAGTCGGTAATAGGTTACCAACTCACAAAATAGGGTTGGTACATACCTACTTTGCAGCCGCAAACGGACCAACTTCCCATTTGCAACCTCGAAAAACCATCGTACATCTGGCCTATAGTGTTTGAAAGCATTGTAAACACCTCAACAGCGGTAGCCACTCTTATAGTTAGGATTCTCAAAGATAGGAATTCCTCAAATTTTAGGTTGGTAATAACTTTTCTACCATTTGACGAATCTCCATGAAACTTTACAGACCCATACCTTTTTCTACATTGACCGATAATGCAAAGTTTTGTGGTGAATTGTAAGAGGGTGCAAAATAAAGGGGGTCTGGTCTCAAAACGATTTTTTCCACCCATGCATAGGCATTAACTGAGATGTAGTGGGAAAACTGCTGAAAGGATTTTATTTAGCTTTGACAGGAATATAGATTGTAATGAGTAAACATCCTTTTGGTAGCATATGTAGATTGGGCCAGTAGTTTGAAAATTATAAGGCAAAAAACCTCAGTGATATATTGTGCCACAGTATATCACAGTAATCTTGTGGTATACCTTATACATGCTGATGGCAAAATAGTATATGATTGGTTAATGATTTCCCATAAAAAAGTAAAAGGCAGCCATATTGTTTAGACCACACCTTGGCTGTGTTCTTGGCTTTAAGTATAAATATAGTGTACTACTATTTTATAAGTGGATAGGAAGGGAAGATTCAGTTTATATAAGTGAGAAAAGGTAGGAAAAATAATGTTATTACTTTATTTATTTTAAATAAAAGTTTGCATAGTACCGTGCTTCTACCTAGAAGGTAGGTATATTTTATATGCAGCTACCTGTAGGTGAAAGGTCAGCAAATTAATTAAGGAATACGTTGTTCTTTTTAGCCACATCACTGACTCAGCACCCACATTCAGGATCAAAGTTACCAAACTTTTTTAATGCACTTGCACTGTTTTATTGAAATAAAAATTACACAAAATTTCATAATGTGAAATTTCAAGCTATTTTGAGAGTTTCACTTTGCACAAAAATCAGAAATGTTGCCAGTGCAATTTAAATATTGCCTACACGTTCCTACGCACCCTTTTCAACAATGCACTCGGGCCGTGAAGCGGAACAATTCAGGGTCTTTGCCGAGGTTATAAAGTGCTATGTAATTGCTTCAATATGAGGAAAAGAGTTCTTCTGATGGGCATCATTTGTACTGAGACTCCATTGCTTTTTCATTGCCATCTCGTGTCAAACACTTCCATACGACCCACCTGGTCGTTTCTGCTGATGCCTGAGGAAAATCTAACTAACACGACAACAGCCCCTGTTCTTTCAGTTCAACAGAAAGCCATGAGACATTCACACCCTGTGTAAATGATTTGTTTTCCATCTCCTGCTCCCAGCCTGGTAAACATCCTAGACACCGTGATCAGGTTGTCAGGACAATGGTCTGACTGCTGGGCCTTGATCAGGGTGATTAAACAATCACCTGAAAGACCGGGCTTTGATCAAGCTGAGTGAACAATGACCTGAAAGACTGAGCCTTGATCAAGCTGAGTGAACAATGATTTGTGTACCAAGCCTTGACCAGGTCACCATCTACAAACGTCGTCTGGATCTGGCTATCAACTGCAAACACTGCCCTGATTGAACAATGAACTAACAGCCAAAAGACCAGAATGAAAAAGTATAAAAGGCTTCTAAGCTGCGGAGTAAAGAAGCAGCCTCCACTGTCTTGTTTCTGACGAGCTTGGGACTCTGTTCCATAGCCCGGGCTATTTGAATAAATCTGGGTTCCTCCTGCAGACGAAGGCTCCTGTGTCTCCTTTTACTACGTATGAAGGGTATGGAAGGCTTGGGCGGTTCCCCCACCGCCGAGACCCAGTAAATGGGTTAATCCAGTTCTTTAAATGGCGCCTGAACAGGGACTCCACGAGCACGAAGGTCAGGCCCGGTGGATGTGAAGAGGTGCATGGAGAGACTCCGATGGAGGTACCATACCCGAGGGATTCTGGCAATCTGGTAAGCCGAACGACTCGGCCGCTGTTCCTCCCCACCCGGTCTGGGCCACATGACCGCGTTCTCGCTGGAGTCCCCTAGCAAATCGTTTCTGGAGCAAGATACAGCCCTACGTCTGCAGAAGAGAATTACCCCTGTAAGGTAAGGTTGGACTGATCACCCACCAAGTCTGTATAATTCTGTTACTGACTTTCGCAAAAGCCAAGCTGTTATTGACTTTTGCCAAAGCCAAGCAAGCGAGGTGAGTTTTTAAAACCCGCTGGTGTCTGTTATCTGTTTTCAAGCATGCCAGTCAGTAGTAAGTTTCAAGAGATTATGTTGCTGTATGTGTACGCATGACTACCAGCTGGAGGCGGCCTGTCCACTTCCTCCAGAAGGGACCCCATGCCATACGATGTATGTTAAACATGGCCCTTCTGCCATAATGTTATCCTCATTCTGGGTAAAATATATGAAACAAAGTATAGTAGAATTACAGTGCCCACTTTATGGCTCCTTTAATTGCCAAGTTCTTGCCAACTTAGAGGAACAATTAATGAAAAGAAAAACGTGCCCGTCTATGTTTGAATCTGTCCGATTTTGGAGGAAAGAGATAGAGCAGAGAGCTAGAAAGCAGAAGGCTCAAGAAAGAAAACAGAAACCTATGTCAATGGCCGACCACGCCAGAGAAAATTTACAAAATCAAATGACAAAGTCAGTAGAAATAGCCGATAGGGAGCATGGGGCCCGGGTACCAAAATGTTATCCAGCTCGTGAGGAGAAAGGAAAGGGCCTTATGGAAGGGGGAGAAGAAGGTGATTCCTTGCTTGATGCCATGCTAGAAAGCCCTACTGCATATGCCCCAATGTATCCTGCCCTGACGCCTCAGACCCTGCATGTCTCCCGCCACCGCCCACTCCTGCCCCCACTGCCCGCCTTACTGTTCTCTCTGTCACACCATCACTCCCGATTTTTCCTATGATACCGACCAGGCCCGCTAACCCTGTCCTCGCTACGGGAATGACAAGTCTTCATCTGCCTAACTCCTGCGGCTTCACTCCTACATGCCCTTTTCCTACTTCTCCGTGGTCTACAGTTAAGCAGGATTTATATAAATTGTTGAATTCCCCCGACTGGCCTCCTTGCGCTCTGCAGTCAGCTTTTCGTCCCTTCGAGAAAATTACCTACAGAGGCAACAGAGTGAATGTTGGATAAGTAACAGGAATATTTATGCCTTTAAATAAATATGGTACACCTTTTCCCAGTGGACGATTATGGAACAGACCACCTGGGCTGAATACATGTATACCCTGGTCATGCAAAGATTTGAGAATGCGCTTATGCAGATACCCACTGGATTAATGGACCTTAGGTCGCAAATAAAAAGAGGAGATGTTCAGGGAGAGGGGATGTTTGGCGCTATGTCTGCTTTAGTGGCTTACCGTGATATGACCGCTTTTCCCAACACCCCTCTAGAAACAGCTATGCCAATGAGAGAGGCGGCCCCTGTCTTTGTTAACGCACTTACCAATGCCCAAAATAATGGCAGAGGGGCTGCTGAGGCACATTGGCGCAGGTTTTGGGTTCATGTTCCTTGGAAAAGGTCAGAAGTAATGCAGTTAAAAGGACACTTACCAGATCCCCGGAAGAATCCGGCTGCCTTTTACAGAGAATTAGGTCAGATTATATCTGCAGGTACTCTCGTTCTTGAGGAAATAGATTTACTTTTTGGTACAGTTGTCCCCACTGAAATTTGGGAAAAAATTCGACATATTGACCATGAAGTAACGTTGGGAGGTAAATGGGCTGATCTAGAGGCTATGGAAGAAGCAAGGGTAGGAGGGAATAAACCAGAAGCTGCCATCCTGACTTTTCCGGGTAAAAAAATGACGTTTATGAAAACATTTTTGCCAGAAACTGTCATTAACTGGCATAAAATAAACGCCTGTAGGCAGCGAAAAGATGAGAATGTGGCTGACTTTTTTACCCGTTTTGAGACAGAATACAAGGGACATAGTGGTTTGGATACCCGGACCCCAGGTTCTGGCCCAGTGTTTGTCGATAAATGTGTCAGCAACTTGCTTCCTGAGATTTCCGCCAGGCTTAAGAAAGTTGAAAGTACGTGGTCTGCCCGAACTATGACTGGTATCTTGGCTATGGCACAATGTCACGAAAATAGGGAAAATTAAGATAGAGACAAGGAAAGTAAGAAGGTTAGGGATCTTAAGACTAAGGCACTTCTGCAGCAGGCTTACCCTCCCCGAGGTTCCTATGCCCGCGGGAATTTTAGACCTCAACCCCAACCCCTTCCGAGGGCACACCAGTCTACCCCCTCCAGCCCTCAATGCACGGAAGCCCTCCAAACAGATCAGTGTGCTTTTTGTAAGGGGTACAGCCATTGGATAGATGAGTGTCCTATGTTAGCTGAAAACATCCGAACGGGGAAGACTCTGCCTAGCTCTCCCAGGGAGGGGAGGCTGACTAGGGTCCTTGGCCCACCTCATCCACAGGATAAAGAACGCAGGCCCAGGGATAACGCTCCCATCCGGCAGCGCCCGGCCAATAGGTTTGATGTGTACGAAGCAACACGCACTTATTACAATGACGATTATGATGAAGTTGATGAGACAGGGTCCTACCAAGCATAGGACAGCCAGGAAAGGGGTATTACCAGAGTGCAAATTCCAGTGGATCAAAAGGGCCCATATGTTCAAATGTCAGTTATGGGGAATGATCAGAATTTTCTTTTTGATACTGGGGCCACCAGGTCTTCTATTGCACGTCTGTCAGTCCCGGAGGCACCCCTTTCTGGCAATATGAATGTCTCCGTGGGTTTTGCAGGAACACCTGTGACCAGCCCTGTCTCTGAACCTCTTCCTCTCGATATTGGCCCTGCACATGTTGACGCTCACTTGGTCCTTACTACAGGTTGCAGTGAAAACCTGTTAGGCATGGATTTACTGAAAGCTCTGTATGCAGCCATATCATGTAGTTCCCAAGGTGTATCCCTAACAATTTCCCCCACTGCAGCTTCCTATATATATCTATCAGGTCCCCTCCCACCAGAGTTGCAGTCTTTACCTTCCTCCCTCTGGGCATCATCAGACACTGATGTAGGGTGTCTCAACATATCCTCTCTTGTGGTACGCATCCAGCCAGGTGCACTTCTTCCCCACATCCGGCAGTATCGACTGCCCGTGGAAGGAGAAATGGCGCTTTTAACAATAATATCTGAATTAATGGACAAGGGCGTAGTGGAGGAGACACGTGGCAATATCTGTAACAGTCCCATTATTCCCGTTCTTAAAAAGACCAATGGAGATGCTCGCTCCCCTAAAATATACAGATTTGTGATTGACCTGAGAGCCCTTAACAAAATAACAATCTCCCAATATCCTGTTGTCCCCGACATTACAGCCCTCTTAACGATGGTCCGTTCTGACGCAAAGCACTTCTCTATACATCCTGAGAGCAGACATTCTTCTGGTTTCTCCTTTGGTGGGCGGAGCTTTAGATTCTGCTGCGCCCCTCAAGGTTTCACCGAGAGCCCCAGTATCTATAGTCAAGCCCTAAAAAGTCAACTAGATTCCTTGGAACTCCCTGATAATTCCACACTATTACAATATGTAGATGACCTCCTCATTGTTGAAAATTCTGCCCCAGCATGTAAAGAAGCTACTCTCAGTTTGTTACGCCACCTTGCCCTCCGTAATCACAAAGTCTGTTTAAAAAAGCTTCAGTTTTGTCAAAAGAAGGTGAACTATTTAGGTCATCTCCTCTCGAAGGAGGGAAGGCAGCTCACCGCTGATCGTGTAGCCATTATCAAGCCATTATCAATGCTATGACGGCCCCATGAACACAAAAGCAGGTGCGAGCCTTCATAGGCCTAACCTCATACTGTAGACAGTGGATTTCCAATTTTTCGGCCATGGTCAAACCTCTCCTTGCCCTCACCACTAAAGACATATCAGACAGTTCCTTTCTATGGACTAGAGATAATGCACAGGCCTTCCAAGATTTAAAAAAGGCTCTGTGTACTGCTCCAGTTCTCAGTACTCCTGATTATAACAAACAATTTTTTCTTTTTTTACATGAGACTGACGGCTGTGCATGGGCTGTCTTGACCCAGATGTTTGGAGGTCACCATCGGCCATTTGCCTATTTTTCAGCCACCTTAGATCCTGTTGCAAGGGCTCTCCCAGGATTCCTACGGGCGACCGCTGCGGCCGCCCTCATGGTCCGTCAGAGTGAGGGGATCGTCATGAACTCCCCCCTGACTCTGATGGTTCCCCATTCTGTAGATACCCTCCTTAATAACACCAAGACACAGTACCTCACTAGTGCACGACTCACAGGATATGAACTGACACTCTTTTCCAGCCACATTAACGTCAAAAGATGCACTGTACTAAACCCCGCCACATTACTCCCACTGGATACTCAGGATGCACCCTTAGACCCACATGACTGCATATTAAGGACAGAGGAGGAGACAAAGTGACGGGTTGACTTACAGGAACCACCAATAGCAGAACTAGAAGGTACACTCTATGTGGACGGATCATGTCTCAGAGGGTCAGATGGTCAGATGGTAACACCTCATCCACCTACGCCCTCACTACATTAGGGCGAGTAGTAGAAACAGCTCAGTGCTCTGCTCAAGCAGCAGAATTAGTGGCCCTCACTAGAGCCTGTGAGTTAAGCTAAGGGATGACGGTAAATATTTATACTGACAGACAATATTCCTTCAGGGTGGCCCACAACTTCGGGAGGTTATGGAAAGAAAGGAATTTCCTTACTTCCCATGGGACCAAGATTCAACATGGCCCCCTAATTCACTGATTGTTAGACTCCCTGACACTCCCCAGAAAGGTGGCCATTATAAAATGTAAGGCCCTTAAGGAAATGACAAATGGTGTTGGGAAAGGCAATGCCCTGGCTGACCAGACTGCCAGACAAACAGCTCTTAGGAAAAGGGAAGGAATGTATGTAGGAGGTCCCGCTAGGTGGATGGCAGACGAGGCATGGTTGAAAACACAGTACAGGGTGTGATTTATATTCAGTCCCATACTACTCCTGAGGAATTATGGGTGTGGAAGGAGCAATTTGCAAAGGAGGGAATTGATGGTTGCTGGGTCCGTACGACTATGGAAAGACAATGGATGTTACCTGATTGTCACGTGCTACCAGTGGTTATGATGGCCCATGGTCCTGCTCACATCAGTGCAAAAGGGATATGTAAACTGTTGGAACCTACATGGTACAACTCTAAGATACCAGCATATGCTGACAAACTGGTCAAAACATGCATGATTTGCCTAATGTATAAGCCAGGAAAAGGCACAGTTACTCCTAAGTGAGGATTCTCTCCTCCTACCTTCCCTTTTGAAGTCCTCCAAATGGATTGCATCCAGATGGACAGATGTAAAAATTTGAAATATGTCCTGGTAGTGGTCTGTACCTTCAGCCGATGGGTGGAGGCCTACCCGGTCAAAGACTGCATCGCTATCACTACTGCCAAAGTGCTATTAAAAGAGTACCTCCCACAATTCGGTTTGCCCCGTTTGGTCTGGAATGACAACAGGACCAACTTTACGGCTCAAATTATGGAATATGTCTGTACAGCATTGGGTATAAAACAAAAATTTCATGCAGCAAACCATCCCCAACCGGCAGGTCTAGTGGAGGTATACAATGGAATCCTAAGAACTAAAATGGCCAAAATAGTAGGCGAAACAGGTGTCACTTGGGTTGATGCTCTGCCCTTAGCCCTACTGTTTACAAGAACAACGGCCCACACCAGGATAGGGCTATCTCCCCATGAGATTGTGTTCTGGAGGCCTGCCAATGTATGGGGTGTCCCGCGGCCTAAGAAACTGTCTGACGTTGAATACCCTGTATTAACTGATTATCTGTACAGTCTGACTAATACCTTTCGTACTCTTTATCACCAGGTGCAGAGGCCATACCTGACAAGAACGAGGGCCCAGGACACGTCATCCAACCTGGGGATTGGGTCTTGGTGAAACATTTTCAACGGACTAAGAACCTCGAGCCCCGCTGGACACAGCCCCGTCAGGTGATGCTGGCCACCCACACCACAGTGAAAGTAGAAGGTCGGAAAAATTGGGTGCATTTGTCGCACTGCAGGCGTGTGCCTCTGCCCCTCCCCTATGATCAGTGGGTGAGGGAAGGACAAGGAGACTCAGAAACAGAAACAGTCCCGACATTTGTCCCATTCAGCGATGCCAGACTGCATTCTACATCTACGGAAGCAGAGAGTGATAGCATACTGAAAGGAAGGGTGGAACCCTCCCTTAACTCTGCTCAACACCACCAAGAACAATTGTTTCCCGACCATACTGTCCCTACTTCCGACCGATACAACTTGCGCCCCAGAGGGAAGGCTTGCCCTTGACTTCGCCAAGTGCCTATAGGCTGTAGAGCTGTGATCTTCACCGGCTGAGAGTAGTGCTGGTATGTCAGACTAAGGTACGCGATAGGGCCCCTGGCACCTGCGCCCAGTGAAGCAACCACCAATCACAGACAGCCACTAGAGGTCCGTGGCTTAGCACAATGGCAGATGTCCAAAACACCTGAATCCAGAAAGATTTCAGTCTCCGACATAGTAAATGCTTCATGGCCACCTTGGTGACACTGTTTGTCTTCCTCATCCTGTCTATTCTTGGTTGGCTGTTGCTAATCTACAATCCTGTTACCTCACCAACTCATACCCCGACCACTGCAGAACACCAGTATTTCACGCTACCAGCCCACTAATTACCCCGCCATGCAGAATTCTTCAACAACACCTTCATCCAAATGTTGCATCATCACCAGCTGATCATGAACACTTCCAACTGCTGTGTTTGTGGACTGAAGCCGCATTCCATGATACACCCTGTCCCATTCTTTCCCTACCCCTTTTCCATCTCTGGGTCTTGTCTTGCATGGTGGATGTTGATACAGGAGGCCTACACTGTCAATGGTACTGCCAATTCTGCCCTTGGAACATTTCAGGATGACTTCTGGCGGACAGGTCTGGCCAAGTCAATGCTCCTTTTTGCACGATAGCTCATCCACAACGCTACTATCACCAGATGAACTTGGTGAGATGGTAGTATTCAACTCAACTAATCGACAACAATTTTCCAGATTCCGCACAAGAAGGATACTGCCTGATGACCGAGACACTGTGAATGTCATAAATGTGCAAGGCCATGTCTGCATTCATGGCATAGGGACTAAGAAAGTTGGTACCAGTATGTGTGATATCACAAAAGCTTTAAACTCCACATCTCCTCCGAAGCTGGTGTCATCCACCAACACCTATTTCATCTGTGGCACTGCCGCGTACACTTGGCTCCCCGTAACTGGTCTGGTACCTGCTATCTGACCTTCCTCCTTCCACCAACGTATTCTACCCATGGAGGTTATCACCTGTCAATGAAGGGCGCTCTGCGCCGCTCACATAGGGGCGTCATATCAGCCGAGGATACATCAGGCCAGGAAACTGGGGACTTCTTTAAAGGTTTCCTTCCTTTCTGGGGCCCCATGGCCAACAGTCAGGCTGTAGGAGGACTGACCAGGGTCCTTGAAGCCACCATCACAGTAACAGCTGGTGCCCTCTCCAACATCACTGCAGAGCTGCAAGCGGACCACCTCATAACGCTCCAGAACAGAATGGTCCTAGATGTCATCCTTGCTGATCGTGGTGGTGTGTGTAAATTGATAGGCTCCAGCTGCTGCATGTACATCCCAGACAACTCACCTACAGTGTATGATGCCATCCAACGTCTGCATTGCCTTTCTTCTGAAATTCATCTGGATGAAGGCAACTGGTCCCTCACAGCCTGGATCTGGGGCCGCCTTTCCCAATGGGGGTGGAGGATCCTCATCTTCCTCGCCTTGGGAGTAACTGTCCTAGTCTCCTGCTGTTTGTGCTTTCAGTGTCTGCCAGTGCTCTGAACAATGTGTGTCCAGACCGTCAAGCCTCCACCCTCTAACATTCACAACACCAATATGCTGATGATGCTCCAACAAGAAACCGATGGCCTTATGAACATTGACATTTCTTAAAGTATTTGCCACTCAATGGCAAAAGGAGGGTCTGAGGAAAAGTGTTCTTCTGATCTGCATCATTTGTACCGAGACTCCATTGCTTTTTCATTGCCATCTCGTGTCAAACACTTCCACACGACCCACCTGGTCGTTTCTGCTGATGCCTGAAGAAAATCTAACTAGCACGACAACAGCCATCTTGCAGCCTGCATTTCTGCCCAGGAACTGTCGCACACCCAACCCCCCCTGTTCTTGCAGTTCAACAGAAAGCCATGAGACACTCACACCCTGTGTACATGATTTGTTTTCCATCTCCTGCTCCCAGCCTGGTAAACATCCTTGACACCATGATCAGGTTATCTGTTCAATGGTCTGACTGCTGGGCCTTGATCAGGGTGATTAAACAATGACCTGAAAGACCGGGCTTTGATCAAGCTGAGTGAACAATGACCTGAAAGACTGAGCCTTGATCAAGCCGAGTGAACAATGATTTGTGTACCAAGCCTTGACCAGGTCACAATCTACAAACGTTGTCTAGTTCTGGTTATCAACTGCAAACACTGCCCTGATTGAACAATGAACTAACAGCCAAAAGACAAGAATGAAAAAGTATAAAAGGCTTGTAAACTGCGGAGTAAAGCAGCCGCATCCTCTGTCTTATTTCTGACGAGCTTGGGACTCTGTTCCATAGCCCGGGCTATTTGAATAAATCTGGGTTCCTCCTGCAGACGAAGGCTCCTGTGTCTCCTTTTACTATGTTTGAAGGGTATGGAAGGCTTGGGCGGTTCCCCCGCCGCCGAGACCCAGTAAGTGGGTTAATCTGGTTCTTCAAATACAACAGTCGCGGCTGGTATAACTAGCGGGAGGGGGGCGGGAGGTTGAGCAGGGACAGGGTCGCATGGGAGGGTTTATTTTAAAGTTAAAATTAAAAGTTAATTTACCTTAGCCAGTCGGTCCCGCATTGTCTCTGCTCCTCTCCTCTCTCCAGCAGGAACAGGACAGGACAGACAGCCTCTCTTCCCTCCCCTAAGACAATCACAACTGTGCAATTACAGCGTTGTGATTGGTCGGGACTCCGACCAGCCAGGGGCCTATAGGAAGCCTACATGGAGAAAATGCTGAGCATGACTGGTTTGGTCGGCTCCAGAGGGCCAACCAAACAGTCAGCGCCCTTAGCAGTGGGCAAGTCACACCTCACTTGCCCTAGAGCAGCCCCGCACACCCACCCAGCCCCAACCAAACACTTCTGCTTTCTCGCAGTGCGAGAAGCAAAAAACATAAAATGGTATTTTTATAATGTTATGTTTCTGCTTTCCACACCGCGAAAAAGCAGTGAGGCGACGCTTCTCCTCCCTAGTGGAGGAGCCGCCCCTGCAATAAAATAATATCTTTGTGCCACTTCCTGTACTATTCCACCAGCTCAGAGTACAGTGGAAATTTGTGCCTGTGATAATTTGCATTTCCACCGATTTGAGCTTGACTTGGAGTAATGCTACTCTCCACATACATTCAGGGACAGGTTTGCTGCTGATTCAAAGCATCCACTTTTGCAAACAATTGTACCAAAAATCCCACACTTTTCTTCCACTCTGAAGTTGCATTAGCAGGGTGGACAGCATACCCTAGGTTTACTGTGACACACAAATACACCCCATTCGATCAACTCAGCAATAATAAATTAATGTCTCAAATATTTACGAATAACAATATCTTATTGTTTCTCAGGTGTCAGCAGCACAGACATCTTACATTCCATTTTAAAGGTTATGATGGGATACATGTGGGAAACAATTCCATAGCATCCATATTCATTGGCATCTCTCACGTCCTGGTACGCCAGGCAGGTTGCCTCCTTCATAATGGGATGTTTGAATAATAATCTATATCTACAGAGATGTGTGCATGTCGGGCTGATGGTGGTCGGAAGAAACCACAACATAATCAGAGGGAGATGCCCCCCTTGACATTTAAATGCAATACAGGTGACTCCGTTTTGTGTCCTATCCGAAAACTCTGTTCTGTGCAAATTGCTATTCAGAGGAGACCTAGATGGGGTCACGAGGCCCGCGGGTGCAGACCAGCTTTGATTCCAGCACATGTCAGAAGGGGAATTGCTTTTGTAAAGTTCGTTTTTCTTTTACCAGATGCATTGCACTGTAGGGGACTGCAACGCACACAGAGCTTTTGTCAATGTGAACTAATTCATATAAAGGGGGCCCAATACACAGGCAAAGGTTTACACCTAATTATCGCTTATCAGACAATTTGGGAATAACATGAACATTTTGGTGCTCACTGCTAAATGCTGGCCTTTTTCACCTGTAAGATTCTGGCAGATTTCACCTGACAAACATTTAATAGAGGGTGTGAACTCTCCCGCACCCAGTAATTGACAAATGTGATAAACTATGCACCACTTATAATTGCGCACACTGTGCAGACAGGTGTTTATGCAAGGACTGCAATATAATGTGGCAACTGCAAGCAGTCCCAGAAGGAAGCCACTATCTAAAAATAACACTGACGGTTTTAAAGTCCTCGTCTCTCTGCCAGTCATTGTTTCATGTTGCCACATGCGCTTAGTTTTTAAAGTGTTTGAAACTATGTTTAGATATGCGTGTTGAATGTTGGAGCTTCTTGGCAGCATTAACTTCCCCCAAAAATTACACACAAACAAGAAAAAATTCAAGAAAGCTTGGAAAGCCACTGGTCGGCAAGTTAAGGGAGCGATATGAAGACGTGGAGTAGGTGTGGAGGGAAGTGGAAGAGAGGCAGGACAGGTAGGTGGGCACTGGGCTGGGAAGAGGGACACAGATTGGGAGCAAGTAGGGATAGAAAAAGGACAAAGAGATAGGCAAGTGGACAGTAAAGGGTAGTGTCCAGCACGCCATATTAGAGTTGCAGCAACAAATTGGCTGTGACCAGCACTGCTGTGGATACATTGAGCCGAACCCAGGTGGAGTAAAACTAGATGGTTTCAGAAAGTCAGCTGTGAGGAGCAATGTCTTGATAGATGTAGTTGTAATAGAGTAAGATCATGAGTGAGCTATAAAGCTTTTGATTTGAGAACTGACAAGTCGACTATCATTTCATTAGTAACCCCTATGTGCTGAGGTCTGCAGAGGTATAGGAATTCTGCATAATACAAATCACGAAACACAAAGAAAATCCTACATACCTGGGCCAATGTCAGCCCCAGTTCATAAATAGTAATACCGTACGTTAGAGTGACTTATTTAATGAAGTTTATTTTACAAATGCTGTATAACACAAGTGAGGCAGGCAAAAATGTGTCTCAGCTGCAGACCACTTTTGCACTGTGTTGCAATGCAATAAGATAAATGTATGTCTCCACTTCTCTCTTGAGTCAGATGCTCAGAGTAAAAGTTACCATTGCTTTCTTTAACATATTTTCTGAAGCCTTGTGTAAGTAAAAACAGTGTTTTGCAGGGCACTTGTTTCCACTATTGCTTGCGTTCAGATGCCCCAGGACTGGAGATTTGTATTATGCAAGTTTCTTTTGCCATCCCCTCCACCCCTTTAAAATAAAAAAAATGGCCCTGGGGTATGGGGTCCCCAGGGCCTGATGCGGATCAGGGAGGCGGGCCACGAAGCCCCTTCCCTTTAACAAAAGATGTGACCCAGGGGGATGAGGTCCCTGGGGTCTAAAACAGCTAGGAGAGGTGATCCACGTGGCCCCTCTCCCCTTTTCTTTATATTTCGGTCCCAGGAGATGGGGTCCCCGGGTTCTAATTAGGCTCAGGGAAGGGAACCACGCACCCCCTACTTTTATTAATTAATTGGCCCCAGGTGATAGGGTTCCTGGCGCCTTATAAGGCTCAGTGGAAGGAGAGCAGTTTGGCCCCATGGATCACTCCCCACTTTTATGCGCCTGCACATCGCTTAGTGAAATCTATTGTATTTAATAAAAATCTCAAAAGGGGCTTACATCCCGCTCTTGCTTTTCATTGGTTTGTGTGCTTGCCACTTACTTTTACAACGTTTCTATTGGCTGTAGCATACTGTTTCCTGCTGCTCCTCATGTGTTTCTCTTATCAGTGTCCTATTGCTCAATTACTGTTTCCTGACGTTTTTGAAACTTTTTTATTTTTTGCCTGCACAGTGCTTGCACTGTGCTTGTTTACATACTCTCCCTGTGGCTGCATGCATTTCAAGCGTGCTTGTTTTAATTTATGCCTGTGCTCCATACGAGTGCACGGACTCTTCAACAGTGCCCACAAAAAGCAGGCTCAATCCATAGGCCCTACTGCCCAGATGCTGCCGTTCCGTGCCCTCATCAGCTAATCTCTCTAAGGATCCTGTCCAAACTAGTTAATATTCCTTCTGCGCCGAACCCCAAAAGTAATGCAATCTGTAAATTCACTCATGAAACCCCTGAGCTAATTTGTCTGAGGCTCTGTCCATGTCACGTGATAAACGTAAGCAACATTGTTGTCAAGGACGGGTTCACATGAAAAAGCAGTAGAAGGAATAATGGAAAATGGAACAGTCACATTGGAAGGTTTGTTCCACAGGAAACAAGTGTAGAGTAATACCAGGATTCTCAGATATGGCTACCTTTAGTAAAAAGGAGGAAACTTTTTTCAAAAGCACGTTTAGCTTGTTATACCCGCAGTGCAAACAAATATGCATTTATATATAAAACATGAGGTAAAACTGCAGCGTCTTTCATGCCTCACATTTTGCACTATTGCGCCTAAGTAATAAAAAAATTAACAGAGTTGAATTTTCCTGGATACATTTCTTTGGTGTAAGTCATGCAAATACTGCTTGAAAATGGGTGACGTAAATTAAGAATCAACATGATGGCAAACGAGTTCTCATCTATATAACTTCGATGTTAGCAAGGAGACGGCTGGACACAGCGGTACAGCACAGGAAGTACTGAAGAGTTTTATCATAATGTTGTTACTTCGCTTGGTAACAGGTGTTATGTGATGCGCATGCCGAAACATTAGGCTGTACATTTAGAACAATCATACAACCCTTTCAAGTGTGCACCGATGCACCACTGGCAAGTCAATTTTACTTCAGAATAAATTCCTCACAAGTGTGGGTAAAGCAAGGCCCAGTTTGCTCAGAGAGCAAAATCCGAAATTACATATCTAGGTCACACCATCTCGCTAATTCATAGCTTTGTCCTTAAACACTTGTGTCAGTTATCAACCACACAACAGTATTTACTTTTGGTGTGGTGAAACACCAGTATTGGCAAATCTGCCTTAGTCACACAGAGAGGATAAACATCAGAAGACATCTCCTCTAGTGTTTGCAGAGCTGTTCATTGCATATGGAATATGCTACTTACCAGTATGCATCTGTTCTTGGCATAGAGGGCTGCAGAGTGGTACATTATGAATAGATCGCCATCCGGTGTTGGGCTCGGATGATTGCACTTTGTTTTTCTCTTGGAGAGTCTTTTGTATCTTGGTGACTCCTCCCTTGGTTGGTAGTGCGCATGGGCATCGGCTCCATCCTTAGATTGTTTTGCCATAGTAGGGTTAGATGGAGTAGTATAGTAGAATACAGATAAGAGTGCCCATGTAAGTGTATCTAAATAAGATAATGTTGGAACAGACACAGGTTTCCGGGGAGGCTGGGAGGGCATGTACCACTCTGCAGCCCTCTATGCCAAGAACAGATGCATACTGGTAAGTAGCATATTCCGTTCGAGGCATATGGGCTGCAGATGGTACATTATGAATAGACTATACAGCAGTTCTCTCCCTAGCGGTGGTCGCCCGTGTCTGTTGCAACTGTCTGAAACAATGTTTTTAATACTGCTTGTCCCACTCTAGCTTGTTGTGTTGTGTGCACATCTACACAATAGTGTTTTGTGAAGGTGTGCGGTGTAACCCAGGTAGCTGCTCTGCATATGTCATCTAGTGGAATGTTTCCCAGAAATGCCATTGATGCCCCTAGTTTACGTGTAGAGTGAGCTCTAGGAGGAACAGTTAATGTGCTCTTTGCCTTTAAGTAGCATATTTGAATGCATTTTACAATCCATCTGGCAATGCCCGCTTTGGAGATGGGATTGCCTTTATGTGTAGGAGAAAACGCAACAAATAGCTGTTTTGTCTTTCTGAAAGTTTGTGTTCTTTCTATATAGTACAATATGGCCCTTCTAACGTCCAGTGTATGTAGGGCTCTTTCAGCTACTGTTTGTGGTTTTGGAAAGAAAACCGGTAATTCCACTGACTGATTGATGTGGAATGCTGAAATAACCTTCGGTAAGAATTTTGGGTTTGTTCTAAGAACCACTTTATTTTGGTGTAGCTGCATAAATGGTTCTTGAATCGTAAAAGCCTGCAGCTCACTTACTCTTCTAAGTGACGTGATAGCTATGAGGAAGGCTACCTTCCATGTGAGGAATTGTATTTCACACCTATGCATAGGTTCAAAGGGTGGCCCCATTAGTCTGGTAAGCACTATGTTGAGATTCCAGACTGGGGAAGGTGGTCTTCTTGGTGGAATGACTCTTTTGAGTCCTTCCATGAAAGCTTTAATTGCTGGTACTTTAAACAGTGACAGATGTTGCCTGTTTTGTAGGTACGCCGCTATGGCTGCGAGATGAACTCTGATAGAGGTATATGCTAGGTTACATTGCTGTAGGTGTAATAAATAGCAAATGATTTGTTTAGTGGATGCGTCCAGAGGGTTGATGTGCTTACTGTTACAGTGTATAGCAAACCTCTTCCATTTTGCTGCATAGCATGCTCTGGTGGTAGGACGTCTTGCTTGTTTAATGATTTCCATGCATTCTGGTGGTAAATCTAAATACCCAAACTCTATGACCTCAGGAGCCAGATCGCTAGGTTCAGTTGTTTGGGATCTGGGTGCATTATTTCTCCATGGTTCTGTGTAAGATGCATGGGTAATAACCTTAGCTTTTGATGTGGTACTTGTGAGAGTTGTAGCAGCGTGGTGAACCACGGCTGTCTTGCCCACGTGGGTGCCACTAGTATCATTGTCATTGAGTGTTGCTGTAGTTTCCGAACCAGTAATGGAATTAGTGGTAGAGGAGGGAACGCGTAAGCAAATTTGTTGGACCAATTTATCCACAGTGCATTGCCCTGTGACCTTTGGTGTGGGTACCTGGATGCGAATTCTTTGCATTTTGCGTTCTGATGATTGGCAAACAGATCTATCTCTGATTGCCCCCATTTTTGGAAGAATGGCTGTAGTATTTGGTCGTGCAGCTCCCATTCGTGTACTTGTTCTGACTGTCTGCTTAGGATGTCTGCTATTTGATTTTGAACTCCTGGTAGGTGTTCCGCTAACAGGTAGATCTTTTGAGGAATGGCCCATCTCCATATGTCCTGTGCTAGTCTGGACAGTTGGAGAGAGTGTGTCCCCCCCTGTTTTTGAATATAATACATTGCAGTCATGTTGTCTGTTCTGATCAGGACTGCTTTTCCTGCTATTTGTATTAGGAAAGCTTTTAGTGCTAGAAATATTGCTAATAGTTCTAGGTAGTTGATGTGCAGTTTCTTTTGCTGCACACTCCACTTTCCCTGTACTGTGTATCTGTCCATATGCGCTCCCCATCCGGAGAGCGATGCGTCCGCTGTTATCGTCACTTGTGGAATTGGCTCTAGGAACGACCGTCCCTTGGAAATGTTTTCTGTGTTCCACCACTTCAGAGAGCGATGCGTCCGGTCGTTTACCAACACCAGATCTGTAATCTGACCTTGAGCCTGATTCCACTGTGTCGCTAGACACTCTTGTAGTGGACGCATTTGTAGTCTGGCATGTGGTATTAGCTGTATGCAGGAGGACATCATGCCTAATAGTTGCATAAACACTCGTGCTGGTAGTAAGTGTTGTGGTTGAAATCTTTGTATTAACCCGACCATTGTCTGTACTCTGATTGGGTTGGGGTATGCTATTGCCTTCTCTGTGTCTACTGTAGCCCCCAGGTATTGCTGAATCTGGTTTGGTTGCAGGTGTGATTTTTTGTAGTTCACCGTGAACCCTAGGTGGTGCAGCAATTGGATTGTCTTCTGTGTGTTGTGAAGACATTCTTCCTTTGACTTGGCCTTTATTAGCCAATCGTCCAAGTATGGGAAGACATGTATTTGCTGTCTTCGTAGGTGTGCTGCCACCACAGCTAGACATTTTGTGAACACTCTTGGTGCTGTTGTGACACCGAACGGAAGGACCTTGAACTGATAGTGTTGTCCTTCTAACACAAATCTTAGGTATTTCCTGTGGGCTTTGTGAATTGGGATATGAAAGTAAGCGTCTTTTAGATCCAGTGTAGAAAGAAAGTCCCCTTTCTTCAGTAAAGGGAGTACTTGTTGGAGCGTGACCATGTGGAAATGCTCCGAATTTATGTAAGCATTGAGAGGTCTGAGGTCTAATATCGGTCTTAGGGACCCGTCCTTTTTGGGAATCAGGAAGTATAGAGAGTATACTCCCGTTCCTTGTTGATCCTTTGGGACCTTCTCTATTGCATGCTTTTGTAGAAGTGCTAGAACTTCTTCTCTTAACAATGTTAGATGATCTTGACTCATTGGACGCTGTTTGGGGGGGATGTTTGGTGGGGTAGCTGTGAGTTCTAGGCAATAACCATGTTGGATAATTTGTCTCACCCACTTGTCTGACGTGATGTTTTCCCAGACAGGTAGGAACTGTGATAGACGTCCCCCGACCGGTGTTATGTGGTCTGGGGGGAGTTCTATGAAGTCACTGTTTTGGTGTTGAGGCGTTGCGGTTGTTATTATTTCCGCGGCCTCTACCCTTATTGTTGTTACCTCTGTAACTGCCTCTTGAATTACCTCTGGGTGATGTTGGTGTGAAAGATGTGGATTGCTGATTTGTTCCTGTGTTCTTTGAGCCCCCTCTATAGGTGGATCTACGAAAGGAACCTCTGTGTGTTGGCTGTTGCAATGCTCCCATTGACTTAGCCGTTTCCGTATCTTTCTTCATTTTTTCTAATGCCTCGTCTGTGCTTGAACCAAACAATGTTTTCTGATCAAATGGTTTGTTCAATAGGGCTGTTTGCACTTCTTGTTTGAATCCAGAGATTCTAAGCCATGCATGCCTTCTTAGCATGACACTGGTATTAATAGACCTTGCTGCCGTGTCTGCTGCGTCTAATGCACACTTAATGGAAGTATTGGTTATTATTTTACCTTCCTGTATTAATTGATCTGCTTTTTTCTGGTGTTCCTTTGGGAGATGTATGAGAAGTTTTTCTAACTCATCATAATGTGCCCTGTCGTAACGTGCGAGTAGTGCTTGTGTATTTGCTATACGCCAGCTATTCGCTGCCTGTGATGCTACTCTTTTGCCTGATGCATCTATTAACTTCGACTCTTTATCTGGTGGAGGTGCCTCTCCTGTAGATAGTGAGTTTGCTCTTTTGCGAGCGTTTGAGACCACCAGCGAGTCTAGGGGTACATGTCCTTTAATAAAAATTGGGTCCTTTGGAGCCGCTTTGTATTTTTTATCAATTCTGGGGTTTAACACCCTGGCTCTCACTGGGTTTTCGAAAATTTCCTCTGTGTGACTAAGAAGACCCTTTAACATAGGAAGAGTACCTGATGTTCTCTGTGCATTAGGTAGAGTCTCTAACAAGAAATCTTCTATTTGAGGTTCTGTGTGCATATCTAGCTTGTGATATTTTGCTTCCCTATTAATGAGCTGCACAAATCCTGTGTTATCATCAGGTGGTGAAGGCTTTGAGGGATATAGCTGTGGGTCGTTGTCCTCATCTGACCCTACATCATAGTTTTCCCATGGGTCCTCCTCATCTGGGATAGTTTCGTCATCCCCTTGAGGTTCTCCCTCCCCTAGATCACTGTCTATATCTGACTGAGGTGTAGCTGGTCTTGGTGTGGAAGGTGTAGGAACATTTGGCTTATTGTGAGGAATAGGAGAAGAGGGTGTGACTCTTGGACGAGGAGAAGCAGGAGGAGTTATATTTGTCCCCATTGTTCTCTTTTTTGGAGGAAGAGGTTTATCTGACTGTTCACTCTTTCTCTTCTTTGTGACCACTTTCCCAGTTTGTGGATCAATAAACAAGATCTTTTGTTTGGGATCTGTCTGTTGCTCCTGAATCGGTACCGAAGGTCCTGGTTCCGAGAGGTGCTTTTGTTTTCGATCGTCAGATCTTGTTGTTTTGGGCACCGAATGTTTGCTCGATTCCGACTTTCTCGGTATCGAGTGTCTCTTGGGCGATAAGTCATATTTGTGTTTCGACATGGAATGTCTCGATACCGAGCTTTCCTTTGCATGTAGCCTCGGTGTCGAAGTCGATGTCGCCCTTTTGTCGGATCCGACATGGTGGGAGTCCGAGTGTTTCGGTTTCAGTTTCGGTTTCGTTGCCGGGCCCGAAGGCGGGGCGTCGGGAACTTTTTTCAGCGGTTTGACCGGGCCCGAGGGCGGGGTCGTTACCGCACGGGGTCGGTTTTTCGGTAAGGGGACGTCGTCACTCACGGTTTGTTGATCGATGAGTTCCTCGGTCTCCGACTGGTCCCCTTCCGACCCCGACTGTTCTTCTTCTTCTTCCTCGATTTGGTCTTCTCCGAACAACTCCGGGATCGCTTCCGCCTGCATTCTGGAAACCTCGTGTCTTCTAGCTCGATGATTCCTAATCGTTACCTTGGAGGAGAATGCTGCGCAGGCTTCGCAGTCCCTGGATTCGTGCTCGGGCGATAGACAGAGGTTGCACACCTCGTGTAGGTCCTTGTGTGGGAACTTAGCACCACACTTTGGACATTTTTTGAATGGAGTCCTTTCCATGGACCCCGGGCTTGACTGCGTCGAAAAAAGGCCTCCTGTTCTTCGACGTAGATTCAAGTTTTTCTCTTCGATTTTTTATTTGCAACGCGTCGGAATGGAAAATGAACGCGTTCGATAACAATACCGTCGAATTGGAAAGGGAATACGCGTCGATAAATCACTTTCTTCTGAAGTTGATCTGGAGCGTCTCGATCCTCATCCGAACCCGATGGCGGAAAAAAACAATCTAAGGATGGAGCCGATGCCCATGCGCACTACCAACCAAGGGAGGAGTCACCAAGATACAAAAGACTCTCCAAGAGAAAAACAAAGTGCAATCATCCGAGCCCAACACCAGATGGCGATCTATTCATAATGTACCATCTGCAGCCCATATGCCTCGAACATTATTTTATGTTCCCATGGTTGCTTGTTCCTATTAGTGCTTTTTTTAATGCTCACCCAGTGTCCCTCCACATGCATCCCGCCACTACTATATTCATGCTTCCAACCTTTGAGCTGATCAGCTGGTCTTCTAGAAGTGGTGACCTAGGGCAGATAGCCTGTTCACTACTCCTGGTGCATATTACAAGTATCTGATATAGTGCTATCCCACATGGAAATAATGTTGTTTAATTCTACATTTTATATGCCTTTGATTGCATGCTCAAAAAGCCTCCTCCCACTATACTTCTAAACACCTACATGAAAAGTTAATATCGACCTAATACTTTAGATTACTGCCTCTTGTTTCTTTCTTTTAAATGACCCCTCATTACCTTCCATCATCTGCATGCCTGGAGGGCCCAACTGGATGTATCCTTGAGATTTGTGTAGTAGCTAAGGAGCAGAGTTGATGTGTTTGAATCTTTTGAGGCACGCTTTTTTTATCACTTACCAGATAAGTATGCGTTCTACTACACATGTGCATACATAAAATAGAATCCTGGTGTCTACGAGGTGCATAGCCTTCAGGGTGGCACAAGTGAAGCCAGATATTGACAGCATCGCTGTTGTCAATTTAAAAAAAAAGTTTTTTATCAGAAGCGAGGGAGCCAATAGCACTGTGATTTCAAGTTCAGCCAAGTTTCACTTCAGGTATACAGAACAATAAGACACAATAAATGAACCTTGAGCTCCAGAAGCAGAAGCTGCATGTATCTTCTATGAACCTTGTCGCTGCATCTGAATGTGTAAATCAAATCATACGTTCTTATATAGCGCCTTTCCCCGTAAGGTCTCAAGGCGCTTGCTTTAGGAACCCGTCCTGGCCTTTTCCCTGCGAGATTACCCCTACTGGGCATCCCCAAGGTGAAGACCAGGCATCCCATCGCGGTGGGGCCATAGTGGAGATTAAGCAAGCTATTGCCCAGAGTTGCAGAGTGTGAACCCACGATTCGAGTAGGCACCGAGGCGAGAATTATCGAGTCCGTGGACATTTTGAGCTCTGGCCCTGCCGCGTCAGGGATTGAACCCTGGTCCTGGGTCTGACCTCTGCATCAGGGACTGCCTCATCTAACCAGTGAGCCACACTCTGTACATGCTGCTCCCTATTACTATTTATCAGGTGGGTGGTATCTTTGAATCAATTTACCTTGCTTGCCTAGGTTTTGCCTGCATAGTGCTTGTGCTCTGCCCTTTACCTAATCTCCCCGAGGCTGCACCCATTTCAAGCATGCTTGTCTGCTGCATGTTTCTTCTATGTCCTCTATCCTTTACCTAATATCCCCGCTTTATATTGCCACCAGTTACTGCACAATACATTAACTATCTCAATAAACAAGTCATAACACTTTTACGCAGTTTCAGTAACTTATGTTGCACAACTGCTCACCAGGCTAAAGCTGACAACAAAAATATTATAACCCACATAGGCAAAGTCTATTGCCTTTATCAATGCTTGTTATATTTGGCCCCGCGGATGTGGTCCGAGACTGTGGGGCACAGGGTTGGCTACCTGCGTGGGTCCAGCTCAAACTCTTCGGTTTTCGCTTCTATTTTGGACACTAAGTGATGTCAGGGTTTTTCTTTTTTATCTTTTTAGTTTATAGGAAGAGAACTGCATGAATTTATGTGTGCCCACTTAGACTTGAATTTGAATTTGAGGTTTAATACTGCATTTTTTTGTGCTAGACTGTAGCCATGTTAAGGCATTAACTATAGGGCTCACTTGGGCAAGGTCCTTATGTGGGTATGCACCTCTTGAGTTTTCACTGATTTCCTTTGACATGTTATTGTGTTGAATTTTACATATTCATATACATATTTTGTCTTTGCTCATTTTATTGATTTATTGTTAATACATGTTAGGCATGCCACTCATTCCGTTTACTGTGTTTGCATTTTTATGTTGTGAATATTTTGCTATATTTCTGTGATGAAGTGGTAACTTTTCAACATAGCACTCAATGTGCATTTGAGTGTCAGTCTTTTTTCAATTATCACTGTGCACCTTAATAGGGAGGCTGCTTTCACTGGAACCTGTATGTGTGAACAAGGCCTGCGGGGTGAAACGGTTTCTGATTTGATTTGATTTAATTTTAATAAATCAAGTATCTTCGCAGTCCTGGTGCACATTTATCACGTGTGACAAAATTATGATGCTGAAGGATTAGTCAGCCAGGTAACGCATGGCCTGTAAAACTAGACATCCCCGTGGGGCATAGGAGTTAAAGTGGATGTCATAGATTATATATATATATATATAGCTCGCTAAAACTTTACCTGCTGCTGCTTGGCTTGTTTTGGGGGCCGCCACAGCCACAGGAGTCATCGCCGCCACGGGACTTCACTTCCCTGCACCTCCCGCGGCCTGCACGCCGCTAACGCAGTTTTGGGGCGCCAGGAGACAATCAAAAAGCTTGCTGGGCTCCCACAGCACGGGAGCTCGTTAAAACCTTACCTGCTGCTCTTTGGCTTATTTTGGGGGCTGCCACAGGAGTCATCGCCACCACGGGACTTCACTTACCTGCACCTCCCGCGGCGTGCACGCCGTTGACGTGGTTTTTGAGCCACAGGAGGCGCTCAAAAGGCTTGCTGGGCTCCCGCAGCTTGGGACGCACGCGGGCAGGCCCAGGGCGCGCAGGCCCAGGGCGCGCAGGCCCGTCTGCGCCCGTCAGAGCCCAGAGGAGGCCGGGCCAGGCCACCCCTCGTTTAAGTGCAATTCCAAGCACATCAAGGTGAGCCAACATCTATTGTATTTGTTACTATTACAAGCGCCGCTAAATACATAAACATGTAGAAATGTAATGGACTATCAAGCTTAAACCCCCAGACCCCCAGTATCCATAGCATGTTGGAGAGAGCAGTCAACATGGTCGCTAATGAAACAGAACTAACTGAGAGGCGCATGTCATTGGGTTTGGTAGCACCACCATGCAGCCTCATTGTCGGGGAAGCCTTAGACGATAATGACGATAATTCAACTGCACTTAATACACAGACTGAAATGCCCAGCACCCAGCCACTAACAAGAGCTAGTGACTGTAATAATGAGGATGTATTGGTGGCACCCTGTAACTGCGCTTTGGATGGTGTCGTCCTTCCCATACCTACATCAACAGGCGCAAAACAGAAAAGGAAGCCAACTAAACCAATTGTCTCCTAGAGGAAACAACCGCCCTGTGTAATTCATCCCAGCACTGCCATTAGTACATGGAACCAGGGTTCTGCAAACGCTTCCGACGGTGTGCGGCTGATTTAATAGCGGAGCCAACACAAACTAAGTGTTATGTTCCCCAGAAGAGCGCCCTCTCTGCTGAATAACGTTGAGATCATTTCGTTGGTGCATTCGCGAAAACTACAGTTCCCAGAAATCTTAGGGGTATTGAGCCGATGGGAGGTTTCATATGGGAGTCACTTCCTGTCCTCTGTGTCGGATATTCGGTCTTGCTTTCAACCGGCTACGGAGTTAGACAGACTCTGTACTGTGGATTTCTTGTTCCTGGATAAAGTAAGCTTCTGGTCTTTCGAATTTGCTAGGTGCTTACGATCAGCAATCCTGCCAGTATTCGGTTACCACTGGATCCTCCGTTGGCGAGTCCTGAATGACTCATGCGGAGGACGGCTGTTTATTAGCACAAAGGGATTTATCTGATCTTGCATTTGCCCTCCGTTGGACGAGCCAGGAACGGCTCATGCGGAGGACGACTCTCGTATTTCTTTTGGCAAAGATTTTGGTTTGCTACATTTGCCCTCCGTTGAGGAGCCTGAAAATAAGGCTCATGCGGAGGACGAAATCGCTACAGACCTCTGAAGTTAATTACAAGGTTTGGTAATTGGTTCTTCTTGTCTGGAGTTGGCGTCTTGCGGCCCTGGCAAAGGAACATAGTTTCTGGCGTTACAGCAATGCTTGTACCTTCCAGTCCTTTGATTATTCTAAGGCGACTCGGTTTATTACTGGAAAAAGGTACCGTACAGTTCTCAATACTTACTGGGTGAAGTAACCCATTCAGGATTAAGTTCGCATTTAATTAATACGAACTTCGGGACTACTCCTTGATCTCCCCTTCTCAGCTATAGTCTTAGCAAAGGGGGGTATGTACAAACCTTATACACATATATCAGATTTGTTAGTCACATACTAGGACAGTGAATAAGGGTTGTTATGACTGTGTGTTGCAGGTGGGAAGTAGCGCTTTCCTTAGTCTTCCCAGGCTTTGATGTTGGTGAAGAGCCTTTATCTTCTACAGTACATCGTCTTTCATTTCCTTTCCAGGTAGAGTGAGTGAGGGGGGTAGATCAGTGGTTTATGTTACGTGGTTATATTGTGGATATTACAGAGAAAGAACTGGTTCAACAATCTTTATTGTTTGTCGTTTCAGATCTCCCTCCCCGCAGTTCCCTTCCTTCCCCGCGGGCTTCATTGCCCTCATCTGATCCTTCCTTAACCCTTGGCTATTATAGCATTCGGGGTTTGGATAGATCAGGAGGTGGCCTTAATTTTGCATCAGGCTGATCCCGAGGACTAGAAGGATAACACTAAGGTAATAACTTGCTCCATCAGCACACAAACTAACACCACGTGCCCTTCTCCACCAGCTGCGGACTGGGTGAGGCCTCAATCAATTCCATTGTGGACACTGTATGTGAACGCTTTAAAGACATTGTGCATAAGAACTTTTCCGCTCTTTGGCAACGATTAGATCATTTGGAGACACAATCAGACAAGTTAAATTCTCAAATAACCACCCCTAGAGCTATTTCACTACATGGGTTAAACTCTAATCTCGTTGGTGTATCTACCGGTGGTCAGCAATCACAGGCACCAGTTACAACAACTACTCCCTCTCCAGAAACGTGTGTTACATGCCACAAAGTTAAGAAATGTTTTTTTTAATCTAAATCGATCGCTACCCATGGTAACCAACCCAGTACAGGGCCAATGAGTTGCCCAGCTGTTATCACATTATGTGGGCTGTCAGCGCCACATAACGCCCTAGTGAGCACTGCAGCACGAGTAAATTTGGGGAGTTCGAGGGCTAGCCCACATAGCATGCATAATATACATAGTGGTGGAGTCCCTAGTTGCCCGAGTAGGGAAATGACAGAAGGCAGTAGGACGTCCTCAGTCTCCCCCCGGCAGCTTGCCCATACGTATTGGTTTTAGCTGGAGTACCTCCACTCAGAAATGACAAGACAGAATCTTGGGTCCAGTTGCGCAATAAATGTGTGGACTGGTTTGTAAAATAATAAAGGGTTGCGGGCAGCAAATATTAATGATATTATCATGGTACGGAGGATAGGGTGGGTTGGTATCCCCCCAAAGAACATCAGGGGTAATTGCATAGTCATTAATTTTACAAAACCAGCACTGGTAAAAAAAAATATTATTGACCAACATATAGAGGGCGAGGTTGTGCTTCCACTATTGACTATCAGGCACATGCATCAATATTGCTTTTTGCTATTCCTTAATTGCGAAGAATAAGGAATCGCAATTAAGGAATCGCAAAATGCAATGCATCAAGAAATCGCAAAAAAAATTGCGATTTCTTAATGTTCCATAATTGCGACTCGCAAATTTCGAGTCACAATTAAGGAATACCTCCCCATTCATTCCTATGGGTATAGAGGCCCATAGGAATGAATGGGAAGACATTCTCAATTTGCGATTCGCAATTAGCGAATCGCAAATTGAGAATGCGATTTCAAGGGTGCAGGGGTGTCCAAAGGACACCCTGTTGCACCACTGAAATCAATCTGTGCACATATGTTGTGCACACACATGCCCTAAGGGCATGTGTGTGCACAACATGAAACTTTGAAAAATGCACAAAAGTGCATTTTTCAAAGTTTTCGCAAATTACCATGAGGTTCAACCTCATGGTAATTTGCTCCCCCTAATTGCGAAATCACAATTTTTAAAGTTTCATGCATTGCATTTAAGGAATCGCAAAATGCGATTCCTTAAATGCAATCGCAATTTGAGAATTCGCAAATATTTGCGAATTTTCAAATTGCAAGGGCCTTCACCCTTCATGCATTCCAAACGCAGATATTGCGATCGCAAACGGACGATTTCTGCGATTCGCACCGTTTGCGATCGCAAATTCTTTGATGCATGTGCCTGTATGTGTTTATATCTGCCCCACTGGAAGATTGTTTGTTAAGGGCTGAGGTCATACGAACCTTCTTGGGCGATCATAATCCTATTGCCACAACACTAAGAGTGGCCCCTAGGCCAAAATTTGTGAAAGAATGCGGGGCTAGTAATCTAGCGCCCTCTAATGACAACCTAAGATTGGCCTGGCGAGGTGCTGATAATAATGACCTATTTCCTAGAATGATTAAAACTTATCCAACACTCATTGACATTTGTTTGTCATCAGTTGATCATAACAAAAACACAACGGTGGGGTAGGACCCAAGGGAATATTTAAAGACCCGTCTCTGAATACAGTCCCCAATACCGAACAACTACAAAAAAGTATCAGAGGGTCTAGAAAAAGGAAGAGTTTGTAGATGACAGACACCAGACCAACTGTACAAAACCCTTTGACTGACTGAGCATGAGCATGGTGTGCAATGACATCTCAATGGATGAGGAAAAATACCCATCAGTCACCACTCGGATCCGCCCTTCATCATTTGGGATTTGTCCAGACCATCCGTGTGAGTATGTATTGTCACAGGCATAAGGAGACCAGATGGTAAATAGGTCTCCTTCGCTGTACCAACAACAGTATGGTCTACCACTCTGTGAAACCCAATGAGTGGTAAAATATGGTGTGACTAGGGAGTGCAGTGCAAATAAACGTGAAAAAGAAACATAAACAATGTGTTATAAAATTGGATAAGGGAGCATAGAACCAACTTTATTCAAATGATGCTCACTTGACCAAGATTAAAATGTTTTGTCAAAGACAGTTAGATGGGCTGTCTAAGGTGGAACCAGGTCGACATGTTTCAGCAATTGAGGACACCTTCATCCTTGCTTTCATCAGGACCATATAAACAAAAACAATGCTACTGCAAGATAGTGAAAATGAAAAGTGACTCCCCAGTCGGTTCAGATGCCGGCTACGGAGTACCGACGGTCAGAGCGGTGCTTCACTCTTCTCCTGAGCCACTGCCAGGTGGGGTGAGGTCATCATATCTTACAGACTATGTGAACAACACTAGCTGTAATTTCACGACGAAATATTGCACTTTGGAAACTGCAGGTGACATTTGCACTTGTTTGTTGTACACTATCTCTGAGTTGTCACTTTTCATTTTCACTATCTTGCAGTAGCATTGTTTTTGTTTATATGGTCCTGATGAAAGCAAGGACGAAGGTGTCCTCAATTGCTGAAACATGTCGACCTGGTTCCACCTTAGACAGCCCATCTAACTGTCTTTGACAAAACATTTTAGTCTTGGTCAAGTGAGCATCATATGTATATATATATATATATATATATATATATATATATATATATATAAATATATATATATTAAACCAATTGAAGCATGCTGAACATTTATAAGAGTAAGTGTATGTCAGCATGCGATTATATTGCTGGCCTGTGGGGGCATATAGCGTGGAAACTTTACAATGCATAGAAAATCAATTCAAGGTAGGCTTTTATCAGTCCGGGAAGCACTCCCTCTCTAATTTGTCATGAAGAGCTTGGCATGCTGTTTCTGAAAGATGTGAAAGGGATAGCACCCCTATTACTCTGGACGAAAATGTGGTCCTCACACGAGGCTGGATTAACAAGATCTTGTATCACCAACTGCCAGCTATTAGATGGGACAGATCAAATATCATGGCTTGAGTACGTGAAGGTTTCTTTTGCGTGCTTGGGTCTGTCCGATTTATATAATTCCCCTTTTTTAATTGCCCCAAATTTTAAAGTCACGTGTTAAAAAATCATACCTTGAGCACTGCATAATTAACAGCTAAGATGCGGCTCAAAAGATGCGAAGTATTGTATATTATGCTCAAATAACAACAACCTCTGGCCTAGAGCCTTACCCGGGGTGGATTATATCCCCTACTCATTGTTACTGGCTTACCATCTTTAGACTAAGCTCTTTGTACTTTAAATTTGTCTCTCCGGCAACGGGGGCCTGGTCTCAAGACCTACCCTCCTGCAGGTGCGACAACAGCTCAACTCAAAGTATCAGCCACCTATTTTTGTTTTGCCGCTTGTACCAGGAGCCAAGATCTACTTTTTTGGCACCCCTTTTACGGGTGGCTAATGTGAGACAGCACAAGGAAGGGCTACTGTTTTTGCAGGCACTAAGTTAATTCGAATTTTGCTGCGCAGTACTCACTTTTATAATATCAGCATTTCACATTAGGAGGTGTTATGAACCTTAAAAAATGCTGTTTCTGTATGAATCTGTTACTGGCAATGCTTTTTAATCTCATGAATTGTTGTGAATTGTATTGAAGATCCTTGATTTTATCTAGCTCAGTGATATGTTTTTATTTACCTTATTTTTTTATAAATATGTGATTTTGTGGGCTTTTATGGCCTCTAATCAAATAAAGATTATCTTGAATACCCACAATCAGAACAACTCAACGCTACGCACAAAAGAAATGTGCGTGCTGCACCTCTCAAGCCGCCTGAGGCCAACCCGCCCAAGTTATATACAGAATAATGAGCTACTCGCTCTTGTAGTGTGCACTTCCACTACCCCCGTTATCCCAAAGGGGTGATCGTTTTTTGATCCGAAACTGAGATTCTACCCACTGTGGGTTGCACCACCAGCCAACAGTACCACAAATGTCCATGGATTTAAAGAAAAAAGTCCATCCAAAGTATGTTTGCTTTTATTCTTCTTTATTCAAATTTCATCGGGCAGCCAACGTGTTTCTTTCAAAAGAACTTCGTCAGGGCTGTAAAAAAAATTAAAAACACGTATATAATAATATATACAAATATCAGTCCTTCAGGCCTAGCAATCATACTAACAGCCCAATAAGAACTAATTAATTACAAAATTCTCCAATCCTAAAAAACACTCAAATGTATAGTACAGAACATATTTGTGTATATATCCAAACATACAGCCATTATTTGCTGTTTTATATATAGATTTCCCCATTCTTATTTCTTACTAATTTGTATGGCATTTAAGACCAACAACACACATTTTCTACTCATAGTTTTACCCTTGGTTGTAAAGGCTAAATTCTTTTGTATAATCACAAGCAGATAGAGGATACTTATTTTCCACCTCCACTAGTAGGAACAGGTAGTTTTATGCTCATCAAAGTCCTGTCTTTCACTTTGTTTTAACATTTTGTCTCTATAGAACCCGGATGACATGATGTTTACCCATTTCCTTTCATTATCATAAACCATCATTGCGCAAGTTTTAACATATCACATAAGCGGAATCTTGATACTATATACATTGTACATTTCCCCACAGCCCAGCACACAGTAGCCTATGTATCAAACCATAACACGAAGCCACATCTTGGGGAGTTCATGTAAAAGTGTCAAAATTAAATGCATGGCAGGATCAACGAGGAGCGAGTTCTAAAATTATATATATATATATATATATATATATATATATATATATATATATATATATATATATATATATATATATATATATATATATATATTGATCCTGCCATGCATTTAATATGTTAAAACTTGCCCAATGCAATTTAAACCTGTGTTCAGAAATTACTATTTGAGGAAATGTAAATGTGATCATTGTACTTTTTGGATACTTAGAGGTGAAGATACAATTGTGTCTATAGGGCCGGTTTATGATAATGAAAGGAAATGGGTAAACATCATGTCATTCGGGTTCTATAGAGACAAAATGTTAAAAGAAAGTCAAAAACAGGACTTTGATGAGCATAAAACTACCTGTTCCTACTAGTGGAGGTGGAAAATAAGTACCCTCTATCTGCTTGTGATTATACAAAAGAATTTGGCCTATACAACGAAGGGTAAAACTATGAGTAGAAAATGTGTGTTGTTGGTCTTAAATGCCATACAAATTAGTAAGAAATAAGAATGGGGAAATCTATATATAAAACAGCAAATAATGGATGTATGTTTGGATATATACACAAATATGTTCTATACTATACATTTGAGTGTTTTTTAGGATTGGAGAATTTTGTAATTAGTTAGTTCTTATTGTGCTGGTAGTATGATTGCTAGGACTGATGGACTGATATTTGTATATATTATTATATATGTGTTTTAAATGTTTTTACAGCCCTGACGAAGTTCTTTTGAACGAAACGCGTTGGCTGCCCAATCAAATTTGAATAAAGAAGAATAAAAGCAAACATACTTTGGATGGACTTTTTTCTTTAAATCCATTGACATTTGTGGTACTGTTGGCTGGTGGTGCAACCCACAGTGGGTAGAATCAAAGATTATCTTGACTATATATATATATATATATATATATATATATATATATACAGATAACACTATATATAGATTGATAGAGTCGTTTGACTCAATGTTTTAAAATTAATATTTACCGGAAATGCAGCACACATTGCATATTCTAAATGTGATTATTTCCTCATCAAACATTCATGAGTCAGGTTTTCTTGGCGTCTGCATAGACACTAAATATTGTACGGCACTTACTCATTATTTTACTGGCTCTGTTAATTATTATTTTTCCCTTCTTGGTTTTCAGTTTTTTATTTTATTTCTTACGCTCTTTTTTCATTAGGATCTATAGGGAGTGTAAGTAGAAGCATATGTTCATCTTATGTTCATTGGAGAAAAATAAGCATGCTACAGAACCACCCCAAATGAGCAGTTCTATATGCATCCGGTGTACAACTAAGTGGTAATTTTCAACGAACTGGGCTTTCTTCGTTCGCTGCAATTAAATGCAGAAAATAACTTAGATGCACCACAATAAATAATAGACTGAGATAAAGTGAGTTATTAATAAAATAACCGTACATTTGCCTGCGAAATATAACCTTCTAACACTTATTGTAAAGCGAACACTAGAGAAAGTGAGGAAGGGCTAGCCGGGGCTCTTAGCTCGCGCGCGCCCAGTACTCACCATAACAACCCCGCCAGACTGCTCTGCGGTGCACATGCTCATGATTGGCGCCATACCAATAGTAGTCCCGTGGAAGTACACGCCGCTAGAAACAAGAGAGAAACACAGATCAATACCTCATGCACAGCGCATGCGCCTGAATGTGAACAGCTTTGCCAAGGTCACCAATTCCACGAGGGCCAGATCTACACAAAATATAAGCACTGCACACGTTGTCCCAGGAGGGGTGAAGAAAAATCACAGTGGCAGGGCCTCTCGAGCGTGAAAAGCAGGGATTACAATATTGTCTGTATGTATTCCCTCGAACAACCAGGATTTCAGCATTGCATGTTTGAGCATCATTCCGAAGAAAATCCTTCTGCAACAACTACTAAAATATTAAAGAGAGTGGTTTGCGCAGTGCTGCTATGTGGAATTAACAGCTTCTGTATATCATCATATATGGAGCAGTGATAGGAATATTTTTTTTGCATTAAAATGGATCAGTTGTAAGCGGCTCTAGGGATGCAAGGGTTTATTTACATATCAGGATATTTTTCAATATTTAATTATTTCGTAGTTCATTATAAAGGATGCCATATTCTTCTCACAGGAGCTGGGCACGTAAACAAGGCAGAATAATTCAAATTAATGACGACACCTTCCAACCGGTGACGCGCTGAGATAAACGGATAGTAACCTTCAAGGCCTGCTTTGAGTGGTGGTATGGGAAGGTGCACAGCTCTTACGCTTTCGTTGAGTCACTGAGTGCTGCCATGAAACGGTTAACTCGTGAATAAATGTCTGTGTATGATGTGTGCCTCTAAAGGAAACAGCCATAGACACTGGCGTGCATCTTGTACACCTTGATACTGTGTAGCTGAAATTCGGGGCCAATTCAATGGTTTTGCTTTTTAGTATAATTTTGCTGCTCCTCTACTGGTAAAAGTCTAGGGAAATCTGATGGTGCCCTGCGCCTGGCGCCCTTGGGGAAGCCCTATTATTGCCCTGCTAAAAAACCTGGATGCGAGTCCCCCAGTGCCTTCTTGCCTGTCCTCGGCTTCCCAGTCCTTACATCATGAGGTTTTCCTCATTGAACAGTCAGGATGTATTCACCATATCCCTAATATAAATTTGGAAACAAAAAATACCCTGTCCAGATCTTGGGCTCAGCCGTGTCTCTGGGAGCCATAAAGATGGACTACACTTAACATACTTTCTATTAGTTTTGGTATCGCAGTCCTGGATGCTTACCTTCCCTCTCAGGCAAGAATTTGTTTTATTGCATTTTTTTTCTCACTCTTTATATTCTCAGTACCAGTAGCAATGTTCCCCATGTCAATTAAAGAACCCCATTCTCAGGTTTGGTAGTGAAAAGCCGCTATAACTGGGGTGCAGTGGCTCTGGGTTTGCTGGTGGAAAGATGATAATTTGGGGGGAGCATGCTCAGTAGGGGTGCAGATCAGGGAGGATATGGGTATGTGCTCTCCTACTTAGCTAGAGGATATATGCCTCTCAACCCCCTACAGCAGGTGTCATGCTCACTACTCGGTGGGCTCCCAGGCTAGTTTATGGCCTTCAAGTGCTGGGGGCTTGGGAGAAGAATGGGCGTACCTGGATGTTCAAATAGGCCTGCCTTAATGGGTATCTGCCTAGTTCCATGTTGTTGTGAGTGCTGTTCCCAGACCATGGTTTTCATATGACAAACTAATGCGTTCTTGGTGTAGTAGTTTTTGTGTGCCACCATTGAACTAATTAGACACCTAATAGAAACTATTTATGAGTTAAAGGTTCAGGGCTGATGGGAGTGTCAGGGATGGCTGGGGTGGGATGGTCACCTCACGTCTGCCCGCTGCAGTCCAGTACTGTGTGCATGCTGTGCAGCAATCCATTGCCATTCCTTGGCATACACTTGTGTACTGACTGAGTAAGGATGATTATTTTGACCCCTGAAGAATGTTGATCATCATGATCTGGTAGCTCTGTTAAATTACAAGTATATCTATGAATACTATTATTTTCATATCTCATGTTGCCTTCATCGACTTTTGCATGCAGGCAAAAATAATATATACATATAAATTGAGAGAGTGTGTGTGTATGTTTTAGTTTGGAACACACTTGAGACACTGCGTTCAGATCTCTTGGCCTGCTCAAAGAGGGCTAATTTCTGCTGGGACCATGGTCAACTTTCTGCTGGAAGATCTTTTCAGCCTCCAGGTGTTTCTTTGTCCACTTAGACAAAGTACCTTAGTTTTGTTAAGTGCTCCACTCTTAGACCTACGGCGTTTTGTTTATGTCCCCTGTATGGCCTTCTACTCATCTGAAGACAGAAACAGAGGATCTACATCTAGAGATACAACAAGGTTCCCTTGTTTCAACTCCTGACTCATAGAAAGGAGTTCCTGAGTTTACTCTTGGGAGACCATGGCCTCTCTTTTACTTGGGCTTCACCCTGCTTCAGGTTCCCTTTGTTCTTTGTCTAAGCTAAGTGCTGATGATCTTTCATTTTTGCTGATTTACAGGTTTAAGGCGATTCTGCATTGTCTGTCCAGTCACTCATAGAAATCTCCGAGCTAGTCTCCCTATTGCAGGCTTGATTCTTACCTTCTGTTTGTCCATGTGTTTTATTCCTTATGCTGCTGATGCATTGGGAGGATATTATCTTATAAAGTTGCTTTATGCCGGGATACTCCGTGGAGTGGCCGTGCGCTATAGAAGTATAAAAATAACATAACATAACATGCCGTGGTTTCCCTTACTGCTCTGTTTTGTTTGAGAGCACCACCCGTGGCCTACTGGTTAATGTCTCAGACACTCAACCTGATGATTAAGAGTTTAAGTCCCACTGCAGCCATGAGCATGTATCTGCTTAAAAAAAGTGTAATCACAAAATATTTCAATGTTCCCCAATAAGTGAAAAGTCAATGACTTTCATATTGAGAAAGATCCTCTGCTATGGAGTCATTCTTAAGGCCCTGAGCCCCATGGGCCCTCTTTTTTCTTCAGGGGCTGCTACTCTGAATACTCTGCAACTTCCTAGTTTGATTTCTTCTGCCCAGGCACTATAATGGTAAAGTGTCTGTTTCACATTCGGCATCTCTCATTATATGTGTTACGATTTGCCTACCCTTCCCTCTCAATTTCAGTGGAGCGAGGAAGGTCTTTGTTTTCTTTTTGTTTCTTACAGTTTTAGTTGGGTGATTCCTGGTCCATCCTCATAAAAAGTAAAATGTGATACATGCCTGTCGCGCTACATTTTTGGGAGACAGAAGCCGGTGGATTGCTTGAGCTCAGGGGATTCTGGGCTACACTTGGCTTTGTCAATCAATCAATCAAGCATCTTTATTCAGCGGGGACCCTCCATAAAAGCAGTATAAAATACATACCGAGGAAATAGAATCAATGTCAACGGCGACCAATGGATATCATATAAACATGAATAAAAGCATTACATGCATAATACATATGGTTAAACAAAGTGCATGGTGCTTCTTGAGTGTATGGCTGCCTGAAGAAACAGACTTACACAGAGACAGCTTTTTTTATCAGTTAATTCTAAAGGCTTGTTGGTATTTACAATAATTTCTGAGCCTTAAAAAAGTTTAATTTTCGTGTATAATTGATAATACCCACAGAAGAAGGTGACATGAATCATAGTTTGCTTAGATACATTGTTCCACAGGCAAACTGGAGAGCTCAAGTTGTAGTAGAAACCTCGCGGAAAACAGGGAATATTTCAAGGATCTGCTCTCAATCAAAATAAAAGTGAGTACACCCAGCTCCCGTTAGTGTCCAAAATTAGCATGTAGGTAATCCCTGATACTGGGGTTTTGTGATTCCTCATGCAACCTGAGGCCTTGCATATTATTCGAGCAACAGGGCTTATGCTTGCTTTCTGCTGGGTAGCGCACCAATAGTTTACTCAGACGCAGCGAACTTTACACCAATACCTTCCAGTGACTTCTTTACATTGGACAGCCAGGGAATGGAGAGCCCTTTATAACAGGCCAGGCAGTCAAAAATGATCTTTTTAGTCAGTGAGGCTTCCTCATTGTACACAACAGAGAGCCACCGCAGCACTGGACGAATACGTATTAGATCACATAAGTAATTTAATGGTAACTCCTTGTGGCAAATAAAATGTGAGGTCGAAGGAGGCACGATTAATAAACGCTTGTAGAAACAGTTTTCTTCAATTTGCACTTTCTGCGGGTCACTAATGCCCTATATTCCTGCCCCATAATTGACTAAAGGTACACACTGGACCGAATATATTTGTAGTATGGTAGTGCTAAACCGGTATGCATGCCAAGTTGGACAATATTATGCTGTTCTGGAAAGAAATCTGGGACCCTAGTTTATGTAACGAGTGGTGTTCCAGCCCATTTCCATTTTGAAGCGGACCAAGACCTCCTCACACATCAGCAATATAACAGTACATGTGAGCAGCTGATGCAAATACAGAACATTTAATAATAAATAAGTAAAAAAAGGACAGCCTTGGGATTTGCTCCTCCTTTAAACATTTAGCCTTTTTCACAACTCTTCAAGGCCTCTAGAAGTTCAAGATAATTATGCTGGGATCCTTCTAGTGGACCTTTAAAGCTCTGTTCTCTCCTTTTGGTAGGCTCAATTTGACTTTTGGCTGCATGCATTCTGTTTTATGAGCCTCAATGGGTTAGTCCCTTGTCCTCAGTTCTGGGCCAATTGTTGGAGCAGCATTGAGTTTTCCTGACAGACGTGGGCATTATAATCTACTTAGCCTTCATATTTCTCTGTTTATACTATACCTGTGGCGGGAAAGGCAGAGTCTTTCTCCAGTGGTGAGTGCTCAATTCCTGGCCTCTAGGTGCCACTATCTATTTGCTTTGGATAAAAATCACATTCAATTGTTCCAATAAAAATAATGTTTCTGGGCTTTTCTGTTTTTTTTTAAATTATTATTGCTATGGTTTGTTTTCTATACTTTGGTACATTCTCACAAAATAGGTACGGCGATAAAATAAATGGATGAAGAGCGAATATGCCCAGATTAATTACAGGTGATCTTTAATGCCCCAATTACTCAGAGTTCTAGTCTTCCCCATCTCAGTCTTAGATACCCGCCCATCCAGTTGGTTTCAATTACAGGGCCACCAAAGTGTTTGGTATTTCAGGAAGTACAGTTGGTTGAGACCCTCTTTATGACTCCTAAAGAGGAGGTGGAGCTAAAGCTAGGGACTGGGTAGAAGTGTTTGTTTCAAGTTCATTTTAGGGCTGAGGTAGATACATCCTGTCTGTGTAAGGAGGCAAACCTCACAATATAACATCTGTGACAAGGACCTCTAGAACTCTTATTAATGAAGATTACCAGTAAGTAATCAGGCATCTATTCATTCCCTGAACCAGCCTAAGCAGCATAAGATGTTGAAGTCTCCCTTTCGACGCTCTCTCACTCTGTGTGGAACAAGATTGGGGAAGATGGATTTTAGAACATATTCGAAAACTAACTCAGAAATATTGTGTTGATTTTAATAAAATGTATTGACAAATGTGTTCTAGTGCAGCCATGTATGTTAATACATTCTTAATTTCAATGTTCTGATTGTTTGCCCTCATAGCTGACCACATGGAATTCAGATGAAATACATGAATGACAAGATATCACAAGTTCCAAACATTTTAAGGTAGTCTTATGTCCTGTCATTGGAAGTTACAGGTATTCCTCTCTAATTCCATTTCCAAAAGTTGCATTACATGTTTGAGATTCACAATTCTCTGTGAATTAATAGACAACAGACTTTCTACATTTAATAATTTAGCCCTCAGATGTAATTTTCTAAAATACACAACCAGAGTTTATTTTCCTGGAAAACCCAGTGCTATATTCCAGGTATATAAGCGACAATTTGTTTAGCTTTATTGTTGGATGATTGGATGTAACTTGATCTTTCATATTTGCTTTTTAACACTGTTTCATTGGGGCTTTGATTGTCAAAGCAATCTGAAGTAACTGATGCTATATTGAATATTTACTTTCTTTGAATCTTCTTAAACATCTCTTGCTCATGAAGAATGTATCAGTTTTAATCAGAAATAATCCACTTAACTCTCAAGAAAATGCTACATGGTAAACATAGTTTCATGACTCCTGTATGGACGCTTGTTGCCAGGATTAAACTGTGGATGTCCTTTAATTTGACATGTAAACATGTATGAAAGTGCAAGTATGTTGGTTTATTGTGTTTATTAATCATCGATCACCCAAACTGAATAAACATGAGCAGGATTTTTTGCAGTTTTATTTGGGACTGAAAAGCTTTCAGAAAATTACATCTGCTCATAGATAAAGAATATAGTGGCCAATCACTTTCACAGCACGGGGAACGTAAGTGGTGTGCCACATTCAGAAATTGACAATGGACACAAAAATGAGGATGGAATAAAAACCTGCCATAAGAATCATTTGAATATTGGCAGACAGACACAGAGGTGAATGCCAAGGACTTGTGTGTTACCCACAGACCCCCAGGACCATGTGCTTGTCTCGGTGATGCCATCACAGATTTAATCGCCCCACTTGCCATCGAGTCCAAGTACTACATCTTTCTCAGAAACCTCAACTTCCACCTGGACGACCCCACAGACACTCACACAATCAACCTCCGGGAATGAATGGACAAAATCTGCCTCACCCAACTGGTTACCGACCTCACACACAAAGCAGGGCACACAATTGACCCTATCTTTACATCCAGCAACAGAGTAAAATACAGCCATGCCGCAGAACTCACCTGGCCTAACCACTCCATCGTTCACTTCGCCATTGCAGGAACACCATGCACCACCACCAACCCCTCCTTCCACAGCTAGCAACAAGTGACACGGCCCAATGGATGGATGGCCTCTACACCACCCAGCTCAATGCTGTAACCAATCTGGAACAAGCAGTTCAGAACTGCAACACCTCGATCACCATTGCCGCTGACCAAGTTGCCCCCATATAACCAGACAACACCCACAGATCCACCAAACAAGTCAGCTGGTACACACCATAACTCAGTACAATGAAACGCAGCTGCAAACAACTGGAGAGGAGGTGACCACAGACCGAGCCACCTTCAAATCAGCCATCAACGAATACCACCAACAACTTTCAAAGACGTGAAAAAGGAAACCCTTGCAGACCACAAGGAGGCAAGTGCCAACCAGACGAAGGAACTATTCACCATTGCCAGAGATTTCTCCTGCCCAATTTCCACAGAGAACACAATTCCTCCTTCACATGATGTTAGACCTGGCATCTTGGCATGAGTCTCCTTTCCACTTTTTTTGCTGATGTGCCTCATGTGTTTTGCTGGTGTTAGCTGCTCAGGGCAATGTGCCACTGCCAATCAGTGCCACAGTGCAAGTGCTCCCTATGAAAAGTGTATATGTGATTGGTTTCTATGATTGGCTTATTTGGTTTACTGTCAGACCCCAGTAAAGTGCACCAGGAGTGCCAGGGCTTGTAAATCCAAATGCTGCTAGTGGGCCTGCAGCACTGGTTGTGCCACCCACAGGAGCAGCATTGTAAAATGTGTCTAGGGTCTGCCATTACAGAACCTGCCTGCAGTCTGGTACTGTCATGCTGGCTGGGCAAGTGCACACACTTGCCAGCCCCTACAACGTCCCTTCACTTCATGTGAGTCACCCCTATGGTAGGCCCAAGGGCATGGTGCATTGTAAGCATAAGGTAGGACAAGTCCTGATGTGTGTGGCATGTCCTAATAGTGAATTACAGCCATTTTCGTTTTTCGCTATTGGAAAGCTACCTGTTCTCATAGGCCAGAATGGGCTGCTGGAATTATTACACTCTATAATCCCAGCAGGCTCAGGGAACATGGTACAAAGTCAAGTTTGGTATGCCTGAACTCAGCATAATAAAATACATCTTTGCAAACACCACTTTCAGATAGCTGGTGTTTGCTTGCCTAACCATTTCAGCCGCCTCTGCTCTTATGTGTATCTGCTGTCTGGTTTGTGTGAGTGACAGGGCTGGGGAATTCCAGGAGACAGACTGGGCTGCCAGGTGTCGAATAGAGAGATTACCCCAGGATGGGTGGGAGGAGTGCCCTTTGACTCTGAATAGGGCTGTGCTCTGCCACCTCAATGCTGGCTCCACCCCCTGGCGAGCGTCTGATGTCTCTGCCCTGCACACTGAAAGAAAAGCCAGAGTCTCCAAAACAAAGTGCTCAGGAACTGGACTGGATTAGGCAAAGCCCCCCCTGGCCTGAAAGAACAAAAGATTTGCTGTATAAATGTAGGAGCCCTGCTCCTAAGAAATCAGATCCTGTCTATGCCAAGAAGAACCTCTGCCTGAATAGAAGGACCTGGAAAAGCTGCACGGAGGACTACTGTCTCTGACCTGGGAGACGGGCCTGTGGTGGGTGCCTTGCTACAAGAAGGAGAGGAAAAGACTGAAGTGACTTTATATTCAACTTGTGCTTTTGAAACAATCTCCAAGGGCTTGTGTGTGAGCTTGCCCCCTGAACTGAGCCCCAGGACCATTGGGCTCTCCTCTTGCCTTCAACACGAGCTGCTGGACTGCATGTGTCTGTGCCCCACTGAAGCCGTCGCTGAGTGCGCCTCACCAACCCTAAAGCTCGTGCTCTGTCCGCCCTGTTCCGTGTGATTCCACTTATTGCTGAGCCGAGTTCGCACCGTTTCCCTCCTGGGCCGCCCCGCACCTGGCTTCGCTTTCCCCCAGCCGAGCCGCACTGCCACCGCCTTCTGCCGCCACGGACTCCAACCGACACTTTCTCCAGCGAGGTACGGTTCGTACGTCCTAAGCGTACCCAACCGCACCGTGCTAGCACCTCCTGAGGCCACGCCGCACTGACAGAGCTGCCGGTATGTCGCGTACTGACCGCTAAATGCCGCACAGCTAAGCATGGGCGGAAAATCCGTTCCGCTCGCGGATTTTGCGGATTTTCGGGAAATTCGCAATCCGCGAGATTCGCGAATCTCCCGCAAAATCCGCAAATCCGCGAGCAGCGGATTTTGCTCGCACTGCTCGCACTGTTCGCGTGAGTTCGCGCCCCGCGAATAAGTGCAAAATTGCAGAAATACGATTTTAGCAAAACTGAAAGTAACTACTTACCAGGTTCAAAAGTTCAGGCTCATCATTAGTAGCCATTTCCTGTAGTGCTTCCTGAGGGGCCCCTCCAGAGTTCAGTTACCAGTTGAAACTATTATGTGACCCTGCTCTGAACCTCAGAATAGTTACACATATGCCACAAAGGTCCTGAATTACAGCTAAGGGAGACAAGCAGGAGCCAGGCTGGAAGTTAAAATCCATTAATCAGCCCCTAATTCATTATTGTCAGTTGGGGCAGGGCAGGTGTTGTAACTAATTTTGCAACAATGAAAGCACTTAGCAAGTGCAAAAGATCACTAATCAGGGCGCACTAAGGAAGCAGGTGCCAGCTAAAAAAATATTCTGTGACACATTAATCAGCCCCAAATTAATTCAGGTCACTTGAGGCAGGGAAGGTGTGCTTTGCTTTGCCGAAAATAATGTACACTGGACAACCAGAGGGTGTGGTGATGAAACAGAGGGTGGCATGGGTGGGCCAGAGGGTGGCATGAGTAGTCAGAGAGTGGCAGTGGTGACAGAGAGTGGCAGTGATGAAGAAGAGTGTCCCAAACAGGCTGGACACGTAGAAACAACAAGTTCGCAAAACTTGCGACCCGACAGGTAAGTTCGCAAATTGCGAAATTGTAAAAACCCTCGCGAACTGGCAGAAACACGGGCGAACACAAAAAAAAAAAAAATCCGCGAATTCGCGGATTTTGCGGATTGCGAATCCGCAAATCCGCAAAATTCGCGGATTGCCAATCCGCAAAATCCGCTCATGCTTATGCACAGCCCGCCTCAGGGAAAAGAGCCTCGCAGGAAGGAACAGCTCGAACACTGCCCTACACCACGGATTTTGCCCCGATGACCCGGACAGTCCGCAGCGCCCTCTGAGGTCCCGCTCCTTTGCTGCATCTCGCAACGCCTGCTACGAGCCGGACCTGTACCAGTGAAGCCGCCGACCAACGTCCCGAGTGCGTCTACATTTTTTCCCGCATTGCCTGGGTCGAACTTAACCATCTTAAAAGGTACTATGTGCGTATTGCACCGAGAGGCGTACGTCTCGGACCGGAGTGTCCGCTTGTATTGTTAGACTCATTTTGCACAGTTTTCTTCACCAAAGAGTCTCACCCCGAGGTACGAGCTGCACAGGACTCAGAATTACGCCTATTTACAAAGTACTTTTTACTCCTGAAACAGTATTGTGGCCATTGAAACATTATGATGGTCTTGTCATAAGCCTGCTTAAATATATATAAAGAAATCTTATTTTTATACAAATACTAGTGTTGTGTCCATGTGTGGTGTGGTCATTGAATTACTGTATGTGTTCACAAATGCTTAACCTGTGACGCTCTGAGATAAGCCTTGTCTGCTTGCGCCACACTACCTAAAGGGTGATCAGGGGTTATTTTAGAGGGTGATCCCCTTATCCTGATTAGAGGAGAGGGTCCCGGCTTGTCACAAGTCTTTACCTGTGCCAACCAGAGACCCCCAAATCTAACTTATAAACTCTGCAATGTTCTAACGAACCACATCCTCATCAAGATATCCACCATCAACAGGAATTGTGAGTCTCAACTCACTGACCTCCTCAGTCTCTTCACTCCTACGAAAGCCATCCCCAACAAGCATCTCACCACATGGGAACAGCTCACCACACCGAAGACCACAGTCACCATGAACTCAATTGACACAAGAGCACCCACGGGCCCCTGCCCCCACCATCTTTTCAACCCAGGAAGCAACAAGATCAGCCATCAACTCACCGTCATCCTCAACACATCCATCATCACAGCCACCTTTCTCGATGCATCAAAACACTCAGAAGTCAGACCCCATCTCAAGAAACCCTCCGACGACCTGAGCGAACTACAGAACTACCACCCCATCTCAATGCTTTCTTTCCCTGCCTAAGTCCTGGAGAAGGCCATCAACTGCCGGCTCACCAAACACCTGGAAAAGAACAACCTGCTAGATGTCTTCCAATCCGGTTTCTGAGGCAAAAACTGCACCAAGACTGCACTGATCGCCGCCAATGATGACATCCACACCCTACTCGACAAGGGAGAATTGGTGGCCCTGATCCTCCTTGACCTCTTTGCAGCCTTCAACACTGCTTTCCACCCCACACATTCATCAAGGTGCTGCACCTGGTTGAGCTAAAGGGAGACGCATTCAGATGGATTGCATAATTTCTCACAGGAGGAACACAGAGAACCCACCTGCCCCCCTTCGCCTCGGAACCCATGAGCACCATCTGCGGCATCCCTCATTGTTCATCCCTCAGCCTCGCCCACCTCAACACCAACACCAACATGACACCTCTAGCCAACATCATCGGAGCCCACGATCTCAACATCAAATCCTACACTGATGATACCCAGATCATCCTCTCGCTCTCAACAGACCCCACCACCACTAAGACCAACTTCCACAACTGGATGAAGAATGTCGTAGACTGGAGGACAACTGTTTGAAACTCAAAACCGAAGTGCTGATCTTTGGCAACAATGCCTCTCTCTGGAAAGCACCTAGTGGCCCGCCAAACTCGGACTCACGCTCACACCAAAAAACCCCACCTGCAACCTCAGCATCATCCTGGGCAGCAAACTCGCCATGAAACATTAGATCAATGCAGTCCTCACCGTCTGCTTCCTTGCTCTCCTCATGAACTAAAAAATCTTTAAATGTCTCTCCATTAGTACGAGAAAAATAGTCATGCAAGCCTTAATTACCTGCCGGATTGACTAATGAAATGCACTGTAGGCCGGAACCACCACCAAACTCTTGAGAAGGCTTCAGACGAAACAGACTGTAACGGCCAGACTGATCCACGACCTTCCCAAACAGACTCACATCACCCAACAACTGAGGAACCCATATTAATTGGTTTTCCTGAGCACTCACAATCTATACAATCTAATACCAAAAATTGTAGTAGTATTTCCAATATATCCAAAGCAGTCCCAGGTGGGTAATCCAAAAATTATATATCAAAAGTCCTTCAGATCATGAGTCTTTATTTTTACTTCTCTTCAAATATAGCTTCTCCACATTCCATGTACAGATGTCATTGGATTTATTCAGCCAACACGTGTTTCGTCTCGTACAATATTTACACAACGACTTCCTCAGGGCTGAAATCATAATACAAATACAAATAAACAACTCTGTAATTTATTTTGTATAACATTGTATAATTTTTACTAGTTCCTAGAGTCCCGTGATGAGCAGAAAGAAAACCCGGCAGGAAAAATCCCAAGAAGATCATACACCCGATATGTGCACGTCCTCAAAAGAACCACCACCAAATTATATACATGTGTTTTCTGTCCAATAGCGTGTAATTCGAATCCTTATTACACTAAAGATACCATCAAATCAAATCAATTATGCCACGTTCGGGATCAACTATCCAGTGTCCCTCTATTATTAATGGACTGCCCAATGTTTGGGTGATATCCGTAGTAGTAAACTGGCTATTTTCACATTACCATCTCATGTTAGGTCGAGTGATATAAACTCAAAGTCACCGCATGCTATCTAACGTGACTCAAAAGTTATTAATATCAAATAAAATGTTTACCGTAATCTTAGTATTTATGAAAGCTCGTAGTTTGGGATAATCTTTCTCCTCCTTACTTCAACTGAGGAATTATAAGACCCTGCAATTCAAACAAGCCCAGGGACCTCAATAATAAATATCTACGTTTTTGATTACCAACAGTCTACATTATCCATGGATCTATAATCCACTTACCCTATTTCTTATAGAGAAATGTCCATAAAACAGGAGTCTTCCTATATTTTCAATACATTCTGTTTACCAACGATCTGAAATAAATGAATGAACAATGGAATGAGGGAATCCTCTAATATTCACTCGATCTTTATTTCAGATCATTGGTAAACAGAATGTATTGAAAATATAGGAAGACTCCTGTTTTATGGACATTTCTCTATAAGAAATAGGGTAAGTGGATTATAGATCCATGGATAATGTAGACTGTTGGTAATCAAAAACGTAGATATTTATTATTGAGGTCCCTGGGCTTGTTTGAATTGCAGGGTCTTATAATTCATCAGTTGAAGTAAGGAGGAGAAAGATTATCCCAAACTACGAGCTTTCATAAATACTAAGATTACGGTAAACATTTTATTTGATATTAATAACTTTTGAGTCACGTTAGATAGCATGCGGTGACTTTGAGTTTATATCACTCGACCTAACATGAGATGGTAATGTGAAAATAGCCAGTTTACTACTACGGATATCACCCAAACATTGGGCAGTCCATTAATAATAGAGGGACACTGGATAGTTGATCCCGAACGTGGCATAATTGATTTGATGGTATCTTTAGTGTAATAAGGATTCGAATTACACGCTATTGGACAGAAAACACATGTATATAATTTGGTGGTGGTTCTTTTGAGGACGTGCACATATCGGGTGTATGATCTTCTTGGGATTTTTCCTGCCGGGTTCTTTCTTTCTGCTCATCACGGGACTCTAGGAACTAGTAAAAATTATACAGTGTTATACAAAATAAATTACAGAGTTGTTTATTTGTATTTGTATTATGATTTCAGCCCTGAGGAAGTCGTTGTGTAAATATTGTACGAGACGAAACACGTGTTGGCTGAATAAATCCAATGACATCTGTACATGGAATGTGGAGAAGCTATATTTGAAGAGAAGTAAAAATAAAGACTCATGATCTGAAGGACTTTTGATATATCATTTTTGGATTACCCACCTGGGACTGCTTTGGATATATTGGAAATACTACTACAATTTTTGGTATTAGATTGTATAGATTGTGAGTGCTCAGGAAAACCAATTTGTTTAGTAGACCTACTGGTAGGTTGTGTGGGGTGTTGGTGACCGCACCCTTCCTTTGAGCACCGAGACGTATACTCGAGAACCTCACTTACCCTTACTTGCAGAGCGCCCCCTTTTTACCTGGGTTACCAAGTGTTTGTTAACTGAGGAACCCACACTGGCTCCCCGTCCAAAAAATACACCACTTCAAGTTACTGACACATGCCAATAAAACCCTCCATGACCAAGGACCAGCATACATGAACCACTGCCTGAACTTCCACCAACCATCCAGAAACCTTTGCTCTGCCTACCTTGCCCTCACACAGACCCAATGTATCTGCTAAAGCCTCAGCCAAAGCCGCTCTTTCTCCCACCTCACCACCAAAGAGTGGAAATTACCTCCCCCTCCACCTCCGAACATCACCATTTCTGAGTGACCTCAGGAAGAGATTTAAGATCTGGCTTTTCGACTAAGCCCAGCAACACAGTACATGGATATCCTCACAGGTGCCCGAGCAACGCTTCACATGTACTGATTGATTGACTGATTGATTGATTATATGAAAACAAAAGAGGGAGTAAGAGTGGTAAAGGATGGTATGAATGATAAAGTATGTAATTTTGGGATTATTATATTGGTTAAGATGCATATTGAATTAATTTGCTTATAATGAATGCCTATATTTTAACAGAACATATGTAACATATTCTAATTATGTTGAGTTTATTCCCAAACCCTAACATGTACAAAAAAGCAACCAAAATATACAACAAAAAATAAACAACATAATTTCTGTGGATAAATTAACTACCTTATTAAAAAAAGAATAAATACTTGCTTTAATTGAATAAATTAAATGTGAACAAAACAAACAGATATGGAAGTATGTTACAAGATTGCCCTTTTTTTGCATTGCTGAACAACAAAATTGATTTTGTATGATCAAGACATACTGAGGGGCACCAGAAGTTTTTAAAGAAAATTTGCGAGTATGATGGCATGTTGATTTATCTGTGACTATGTTCCTATTGATAATGCAAATCAATAACATACTTATAGATGCTAAAGCCATGTTTTTTTTGTTCATGATAACTCAATGGCGTAGTTTGAGCTTTTGCCACCCTGGGTGGTCCCTCAGTTTGCAGCCTAGTGACAGCTGGTGTGCAGGTAAGATCGCCGGGGGAAGGTTGGGAAAGGGGGGTGGGTTGGGGGGGTGGGGGGGGGGCGACAGATGATTTTGAGGAAGAATAAAATCCAAATGAAAAGAAACTTACCTTGCTCTCACCGCCACCACCCCAAAAAGTGACACCCGGGGCAGACCGCCCATCCCCAGCTACGCCACTGTGCTGACTATGCTCAAAGGAAATCTATCACTTTTAGAGCCTCTCTTTTACATCTTGCCTTCGAGATGAGCAAATGTTAATTAGCTTACTTAGCCTAAAATGTTTATGGTCTTATGACAACCGAAGGTGTTTCTTTACTTTCTCATTATTTCAGCCTACAATACCTGTGAACTTCCTTCGTTTCCCCCAAAATAATGTGATTCTCACTGAAAATCGGTTTGTTAAATACTATATATTTGTGTCTCATCTGTTTTTTAGCAGTACTCATTTTTACATGACTGGTGGGGGCAAAGCCTTGCTGTTCGAGTCTGTGATTCACAGATATATTTTTATATATATATATATATATAATTGTATTTTATTTTTACAATTATAGATGAATAGGTTGATAGGCTGCCTGTTGAAGAGAAGTCTCTTTTTCCTAGGATCATAAAAAATGCTGATATTAATTTATCTTCAAGTTGGCAGGTACATGCTGTAATATTTAAGTAATGATGCTTGGGGACTCTGTAAATCTAATCGGAAAGTAAGCTGAAGTGTTAAGAATGCTAGGACAGTGTTTCTTAAACTGGGGCTCACAAGCTGCTTTTTGGTGCTTAGCAAAAGTCCAAGCAATTAATAATGTTGCTTTTAAATTCTGTATTTATTTTGTCACATATGCTGCATTTCAGAGAAAGAGGTCAAATGTCAGGCTAAGCCATCTGACAAAATGCTGCTCATTGTTTTAACATGGTTATTGGTGTTTATGAACTGTCACTTTTCAGTCGAAGTAAGAACTGTGAAGGAATTATGTGACAATCTTGCTGGGGTACAGACAGTGTGAAAGAAAAGGCAGAAGGATGTAATTTTTTGTAGCACACAACAAAATGTAAATACCTGTAAATGAACTATACACATTTGGCCCCCCAACCCCAGTGCCTTGAGACCCTCACAGGTGAGTAGTGCGCTTAACAATTCCCTGATTGATTGATTGATTGAGGAAAGCATAAATGAACCACATTTTTATGTAATTCTGAAATGTGATGGAAACACAGATTTTAATAGGATCAAAACGAATCAACAGACTTTACTTGGTAATGCCCAAATGATAAATATTCGCTGATATTCTCTTTCCACACATATCCATTTGTGCTCACTGTAGTTGTATCAGTAACACAGTACGTCTGTGCAAATTTAGTGGCCATTTTAATGAAAAACATGCTGTCTGTAAATGACAGTGTGCCACCACATGATGCTTCAGTTACATTGAAGAAATCATCCACCTCATATTCATTAAAGCTAGATGGGTCACGAAAGTTTATCATTCTACAAATTGGGCCGTGGTTCTAAAAAGTCTGGGAAGCACTGTTCTAGGGTTGTTATGAGGTAGGGATCCAATGAAGGCAGCTGGTAGTAGGGTAAAGAAACTGAGCTCTGTAGCGCTGGTAAAATATATAAAAATGCTTTCATATAATAGTGTCCTGCTCATTGTTTTCTAAACCTGCTACAAATGTAATAACCCTCATTCATTATTTGGAGACTATTCTCAGTGAGAAGTGAATACTCCACAAACAATAATATTAATTCTTTGTTACGAGTTGTGGTGCATCAATATTAACCGCATCGCTGCGGCGGTTATTTTCGCGCTACGCTGCTTTTTTCTAAAAGCCGCGTTAGATGACGAGCTCGTCATCCGCACACGCCCCCCGTGGCTGATGACGAGCTGAGCTCGTCATCAGCATCGGAGGGGTTAACTCTTGCATGCCTTTTCAATATATTTATGGGAAATACAAATATGGAAGGGATCAACAATGCGCTCGCTGACAAATGACCTTTTATACATTGAAAAAGGCAGTTTTTCCCTTTTCCTCTGTATCTTACAGTTGCAAAGTTCTCTACATACAAATATAGTTTTACAACAATTTTACAACCCACTCAGAGCAAAACTGCACCAATGTACGCTTCTATCTACTTTGTCAAACTCAATATTTAAATCACAAGGATGGATTTCTAAGACTGAGATCGGAGCTTTGGTCAAAAATACCTCTTTCTGTCCAAAATCTTCCTTACGAAAAGAACGGGGGCCTTATTTATGAAGGCCTTGCGTCAGTTTTGCGCCACCGGTGCGTCACTTTTTGTGACGCACCAGCGGTGTAAAAAATGCGCCTTGTTGCGCCATATTTAAAAAGTGACGCATCTAGGTAGATGCGTCACTTTTTAAAACCCTGCGCCACATTATACCTGCGTCAGGTATAATGCATGCAGAGAGGGCGTTCCCCCGCAAAAAGCCTCGTAATAGTGACGCAGTGAAATCTATGAGATTTCACTGCTTCACTTTTAGGATGCTGTTGCGTCAAAATCTTGCGCCTGCCTCACAGCAGGCGTAAGACTGACGCAAGCCCTTTCACATGGGGCTTTCCCCATGTGAAAGGACGCATTGCTGGAGTTGCGTCACTTTTGTGACACACTCCAGCAATGCGTCACTTTTGCGCTTACAGATACGTCAGAAATACTGACGTATCTGTAACTCCTTGCGACATGATGCACCATACATTAAATATGACGCATCAGGAATGTCGCAAGGAGAGCGCAGTGAAAAGTGACGCATCGCTGTATTCACGCAGCGATGCGTCACTTTTCATAAATGAGGCCCCATATATTTAACTGTAACTGATCACAATTGAAGACTATGGTTTGAGTGACATCTAAATATAGTTCTATATAGATATTCAATAAGGAACCCGATGGATTAGATCTTTACTCCATTTGATAAGTATTACTATTGCAGTTGTTTTCCAGGAATTATGACCATATTGAGTTTGGAAACCGAATTAATCACTTACATTTCGACTGTGTTACACAATTTCTGGATGCATTTTCACAACTTGAGTGGAATTTTAAGTGCTACCATAATTACATATGTACACTCATACATAATTCAAAGAGATTCAATACTACTTTCATGAAGGTTAACACTGATAAGTACCTAACCAGCTGTGCATTGTCGTGGGGTTTCTGAGGTAATAATTTCAGTTTCCTCCAGTCCAGAAACTCATGAAGACTTGTAAATGGGTCTTGAGTTATAGAGCACTTGTCTGAATCATTCCACACTTCCACTCCAACCAAGGCCACCCGAATGTTCAGTGGTCTGAAAAACTAAATCAGAAAACAATCGATTAAAATAGTTATTTCCTAAAATATTTGATCACACATTCTATACTTTTATTCATAATCAGGAACTTGATTTACATTTCATCGTGCAATTTGCATTTTATAATACAGAGGTCCCCCTCTCTGGAATTATAAATGTGGAAATTGTATTTCTGATGCTCTCTGCTGATCCTGGAGTTGACTGGTAAGAATTGAGGTTACTTGTGTACATTACCCTAGGTAGGCACGAGGTTGATTGGAGCGAGACACCAAACTGGAGCAGAAGTGCATTAAAAGGTATTTAATGCTGGGAATTAATACAACTTTATTATAATTATTTGACATTTGTAAAACACGTCTTTCACTTCAAAGGTATCCTGAAGCTGACCACATTAGACCAGAAGGTAAGAAAAAAGCTAGTTACTTAATCAAGAAATGGCCTTCTTTCATTGTGAGCCGTTTATTTGGAATATAGACAGGTTTTAGGAGCTTTCCTAAACTGAAGGTCCATGCTGGCACTCAGGAGGGCTGGTAGCTTATTCCATAGTTTTGCTGTCCTCACTGAGAAAGTCTGTACTCCACGTCTCACTTTCCGAAATTGCGGGGTACATACAGTGGCGTAACACAGGGCCCGCTGCCCCCGCAGTGTAGTGGGCCCCAAGCTCCAGAGGGCCCCCTCACCAGGGTACTCTGACAGGAGAGCTCTCGATTTAGTCCAGAGGGGGCCCCTCTATGTACATTGCAGGGGGGCCCCTTCAGTTTTGTTACGCCAGTGGGTACATAGAAGATTAGCAGAGGAAGAGCATACGTTTCTTGATGGTATATGGCATTTAAATGTTCTCTGTAGGAGTATGGGCCTTATTTCCCGCATTGCCTTAAATACCATGCATACTTCAATGCAGTTCTTTCCTTTACTGCAAGCTACTGAAGTTCCTGCAGGGCTCCAAAGGAGAACGCATATCTTGGTTTATTCAGTGCCAGTTTTGCAGCTGAAGCTTGATCTTGGTACAATCCCTTTATTAGATATTCTGGTGCCCTTAATAACAGGACATTACAGTAGTCAATTCTGGTTAAGATAGTAATTTGAACTACTATTGCTCTTGCTGGCAGTGGCAGCATCAGTAAAAACAAATTCAGGTTACGGAGCAGTGCAAAACATGTTGCTGCTGTCTTATTAACATGGGTCTCCATAGATAGCTTATTTTATTATTAAATTATAGATAGATTATGCACCAACTGAGATGTTTCTGGATTTCCATTATTTGTCCAGGGCCAGAAGTTAATCAGGGTGTACATCTGGGAGTTTAGAGGTTGAACAGCATAGAAGTTCTTTTTTGTCTCCATTAAACTTTAAGGAGTAGTTGTTCAGCCACTTTGCAACCTCCCTTTAGCAATTGCAGAATGCTTCTAATGAGACTGGTCGGTCATTGCCTAAGGAGAGGATTAGCTGGGTATCATCTACATAGCTGACAAAGCTGATACCATAGGAGTGAATGAGTGACATTAGAAAACGTAGATAAATATTAAAAAGAATAGAGCTGAGGGCTGAGCCCTGAGGTACTGTCTGAGCGGAAAGAGAGAAGTGAGATCACTTGAGTACTGTTTGTTAAATAAGAATTGATCCAGTCCAGTAGTCTACCGTCCACACCCATCTTTACTAATCTAGACAGCAATATTTTTTGCTGAACTGTGTCAAAGGCGGCTCACAAATCAAGCAAAGTCAAAACCGCTGTTTGACCTTTGTCTACTGTCATCTGTAGTTCAGCCATGGTTAGAATCAGTGCTGATTCAGTACCATGCGCTGCTTTGAAACCAGATTGCTCTTTTTTGAAGAGAATAGGAACTTCCAGGTAAGTAGACAGTTTCTTACTCACATATTTTTCCATGATTTTTAATGGGTATGGTAGATGGGCTATCGGCATGTAGTTACTTAGCACTGATGGGCCTGCTGTTAGCTTTGTTAGCAGTGGTATTATTAGTGCTTTTTTCCAGACCTGCAGGAGTATACCTATGTACAAGGCTAGATTAAAAAAAATGCAGTCCAGATATAGTTTGTCTGCTACTCATTTCCATAGTCTTGGTGGTACTGGGTCCAACTAGACCGGTGATCTGGACATTGCTAAGGCTCTGAAATGTTCCTCCATCATTGCTTCAATGGATTCTAATTTGGCAGACAGGAGGGCTATGGCATTCCTGTACTACGGAGTAGAATACATTAACAGTGATAAATGTATATGGAAATTGAAGGCAATTAGCAATATATAACATGTAAACGTCTGTAGTGATATTTTTGTTGGTTTTAGGACTCTGGGCACTTTACCACTGCTGATCAGTGCTAAAGTGCATATGCTCTCTGTGTATATTCTTATTATGGATTGGTGTTTCCATTTTTGCCTTATATGATTTACTGATAAGTCCCTAGTACAGTGTACTGTGTGTGCCCAGGGCCTGTAAGTCAAATGCTGCTAGTGGACCTGCAGTACTGATTGTACCACCCACACAAGCAGCCTTGCAAAAGGTTCACTGACCTGACATTGCAGTGTCTGTGTGCAGTCTGGTACTGCCATGTCGACCTGGCAAGTGCACCCACTTGCCTTGCCCAAACCTTCCATATTCTTACATATGATTCACCCCTAAGGTAGGCCCAAGGTACCCCTGTGGGCAGGGTGTAGTGTCGGTGAAAGGGAGGACATGTCCTGATGTGTGTAACATGTCCTGACAGTGAACTACAGTAAATTTCGTTTTTCACTATTGAAAGACTATCTGTCCTATAGGATAGAATGGGAGTTTATTTATAAACTCATTCTCTCAAGATGCATCTTTTAGTAAGGATGATTTTTACATTCTGTGTTTGAAAATACCACTTTTAGAAAGTAGGTATTATCTTGCTTAGCAATCCTGTGTGCATCTGCTGGTTTGTGTATCGACTGGCTTTGGAGTGACACGGGCTGGACATGTGCATTCACTGTAGTGTAGATAGCCACTGGGGGGGGTTTAGGTCACGGGTGGTGAGGTGTGTCCTGCCTTTCCTGGATGTGTCAGGGCCGGGCTGAATAGACGTGGGCTACATTTAGAGTAGGGGGAGGAAATTTCCTTTCACCTGAATATGCCTGGTCTGCCTTACATAATGCTGTCTCCACCTCCTGCCTCGAAGCTGCATCAGAGAGAACAGAACTGGTTTGAACTGAGCACAGAGCCTCTCTGACACCAGAGAACAAAGAGAAATGTACTATAAATGTTAGGACCCAGACCATAGAACTTTAGATTACTTCTGATATTCAAGAGGAACCTCTGCTAAGGAGAAGAGCTTTGAAAACTGAAGAAGTACTGCCCCTTTGCTGTGTGCTGTTTGGGTTGGCCTGCAGTGGCTGTTTCTGGCAAGGAGAGGATAAAGACTTTGCAGTGTGCTGTGTCTCCTGCTTTGTTTTAAAATATCATATTTATTGGCATTTATGAGAATTATTACGGTACAATCTATGTTTTTTCACAGCGACAGCAGGTACATATTGCTCAATTCAGAAACATTCAACTTCAATTATGTAAATCTTCATTATTAACCCCTTAAGTGCTGCTGACGGCCAATGGTCGTCAGCAGCGCTACCTCCCCAGTGCTGCACACGACCATTGAACGTCCATTCAGCACTAGTTCTAATGGACAGCGCAGCACTGGGGAGAAATGTTTACACGCAGCTAAGGTGTTAAGCATACAATAAGCAACCTCCAGGATTCAAATCACATCAGTTAACATTTCCTCGGGCTGTAACAACCTTTTTGTCTGTCAACTTTGATGTTATGCTCCTACTGTGTCAAAGTACCCTGCAGGAAGTAGCTCTGTCCCTTGTACTCATTATCACCTTCGCACCAACATGCCCTTTATGTGTCCGCATGTATGTCTTTATATAAAATAAAGGAACAAAAAAATGAAGGCATCAATGAAACAATAGATATTCAACCAGACTTAAACGCAAATAAGTCTACCAGGGGTCCACTGACTACAAAGTATGTCACCTTACTTCTTCTCCTGATCATGGGGGGTAGGCCACCCGGTGGGTTGGGGGACTCCGGGAGGGGGGCAGAGAATGGCCTCAGGAAGGCGACTGAGATGAGAGGGGGAGAGAGGGCCTCTGGAGGTTGATCCTGCTGTTGGGATCTGGAAAAGAGATGCAACTACAAGAAGCGCGACACATCCATACCTGTTTCCGATGCATCACTGAAGAAATCGACGTAGCACCTGCCCGCGGCTAGAAAAATCACTGCACGCCTAATCCCGTGCATCGATCTCCAAAGTCCGAGATCACCATACCAATTCCATTGCAGGCTCTGCTGTGCGGCTGCAAGAACCAACACATCGTGGGACCGTGGCTGGAGAGACCAACTCAGCTCTGTGGCCGCCGCATCGAGAACCGGCGCATCCCCAATTGTCACGCATTGCACGGGGTGCCAAGTCTACAAGATCGTCAGGTCCACAGTAAGTAATCGGCACATCACCTCCCTGCACAGTAAGAAAACAACGCATCACCTCCCCTTCAGTAAGGAACGACACACCACTTCCCGTGTGTGGAAATAAGGAACTAACGCATCACCTCTCCTGGAGTAAGGAACAGACACACCACCCTCCCTGGGCATAAGGAACCGACACATCACCTTCCCTGAGTCTGTTTTTGTTTGTGACTGTGACGCATCCAAGGTACTTTAAATGTAAATGTAAATGTAAATTGATACTTGTATAGCGCACTACTCACCCGCAAGGGTCTCAAGGCGCTTGTACGAATACCGCTGTGGAACCCATCCTGTCTTTCCCTGTGAGGCGTCCACTCCTGGGCACCCCCAAGGTGGAGGTCAGGCATCCTTAGCGTTGTGGGGGCCGTTGTGGAGATTATTGCCCAGAGTTGCAGAGTGGGACTCAATGATTGGAATAGGCACCGAGGCGAGAATTATCAGGTCCGTGGAATTTATGAGCCCAAGACCCGCCGAGGCGGGGAATTGAACCATGGTCCCGGGCTAGCCCTCTGCATCAGGGTCAGCCGCTCCAACCATTGAGCCACACTTCTCCAACTTTGTGTTGAAAGTGTCACATCTATAGCTTGCTATTGACATAAATGTGTCTACCTTTTAAAAGTCATATTTTGATTACTGTATTGTGGATTTTTGTTGCTTTGGTCTTGTTTAGTTTAGATAAGGATTAGGTATTTTTCTAAATTGGTAGTGGTGTCCATTTGTAGTGTTTTAATTGTATCACTGTGTGTGCAAACATGCTTTACACACTGCCTCTGAGATAAACCTGTCGGCTCGAGCCAAGCTGCTAAGGGGGTGAGCATGGGTTATTTTAGAAGTATATCCCCCTTACCCTGACTAGGAAGAAGGGTCCCTACTTGGTCAAATGTGCAAACCATTGCCAACTAGAGACCCTCATTGCTAACAAGGGGTTTTGGGATGTGTGTGGGTAGTTTCTCCAAGATTTCGACCTATTGAAGTTTTATAAAAGGGTTTTTTGCATTTCCACAATAATTAACATATTGTAAATAGACTTTTCTCACAAAACAGACTTAATTAATTGTTTGAGTTTTGAATGGTGTAATATCAAATGTTGTGTCTTTTTAATAAGTATACATTTGCACTTTTTTTCTGACATTTTTAGCTTTTCTACTTTATTATTTGGAGTTTCCACCACAATGTGTCATCCTCTGAGGCGGAAGCCGGAGGACTGTGTGTGTGTTTACGTTTTAAAACTGCACTATTTTCTTCTTGTTCGAATTTTAAAAATCACTGGGCTTATCTGCTCTAAAGCGCCGACTTAAACGCGCTATCACCGCCCTCCTCGATCCCCTGACACAGCGACCCCTCGCTCTTTCAGGAACGCCCTAAGCTGACAGCCACGCCCACTGCGAGGCCACGCCCACCCCTGAAAACTACAAATACGCTGATTGGAAGCGCTTGTAGTTGAGTGTGTCATCCTCTGAGGCGGAAGCCGGAGGACTGTGTGTGTGTTTACGTTTTAAAACTGCACTATTTTCTTCTTGTTCGAATTTTAAAAATCACTGGGCTTATCTGCTCTAAAGCGCCGACTTAAACGCGCTATCACCGCCCTCCTCGATCCCCTGACACAGCGACCCCTCGCTCTTTCAGGAACGCCCTAAGCCGACAGCCACGCCCACTGCGAGGCCACGCCCACCCCTGAAAACTACAAATACGCTGATTGGAAGCGCTTGTAGTTGAGTGTGTCATCCTCTGAGGCGGAAGCCGGAGGACTGTGTGTGTGTTTACGTTTTAAAACTGCACTATTTTCTTCTTGTTCGAATTTTAAAAATCACTGGGCTTATCTGCTCTAAAGCGCCGACTTAAACGCGCTATCACCGCCCTCCTCGATCCCCTGACACAGCGACCCCTCGCTCTTTCAGGAACGCCCTAAGCCGACAGCCACGCCCACTGCGAGGCCACGCCCACCCCTGAAAACTACAAATGTGCCGGCCATACCAGCGCAGCGGACGAGCGCAGCGGGAGCGCCGTTTGCGCGCCGAAGGCGCGCCTAAGGCAAGCCCGTCTGCGCCCGTCCGTGCCACGACCGGGCCTAGGGCACGCCACGCCGCCCAATCTAAGGTATGTACAAACCCAATGCCTACTCTAACGAGAGAAAAAATCCTCTCCTTAAACAACAATTGCAAAAATTGTCACAATGTGATCAATGTCGACAACTGGTTAGGGCCTCTAAGCTGCCACTCATGTAAAATCACTCTCACCCCAGAGAAATTGTCACCCGCTACGGAAGACTCGACCCTGGTCCGAGGAGCCCTAATCAACGCTAGGTCAATAAGTAAAAATGGAGCTCACATCTATGACCTTATCACAGAAAACGATTTTGACCTACTATTTGTAACCGAAACCTGGCTAAAAGCATGGTGCAACCCTGTTATAGCCCAGGCTGTTCCACAGGGATACCTCATTCAACGTGCTGACAGACAGGAACAAAGAGGTGGTGGCCTTGCCATTATCCACCGGGACTCCATAAAATGCTCCACGTTCGAGATATCGGACATTAAGGGAGCAGAAAGCATAGGTTTCCGCATCCAGATAAATGATGAGAACACCTTTGCCGGTGCCCTCATCTATCGCCCACCAGGACCACAGAACGGTTTTTCACTTAGCTTTGAAGAGGCACTCAGCACTCTCGCCATGAAATACGCCAATTTCACCGTTTTGGGCGACTTAAATTTCCACCTAGACAAAGTTAACGACCCTAACACAATATGGCTCAATGAACTCACCGATATTCTGGGACTGGAAATACTGACCAAGAAGCCCACGCATAAAGCAGGCCACATCCTGGACTGCATTTGCACCAATCTCACTACCCTTACTACAGCAACTCCTCTGCCGCAAACGTGGACTGACCACTGGCTAATCCCCTTCAACCTCGCTCTTAAAAAAAGGACAAACATTCCCAAACCAAGAGTTGACACTCAGGCACAGACAGACTGGAAAAAACTAGCAAACTCCCCCAATCTGCACCTCGTTGCCGAGAAATTAAAACCCCTCCCCACTGGTTGCACTGAAACAGACTACAGTAATTTCTGCACATGGATCACAAATCTCGGCAAACCCCCCAATCCGCAAATAGTGAGAAAAAAGCATAACAAAAAATGTGCCCCATGGTTCTCCCCCCACCTCAAAGACAAGCGCTCAGAGGTTAGAACCCTCGAAAAGAAATGGCGTCGCACCTATAGCGACACTGAACTCCTAGATTACAAAACTGCTAGGAAACATTATCACGAAATGATAAAAACCGCCAAAAAAGAACATTTCCTTGAAGCCATCACTAAGTCTAACAATAATCAAAAGCAAATCTTCAAAATAGTCGATGACTTCATGAATCCCAGAATCCTTAGGCAAGAGATCCCACCCTCTCCCGCCCTGTGCAACTCAATTGCGGACTATTTCGAACAAAAAATTCAAAACCTAATTAAAGACTTTCCAGACCCCCCCGAATCCCTTCTACAGGAAAACCTACCAACAACCAACAAAAACCCGCAGCTAAGCAATTTTGCCCCGGTCAGCATGGAGGAAACTCGCCAAGCTATCCTCTCTATCAAGTCAGGCTCCCCGTTCGATCCGTGTCCCCCTTTGCTACTCCAAACCATAGTGGACACTGTGAATCCCACTATAAACAATATTATCAATTCCTCCCTTGCTACCGCTGCCATTCCCTCTGAATGGAAACTCGCTGCCGTGAAACCTCTTCAAAAGAAAACCCTTGCCGACCCCACCACACTCTCCAACCTCCGCCCTATATCGCTGCTTCCACTACTGTTTAAACTCACAGAGTCAGCAGTAAACAAACAGTTGACCGCATTTCTGGAGGACAACAACCTACTACATCCTAGCCAAGCAGGTTTCAGAGCAAAACACTCCACGGAGTCAGCCCTCCTACATACGGTAGAGACCCTCAAGACAGCAATGGACCAAGGCAAAAAAGCCGTCCTGATCTTGCTCGACCTGTCGGCGGCCTTTGATACGGTCTCCCATCCCGTATTAATTGGCCGCCTGGCAAACTTGGGAATTGCAGGAACCGCCCTAAACTGGCTAAAAAACTTCCTTAACCATAGAAAGCAAGTCACTTTATTGGGAAACTATCGGTCAGGCGAGAAGGCACTAACCACAGGGGTGCCACAGGGCTCTAGTCTAAGCCCAATTCTTTTTAACTTATATATGACCCCCCTGATAGAGCTCATCAGCTCCTTCAACATCAGCACAATATCGTATGCTGATGACACGCAGCTCATCCTGGTTCAAGACAACACTACCTCAGCTGAAGAAAACCTGAAAGACTGTCTCACCGCCACTTTTGAATGGATGAGAACCCACCACCTTAAGTGTAACTCAGGAAAAACGGAAATCCTCCCCTTCGGTCAAGATAACCTCTTCTGCCCGAAACAGTGGTGGCCCCAAGATGCTGAGGTCCCGCCAAACACAATCAAATCAGCCCGCAACCTCGGGATTAGGTTTGATGAAGCCCTCTCTTTCAAGCAACAAGCAGGTACCGTGGCAGGGTCCTGCTTTAACATCATCAAGGGCTTGAGAAGGTTCTTCGACCTCCTTCCCTTGACGGCCAGGAAGACAATCGCAGTGGCCCTCATTACATCCCGCCTGGATTACTGCAATAGCATCTATGCAGGTTCCAACAAAAGCGTCCTGCACAAATTGCAGATGGTGCAGAATACCGCAGCCCGCCTAGTACTAAGGCTGCCCAGGAGGTCATCTGCTTCAGCAGCACTTAGAACCCTACACTGGCTGCCCATTCATAAGAGAGTACTATTTAAAATCCTGCTTATCACTTTCAGAGCCTACCACCAGTCGGGTCCCTCCTATCTGTCCCAAAGGTTTGGAAAATACACCCCCTCTCGATCACTCAGGTCCTCCAACCTGAACCTACTGGTGGTCCCTAGATTCAGGCTCGCAACCAAAGGTGGCAAATCGCTAGGTTTTTTGGGAGCTAGAGCCTGGAACAAACTCCCCTCCCAGATGCGTCAGATCCCCTCTGAAATCCTATTTCGCAAGGCCCTCAAAACCTGGATTTTTAATGCGCCTGACACGTTAGTTCTAAAACTAATCTAACTTAACTCTCTTTAGTTTCAGCACTCCCCCCCCCCCTTTTTTTTTGCCAGCACTTTCCCTCTTTCTTTCCGATGACACTCTTACCACTAGCGCCAAGATGCTCCTTGGAGTGTAAGCCGCGCTTTATAAAAACTATATCATATCATATCATATCATATCATGTAAAGTGGTGTATCATTATTGTGTTGTGTAATACATTGCCAGATGAGTATTCACATTTGAGATGTTAAGACTAAGAGGGCAGTCAGTGGTAACCCCAAGAGTACAATCTTGAGAAAAACGTGGGCTTGTGCTTCTACCAAGAGAAGCCTCTTCAAATCAATTCCAAAAAAATACTTGATATATATGTACAGAAACCTCATATAAGAATGTGCTTGGCCCAAGTCCCATCACACAATTTTGAGTAACGTACTCAAGCACATCAGTGGTACTTTCCACTGTTTGAACTGAAGACTGTAGATGTTTATTTCTTCAAATTCTATCTGTTTATTACATTTTATGTCGGAGCCTAAACTTAAGAGTGGGTTGTAGCTAAGCCCCTTGATCATGACTGGATGGCTTTGTTGTCAATCTTAATTGCCTGTTCTTGATTCTATGGTTTCTTCCTGATGTTGCCTCTTCCAGGTGCATTTCGGTCTCAAGATCGCTGACTGGATTTTTGAGGTGACTCTTTTTTATTTAAAAGTGAGCACTTCATAGGAGTGCTTATATTTCCTTGCTCTCTCACACGTTTACTCTTTTTCCTCCCTCATACCTCACACACTCTTTTTTCTCTTACCCAGCACCACATACTGCTCCTCGTGTTAAAATCTAGTTTTACATTTTTAATTATTTATTTTATGAGAGCACAGCTACTGCTGTTTGTTGCTGGGCTCTCTCTTCTTATCAACTTTTTTACATTTTAGTTTAGTTCTAGAAAATGACTATCTACAACGTTGCCATTATCAAAAATGGGGTGACCCAAATTGGTCCTGGACCTGGGTACAGTGCGTTATCAAAAACAGTGGTCCTAGACCTGAATTCAATTCTAGAGTTTATCAAACTTATAATCATTAGTTACTTAATGTGAGCTTTCATTCACTTGCTCATGGTATCTAATCCAAACATTTATACACAAAATGCATCAACCCAACGTAACAAGCTGGAGAATTAGTACATTTTAATTCTACCAAAGATGTATTCCTTTTATAATTCAAAGGTAATTCATAACAATCAAGTACAAAATAGAGGATGCTCAAGGGGACAAGCAAAAAACCTATTGTGCAAACGTGCAAAAATCAATTGAAAATTAACATTTAATGCACTAGGTTGTGAATACTGTATGTGGCTAAGCTAAGATTGTCTGGAATCAATGTATAAGTATTGTGTATTTAAATATTGTCACTAATTTTTGCCCCCCCCTTTTTCACTCACTCGCCTTAACTCCCGAGCACTACCTTCATGCACGTCCCCTTGAGCATCCTCTATTTTGTACTTGAATGTTATGAATTACCTTTGAATTATAAAAGGAATACATCTTTGGTAGAATTAAAATGTACTAATTCTCCAGCTTGTTACGTTGGGTTGATGCATTTTGTGTATAAATGTTTGGATTAGATAACCTGAGCAAGTGAATGAAAGCTCACATTAAGTAACTAATGATTATAAGTTTGATAAACTCTAGAATTGAATTCAGGTCCAGGACCACTGTTTTTGACATCTACAACGTTAGAACAGTTAATTAAAAAAGCCACCATGAGTCACATGAGCGTGTCACTACGCAGACATGGCATCAGCAGCCATCTTGGAATGGAGTGGATATTCTTTGACCCATGATTTCCAGCCATGCGTCCACTCGCATTTTGGTGCATGTAAGCATACACATGCGATTAGCAACACACATTAACAAAGCCAATAGTGCTGCCTTTTGGAGTGGTGATATATTGGCTATATTTGCCAATGTTAGTTATGAGGTTGATGGGTATGCCAGATTGTGTATGGCAGACCTTTGTCACCATGTTTGGGAGGGTGAATGGCCATTTTGCAGCGCATTCTCCATTAACACATACGATTGTCCTTTTTTAAAAGAAAAGTGAACAAACATCTAATAGTTGATTGATATATATATATATATATATATATATATATATATATATGTATTACCTACTGACGGTCACCAGTAGGTAGTTATAGTTAGGACCTAGTTTCCATAGGAAATCCGCAACATTCTATTGTGAATAACTTTGCCGCCGGTTGATGAATCTTCGCGAATTTCTGATGGCCCGCTCCACTCCGCTCCTTCCTTGAAAGTTTTGGGGGGATTTGTCAAGTGGGGGCTGAGAAAAAAGGGGGGGTCCCAAAACGTGTTTTCCCCATGTTATTTTCCATAGGACGATTAGACACTCCTACAGCCCGAACGGCTAAACGGAATTACACCAAACTTGGCAAAATGGTAGGGACTGGTATGCAGTACGGCCTTTTGTTTAAATGGTGTATATTCTTCCAGTAATTTTTGAGAAAATTGTATTTGAAAAAATTTATATATATCTATAAGCGCGCACCGTGCGCACACCGGTGCGCGCACCTTCCCGTGCGCGAGCTGAATTTTGATTTGCTGTTGGATGTCTGTCAACATTCCAATCGGTAGAAATCCCGAAGTGTTGGCCGCCATCTTGTTTTCGAGGCAGAAGGGAGCCTAAAAAAAAGTGGGAAACATGAAAAGGGGCCAGGGTGTAGTGTCCCTGACTCTCTAGGCCCAAGTTTTTTTATTTTTTTTTCGAAAAAATCATTGGGTGCGCGCACGGTGCTCGGACCGTTTTGGCTGCCATTTTGTCATTCAGAAAAAAACAAAAAAACTGTTAAATTATAGGTTTCAGTGTTTGGATGTTGGTTGTCTCTAAAAAGAACAGTTGTGTTTTAAAAATAGGAGTTTAGAAAAAATTGTGGATGAGATTCAGTGCACTTGAAAAAATTAAATGATTGGTGGTTTCTGATAATTGAACATTGAAAACTAGGGTGCATAGTACTGTTTTTAAAAGGGAATAATACTATTGGTTTAGAAAAAGTAATTGAAATGAACATTGGACAGGATAAGCTGGTATATTGAGTAGTCAAACACACTTGCTGATTGGTTTGCAACATTGAGTGATGAACTTTTAACCTTTTCAGTTTAGATAGGTGTTCCATGGAGAGTTACCATGGTATGAGGCAGAGAGATCAGTGGGGGTAGGTTGAAATGTACAACCAATTAAAATGTTAGTTTGGTTTAGTATTTGTGTGGAAAGAAATTTGATTGGTTATGTACGGAGTTATGTGTAAAAAATTACAGGAAATCACGGCCATTTTGTGATTGCAGTGTCTGAGGTACATTTGAGAGGTTTTTGGTTTACAATATCTGGTGTGTGATTCACACTGTACTACATCTTCAGCAGCATTTTAAAAGGTAAGTAGTTAAATTATAAGGGCAACAATGTTCTATAATTTAAGTTAATAAGAAAAAAAAATTCTAATGTGGAAGTTTCTCACTTTTCCTCTTTCTCTCTCTCTCACTGTCTCCTTTTCTCTCCACCACTGTTCTTTTTCCTTCCTCTCATTTAAAAAAAAAAATCTTTCTGTTTCACTTACTCGTTTTTCTTTTCTCTTGATATGCTTTTTTTCTCACTCTCCTTTCCTCACCTTCATATCTCGTCCCTCATTTCACTATAAGTGCCATAGAAACTCTTTCAGTAGCATTTAGTAATCATTTCAGGAAAATTCTGACAGAATAATTTGCTTGGTTGATGTGTTTGAAAATATGGGAATACATGTAGTTACAAAGTCAGTCAGGTCATTTTATAAGTATAAATTCTTATAAATAAATGTAAGTGATATAATCATATAAAGTACTTGTGAAAGGTTTCTGTATAATAATTTGAAAGAATAACATTGGTGAAAAAGTTAGTTTTATACTATCTATTTCTAAAAACGAGAAAATTACGTTTTTTTTTGTAAGGTATTACAACACATTTAAAAAAAAGGAAATGCAGCAAATTGAGGAGACATTGGAAGTAACGTTTGAAATTTCAGCGAGTCTCCTTGAAGATTTGAATAATCCTTTTACTGAAAGCAACATTGAAGAAGAGGCAATTGTTGGAGGAGATACTAATATTGATTTTTTTGATGAGTCAATGGACCATGAATTTTCTGAAGTGTTGGACATGTATGAGTTTGAGGAATCATGTCTGGAGATTTTGGACGAAGAAATTCCAGACCAAACAACGTTGGAAGTGCTATTAGATTTTGAAAATTCAGAAAAATAAATTTATATTTGAAAATTGAAAATTATTTGAGAAACTATTTTTCTTTAATTGTAATCGTTGAGCTAGTAGCCAAGTGATTGTGGTAAAAACTGAGTCTTACAGTATAGTGTGCAAAATGTTTCTGTTTTTATTCAACTAAGATCACAGTGTGACTCAGACTTTATTTTACAAAATGGTGGTAGAATAATTTGTTTAGTTGATGTGTTTACAATTAATGCAAAGCATGTACTCCTGGTTTGAGTCAGGTCTGGGAGAGCTGAAGAAATTGCTTACGAAGTGTCTCTGTAGCATGTAGTAATGATGTGAGGGAATTTTCATTTATACTTTCTCATTTCCACGTTGAGCCCCAAAACTCCCTGAACACCACTGCTCTGTCCTAAAACCTAAAACAGTACTCCCAGCAAGACTCTCTTTCACTGCAATAATTATTTTTCTGAATTGCAAGGCATACTTTTATGTGTCTAAGATCACAGTGTTCCTTGCTGTCTATCTCTTTCCCTCTGTGTCTTTTACCCTTGATTTCCTCACCCTTCCTGTCTTTCTCTTTCTGTTTCTTTCACTCCTACTTTATCCCTCAGTCCTCTTTCTTCTCTCTTAATCTTGTTCCTTCTTTCTCTTTGTCTTTCATCACCCTCATACCCCATTCCTCAGTGTTACTGCCTTTCACACACTTAGTAGTTCTCCCTCAGTCACCTTGCCTCACTCCCTTTTTCTCACTCCCTCACTGCATGTCACTTACTCCCCTTGACTTATTCTTTCCCCCTTTTTTCCACCTCACTTTCCTTCCTTTATTCCTCTTTCATTACACCGTTTCATTTAGTGTCTCACTCACTTTTTTAAATTCTTTCTTTCTCTCTGTATACCTCTGTCTTACTCACTGTAACTGCTTTACTGCTTCTTACTTTACAGATAACAATGAATATCATTGCACAAGTTGCATTGGAGGTGGACATTGGCGAAAAGTGGCCACATTGGAGCATCCCCTTCTTCGACAGCAGTCGAAGAAGGGGATGCTCCTGTAGATGAAGTGCTGGGAACAGCTACTGGAGGGTTCACTGCAAGGGTTTGGGTAGATGCCCTTGCATAATCGTTAGAATGTACATTTTTACATTTTTTACGTGTGTAATTATTCTGAGTATAGTAAAAATGTAGTGTTTCTTTTGGTGTGCTCTAGATAGGACACTACCTCAGATTTTGCAGGTGAACTTTGGTGCATTTACTTTCTAGTGCCCCTCTAGAAAGGTGGAAAACTTCCAGATAAAGGACACCTTGGTGTTTTTAGTATGTGGCTACTCTTCAAAAAACTCCACATCTGATTAGATGTTAGAGTCTGTCTTTCAATTCTCTTTCCTATTTTCCTCAATCACTACATTGTGTTGCTGTATCGTTGAATCTTTTCTCACTCCCCCTTTATTCTCTTTGTATTACATCATTCCTCACTGACCTTAAGTGACTCCACTTGTGTCACTCATTCACTCCCTTTTACTCACTTCCCTTCCTTTATGCCATCCTTTACTCCCCTTTCCTACATCTGTGTCTAAGTCTCTTCTGTTTTAGTAACTGTAAGTGTTTTACTCCTTCACACTCCCTCAGTCTCCTTCTGTTTGTCTCTTTCACTGTCTCTTTCTCTCTTCACTATTTTTCCTTTTGTTTTCTGTCTTTCTATTAATACTTGTCTCTCACATACTTCTGTTTCCATTCTCTTAATATGGTTCTTTTTCCATCACCTTTCTCTCCTTACTCTTATATCCCTTCCCTCACTGTCACTGCCCTTCACTCAATGTCACTCCTCTTCTCCCAGTTCATATTGTCCTCTCTGGGCATCACTACCATTTCTTTTTGTCCTGCCCCCATTCCCTCAGTCCCCCTCAGTCTCTTTTGCTTACTCCATCCGTCAATCCCCTTCCCGTATTTCCCTTTCCTCATTTCCTTTTGCTAACTCCAATTCCTTTACTCTCTCACTCATCTTCTCTAAATTTTTGTGTCCCTCTTTCGCTGTGTCTCACTCGCCTTTCCTCCTGTTTGTATCTTACCTCTCTTGTCTTTTCCACTGTGTTTCCCTTACTCTCCCTAACACTTCTTCACTCATTTAAATCATCAGTCCTCTTTCCTCTCTACGCTTTCCTAAGTCCCTCCATTCCCTCACTCAATTTTTCTTTCACTCACCCCCCACTTCTCACTTTCACTTACATCTCTTTTATTATTCTGATACCTCTTCCCTCACTATTACTCCATTTCTGTTACCTTCACTCCACTTACCTCACTGTATTTTCCTCTCTCCGTCCCTTACACTCCTTCCCTGTCTCCGCCCCTGCTCTCCTTCTGTCACTCTACCTTCCTTACTCTCTTTTCCTTAGTGCTCTTCGCTTACTTTTTCACTCCCCTTAACTCACTCCCCTACCCTTAGTCGTTTTCTTTTATTCACCCTTTGACTTATCTTTCCTTACTCACCATACTCCCCTTTCCTCACTCATTCCCTCAGTCCCCTTCCTCCCCTTCACTTAGTCATTCATTTATACACTACACTTTCATTCAAAAAAATAATGACACATTGTGTTAGAAATACAGCTCTTTTTGGAGAAGTGAGTGAGTTCTGAAAATAACTTTTTTTTTGTTTTATATATTTTTTTCTTTTTTGAAAGTTGTATATTTTTTTCTTTTTTTTCAAACAAGATTCGGGTACTGGAACATGGAAACTTCAACAGGAACAAAAGAAATATATTTTTTTTAAAAATTATCTCCTTTCAGAGCATTGATGGTCCTGAATTCTTCTCTCAATGAGACTGAGGCTCTGCTCTCCATACACAATTATTTGAAAGCAGTTGTTGCATCACATGTGCACGGTTCCCAAATACGGTCTTATGTCCATTTCTGCAGTAGATGGTGATGCAGGTGGAGCTGATGAAGTGCTGGCCACAGCTGGTGGAATCTGTGAGGCCAAATCGCTTGTTGCAGCTCGGACATACTGTATAGGGTGCCCATTTTTAACGTGCCTAATCATAGTGTGGATTGAAAAAGAATATTTTTTAAGAGGGTTTCCCCTCAAGAGGACAGTGCCACAAAGATACATTCCTCCTTTGGGGCATTCACTTTTTTTAGCCCTTCTGGAAATTTGAAGAACTTCCAAATGAATGAAGATTTCCCCTTCTTTGCTGGTAGGTGATATTCCTGGTGGGAATCAGATGAAGAAGAATCTTCTCTCTCTGCCATCCTGGTGATGTTGGTGATGAAAGCTGCAAAAGGCTCCTTCTCCCACGAAAATAAAACAAATAGTGCGGGAAGTGGGTGGGGTTTTTAAAGATTATAGAATAGAAACTACTATTAAGCAATGAAAAGTGTTGTTTTTGAGTCACATGACTTGACGTGCGCGCACGTAGCTCGCACGCATCCCAAAATGACGTTTTACTCAATTTTTTTTAAAGTTTCAAAACGTAAAAAGGAGGCAAGGAACAGACTCCCTGACCCCCTAGGTTTTCTCAGAGGGTCCCTTAAAGACCCCGACACCCCAAAAAATATTTTTTTTTCCAAAAAAAAACGCGAGGTGCGCGCACGGTGCTCGCACCCCTTAGCCGCCATTTTGTGTTTCTGAAGCAAAACAGGGCCAAAAACAAAAGTGGATAATGTGAAAAGGGGGCAAGGTAGAGGCTCCCTGACCCCCTAGGCCTTCTGAGGGGGTCCCTGAAGGACCCCAAAGGCCCCCAACATTTTTTTTCTTTTTCAAACAATTTGCGAGGTGAGCGCATGGTGCTCGCACCCCTTAGTCGCAATTTTGTTTTTCTAAAGCAAAACAGAGCCAAAAACAAAAGTGCATAATGTGGAAAGGGGGCAGGGTAGAGACTACCTGACCCCCTAGACTTTCTCAGGGAGTCCCTGAAGGAGCGACAAGGGCAAAAAACCAATTTTTTTATTTAAAAAAAAAAACCTGCGAGGTGCGAGCAAGGTGCGCGCACGTCAGAAAAAAAAAGAAAAAAAATACAGTTAAATTACAAGTGTGAGTGTTTAGATGTTGGTGGGCTCTAAAAAGAGCTGTTGTGTTAATTGACTATGTATATATATTAAATGTTTATATATGTTTATATTCAGATAAAAAACTATAGGTTTATAGTTAAGAATTAGCATTTAAAAAACCTTGCAAATTCACTGAAAAAAACATAGGTTTTCAGCCACGTTGTAGTTAGGAATTAGCATTTAAAAAACCTTGCAAATTCACTGAAAAAGTGATGTCATTCGAGATGTCATCAGTGATGTCATCAGTGATGTCACTGACCATGTCATGAGTGATGTAATATGTGACGCCATCAGCAGTGCACTGCGGTCGCGCGAGTTATAGTTAGCTGAACTAACTATAACGGGGGAATTTCAAAGGTTTTGTATGAGTGAAATGTCCAGCTAACTATAACGTGGCTGAAACCTATGGTTTTTTCAGTGAATTTGCAAGGTTTTTTAAATGCTAATTCCTAACTATAACGTGGCTGAAACCTATGGTTTTTCCAGTGAATTTCATATATATATATATATATATATTCTTCCACCCTTCTCTCACAAGAAGAAACGGAGTTGCACTCACGGGCACTTTCCAAGCGTTCTATTTATTTTGAAGATTTCCGAATTCTTTCGCACAACCAACGCGTTTCAGTGTCCACTGACACCTTGATCACAGTTAGAGATAATGAATATTTCCATGACATATATTCAATTTCAAAATAACTGTCACATGAGTTCCTGTTTCCTCACAGATGGAGTTATGGTACATGTAGTTGAATTGATTTACAAACACAAATAAATGGATTCTTTCCCTTTAAATCTTTACATTTAGCAATCCCTTTTCAACATTATACAATTCGATTTAACACAGACCGTATTTTACAATTCAAGCTTGAATTTTATAAGATATCGCCAGCATGCCCTCAAGTGGGCCTACAAATTAATTATTCATTATATCAAGTCTGTCTTTTGGTTACTTTAATATAAATTTGTCCTCTTTTCTTATAGCTTCACTCAGTTATTTCTAAAAACCAATTTCTACTGGTAAACCTTGTTCCTTGTTTATATACATTTTTTTCTATTGAACAAAATTAAGGGTGAAAGGGGCAAATTAGAGAAAAAAGGTGAAAACAAATGTGTGAAATATTTACTAAGGTGAACTCATATATTGTGTTATAATGTAGCATTCTATCCACTTCAGTGTTCATTTTACCAAGAAAGTCAATGATATTACCTGTTCCATTTTCCAAAGTTCAGGGAGGGGGGTATTTTTTTTTTAAAGACTATTTACATGAACTGCCTATTCTAGATGTACATGCATCTCTTCGTCCTGATTTAATCCATATGGGTAAATGTTCACAGTGCTAAAATCCAACGAGACTCACATTGTCGCAATCGTGTCTCGCGATTGCCTCCTCTTACATGTTTCTCCACATTTTCGATACCATTGAACTTTAGAGCTTTCCAATTGCTGTTGTGTTTCTCTTCCATATGTTTGGCCACCTTGTTGCTTCTGTCATTGTTCACAGTGGCCCTCACATGTTCCAGAATTAGTTTTTTTGTTTTGCAGATAGTGCTGCCCACATATTTTAGAGGGCAGGGACACTCAATAATGTATACAACATATTGTGTCTTACAGTTTATTAGTTGTCGAATGTGCCACTTTCTTCGATTAAAACCCATTATGATTTTGAGATCTGGCATACTTTACAACTTGAACATTTCACGTAGCCTGTTGCTTTAAGCCAGGGGTCTCCAAACAGGTCCTGGAGGGCCGGATCCTTTTAAGCTAATGTTTTTTCTTGCTTTCCTTTTTCCAATGGTGACTGTGTACCAGTTTATCTTTTAGGTTTCCTGCTCGTTTATACGTTACATTGGGATGTTCACCTACAATTTCTGACACAGTCTGATCCATTTTCAGAATTTTCCAATTCTTTTTCAAAATTTTAGTTACTTCACTTGATTCTTGTGAAAAAGTAGTTATGAATCCTATTTTTGATGTCTCTGGTGTTGGTGTTTTTATTTTTATTATTTCATCCCTTGTTTTTTCTTTTGATTTTTCCAGACCTTTTTCAATCACTCTAGTCTGATAGCTTCTTCGCGCAAAGTTTTTTGCTATTCTTTTGCTGTGTTTCCACCATTCGCTCTCCTCCGAACAAATTCTGCGTATCCTTAGAAATTCCCCATATGGGATACTCCGGATTAGTGAGTTTTGATGGAAGCTATTTGCGTGTAGGACTGAATTAGTGGATGTTATTTTTCGATGTAAGGTGGTTTGGATTTTTCCATTGCTGATGTATATTTCTGTGTCCAGAAAGGTTACACATTCTCTATTTATTGTGTATGTGATTTTGAAACCAGCCTCTGTAGTATTTAGTATTGTGAAATAATCTTTGAAGTCCTGTTCACTCCCATCCCATATGATCAACAAATCGTCAATGAACCGCAACCACACAATGGTCTTTTCAGTGTGTGCATCATTGTCCGGGTGCCAGGAAAAGTGCTGCTCCCACCAGCCCATTGCAAGGCACGCGTAGCTTGAACTTGAGGAAAAACTCATTGCGGTTCCACTTGTTTGGTTGTATATTTCTTCCCCGAATAAGAACACATTATGTGTCGAACATAGCTCAATTATTTTTAGAATCATCTCATTGTGTCTTGTATATTGGATATTTCGTTTCTTAGGGAAGTATTCACAAGCTGTAATTCCTATGTTGTTTTTAATGTTCATATACAATGCAATGACATCCTTTGTAATCAAACTGTTAGTATCCTGCCAAGGTATATCCTTCAGATATCTTAGTAGGTCGCTTGTGTCCTTTATATATGAAGTCAAATTAGGGACAAATGGCATTAAAAATTGGTCTACATAATTTGCCATCGGCTCATACAAAGATCCCTTTGCCGAGACTATTGGCCTCCTCTGGTTTTGTTTGATGTTTATGAACTTTCGGCAGAAAATAAATTGTTGCCATGACCGGGTGTTCAGTTTTCAAATATTTGACTTCATCATCATTTAATAGATTTGCATCTTTCCATTCTTCCAGTTGGGTATCCAATTCTCTTTTGTAGCCTGGTGTTGGATTGATTTTTAATTTATTGTAGTATTTAAGCATGGGCGAATTTTGCGAATTCGCGATCCGCGAATTTGCGGATTTGCGAATTCGCGATCCGCAAAATTCGCGAATTTGTGCAAATTTTAATTTTTTGCGTGTTCGCGGGGTTTTTTGCGTGTTCGCAGGGATTTTTGCGTGTTCGCAGGGATTTTTGCGTCTTCGCGAGCCGCTTGCATAGCGAAGTTACCCAGGCAGTCGTTTATGGGAGAGGGAGAGAGAGAGATCGATAGATAGATAGATAGATAGATAGATAGATAGATAGATAGATAGATAGATAGATAGATAAATAGAAAGAGAGAGAAAGAGAGGGAAAGAGAGGGAAAGAGAGAGAAAGAGAGGGAAAGAGAGAGAGAGAGCGAGAGAAAGAAAGAGAGGCCGAATCTCTGAAGGGCCAGATTCCTGAGTTGCCCCTACAGAACATACAGCTTTTTATTTTTAGCAAAATGCATATGAAAATTGTGCTGTAAAGGTCTCTTTTAGTTTAACCCCTTCTGACAACTCAAAATGGGTGTATTTGCCATCCTCTCCCTTCTTCCTGTTTTTATATCTGTAAGTGCTTCCTGATGAGGTTTAATTCCTTGGACAGGTGCCTCGTTGCCTACTTGTAACTATTCTCTGACCCTGCTTCAAGGGTCAGAGCAGGGTCAGAGAATAGTTGCAAGTAGGCAACGAGGCGCCAGGAAGCAATTAGCAGCAGGTGTCCAAGTTGAAGTTAATTTGTTTGTAACCCTTTTGTAAATGGTTACAAAGAAATTAGGTTCAACTTTTGCACCTGCTGCTGTAACCCTTGCTTGGCTGAAAATTCGCCCCCGCTGATTCGCGGATTTTACCGCGATTTCGCGAGATTTGCGGATCACGAAATCGCGGAAAATCCGCAAATTCGCCCGCAAAACGGATTTTACGTCCACCCTTAGTAGTATTCAACATTATTTAGTTGTCTGTGAGCTTCTTTTTCATTTTCAGTTCTTCCCCAAACGACTACGTTTCCTTCCTTGTTTGCTATTTTCAAGATTATTTGATCATCTTGTGTTAGGTCCTTCAATGCCTGTCTTTCTATGTCTTGTAGATTATCTCGATATTTTTTTGGTTTAATTTGGTATAGTTCATGAATAACAGTGTCACTGAAAATATCAATCTTGTTTCCAGGTGGTAGATGTGGATAAAAGCGGGATTTCGACTTTAGACCACTCAAACCTGAGCCTATTTGGTTTTGTGCTGTTTCCAATTCGATATGTTCCTCTTCTTCCGGTATATCTAGATTCAATAGAGTTAAATATGCTGATGTTTCCCCTGCTGTAAGTCCCGTTGTTACTTCAGTTGATTTTTTTATTGTATTAGCATATTGGCGCATCCGTTCGTTTTCTTGAAATACTTTGGCCAGCTTTATTTTTCCTATATATTTGTATAGGTCTATTCTAGTTTGGGCTATATCAATACTGTTTTTTGGGCAAAAATTCAAGCCACGTTGTAGGAGTGATTTTTCCGTCGCTGATATTGCTCTTTTGGACAGGTTTATTACATTCAGATCTTCCAAATCACTTCCATCTGTGAATTCCTCTAAGTTTTTTTCCTCATGCTCCGCGTTTGCGTTCCTACTTTTTCTTGTGTTCCTTTTTCTTCTCCCTCTCCTTGTCTGTATACTCCGCGACCTCTCCCCCTGTTTCTGCCTCTTCCTCTGTATTGTTGTGGTTGGCTGCTCATGTTTTGCTCCCATTGTCGCTGTCGGAGCACCCACTGCATATCCCCCAAAAAAGACCGCTTCAATCTTGCACCTTCTGTTTCTTCTTCACCTCTTTCTGCCGATGCCAAAGATGATGCGCTCGTTGAAGTATTGGATTCACTTTCCAGCTGGTCAAGTTGTTTCAAATTGTCATACTTTTTTGAGAATGTAAAAATGTGCCCTTCCGAATAATCCCTCTGGTCTCTCAGGAATTTTGTTTGTTTACGCTCTTGCACATTCTCTTCATGCTTCTCTATTTGTTTTTCCATGTCCTCTTTTAGTTTTAGCATTTCATTATTAAGTACCAATGAATCGATTTCCGTTTCCAGGGTTTTCAGTTGGTCTTTGATTTTGCTTAGGGCTATTTCCAGGTGTTTTACGAGTATTTCCATCAGGCCTCTTGATGTATTCAGGATGAACTCACCCCACTCATTTAGTAATTCATTGCTCGTGTCTTGATGTGATTCTTAGGCTCATAGGCACTCGGTTCACCTCCAGATATTCTTTCAAAGCCAAAATCTCCCACCATTTATTTATTTATTTTTTTGATAATTTTTCCCAGTTTTTCAGCTTTGTCTATATATCCGTTTTTTAGAGCTTTGTGTACTTCCTTCTGTTCGACTGCTTTCAATCTCCTGTTGGTCAAAGAAAGTTTCTGCAAGTTCATTTCTTCTAGCTTCACGTTTCTCCATTTGTGCGATTTAGATAACTTCATTCATTAAACTTAAGTATTTCACCCATTTGTTTTCACCTTTTTTCTCTAAATTGCCCCTTTCACCCTTAATTTTGTTCAATAGAAAAAATTTATATAAACAAGGAACAAGGTTTACCAGTAGAAATAGTTTTTTAGAAAAAAACTGAGTGAAGCTATAAGAAAAGAGGACGAATTTCTATTAAATTAACCAAAAGACAGACTTGATATAATGAATAATGAATTTGTAGGCCCACTGAAGGGCATGATGGCGGAATCTTATAAAATTCAAGCTTGAATTGTAAAATACGGTCCGTGTTAAATCGAATTGTATAATGTTGAAAAGGGATTGCTAAATGTAAAGATTTAAAGGGAAAGAATCCATTTATTTGCGTTTGTAAATCAATTCAACTACATGTACCATAACTCCATCTGTGAGGAAACAGGAAGTCATTTGACAGTCATTTTGAAATTGAATATATGTCATGGAAATAGTGATTATCTCTAACAGTGATCAAGGTGTCAGTGGACACTGAAACGCGTTGCTTGTGCGAAAGAATTCGGAAATCTTCAAAATAAATAGAACACTGGGAAAGTGCCCATGAGTGCGACTCCGTTTCTTCTTGTGAGAGAAGGGTGGAAGAATATTTTAAGGCATGGCTCTGCCATGGAGTTCGCACCGCGAAAAGAAGCGCCTAAGCTCTGACGAAATTTGAGCCGCCAAAGGAAAGAAATATATATATATATATATATATATATATATATATATATATATATATATATATATGTATATATCCATATATATATTTAAATGAGCAGTGCCCAATATTCTCCTAATGCTGCCTTGTGTTTTGATCCAAACTCTACCTTTCATTTCTGATTAAAAACTCGAGTAGATCAACCAAAGCACTCTCTCATTCTGTTATGTATTCAGATGTCAAGAGTGTGTTTGAAGTAAGGCAATCTGCCTCACTAAGAATCAGAAGTGCAAACTACATATAATCTCACTTGGAAGGAAAAGAATACACATGAAAGAAATATTGGAATTTATGCTGCTCCTAAAAATCTACCTAAGATTCCTGTTATGTAGTGGCATGGTACATAGAACACTTCCCTGTTTACCAAAGTAGTTACTTAATTCTGGCAGGAGGCCTTTTAATGGATAAGATGTGACTCTAAAACTGCACAAAAGATTCCCATATATGTGTGCCATTGACTAGGACATACAACAGATCTTCCTGGTTTTAAACTAGTTTTAAGACTACATTGGAGTAACAAAGCTGGGGACATATGTGTGGGGGTACCACATCAGATCATTGTAATATCTTTATAAAGAATTCTATTTGCACCTATCAATTATTTGAATACCTGCAGGTATGTCATGCTCTGGAAGCCCACATACTCAGCTGCAATTCACGTCAAATTCACTGTTAAAAGGTCTTAGAAACTAAAAAGTGTTCCAAACATACTAAACGCTAGTCATCAATGCACCTGACAAGACACAAACACTTAAAGCACATTGGGAGACAGATTCAGGGCAGTTGGAAGAGGCCGATTGGAGAGATGCCCTGATGGCTCAATGAGTAGTGTTCATCTCAGCTGAACAATGTTTAATCTAAGTAATATATCTAGAAAGAATATATTACACCCAAACCAATTCTGGAGAATGAATATGATTACTTCACCTGAATGTTTATTATTTAAAGTGTCACTTGAGAACTTCTTTCACGTTGTATGTGAATACAAAGTCATCTAAGGGTACTGGCATTTTGACACTCTCATGAAAGTATTAGGTTGGTCTAAGACACTGCGTTGTTGATTGAGGGGGAGAACCACTACTCAAGCAGCAACCACAATCCTTGTCAGGGTAAAGTCACAAGCAAACCCAAATAAACCTGTGCTCAACTAACTGGCAGCTAGGCACAGAGCAGCCAGGCAATGTGTAAAGTATTTGGGCAGCAAATTACACAGTAATAAAGTGACACACAACACAAGACAAACCCCACACCAATCTAGTAAAATAGAGTAAGAAATAATTTAAGACCAAAAGGACAAAATCCAATCAATAGAACCTGAGACTTGCAATTTTAAAGAATTAAGTCAAAATAGCGCCAAAAAAGCAAAAGGCGCCAACGCTGGATATCTGGTCATGCTGTACTGGGACAAAGTCACAAGTTCAGGCCGACCACTATGGAATGCGTTCTGGCTATAGGGACCCATGCCAGCTGAACAAAGTACCCTAAGTCCTGGTTGCGGAGCGATATGTAGTCCCGCATTGAGGATGCGCTACACAGAGGCGATTCTGAGGAGCTGTAAAGCTGTGATGCGAGGTCCTGCATCCTGGTCAGGATGCTGTTGATGACGGGCTTGCGATGTGAAGTCATGCATTGAAGACGCAACGCACACTAGCTGGTTCCGAAGGAGCTACAGGACTAGTGATGTGGAGTCCTCTGTCATTGTTGAGTGTTGAGGGGCTTGCGATACAAAGGCCTACCTCATGGATGCATCAGGCATCAGTGGTTCCTGGGAGACTACTGTGTTGGGGGTGAGTCATGGATCGGTCCTGAAGTGGAGTTTGCTTAGGTGCTGCGCAGTTGCTCCGATGCAGAGTTTTCTGTAGGCGATGTGTTGGTTCTGCTGGCAAGACACGTCAGCTGGCAGAGCATTTTTAGCCCTACTTCCAAGGTTCCAGGACTAGGGTGGCATGACTTGGGTGTGCAAGACCCACAGCTGGCAAAGTCCAGGTGCTGGATGCAAGATAGAGGTTGCCTGTTCTGTCCCTGAAGCTTCTGATCAGGAGTCAAGCCAACTAGCCCTTGGAGTCACTCTGGTGGTCCTGGGTTCAAAACGTGGGTCCACTCTTTCTCAATCAGGCATGAGGTCAGCAGGCCATCACAGTAGGGCAGCAGAGTTTCCAGAGGACTCCCTTTGAAGTCCATGAGGTTTCCTGACTCCCCTTCCCAGGCTCCAAGCGGGCTAAAGAGGCAATTAAGTGTTGACAAATCCTCTGTGTGAAGGAAGAGCCCAGCCTATTCTGTTGCACGTAGGGCTGTGCCCAGCACCGCTCCCCAATCCTGCCAGCAAATGGCCCATTCAGACTCAACAAATCCCTCTATTGTCTGACTGTCTAGGAGGAATTCACAAAGTCCAACTACAGCCAGTCATGTGACCTAGGACAGGCAGCAGGCACCAAATAGCAAAGGGCAGAAAAATGAAAACTTTCTAAAAGTGGAATTTTCAAAATTGTACTTTAAAAACCGACTTTACCATTAAAGAGGACATTTAATTACAATTTCATAAATACCACACATGAAATGCTAACCTGGTCCCAATCAAACCTTAGCACGTATTAAATGTAATAAGACAACCCCATGTTATCCTATTGGACAGGTAGGCCTCGCAGTAGTGAAAAAGGAATGTAGGGGGTTTGCACTAACAGGACATGTAAAACTTAAAAGTAGATGCTCAGCCTTTTATTTACAATGCGCCATGCCTTGTTGGCTACCTAGAATCAATCTTAAGGGTGACTTACATACAATCAAATAGGAGTTTAAGATTTGGCAAGTGGGTTATAATGTGAAGTCTAACTGGCAGTTTCGAATTCCATTCAGGCTGCAATTGTCCCTGTAGCTCAGTTGTCCCTTCTTAGGGCTTCCTCAAGGAGCCGGCTGGCTCTTCGAACTGCTAGTTACTTTGCCCTTAATTGTGCTGGCTCTGTTCACGGTCCGAAGAGCCGGCTAGCCCCTTGAGGAAGCCCTAATAAGGGCCTACTGAGCTATAGGGTCAATTGCCCTGACTCGATACACACAAAGAAAGGAGTGGTAAATCAACCGATTCCAACAGTTGCAATAACGTGCGTCTGTACACACACCAGTCCTGAAGAAAGCCTCCAGATGAACAGTGAGGCCGAAACATGTCGATCTCGCTCTACGCATGCACCACTTTGTTTTTACTTTTCCACACCACCAAAGATCATTAAAATAGTTGTTCAGATGGTTATGTATGGAATTGTAATTCACTTCACAAGGGCACTGCACTTTTTTATTTCTGGCCACTACTGAAAAACCAGTTGGTCTTCCTCCAGGTGGCGATCAGCATATTTTCAAAATAAACCCTATAATGATGCTGTCACGTTACAGAAAGGCAGAGAATCAAGATATATTGCCCAGATCCTTTGTAAGTGAATTCGTTTTTTTTTTTTAGATGAAACAATAACAGAACTGACCCTGGTACACAGGACAAGTGGCCCATCCCCCCCCAATTGATTTTTTTTATTACCGCATGGAAGCCGAATGGACCACAGCTTCTCCTTCCTTCCCTCTTGATTAAATCGCATCAATGTAGGCCCCACAGGGAGGCATATGAATGCCACGATGTTACTGCCACACCCACAAACACTAAGGACGCACAGTTACCTACTATACACTTAACATGGCCGTTCGGCCGACACATTCACAGGGTAGATAGTGGACTTTAAGCAAAATTGTATTTTTGTTACCGTTTGGATGCGGGGAAGGTGCACACTGTGGCGGATTAAGGCTGCTTTGAGGGCGGTTGCTGTGTGCTTGAGAGAGGAGACGCGCCCCGGCGCCGCTCCTCTCTGCCCCATGGTCAGATGGTGAGATCAGGGCAGACTCGTCTAACAGGTTGAGCAGCTCTGCGCTGCTGTAACTGAGTCACATAAAGGGAGCGAGATAAAGATGGAAGCAAGCAGACAGTGAAAGTGAAAGCAACGCCTTGAGAAAAATACATGGCGTGCATGTGCACATCTCCAGTCTGGGCAGGCACGGCGAACAGGAGACAGGGAGGCAACAAAACAAGCCTCGCTTCCAATGAAAAGCATGCATTTTGGACCCGCGCCAATCAGAAGCATGGGTGGAGCTTCCACCCCGCTTCCGAAGCAAAATCGACGACAATAGATCTTGCAAGTGATCAGCGCATGCACTGCGTCGCTAAGCGAGACCTAAAAAGAATAGTAACATGATAATGATAAAATCATTGCTTTCCATGACACTGCAATTTTTTATTTTACAAGTTGTAAACCCAGCGCTATATAAATGCCCCTATTATTATTATTGCCTATAAAAACTTCCATTGTGCAATGGTAACTTGTAATGCTCATATAGTATGTGCATATTGATGATGTCTGTGTTAATAACGCCAATAACATGCAATTTAAAAAAATTCATGCTGGTGGACTAGGAGCTCAAAATGACTAGCATAACGTTTTCAGAAGTCCTCTTCTGCAAGGCCTTTGACTAAACCTGCCATACCCTATGTTATCCTTCACTTTTATGTCTAATGGTATAACATATAACTATATGTTCTACAGCATAGTATGTACTTCACACAAAACTGCTACAAATTAACTAACTTGCTGCTGCTCGCAGTTCAGCATCACAGAAGGAGGTGATGCCCCTTAAATCATCAAACGTAACTCAAGTAAATATGGAAGTAAATGTATACATTTACTGCTCTTTGGCTTACTAAGAAAAGTAAGTGGGTTTTCTGAAGTAAAAAAGTAGCCCTCAATATTTTGAAAAACCCATGTGCCGGTATGCTGCCATTAATATGCAAAGAATTATTGATCAATTGACCAGGACCTTGCACCTCTTTTCCAACAAAGTATGGGCTTCCGAAAGTTCAACAAGTTCTGTCCTGTCAGTGCGCTATAAACATTTTTAACAACAAAGATTACTGTACACATGAAACAAATTACTTTAACCTTTAATGTCATTTACTCAAACTTATTCACAGCAAGGCTTGTAAAGTATCATTAAGAAACATGATTTCACATTATCTCATTTTCAACCCTCCCGCAGGTCGGATAAAGTTTTTTTAAAACAGGTAATTGATGGGCTATGTTGCAAAAATTATTAAGAACGTCTGTTAAGGGACTTGCAGATAGATTCATCAAGCGAAATGCGCTTGCAAAAGGGCCAGATTCTGAGAATCTGGCCCTTTGCGAGTGCAATTTTTGCATTTGGGATTCATCATCCCAAATGCAAAAATCGCTAATAAAGAATTCGCAAATTTGCGAGGATTAGCATTTAAGGAATCTCCATTAGAGATTCCTTAAATGCTATTCATGAAATTCGAATTCGCAATTTAGGAGCGCTATTTATCACGAAGTCAAACCTCGTGGTAAATAGCGAAAACTTAGAAAAATGCATTTAAATGCATTTTTTTTAAGTTGCATGTTACACACTCCACACCACTGGAGTCAAGCTAGCCGGGCTGATGAGAGGTGTTACCTCGAAACCGGTCCGGTCCTCGGATGCTTGATTCCGTTCTGGGAAGGACATGGCTTTTGTAGTTCGGACTGGACTGTTCCCATGGGGCACAGGGTCAGAGCTGATTTGCATATCGCCATTGTCTAACCCAGGGTGGTGTGGAGTGCAAAAAAACGATGGATTTGGGCCCAGATCTTTGGACTGGGGAGAGTGTGTGACATTGATCCACATTCGGTCCATCACCTGTTGTTTTTGCATATTCCGCCCTAAGTGTGCTGGGGATGCCCAGACGTGGGTCCCAGGCACTCCACACCACTGGAGTCAAGCTAGCCGGGCTGATGAGAGGTGTTACCTCGAAACCGGTCCGGTCCTCGGATGCTTGATTCCGTTCTGGGAAGGACATGGCTTTTGTAGTTCGGACTGGACTGTTCCCATGGGGCACAGGGTCAGAGCTGATTTGCATATCGCCATTGTCTAACCCAGGGTGGTGTGGAGTGCAAAAAAACGATGGATTTGGGCCCAGATCTTTGGACTGGGGTGAGTGTGTGACATTGATCCACATTCGGTCCATCACCTGTTGTTTTTGCATATTCCGCCCTAAGTGCGCTGGGGATGCCCAGACGTGGGTCCCAGGCACTCCACACCACTGGAGTCAAGCTAGCCGGGCTGATGAGAGGTGTTACCTCGAAACCGGTCCGGTCCTCGGATGCTTGATTCCGTTCTGGGAAGGACATGGCTTTTGTAGTTCGGACTGGACTGTTCCCATGGGGCACAGGGTCAGAGCTGATTTGCATATCGCCATTGTCTAACCCAGGGTGGTGTGGAGTGCAAAAAAACGATGGATTTGGGCCCAGATCTTTGGACTGGGGTGAGTGTGTGACATTGATCCACATTCGGTCCATCACCTGTTGTTTTTGCATATTCCGCCCTAAGTGCGCTGGGGATGCCCAGACGTGGGTCCCAGGCACTCCACACCACTGGAGTCAAGCTAGCCGGGCTGATGAGAGGTGTTACCTCGAAACCGGTCCGGTCCTCGGATGCTTGATTCCGTTCTGGGAAGGACATGGCTTGGAGTGCAAAAAAACTATGGATTTGGGCCCAGATCTTTGGACTGGGGTGAGTGTGTGACATTGATCCACATTCGGTCCATCACCTGTTGTTTTTGCATGTTACACACACACACATGTCCTTTGGACACCCCTGGCACCCTTGAAATCGCATCCTTATTGCGATTAGCAAATTGCTAATGGGGAGTTATTCCTTATTTGCGATTAGCAATTTGCTAATGGCAAATAAGGAGGCTGTAGGAATCGCAATTTATTTTGCGATTTCTACATGAATCCCGATTTGCAAGTCCTTAATAGCGATTCCTTAATAATCGCTATTAAGGACTCGCAAATAAGGACTTTGATGAATCTAGCTGATATTTCATAATGACGCCTGAGTTATTTCACTCGTTTTTATGCCAATTTTATTCTCCTAAAGATCGTCTTTACATAATTACCCAGGCTATCAAAGTAACTGGGTGTACCTTCTGTCTTCATTCAGCAATACAAAAACTATGGGCTTCATTTGTAAAAGTTAATTCGGACGTTTTGCGAATCAGGAATATGCAAGAGCAGAGGTGGCCATAGAGGGACAGTGAAACAGAGAGGATAAATAGTCTTAAGATTTATATTGCTGAACCAATTATGACAGGTTAGTGTGTATTAGAGTCCATTTTTCCTTAGTTAACTAAATTACTGTTTGAACTTTCAAGTTCTTCATATCTGTATTCCCAATTCTGGAATGGTCCTAATTTTCAGTATGGGCTATCAACAATCAGTGGTGTAACAATAGCCCCGCGGTGTGTGTGTGTGGGGGAGGGGGGAGGGGGGGCACTGTGGCAGGTTCCTAGCCTGAGAGGTCCTGACTGTGTCCGGAGCGTGGGGAGCCCCCTTCACGTACTTTGCAGGGGGCCCCCTCAAGTGTCCTTCTGCCACTGCCAACAATGAACTATATAATATTTGTACAATTTGAAACTTTCAAACATATTATATTGCCCTCGAAGTTGTGACTGCTTTTCTTACATGCCCTTACAAAGTGAATGCTCTGGAGTTTGGGAACATTTTGGCGTCAGAGCTTTTATTTTGTAGGGTGCCACTGGAGTTCCCAGTTTTTAGTTTGAAATGAACTAAGAGCTTGTTAGTATTTAGTTTGAAATGAACTAAGAGCTTGAGAACAGCTCTACATTTCTATCTATACACAAAGAAAACCTTCCCAAAGTCACCAAGACCATCGAGTGGAAACTTCAAAATGCCAACATTTACCTAAACAAATCAAATCAGAAGGACTTGGGGCCATATGTATCATACTACCGTTTAGCGAATACCAAATACCGAATTTTAAGGAATCGCTATTTGGAATTCGCAAAACGGTATGTATGTACAAAATCGCTATTAAATAGCGATTCTTTACCATTCCTAATTTGCGATTAGCAAATTGCTAATCGCAAATTACCCATTCATTTCCATGGGCCAGGAGGCCCATAGGAATGAAGGTGCAATTTGCGATTAGCAATTAGCTAATCGCAAATTAGGAATTTCCTCAAGGGTGCAGGGGTGTCTCAAGAACACCCTGCTGCACCCCTGAAAAAGACATTTTGGGGCATATGGCGCACATACATGCCCTAAGGGCATGTATGGGCGTCATATGGCACCTTTTGTTTTTTGGAAAAAAGCTTTTTGAAAAGAATTCGCAAATTACCACCAACTAGAAGTTGGTGGTAATTTACAAATCCTTAATGGTATTTTTTGAATATTTTTTGTTTGATACATTGCATTTAAGGAATCACAAAATTTGCGATTCCTTAAGTGCAATCGCAAAATAAGGAATTGCAAATTTTGCTATTCCTTATTTTGCATCAAACATGTTTGATACATACCATTTGTCAAATTAGCATTCGCAAAGGCCGAAATTCGCAGAATTTCGTCCTTTGCGAATGCTAATTAGCTTGATACATATGGCCCTTGGTCAGAAAGCCATTTGCAGATGTTAACTTATTGCTTGATTTACGACTTACACTAAGTTTCTGACCACAAGCAGGGAGGAATTCTAATACCCATGCCAACAGGGCTTTGTGGGGGATAGATTCCAATACCTATGCGAACAGGAGTTTACACTGAGTTCGCAATTTTCAGGGAAATTGACAGACGACGGAATAGGTATTATTTGTTTATTTAATTATACCTATTCCTTCGTCTGTCGACTTCCACCCTTCTACCCCGCACCACCACTCAACTCGTTTACCTGTGCCGGCTGCCGCTGTTCATGCTTATAACGAGTGTGATAATTTTACGGGAGAGAAAGTCTCAGACGGGGAATGGGTGTTTCTGAGAGGGAAAAACTATTAAAGTATGTGACCACCCACAAACTCAGGGAGTTGTGGCCGTTCACATATATTTGCTGCCTGACTTCCACCTGGTATAAACTCCTAAAATCTAATCCTGTCAAGGGCATGTGCTAATGTATATTCAGGGCGGACAAAGTGAAAATGACACCCAAAAAATGAATGGGTGGTAAAGGATAAGATTTTCAAACAAATGTGACACAGTGGGCCTACCTCCCAGTTCAAGGCTTGTCGCCAATGATCTTTAACAGCCACTCGAGCTCCAGTGCGAGCTGAAACCACCCTGCCTTGCTTCTCACCAGCCAATCTCTCTGTGGCTAAATGAAGGGAACATCCTTCCCCTTACGAAGTGGATTCAGTCATTCATCTCTAAATGTATTCATTCAGACAACAATTTGTTGCTCGTGTTTTTTAGAAGGTATTGGTGACCTCTCCATCTCACACATTCATATTTCGATCAGTTTACTGTCTCGGGTGTCATTATAGGCATATAGAGATCATATTAACAAATGGAGTGTTAGTAGGGACACAATATTGCTAAGTAGAACGTACTGGCAAATGCATTTTTATTTAAGGGCATAGTAATGGCATGAAGATGCACATATGAATAGATGTTAGAATTATGATTGTAGTGTATTGTTTAATATGATTGGAGCGTGTTGAATCAATTGGCTGTTTTTTGCAGTCAGACTTCTGCTTGCTCATCAGTTTGTATGATAGGGGTGCTGCTGTCCCTGAGCAGACTTTTGGTTATGTTGCTTATCTTTAAGTATGATTGGATCTCTGTTGCAGTGGCTAGCTACTGCCACCGTTTAACCTAATGGCCATGCTTTGCCCAGACTTCAGGCAGAAAAGAGGAATAAAAGGCATCCTATGAAGAGAGATATGCCTATGCTGTTGTAGTTTTGAATGAAGACGAGCAAGACCACTGAAAAAATGAAGCCAACTTCTGTTTTGCTGATTTTGGCAAGCACACCAGGGACCGTATTATGGAAAGTGCCCTGGGGTGCAACGGGCACATGTGCTCACTTTAGACACCCCGGGGACCTTTGGTATCACAGAAAGGGTTGCAGATTCTTGTGTGGCCCTTTCTGTAATACAGATAGTGCCGGCACTATCACCAGAGGTTGTTCCCTCATTTGCATGAGGGTGTGGCCACATACAGATGAAGTAATCCCTTTGTCTTTGCACCCGCTCCGTGTTATAGACGTGGGCATAGAGGCAAAGTAACGGTTGGTGCGTCCCCTGATGGCAGCCCTCTGGAGAGGGAAAAGGGGTCCTATGGATTCCCAGACATCCCTTTGCAGGCAGGTGCAGTCACTCACTGCATTTCTAGAGGGGAGAGAGATCCCCTTCCATGCGGGCGGTGAATGACTGCACCTGCCTGCAAGGGGGTCTCTCTGCCCTCTAAAAAATGCAGGCGGGTTGCTGCCTGCACAGTGAAACCCAGAGCAGCTGCTTCAAAGCCTCTCTGTTTTTCACTTGAATGTGCTTCCCTCAGGACAGCACGACTTGGGGCTGCCCTGGGGGAAGCGCTTTCAAGGTAATAGGGCGCCCTTCCCCTGTTTGCGCCCGCACATCTGTTTTAAGGTACTCCGTGTGGCAAACAGGGAAAGCGCGCTCAATGTGTAATATGGCCCCAGAAGGATAAACTGTGCTTGTGCACAGTCTAGACTCTATCACTGAAGAAGATGAAAAGAAGGCAGCTTCAGAGTGGTTCTTGTAGCTACTAGACTGGAAGAAGACAATACTGACTGCAGTTTAGAATAATAACAGGTCAAATGCCTAACGATAAACAGTTCTGCCTTACTCTATTATTACTAAACATAGTACTAATTTTTGATATTTATATGCTAATTTGGTTTGTAATAAACATTACAAACTTCATTTTTAAGTCTGAAGAGTGGAGTCTTGTGTTGTGTAGATTTATTACGGCCCAATATAGATGCCAACACAATATAGAATGCTTCACATATTCATGTTAGGTAATCTTCCCTAGTATTAAATATGTAGTATTTTGCCACATTGTCCTTAACTAATCAGCAGGTATAAATCAGACCATCAGTATGAGCTTTGGGTGTTAATTCAGCGTAGAGGGAAGGAGGGAAAGAAATATCACAAAACACAAACATTAAAACTTATTCTACGACTACCCTAAGACATTGATTATAGAAATTAAACATATTGCACTCATTGCTCAACCAGGAAGAATGTAATTGTAAAGATATGCAATGACTGACAAACTGCCCTTTAATAAAAAAAGTTCTCTAACAATTGTTATAGTTGTCAAGCATTTGTTTCCATGTGAATTACAGAAAATGAATATGCTGAAGGTTATTGCATACGTTCATACATAAAGGCTCAATGTCATTAGGTCAGTGATCGTTCATCAGTGAATTAATGGCATCATATTGTATTGTGTCTCATCAGTGGCATAACAATAGCTCCAGGGGGCCCCTCCGGCACTGTGCTTGGGCGGCGGGCCCAGGCCTCGGAGCCTGGGGGGCCCTCTACATGTACTTCGAAGGGGGGGCCCTAAAGCTTCGTTACACCACTGTGTGACATGTACCTATATTTACATTTTCTTGTAATGTCTTTGTAACTTAAACAGATTCTTTTTCTGTCCCATGGTATGCTGAGAAAGGTTTAGAGATAAACATTATTTCAACCCCTTAACTTGAACTTTCTTCAGTGTAAGAGAAATTCAAATTCATTACTGTCGTCCTTGTGTTTGAACCCTGAAAATAGAGATCCTTAAAAGATTATGGAGCCCTGACCTTCACAGTGGCACATATTTGAAGTTCACGAAATTGCTTTATAATTGTCTCGTAACTCATTTCATAGTTGTATCCTTTATGATAAAGCCCCTCTCCTTTCTCGACGCAGCTGGAAAAATGTAGTTCATTTAAATAATGATAATTGTTTCTGGTATTGAACTGAACATACATGAACAGTAGCACCAATTCTATAAGTACGATTTTGATTGATTGGCAAGATATGCTTTTATAGTTGTGAAGAAGTGCACATTTTGCTTTTCATAAAATTGTTCTTGAGGACTTCACCATCTTTGACAAACTGTGGACCGTGTAACAATTTTTTATAAGACCCTTGTACAAGATCGCCTGGAAATGTAGGTACTTGATCATGCATTCGAGTTTGTAATCCACTTCCAGGAGGTAATTGGAAAAAAATAAACACACTTCTCTGCCCCTTCTCCAACAGTAGAGTACAGGTAAATGGATGCTGTGGACTTCTGTGTGTGCAAATATCTCAGAGGCACATTCTGTAAAGTATAGACAATTGTTCTTAAAAAAATCAAGAAAAAAATATAAGAAAAATGAATTCACAAAAATGCAAGCTCTACCATGCAGCTGAGAGAGTAGAATCTAATCAGGTAATTTTCTCATGATATCTTCAGAAAATTCAGTGTCTGTACCGTAGAGAGAAAATCTAGTTACATTTGTTTTCACATTCCACGTTCCTTCTACACAGCTCTTACAACACATCTTCATAAGACTGACCTTGTCAACGTAGTTGGCAATCTCCATGAGCCGCCGTGTAACTTTCTCTACATCCCGTCCTTGCCTCTGAAACTTTCAAGATAAAAACTGATGTTATTACCCGTATTTGCAAATATCTGTCGCGCTACTTATGGTAGAAATAGTTAAGTGGCATAACACTTTTATAGTGTAATTACTATAGCCTCATAGCCCGCCGTAGAGGGCTATACCGGCTATTAAAGGCCCTCTCCAGCGTTAAAGGCCCCGAGCCGAAGGCGAGGGCCTTTAACAAGGGAGAGGGACTTTAATAGCGGTATAGCCCATCTACGAAGGGCTATAAGGCTATTAGAACATTCTGTCACTAGAGGACAGAATCTTCTAACAAAAAAACAAAGCCTTTTGGGAGCGTGAGGGGATTGGAATCCCCTCAGGTTCCCTGAAGCCTTTGTTCACAGCCAGAGCTGTGAACAAAGAAACATTGGAATGTTGGAGCTCCAGGCTCATACCAGCCATTATAAGCCCAGAGCACTACATTGTTTTCAATGGAGCTCCCAACATTCCAATGTTCTAATATAGCCTTATAGCCCGCCGTAGAGGGCTATACCGGCTATTAAAGGCCCTCTCCGGCGTTAAAGGCCCCGAGCCGAAGGCGAGGGCCTTTAACAAGGGAGAGGGACTTTAATAGCGGTATAGCCCATCTACGAAGGGCTATAAGGCTATTAGAACATTCTGCCACTATAGGAAAGAATGTTCTAACAAAAAAAACAAAGCCTTTTGGGAGCGTGAGGGGATTGGAATCCCCTCAGGCTCCCTGAAGCCTTTGTTCACAGCCAGAGCTATGAACAAAGAAACATTGGAATGTTGGAGCTCCAGGCTTATCCCAGCCATTATAAGCCGGAGCACTCCATTGTTTTCAATGGAGCTCCCAACATTCCAATGTTCTAATAACACCTAGAAATCAAATGAGCAAAAACACTACAGTGGAAACCACCACATAGAAGATTAACTATGTAGTGGAAAGGCATGGGGACTCTTCCAGTCACTCATAACATGTTCGGAAATGGGACAGGTTAGACAAAATATTATTAGCTATGTTTTTGAATAAAGAAGACTTGGGGTTGCTATGAACCTTGCATTTTTCTGCCTGTCTACCTTCATTGTATTTCATATATTCATATTTTTCATTCATTCAAAAAACTTTATTTTGGTTAGTTTTAACCATCAAAGGACATAAAAATACATGAGCAATTTTCAAACAATTCATTAGTGATTATATATGCTGAAATACATCGTCTAAAATTTAGAGGGGAGAAGACAATGAGTTAAGATAGCGTTTGATGATCCACTTAATTTTCGAGTCTCTACAAATGTATACATGTGTGCCATCTTTAAGTAAGCAGTTTCCTTCTAATAGTCCACATAGAAAACAAAAACTTGGTTACGGCAAACGCTATCACTGGGTTTGTGTCAGACTTTAAAATCCCGAAGAAGACTAGATAATTCCTGATGCCCAGGTTGTTACACAGTTGAATTATCCACTTTCTCCGTATGAGTGAGTAGGCTGGACAAAAGAGGGTGACATGGAGAATTGTTTCATCCTCTGTTGAACAACCAGGGCATAGGTGTACGGGGCCCCCCGTCCACCTATCAGTAACAGAGTAGAGGGGCAATGTTCCAAATCTAAACTGTAAGTACAGCTTCTTCGCTAGAGTAGGTTGAATTACATCTATTACTTGTTCAAAGCTGTAGAGTGACTTATAATTCAGGAAGGCGCCAGTCAAGCTCCTAGGTGTACCTGAGCAGAATGTCTTCCTGAGATTAAAGTCCCTTATAGTGTTGGACTGAGTTTTCTTGGAAATAGCTGAGCAGGACTCCTCAGGCTTTGACCATAAGTTTTCGTGTCCGATCAGAGCGAGGGACTGCCTTACAAAACGCAGCCAAGGAATCCTACCTGCTCCTGGGGAAGCCAACACCACCTTTAATTCCTACTTGTAGCTTTCCAGCTCAGGGGTGCTCCCCAGCCTCCTCCAATAAAGTAGTGGGCGTGAGGCAATGGCATCAGCGATGGGGGCTAATATTTAGATCCAGCCTGAGTGGAACAAGTGGGGTATTTCTGGGCAATGTTAGGATTTGCCTAATAAAGTTATTTTCTGTGGTGGTTAACTCAGTAGAAGGGACGTGCCCCCAAAGTTCTGCCCCATAAAGGGAAGATGACCTTGCTTGAACTTTAAAGATTTCAAGTGGGGCACTAACAATTTTATAAATACAGCTTTTTGGACTTTTAAAATCCCCCCAGTTGTCTGAATTAATTTTAAATTGGCCTTGGACATTTGTGCAACCCAGCCCATTCTGTCGTTTAGAGTTATGCCTAAGTAGTCAAAGGTTGGGACTCTTTCTAGTGGTCTACCTTCCATCATAGGATAGGGACAGTTAGTAGTGTTGCCGTTAAATACCATATCCTTAGTCTTATCGATGTTGACTATCCGGTTTCTTTGGCTACAGAATTTAGTGAACTGGTTTAATACCCTCTGCATACCCTTAGGGGATTTTGAAAGCAGCAAGGTATCATCCGCAAAAATTAATGCGGGAAATCTCGGAGAGGCCAATTTCGGGGAGTCAATCCCCTTAATGGATAGTAGATCTTCTATAAGCCCGTTGAGGAAGAGGGAAAAGAGGGTTGTGGGGCAAGCACACAGCCCTGCCTGACCCCCTTCTCAACCGGAAAGGGCCCAGTTAGTTGACCATACTTTCCAAAACGTACTCTGGCAAAAGTGCCATCGTGGAGGAGTTTAAATTGGTAGCAAAGATATGCTGGTACCCCCATGGATAGTAGGATGGACCAAAGTTGGTTTCGATCCACCATATCGAATGCTGACTTTAAGTCCACAAACGTTAAGTATAGACTTCCCCGGTCCAGAACAACGTGCTTCCAGTAAAGAACCTGGAGCCGAAATAGTTGGTCAGTTGTGGACGTTTTGGCCCTAAACCCTGCCTGGAGGGGGGTCAAAATGTTGTTATCATTGACCCAGTTCAATAAGCGTTGTAAGAGTAGCCTTGCAAAGATTTTCTGACTTACATTGATAAGGCTGATTGGCCTATAATTTGATGGTTCAAGCGGAGAACCCTTCTTGTAAATGGGTATTAACTCCGCCCCCAACCAAGTGCCAGGGAGGGGTAGGCCCTGCAAAATTGAATTGTATAGTAGAAATAGATAAGGGGCCCAAACTACCGGTTCCTCTTTAAAGAGGTCGCCTGGAATCCTATCTAAACCAGGCGCTTTGTTGGGTTGCAGGCTTATATATTTGAGGCAGGCATATATTTGAGTGTCCATTTTTCAGATATTATCGAGTGTTGAATTTAATATATTCAATGCAATCCAATCTTTCTTTATTTCGGTCCGTGGTCCATAAAAGAGCATACATAAATATGTACAGTGTGTAAAAAAGACATTTAAAATAACTAAAACCCAGCTAAAAATGAGATTGGGTGATTACATAACTGTTAAGAATCAATCAGTACAAAATCCATTACTGTTTTCTTTAAAAGAAATTCGCACCCACCATATAGAACATAGAAAACGGGATACAGCATAGACAGTTGGCATTTGTGTGTTGTATTTTTGGAGCCTAAATGCTTCTTTTCAATGGCGTGTTCCTAGGTTCCTGCACAATTGGACCAGACATCTAAGTCTAATGTTTTGATATCCAAGACAGATGAAGAACACATGAAGTTCGGACTCCTCACCCCATTGCAGGCTGGGCACCCCAGTGCAGAGCTGCCAGTCCATTTGTTGGTAAATGCACGCAGAGGGAGGGAACCATGCCTGAATTGTACATATAGTTTCCTGGCTAGGGCCGGTTGCATTCCATCTAAACATGGCTCTAGGTAGTACAGGTCCTTTACTGAGAAAGAAATTCCTGTTAGGAAACAGGTGGCAGAGTTTTCATGCAGTTGAGCAACTCCCCCCCGCCCCATAGCTGCTGATTAGTTGTTTGCACGAAATTGCTGCACAAGCCAACTCAGGATTATTCCATTGAGTATCTCTACCTTTGGCATGGAAACCTTCCTTGATGTATGCAAACCAAGCCAATTTGCGTATACCAGGAAGTCCCAGTAATACTTGGAGCTCATACTTGTATTCTGCCAGTTCAGGGGACACCCATAAGCGCCGCCAGAAAAGTAGTACTCTACAACCCGATTCCTCTGCAATGGGTCTCACCCCTAGAGCCAATCACAGTGGAACTAGCGGGGAGCACACTGGTAGACCGAACAGCTGTCTGAGAAAACTGTTCTCTATTTTGATAATGGTTTTGGGGAAGAGGTGCCCCCGAAGTTCGGCCCCATTCATGGCTGCCCTCCTTAGTTAGGTCTTGATGATCTCTATGACTGGGCCTACAGGCTTGTGAAAGGAATTTCTGTAGAGCTTGGCCAGCCCGGCAGTGGTCTGAGCCAACTTGAGACTTAACTTATCCATTTGGGGCTCACAGTTAATTTTTTCAGTTAGGGGGAGACCTAAGTAATCAAAAACAGATACCCACTCAAGTTGGACTCCATTCAAATGCCGGTTGGGGCGGGTTGTGCTACCAGGGTTGAAAAACGTATATTTTGTCTTTTGTATGTTGATCTAAAACCCCCTGAGACTATAGAACTCACAGAACCCATCTAGGATTCTCTGGATGCCCATCAGAGATTTAGAAAGCAGAAGAGTGTCATCTGCGAACATCATAGGTGGAATTCGCTTTTAACCTAACTTGGGGGCATCTATGTCCTTCAGTCCACTAAGCGCACCTACCAGTCCGTTGATATAAATGCAGAACAAATGTGGGGATGAGCACACAGCCCTGTCTTACTCCCCTGTTGATTGAAATGGGCGGCGTAAGTTCTCCATGAGTCCCATATCTGATTTGGGAGTAGTTGCCATTGTGCAGTTGTCTAAGCATGTTCAACAGGTAGTGAGGGATTCCAAGATCGTTCAATACCAACCACAATGCATTCCTAGGTACCAGATCAAAGGCACTTCTAGGGTCCACAAAGACCAAATAGAGACTGCCACTTTCTAGATACACTGTTTTCCAATAACAGCCTAAAAATTTGGTCGATGGTAGCAGTGTTTTCCCTGATGCCGGCTTGAAGAGGGCTCTTTTTCCTCCAGCCAAGTCTGCAGGCGATCAAGTATGATCCTGGCAAAAACTTTCTGTGAAACATCAATTAAACTGATCGGCCTGTAGTTGGTGGGTAGTAGAGGAGACACTTTTTTATAAACTGGGAGAATCTCAACTCCAGCCCAAGTAGCGGTGAGTGCCATCCCTTGTAAGATGGCATTGAAGAGCACCCACAAGTAGGGACCACAGATGCTCGGCTGGACATGGAAAAGATCCCCTGGTATCTTATCTAAGCCTGGAGCTTTGCCAGGGGCTATTCTGCTTACAGCTCTAGTAACTTCTTCCAAGGTTAACTCCAGGGTCTCAGCATGGACATTTGATGACTGCTGAGCAGCAGGGATCTGACTGTTTGCCTCAGTCTCCAATGGAGCATAGAGGGCCTGGAAATACTCTTTCCAGCTATCAGCTGCTATATTTGGCTCCATAGCCTCCTTTCCGTTACTGCTCCCTGTGGATACAATGTTCCAAAAGGCTTTCGTGTCTTTGCCCGCTAGAGCCAGTTTCAGGGATGCCCATTTGTCCAGTTTTTGCCTGTGCAATAGTGGCTTCGTAGGAGGCCTTCACTGTTTTAGTTTGGGTGCTACTCTTGGATTTTATAGCCTCGATTAGGGCCTTCTTAGCCTCTCGACAATCACTGGTGAACCATGTCTGCTTTGCTTTGTCCCCCCAAACCTGGGTGCCCACTGGCCAAACCGTATCCACCAGCTTAGCAGTCAAGGTCTCATGGGTCTTGGCAACATCTGCTGAAGATACCACAGTGCCATCTTTCATTACAAGATCAGTCAATTTCTCAAGAATGGGTGTGATGGATTCAAATAGGAGGGCCATTTTATTGGATGATTGTGCAATTTTCACCCACCTTACCTTCTGCCTATTGTTGGTGAGTATTAGTCTATTGGCAATTCTTGATGTTTGGTGACAATTTTCCGCAATGGTTGGCAATAGCAGCTCAAGAGTTAGGGTGTTACGGTCGTTGTCATGTCGCGGCAGGACAGTGAAGTCAACAACCCTGTCCCACATCCTTGTTTCTACCAGGATGTAATCTATGATGTAAGAATGTCCCATTCTGTTGAATGTGTGTTTCCCAGGTGAGTCAGAGCAGGTATGGCCATTGTAGGCTCTCAAAGAGTGGTTTAGGGTAATTGAATTGATCTGGAGAGCCAGCACTATCCAGGCCCTGATTGGAGAGTTCTTGGACTCAGCGATGCACCAGAGCTCATCCTCCTCGAAGGGTGGTGAGCCATTAGGATCTTTCATAGGTTCAAATTGGCTGTTGAAGTCGCCCCCCAGAACCACTAGGACATTATTGAAGAAGCTAAAGATTAAACCATCTAGTTTCTCTAGAATCGAAGACTCTTGGCCGATCCTTACAGGCCTGGAGTAAACATTGACTAAGGCTAATATGTGACTAGGTTGAAAAGTTAACATATTGCACAGAATGTCATCAGGGGGGACTCCACTGGGGTAACCCAGCAACCTAGATGAGAGCCTACCCAGGAACATAACCCACCAGAAGGTCTGCCCTGCCCCCGTGATATAGCAGGTGTTTTAAAAGATGCAAACCCCACATGCAGGGTCTCCTATGTAGCCCATGTTTCCTGGAACATGCAGATATCAAATGAACTCCCCCCCAGTCGGGGCAGCTCAGTTTGCTCTTGAGGCCTGCAACATTCCAGGATAAAACCCAAGTTTGTTTAACCCCTTCCCTGCTCATGACAAGCTCAGCCCGTCATGAGGCACAGTGGAGCTGTGCTTATGACGAGCTGACCTTGTCATGAACAAGTCTAGATCTTACTTTCCAGCACAGGAGGGGAAAACCACTAGCAGCCAAGGCGTTAATGCATTACGGTTAACTACCCTGCCACTCACGATTTCCTGCTCCAGCAGATCGTCTGGCTCAAGCAGTTCACTCCGGCACATACTCATTGTACCAGCAAAAGCTACAGATCTCGCCCTCATAGCTGTTGCACCTGGGGTGTCTAACACACCTAGCGAGTGGGTTTGGTCTTGGGACTTTAAAAAAAAAAAGGGGTTATTTATGAAGGCTGTGTAATGGGCTTGGAGCTTGTTGTTACTCGTAAACCTAAGAGCAGTGTAGGGGGTGTGAGCGAGCTAGACTTCAAGTTCATAGGAATGCCACTGGGTCACTGTCTGGTGTCCCTATACTCTGCAGTTCTAACATCTGTGGCCGTACCCATAGGGGCCTTCATAATTTGTGCCTAGATTCTTCCCTGGCCCCTGTAAAATGGCCGGGCCGGAGTGCAAATCCAGGAACAGGCCCCCCCCAGAGGACCCTGAGCAGGTAGTTTGCAGTTTGGAGTTAGATTTTGATACAAGTGAATCCATATCTTCCAGGACCTATATCTATTTGCCACGGGCAAATTAAATGAATCAGGTCTCAGATATTGGTGCCCCTGTCCCGTTAGTGGCTGTTTCTAGTGCCAGTCGTCCTGCTGTTGTCTATTACCTGCCCGAGTGTGGATCATCAGGCTTGGAATGTCGAAATGGGTGAGACGGAGTTGCCTAATTGCGGTACCACGATCCAAGATGTGATTGTTCAGTTGCAATATAAGTTGAACAGATCGTGGATTTTTAAAGTTGATTGTGACGCAGTCCCCACGTTGATCTTTAAGCCTGTTTCCCACCCAACTGACCCTGTGGGTCATTAAAATATAATTGGCATGTGAGTAGGCAAACTGGCGGTATCTGGCAAGCCAATACAAGCACTTATTTTTAAGCTCAAACTGGGTTTCCCTCTGTCCCTCTTTAGCTTCAGGGACTCCTGCAAGTACCACATCATATGGGGTTGAGGCTGGGGGGAGATTAATTATTGGCAACTCTGCCCCTACCCCACCCCCCCGATCCTGAGGCCCAGCTTTGGTCACAAGGTTAATCATAGGACCCATGTTTGATGGTACCCCCTCCCCTTGCTTAGGTCCAGTGTTTATACTAGTAGTTGCCATAGACAAAATAGCCGGGCCTCCTCACAAGGTGGTTTAGACTTATCCAAGGACTCTGCGTTACCCAGGATGAAAGGGCCGGCTGGAACAGTTCCGCTCCCTCCGTCAGGTGCATGGGTTACAAGGGATTTCCCGTAATTGTTGGCACGTAGATGGACCAGTTTGTCAAGTAATACAGGGGCATGCTCATCTCTCACATTGATTCTGATCTGCCCTTGCAAAGCCTCCATCAGGGTGGGCCCCCATTGCTCGAGGGGCGTGCCCAATAGCGAGGTTTGGTCGATGTACGGGTCCTGGTGGATCGTGGCTCCAAGGTTGACAGGTGTTCCATCATTGGATTTCTTTCACTTTACCCCGCCCTAGTAGACTTTTTGGTTTTTGTATTCTTAACAGTGCCCTTGTTGTCTCCACCCTTCCGTGAAGATACTTTGGATATAGTTCCTATTTCAATGTCTGGGATTTGCATGGAGGGCACTAGCGTTCTTTCCAGATCACTAATGTTTATGGGAGAGGGTGGATCTGTCGAGGCACACCGGAGGTCGGGGTCAGTGACAGCCGTTGTTCTGTAAGTTCCATCTCCGTAGCCACTACCCCCTATGGCCCTCTGGAACATCCTATCGATGGAGGTCTGCGGCAGGGCTGAGGGTATGGGCTAGGGCAGTGCTGGGTGGTTTACGCTAGTGATACGCTTCCCCATAGTGCAAATTCCGTGGGCACTGCAGCTCTTGGGTATATCTCGAGTTTATCACCTACGACCATTCAGCAGTGTGGGAGAAAGATCCAAAGGGGGCAATGGTACTACTACAGCTATCAAGAGATTACAAAATTGTCAATGTTACAAAAAGGTTGCACTTATGTGTCTTCAAGAAGAGGTCCTTCCAGTGGTTATAAGTAGCCTGGCCCCAAAGGCAATAGGGTGCTGTTCAGTGAAAGGTGGAGGGCGTGCTTGTGACCCTGAGTAAGTTCTGGATGGCAGGGCCAAGAGAGGGGGCCCAGTCTCCTCCGGTCTATGACGGGCTAAGACGGGCCCGTCTTGGCCCGGTTTTCACCCGGCTGAGCCTGGGTACGCCCCGCGCACTTCCTGTGCTGCGGGACGCCTCCTGCAGTTTTTATGGCACTCGGCGCCTTCAACAAGCTTTGCGGCCCCTCCTCTTGGGTCGGACGGCAGAGTCAGCACAAGAACAATCTCCCCCCGCTGCTGGACACCTCCTGCGGTTTTTATGGCGCTCGGTGCCTCCAACAAGCTTTGTGGCCCCCTCCTCCTGGGCCAGGCGGCAGAGTCAGCACAAGCGTGGTGTCCCCCGCTGTGGGACGCCTCCCGCGGTTTTTATGGCGCTCGCCACATCCAAAAAGCTTTGTGGCCGGACAACAGAGTCTGCACAAGAGCGGGGTCCCCCAGTTTGATCGCACATCAAATATATATATATATATATCTATATATATATATATATATATATATATATATATACATATTAATATGATCTATAATGTGTGGCATACATTTATACATTTTGTGGACAAGCAACAAGACTCATATGCTAATTCTTTCATTTTGCATCCTTTACCATGTGGTTTGGTCTTTTCAAAATAATTAGAAAAGCGTATTTAAGTCTGGTATCAACGTGTATTAGGCACAGTGTCATCTTCAGCTATACTGGTGAGATTCATGTGAGCTGTTCAGGACCGGCTTTAGGGCAGTCCACAGGTGCGGCCCCACTGGGCACTGACCTGAAGGGGGGCGATGACCTCAGGTGTGGGCACTTGGTTTAGAGAAGCTTGGCTCAATGGTTAGAGCGGCAGACCATGATGCAGAGGTCTGGCCCGGGACCAGGGTTCAATTCCCGACACGGCAGGGTCTTAGGTCAAAATGTCCGCCGGCTCGATAATTCTCGCCTCGGTGCCTACTCTAACCATGGATTCCACTCTGCAACTCTGGGCAATAGCTTGCTTAATCTCCACAACAGCCCCTTCAGCGCCGGGGATGCCTGGCTTCCGCTTGGGGGTGCCCAGGAGGGACCATCTCACAGGGAAAGCCAGGAAGGGTTCCCCAGCGGTATACAGCGCCAGGACACTCTGAGATGGAGTCACAGTGTGCTTTACAAGTATACACATTTACATTTACATTTAGAATTAACTTACGATTTAAAGCTGCTGATGCAAAGTTCCTTGTGCTTCCAGATTTCAGGCATATTTACAACAAGGGGTGGTGAGGGACAGAGTCTCTGAATTAAGCAGAAAGCTCTCACCCAGTCAAGAGATCAGGGCTAGATCCAACACCGTTTTTTAGCTCACTGCACCATCCCAGTTTCAGAACCTGGCTGTATGCAAATTAGTCTGTTCCTGTCCCAGTGCATGATGGGAACAGGGCAAACCAAACTACAAAAGCCAATTCTTACACTGGGAAGGAAACAAGCTCCCGGGGACCGGTTTCTGGCATTACAGCCGTCTTCGGCCCGGTTTGCTTGAATCCTGATGGTGCAATGAGCAAGGGTCTCACATCTGAGAATACCCTTCCACACTTAGGGTGGACAAAAATATTTACAACAAGGGGTGGTGAGGGACAGAGTCTCTGAATTAAGCAGAAAGCTCTCACCCAGTCAAGAGATCAGGGCTAGATCCAACACCGTTTTTTAGCTCACTGCACCATCCCAGTTTCAGAACCTGGCTGTATGCAAATTAGTCTGTTCCTGTCCCAGTGCATGATTTTGGCCACCATAAGCGTGGAAGGGTATACTCAGACATGAGTCCCTTTCTCACTGCTCCATCAGGATTCAAGCAAGCCGGGCCGAAGAGGCTGAAATGCCAGAAACCGGTCCCCGGTAGCTTGTCTCCTTTCTGGTAAAGAATTGGCTTGGTAGTTTAGTCTGCCCTGTTCCCATGATGCACTGGGCCAGGGACAGACTGATTTGCATATAGCCAGGTTCTGAGCTGGGATGGGGCAGTGAGATAAATAACGGTGATGGATCAAGCCCTGATCTTTGGACTGGGTAAGAGTGGTCTGCTCAATTCAGACACTCTGTTCATCACCACCCCCTTTTGTAAATCGATTTTGGCCACTATAGGTGTGGCAGGGTATACTCAGACATGAGTCCCTTTCTCACTGCTCCATCAGGATTCAAGCAAGCCGGGCCGAAGAGGCTGAAATGCCAGAAACCGGTCCCCGGTAGCTTGTCTCCTTTCTGGTAAAGAATTGGCTTGGTAGTTTAGTCTGCCCTGTTCCCATGATGCACTGGGCCAGGGACAGACTGATTTGCATATAGCCAGGTTCTGAGCTGGGATGGGGCAGTGAGATAAATAACGGTGATGGATCAAGCCCTGATCTTTGGACTGGGTAAGAGTGGTCTGCTCAATTCAGACACTCTGTTCATCACCACCCCCTTTTGTAAATCCAGATTTCAGGCAGCAATAAAAATGTCAAGATAACTCTTGTGATTAATCTTCCTGCTAGAGAGAGAGAGGGATCAGAGTTTTGTCAAGTGGCAGTTGTGACTTGTCATAAAGTGGCACAGCTGCCTGCTGCAAAGAATAGATCTGTATTTAAAGTGGATAGCTGAGTAGATTAGTACAGCCATCCTTTATCAGTGCTCTAAAACTAATTAAATATTTGTGTGAGAGGGGCTATGGAGAGAAGTGGGGCCTTTTTGCCTGGTGATAGTGAGGAAATCTGAGGAGGGAGGGCTAAAAAAGATTGTCACAGCAGGCGCCACCAGCACTAAAGCTGGCCCTGGGGCTGTGCTGTAACAAACCCAGCGATGGATCCCTGCTGGCTTCTCAGAGCGTGGGTTCATATAAGCTCAGAATGAACATCTCCAAATACAAAAGTTATCTAAAGAACAATCATTTTGTTGAACTATGGTATGCATGATAGAGGCCATCTAAAAACTCTGAAAGGCACTTTTGGTGCTAAGAAACCTTAGCTGGAGTTAGAAGGGAGGGAATGGTTACCAAAGACTGATTACAAATGTTTGGAATAGCTTCACTATGTTGCAATCCTTTTTAATATTTTGTATATTATTCACAATTATTGTCACTGTGGGGTTTATTTTTATAGTTACATCTATTCACATAATCTGCACTAGGTTAGGGCATTCATTTTAATAACGTTTTTAAACATAAAATAACGATTTTTTTGGGTGGGTCCACCGATGATAAATGGAGTTTAAGAGTTTACTAATACAACAAATAATCTTGTAGTCTCAAAAGGACTGATTGCTGCCCGGAAAGCACCATCATCATCATGTAATGCATCGATTGGTTAATGGGTTGCAGTCAGCCAGATTCCCTGGTTCCAGATGGTAAGTTGTCGCAGCCGACTCTTTGCCAGAAGGTTTAGGTTTTCTAAAAACTAGGCTGTATTTTGCTAAAAGTTACAAAAATCGATTAGGGTGCACTGCTAATCTGATAATAACCTAAACAAGAACTTTGATTGACATCAAGGGCCCAATTCACAAAGGGACTTACATGTAGGAAAGTTGCGAGTATGCAATCTCCACACTTGGCGCGGAGTCTCCACACTGCAGTTCTCAGTGTGGATATTCCGCACCGAGTGCAGAGACTCCGTACTCTTAATTTTACTGCACATACGTCACTTTTTGAATTGGGCCACAAGTGTACACAGGATTGCCCCTGAAACCATTAATAAACTTGAGGTTTAAAAAGTTGTTGATTTTGCTTTTTGAGACTGTCCATTTATCACAATGATGGAATGTGTCATGCAATATAATTTGTTAGAAGATTAAAAAAAAACTCTCTGCCTTTAACTCATGGTTTTGCAGTGGCAATATGATGTGCCAATGGCTTGTCATCTGTTGGGGTGTAAGCATAGGTTGCCAGTCTTAAGTTTTTGCTCAGGCTAAACCATTCATTAGTAAAGTCCATTGTAAAGGGTGTTTGATTGACCAGGAGCAGAGTAAGGCCCTGATTTACAGTTGGACTGATTATGTTTCATCGTCATGGTGGAGTACTTTACTCTCGCCATGGTGAAGGTACTCCACCCACCAAATTTAGAGATGTCTGCCACAACAGCAGACATGTCTTGCATTTCCAGGTACCTCCACCAGGGCGGTTCCTGGAACTGCATTGAAAATTTGCCTGGTAGCTCTGTTAACATGAAAGAGCCAGCCATCAAACGTTCAACTTTTGTAATGTATTTTTCAAAACCAAATCCCAAAGTAGGATTTTGTTTGTGAAAAAAAAAAACGGCACTCCTCATCATGGGCGTTTTCTCTGATGGCTTGGTGGTCATTTTTTACTGCTTCAAGTGAAAGCCTTCCATTTGACTGCCCAAACTAAATAGGGCGGGCGGACAAATGGCTAAACCTCAGACGGTAAATACTCATTTGGGCTATCGGAGGTGTATGTTGGCGGCAGAGATGGAGTAGTCTCTGCTGTCGACATACTGAGTGCCACCTGACTCTAGATGAGGCGGTGGGATTTTCAGTTTGGCGGAGAGGGTTCTCTGTTGCTGTCACAACAGACAACCCTCTCCGCCAAACTCTAAATTCGGACCTAAGTCTCCCAGTGAACAAAGAATGATAAAAATGAAGGAACAAATAAGGAATGGCACTCTGAGAAAAATTAGTTAGCATCTCAAGATAACAAAAATAGGGAATTGGAATCCACTTCTGTCAGAGCTTCTGAAGGCATAACTGTGGTTTGACCCTTAATAAAATGAGAGGGGTTTTGGCCTTCAGATAAAGCAAGAGGGTAGAATTTGACATGTTTTATGTATATAGAGTATACTAGAAAGCACACTATGTTTACACAAAAGGAATACAATATTATCCAAGTTTTATATTATGAAAACACTAGGCATATTCAGACAAGCATTGGCTAAGCAAGAGGTCCCACCTTTGGGACCTATTGACTTTGCAGAAATATTTTTCCAATGCTGTATTACAACGGCAGATACTATGCACCAAGGCCAAAAGCAAAGCAAAGTGAAGTGGAGCACCAGCAGTGCCCGCATAATTTTGTAGGGGTGTGCATTCGTCATTACACATGCAGGTGCCTACAAAATGACAGAGTTTTTTTTTTTAATTTACGGATCTGAGATGGATAGGTAAATAAAGGAAAACAATGGAATAGAAGTAGTGTGAACGGGCTTTTGTTTTTTAGATGGAGCTGCCAAGAACTATTTTCAGCCTAGTCCTCCATGCTCAAATAAATTAATAAATATTAAACTATTTTTTAAAAAGACAGTGGGGTATAGGTCAATGAGGAGTGGGTGAGGGTCAAAGGAATGGGCAGAGGGAAAAGTAGTGCATGTGAGAGATCAACACGTGGTGGCCGTGGGAAAAGCTGTCCTATGTCAGTGAGTCAGTATCTCTGTCACAAGCCTAGGTTCTTAACCCTAGGCTTTGGGAGAGGTAGAGTGAATCTGGCCACAAAGCAGAGCACCAGATTTAGGGTTGTTTGCCTAAAATGAGGACCTCTGTTTTCCCTGCATCCAACTTAAGACAGTTGAAATCCATACACTGAGTGACCTCTGACAGACAGGTCTTCAGTGAGACAGCTGTGGTGACTGTGTTCTTTGACAGAGTGATGATCAGCTGAGTATTATCGGTGTACGTTGAGATGTTGAAGCCATATCGCTTGATGATATCAGCCAGGGGTCACATATAAAGGTTGAAGTGAGTAGGGCTACGGAAGAAGCCCTTAGGCACCCCTGGTGTAGAGGAAAAACTTGAGAATGGAAAGGATTTTGAGACACGTGAAAGGTGCGTTCCTGCAAGAAGGAGCTAACCACTGCAAGGTCCTGTGACCGATACCACATCTCCACAAGCGCTTGATTAAGAAGTTGGGGGGCATGGTGTTGAAGGCCGCACTGAGGTCCAGCATCAGCAGTGCTGCAGTATTGCCCTTGTCCAGAATTTGGTGGATGGATTCTGAGGCAAGCAACAGGGCAGACTCTGTGCTACAGAGGGGGTGAAAGCCAGACTGCATCCTGTGAATTAACTCCTTGGCCTCAATAAAGATTGATAGCTGCTGGTTGGCATATTTTTCTTCAACCTTAAAAGAAAAAGAGAGCAGTGAGATGAGCAGATCATTTTCAGGCCTGGTTAGGTCTAGTAGATGTTTTTTGAGGAGTGAAACTACCATGGAATGCTTCCAATGCTGTGGCACATGGCTCACGCAAAGGAGTTGTTATGTAGCCCACAAATTACATATAACACTGCTTCCACTCCTCGCTCCAGGATCAAGTGAAGAGCCAGACTTAACTGATGCTATCAGGCGGGACAGTTCATCAGGCTTAAACTGTAACAGCCTGGTACTGTCGGTTGAGAGTCCAGACCATAGGTTGAGACGTGGAGTATCTCTGAAAGGCTCAGGAAAAGAGGAGTAGATGGAGGCCACTTTATCAAAGATGAACTGAGCAAGAGTATTACAGCCCTCCTCTGAAGGTAGGGTGGAAGCTGATACTCTGGCTAAGGAAGATAAGGACTTATCAATAGAGAACATTTATCAACATGAGTCTGGGCAGCCACAAATTTGTTGGTATAAAAGTCACGACAGACATGCCATATGCGATTGTGTTATACCCTGAGGGCCGACCGATAATTAGCTTTGCTGGCAGAGTCAAAAAATGTCTGCACCACACATGCTCTAGGTCCTTGCAGTTCTTTTTAAGAAGAACGTGTTGAGAAAGGGGAGTGCAGTTCTTAAAAGCGGGTTGAAGGGGAAAGGGGAAAAGACAAGACTTTTGTCATGTTGCCCTCACACACCCCGAAAGGGGTCATGCTTCATCATTGGGCCTTGCTCCTCGTCGGGCCGGTGCTGCAATGCTCGGCGGGCTCACCGTCTCCAGGGCTCTTCGTCGGAGATCTTTTTAGGAAGCCGTTGGGTGCGTGTGGGTTTGTGTGCACGTGGGTAGTGGTTTAAAGTAGGTCAGGGTCAGTCCTATACTCAATAGTTTTCATGGTTGAGGTAGATCCTGCCTAATTAAAAAGTAGCTTAAGGTTTAGTGTTTTGAATTGCTCGATCTACCAGTGGAGCGATTTGATCCAGTGCACTGGTTTTCTAGTCATCTAATTGCAAGTTAGATGTGTTGACACAACTGTCAAGGGTAAGATGATTTGAGTCCAATGCCTAGGTAAAACTGGCAGGGGTCACCCTTGTCGACTTCCGTATCCTTAATATCTGACCTGAAGAGGAGACAAATGAGGGTTTCATAGGGGGAACATGAAAGGGAATAGCAAAGTGGTCGGACCACAGGAGTGACAGGGGGGGATCAATGTATAAATTGGCCAGGTTAGAAAATATGGAATCAAGGGTGTTTCCAAGCTTATGTGTGGGGAAAGAAACCAATTAAGAGTGCTAGGACACTTCAAATCTGCAACCAAAGCAGCTGACATGGGACGCGTAGTGTCATCAAAATGGAAATTAAAGTCTAGAATGGGAGTAAAGTTGGCATAGCAAAGGATGAGTGGTGACAGTGCATCGGCTAGCGATGTGATGAAGCTAGATGCAGATCCTGGAGGTCGATAGATCAAAATAACTGCTGAGGTGAAATTGCTGGAAAATGGTTAAAGAGAAGAAGGCCGCCTCACACCCTGCAATGGATAGTTCGGCAAAAGTCCAGAGCACAGTCTTTTTAAAAATAATGGTGATCCCACCCCCAGAGATCGCCTATCCAATCTTGCAATCGCAAAGCCTATGAGAATGGCTGAAAGAATGTCTGGCGCAAAATTGTCTTTTTTTTTCTTTTTTTTTTTTTATTGAGATGGTTCCGGGTATCAAAGTACATTTAACAACAGGATAAGATCAGACATTGAAATTGATACATACATCTTATATTTACAACAATAAAAGACCAGGTTAAAAAAAAAAAGACACAGAGGCCACACAATACCGAATATAAACAGTTAGATTAATTAACACCAATAAATCTCTCAATCTTACTTATCTAACTTCTCTCCATTTTCTAAGGGGAGCCCATATCTTTTTGCCAAATTCCCTCGACCTCTTTCCTTTAAAATCATTCAGACATTCCTCTATATTATGGGTTCCCAGGAGCCTCGTTATCCACATCTGAAACGTGGGGGCCACAGAGTCTTTCCATCCAGCCGATAATAAAATCAGAAAAACGGACATAGACAGAAAAATAAAAGCTTCGGCATCTCGCTCTATCTTTAAGTTACTATCCCTGCCGATCAAGACAGTCGTTGGGGATAGAGTAATCTGTTGCTCTAGCAGCCCCGTTAAAAACCGTTCAATTGCTTTGAGAACTGGAGTAAGACTCTGGCAGTGGTAAAACATGTGGGATAGATCTGCAGGACCTTGATCACACCTAGGACACCTGTCGTTTTCTCTCTTACCCCACATGAACAGCTTGGCAGGCGTAAAATACAAATTAAAAATAGTCTTATAGTGCTGAGCCTTCAGATTTGACGCTCTCAGTATTTTCTTATTCAATACTAACGCATAATCGATGTCTACATCTGGATCCCCAATTCTTTGAGCCCAAGACGATTCAGTTTTTTCAATGTCATCTCCCAGACCCTGCAAAAGAAAGCTATCCCCAATTTTGATCTTCTTGCCACCTTTCCTTACATAATCCACGATTGGGTTAATCTCCTGAATTACAATCCTGGGTCTGATTGACTTGACTGTTTGTTCCAATTGTCTATATAATAACCATTGACTAGCTGGTATACCATACTTTTGCTGAAGTATATCAAACCCCATTAATTCATCATCAATCATGACGTCCCCCACACATCTAACACCCAGCCCCTTCCATAACCTACTATTGCTATTCTGGCCTAAATGAACGAATGGGTTTGACCTCCAGAGATCTAGTGTGCTATTGATTTTCGGTATCTTCAAGAATTTCATTATCGACTTCCAGGTCCCCCAGGCACTAACCATCACTTTGCTTCTACTCCTTTTGTAATATCTATAGTTGATTTCTCGTGTAAAAAGCCCCAGTGCTCTTTCACCTACTAACAGCTCATATATGGTGGGGGTTCTGTACATACCAGTCAACAGACCTATTTCTTCATATTTAAATAGGACATTCATCTGCATTATTAAACAAACCCAATGATACAGCCTCAAATTTGGTGCAGAAAGTCCCCCTCCCTCCAGAGGTGCAGATAATCTGGCCAGTGACCTACGTATTTTACCATATTGCCACACAAACTGGGAGAAAACAGCTTCCATTTTCTTCAACAGGCCCTCATCAACTAGTAGAGGAATAGCGTGGAATAAATACAGTAATTTAGGGAACATTGACATTTTCAGTACATTCACCCTACCAATCAGGGATAGATGTAATACATCTATTCTTCTTAGTTCTTTTTTAATTGCCGCAATCAAGGGTACATAATTCTCCTGTATAATTTTATCAACATTCGCATTGATCCTCACCCCAAGATATACTCCACATACCTCTGATCTGCTTTATCGATATTGTTTGTACTGATTATTAGTGTTTTTCCTCATTCAACTTATACCCAGAACAGGTCCTATATGCTTTAGCCAGTTGACTCAATTCCACCATTGCTGTCTGCGGATTAGTGGTAACAATTGCCAGTTCATCTGCATATGCCAATAATTTGGTAGTGTGACCATTTACTCTTACAGGGGAAATTTTATCTGAAGCTAAGATTTCCCTGATCAGGGGATCTATATAAAGTGAAAAAAGTATTGGGGAACAAGGGCATCCCTGACGGGTACCTCTCCTAATTACCACCTCCTCTGAACGCAAACCCATAACTGTAATCCTAGCAACCGGATCTGAATACATTGCCTTGATTGCTTTCAGACACTTTTCTCCAAATCCTCTTCTGACCAGGACATCCCATAAAAATTCCGATACCACATGGGCAAAGGCTTTCTCCGCATCGAGGAGGATCATGGCCATTTCTCCCCACGTGACGGCCATAGCATCGAATAGCGAGATCGCACGCGAGGTGTGATCGGTGGTACCTCTACCCGGAACGAATCCATGCTGCCACGGGGTGACTAGCTGGCCAATGATCCCCCCCAATCTCTTTGCCCACACCTTAGAATATAATTTGGTGTCGGCATTTATCAGTGATATTGGCCGATAGGAACCCGGGTTCTTCTCTGGTTTCCCCTTTTTGTGAAATACCACTATGTTGGTCTCTTTCCAGGAATCAGGAATCTCCCCGGAGCAGATTATGCCATTAAATAAGTCAAGCAGTAATGGAGCAGTTTCCTCCTCTAAGATCTTATAGACTTCCAGCGGAATCCCATCTAGGCCTGCCGCTTTCCCTGCTGCTAAATCCTGTATTGCATTCCTCATCTCATCCAAGGTTATATCTTTTTCCAGCTCCTCCCTATTTTTATCGTCTAGGACCAGGCATGCAGGCCCGAGCCCCTGACATGAAGCTGATCCCCCCGCCTCCTGGTCATATAATTTTTGATAACATTTCTCGAACACTCCTACTATCTCTTTCGGGTCTGTATACTCTATCCCATTATCCTCAATTCTGGGAATGTTATTTTTATTGTTTTCTTGCCTAATCCGCAGTGCTAGCGCTCTTCCTGCTTGTTCCCCTGTCTCGTAGCGCCTTGCTCTTGACGCCTGATACTCTCTGGTTTCCTTTTGTGTAACCACCTTCTGGATATCTCCCTTGATCACAGCCATAGTTCTCGCCGTTTCACTACCATCCTGGCCTAGCCCTATTTCCTCTATATGCCGTTTCTCTGTCATCGCCAACTCCGAAATGAGCTTCTCTACTATATTTCTATCCTCCTTCCTTAACCTGGCAGAACAGCTTATCGTTTCCCCCCTTAAGGAGGCCTTGAAGGCTTCCCACACCACATTACGGGATGAACTATATCTGTTGGCGTCAAAGAATTCTTTCGCCCATTGTTTGAGGTGTTTCACAAACCTATCATCATTTAACAATTTCCTTTCGAATGTCCACTTTGTTGCTTTCCTCGATATATTGTGCACTTTGTATAGTAATATCAGAGGATTATGGTCAGAAACTGTTCTGGGAAGCTTGGCGATATTAACATTACATAGCTCCCCTACCGAGACAAAAAAGTAATCCAACTTAGAGTATTTCTGGCAAGGGTGCGAGAAATAAGTAAAACCTGGATCAGCGGGCTCTTTTTCCCCCCAAACATCCGCTAACCCATGCGACTGCAGTAAGGAGCCTAATGCCCGAAATACCTTGGGTTTACGTCCCGTATATTTAACTCCCTGCCTCCAATCACCCGAGATATTCATATCTCCACAGAAAACAATGGGGGTCCCCCAATCTGCCAGCTCCTCTTCCAACTCATCAAATACTGCTGGATCATCCTCATTCGAGCCATAGACCACACACAATGTAATACCAAGATTCAGTTCTGCTAGAACCCATCTGCCAGTCCCGTCAGACTTGGTGCGTCTCACTCCCCCCCACATTGCATTTTCCCACAATGGCAACCCCCTTATCATTGAGGATTGCAATGAACACCCTAACAAAGCATAACCATTCATATTCAATAGATTCCTTTTGGCCCAAGGCAGATGGGTCTCCTGTATACACAATATATCTATATTATTAAACTTAGCGAAATAACTCAATCTCTGCCGTTTCTTCCAGTCATTTAGCCCCCGTGCATTAATGGTACAGATCTTAATGTGTGACATCGTTGGTATTACTGCTGCATTCAATCTGGCTGTTCTTATCCATTATTCTGCTAAATACTGACTCCTTGCCCATTACCGTCTCGATTCTTTTTTCTTTTCTCCCCCCTCTCCTCCCACCCTCCCCCCCTCCCTTTCCCTACCTTCCCTCCCTTCACCCCCTTTGACCCCTCCAACCCCCTCCCCCCACCCCCTCTTTTCAGAGGCGCTCAGACCTTCTGGTCTGTGCACGTGATGGCTCGCAGTTGAGACCGAGGAGATTTCTGATAACCTAACCTTTCTTTTTTTTTTCCTTCCTATTCTAAGTTAGAACCCCTACCTGTTGCACCCATGTCCCCACCACCCTACACACCACAACCCACACATCATTCCTGATAAACCTCCCCCCCCTTTTTTTTTTTTAAAGTTTTTGTTCATCAAAAAGTCATCTTTTAGTCCTCTTTGACCAGTTTCCTTATTCTCGCCTATCAACACGTTGGGTTTAAGCTCATCTTTAACCATTAGATCCCTGATCACATCTGCTCTTCAATGTATTGCTAAATCCTTTGTGCGTCCAAATACTCTTTAGCTTTCACCTCGGAAGAGAAGTACAAGGTTCTACCACCGTTGATTATTTTTAGCTGCGCTGGGTTAATCAGGTATGCCTGCATACCCTTGTCCTGAAGTGGTTTTATCATCTGCCTTAGTCTCCAGCGCCTCTCCACGGTAACGTGGCAGAAATCCGGGCGCACAAAAAAAGTGAAACCATCCACATCATTTTTCCGGTCTGGTCTTACCCTTTCTGATATTGCCTGCCTCAGGTAATAGTTACCCAGAAAAATAAGAATTGCTCTGGGCTTATCCCCCTCCTTGGCGTTTTTATGCATTTTGAAAGGGGTGCGATGTGCCCTTTGGATCTCCCTTGCCCAGTCCCATCCCTTCAACTCTGTGAAGGCATGCTCGAATAGTTTGATCACAAAATCTCTCATGTCCGACCCCGCTGATCCTTCCGGGATCCCCAGTAAGCGTAGATTATTCTGTCGAGACCTGTTCTCCAACGCCTCCAGCTTCCATTGTACATCTATCATCTGTTCGCCCTGGAGATCTACCCTGCTTGAGGCGGCCGCTGTCTCTGCTTCAGTCGATACCACTCTCTCCTCCAGATTTGTAACCCGATCTCCCAGATTCACACACACTTTAGTCAGTTTCCTTACTACCCCTTACATTTTTCTCACCGCCGCCTGTGATTTACGACTTTCTTGGCGAGCCTCTTGCCTGTGCGCGATTATCTCCTGGTGTATCACCTCCAAAAGTGACATCTGTGCCGCTTCCCCTCCCGGGCTCTCGGCGCAAAATTGTCAGTGAACCACGTTTCCGAAAGAAAATCCCCATCAGGCGAATGGCCCACTAGGAAATAATACAGCTCAAGCTTGTGCTTGGCTAATGATTGACAGGTGAGCGAAAAGAACTGAGCCGAGGGCGAGAGCTGGGGAGTAGTGCTAACATTCAAGTTTGGTGTCGGTGGAGTCAGGGTTACGAACCCACGCTTACCGATGTGAATTGCCATTTGAGTGATGTCCAGCCCATGGCGCAAACATTGGGTTGGGTGGTCACCAGATTCATTAGCTCCATAAAGGAGTACTGCCAGAGGGTTGACACAAAATGACCTATGTACCTGACCGCTGGTGCCATCTGGGTACTGATGGACACAGAAGGGCTTGGCTTTGGCTTGCCCCTGCTTGCATCCACACACCTTGCTGTCTCAAAAGCCAAGTGTTAGAAATGGGATTTTTGGTAGGCTATGGCATGTGCCAAAGCCACGCAGAAACCACCACTCTTGTTAGGATAAAGGAGTTGCACTCCTATAATTTCCCATGCTCACCCCCTTGGTAGCTTGGCACGAGCAGTTAGGCTTATCTTAGAGGCAATGTGTAAAGCTTCTGCACATAACCAACTGTAATACAGTGTAAGCAATACAAAAGGACACCACAACAGTTTAGAAAAATATCCAATATTTTTATATACTTAAGGCAAGACCAAAAACGATACAAATCCACCATACAATACTTAAAAATATGCAGTTATCGAAATATGCTTGAAAAACAGTTCCTTGATGTCGACCCACCACTGGCGCCGACTTTGTCCTGAGAGGGACTGCCTCCGGGTATGGGGTGGCATGGTCCACCAAGACCAAGTTGTACCTGTTGCCCATGTCTGTCTTGGGATCAAGTTGTCCCACAATGTCCATCCCTACCCTTCTGAAGGGCATTCCAACCACTGGAAAAGTTTGGAGAGGAGTTTTGACCTTCCTCTCACTCTTACCACTTGCCTTGCAAGTTTGGAAAGACCTGCAATGTCCATCTGACTACCTTCGCATTTGGGGCCAGAAGAAGTTAGTGACAAGCCTGTGAAAGGTCTTGTCCTGCCCCCAATGTCCTGCCAAAGGCACGTCATGAGCCAGACCCAGTAGGAAGGTCGTGAAGCGCTGGGGTACCACCCTCTGTCTGGGTTTCAGTAATTTTCCAGAAGGGGCGTACCCCAATGTACTGTGTTGCATTATAATGTACTGCTGTGATGTAGAGAGTCAGTCCTCTCGTTCGCACTCCTAGGAGTGAGGTCGGACAGGGCCCTCTCATATGAGTGTGTTTGGCCTAATAAAGACTGTTGTTTATTCTTCTCCACTGTCCGGCTGACTTTCTACAGAATACCTATAGGTGAGTGCGGTAAGTCACTCGGGTGGATTTGAGCCACGCTTATCAGATGGCGCCCGAATAGGGAGCCCGCGATAAAGATCTTTCTCACCCGTAGGTGGGTAGCAGAAGACCGGGGACCCGCTGGTCGGCACGGTGGGCCCAGGTACCCATCTGATGCCGAGCTTGGTTCTCGCAGCGCTGCCCCACCCTGCTGATCGGGAGAGGTCCCGGTTCGGATCTTACGCCGGGGTCCAGAAGGCGGAACTCGGAGCTGACCGTGTTGGTCCTGGCAGCCGGAGGTGGAGAACGGTAGATGTCGGTACCGCGTACAGAAGGTGAGTGGTCCACCTGTGATTGTTTAAGGAACTGGAGTGTTCCGGGAGACTAAGGTGTCTCCGGTGGTTTGAGGAGCCGGTGTGCTCCTGGGGCTAGTGTGCTCCGGGGAACTCAGAGTGCGAACAGGTGCTCTGACAGACTTAACGAGGGTGGGAGAATATCTGGATATATTGTTTGTAGTAATCCGACCGGGTGGTACTGTGGTGAAGGCGTGGCTCATTGCGGGTGGACTCCGGAACTTACCCTGAACTCCTAGAGTGGTGGTTCAGTGGAGGTGAGTCCTGGGTCTCCCGTGGTAAAGTGTGCAGTGATCCGTAGTGCCGCACGGGGAGCGGATGTCTTCTCCATCCTCAGAACAGTTAGTGTACTATTCGGTCTGCGGTAGGGTCCAGGTTCCCCAGGACTTGGTCGACGGGTCTTGTCCCATTTGGTAACACGTGTTTGGAGGAATTTTATGTGTGTGTGTGTGTGTGATTTTCTAACGTATAATTATATGTGTGTATGAATGAGCTCGGGCTGGTGATTCGAGGTGACGAATTTTGAGGAGCAGTGCTTTATTTTACACCAAAGTAGAGATGCTGTGTTTTAGTAAGTTACGATGTTTTGGATGTTGCTGTCGTGTTTCAGATTCTAGGCTGGCTGAGAGCCAACCTGCAACCCCTGAGAGCACTCCAAGCTTTGATATGTATATCAAGCATGGATTGCCCACGATTTTGTTTGGCACTTTATGGCACCGGTACACCGCTGACAATGTGGATTTGCAGTGGCCCTTGACGGGTTCTTTTGAAGAAGCTAAATTGGATTATTTACAGGACAAATTGTTTGCTAGGCGTAGCCGTCAAAGCATGTTTGATTCTTTAAGAGTGTGGCAAAAGGAAGCCAGGAAACGTAAGTTGAGAGAAGAGAAAGAGGCTTTTAAAAAGTCCACGCAGACAATGGCGCAGAAAGCGAGAGAACATACTAAGAATGAGAATGAGCAGCGTTTGGAGCACGCAGATAGGCTTTGCAGGTTGAAAGAAAATAAAAGTTATGTAGTACGAGAGGACGAACAGGATGAAATGGAAGATATTTTGAGTACTCAACCCCCTCCTCCTTATGCTCCGCAGTCATTGTACCCCTCTCTGCCAGCCCCCGCCTCTACTAGTGAGGTTCCGGGTCCATTAGCAAGTGCCCCGCACCAACATGGCGCAGCGATTTCTGCTTCCCCGCCCTCGACACCCCTCGTTTCTTTGCTCCAGACCACTTCGCCCGCTCCCTCCCCATTTTCTATAGCACTCCCTACTGCCTCAGCTAGCACCACCCCTGGTCAGGAGATGTCAACGCCGAGTCGAGGCGCAGGTAGCGGACTGCTCTCACAAGTACGAAAGTTGCTTACGCGTTCTACGGTTGGTTTGGACGAGAAAAGTATAGTGGCCAACCAGGCATGCCAGTGGGCTAGGAATAACATTTATTCGTTTGAAGACATTTGGTCTACAATGAAAGATTTTGAGCCTTTGATGCAACAGCACGCTTTGTGGCACATGTCAAATGTATTGATAACGTTATGGGAGCAGGGGTATGGAGGTGTGGCTCCGGCGACTTTACGAGATATACAGAGCGGAGCCTACAGAACGAATACTGGGGTGAAGGAGGTGATGCGCAGTTTACGTGCCTTATTGCAGTATAGAAATGAATTGCCCTCAGCAGGTACGCCCCATTTTCCAGGTATACATCCAATGCGTGAAGTGCACCCTATCTTTCATCCCGAGATACCCGAGATGGTAGACCCAGTCACGAAGGCTGTCACCAGGAATAGGGTAGATGCACATTTCCAGGAGCAGTGGGTGTATACACCATGGAAGAGAAGTGAGGTGTTAGCTTTAAAGGCCCAGTTGCCGGACTCTAGAAAGAACCCGACTGCGTACTATAAAGAATTGACGGAAGCTGCGTCTTCCACTGTAATGACTTTAGCTGATGTTGAACAGTTTTTTGGGCTTCTGGTCCCGGTCGATGTATGGCGCCAGGTGAAGGGCACAGATCATTCGGAAGAACTAGGTGGTACGTGGCAGGAGTTACAGGATTGGGATAAGGAGCGTAAGCCAGGAGAAAAGCCGAAAGCTGAGATTTTGGCGTTGCCGGGGCGCATAATAAAATACATGCACGCTCTCATTCCCCCGAAGAAGGTAGACTGGGACAAGTTGACGGCTTGTAAGCAGAAAAAGGATGAGGCAGTTTCGGACTTCTTTACGAGGTTTGAAGAGACGTTCATGGATTTTAGTGGGCAAGATGTGTCACAGGATGGAGGGTTGCGACTCTTTGTTAATAGTTTTGTCATGAACTTGTTGCCTGAGATTTCAGCAAGGTTGCAAGCGTCGGAGAGCACGTGGATGACGTCCTCCCCCTCTGGCATTCTTAGCATGGCTCAGTATTATGAACATAGAGAAAATGAGAGTAAGGACAAGCAGGAAAAGAAGGCTAAGGATTTGAAGACTAGGGTTTTATTACAGCAAGTGTCGAGGGGTCGAGGAAGAGGTGCGGCACCAGGACGTGGTGGTGGCGGCTATGGCAGAGGTGAAAGTAGGGAAAGATTGGGACCGAATCAGTGTGCGAAGTGTAAGCAAGAGGGGCATTGGTGGAGGGATCGCCCTCTGTTTCAGTCAAATGCCGGTTCAGGACGAGGTCGAGGAAGAGGTAGTGGTGACTCCGGGAGACAGAGTGCGCGATCAGATGGAGGCTGGAGGCCGGGAGGTAATTACTTCGACAATGGTGCAACAGCTGCAAAGGGGCGGTGGTCAGTACTATAATGATGATTACTCCGTGGACGATCTGACAGGGTTCTCCCATAACTAGGACAGCGTAGGACAGAGCGAGGGCCTGTGGAAGTTGATCAGAGGGGACCCTATGTCGAGGCAGACTTATTGGGGTCTCAGCAAAAATTTCTAGTGGATACGGGTGCAATGAAAAGTTCAGTGGCTCATTCTCGGGTCCCCGGGGCGGCTCTGTCTGGCAAGAACAATATCTCTGTGGGTTTTTCAGGTACCCCGGTGATTAGCCCCATTTCCAAACCCCTTACATTAACGATTGGTCCTTTCACTGTTGATTCACCGTTTTTATTGACATCGAATTGTGGAGAAAATTTACTGGGCTTAGACTTATTGAAGAGGTTGCACGCCACCATTTATTGTTCTCCGGATGGAGTGTACCTCACGTTAGGCCCGACTGTTGCTCGCCCGCTACAATGTTTTTCTAAAGATGACCCTCTACCACCTGAATTTGAAGGGATACCCGACAGTTTGTGGGCTGTCAATGATACAGATGTGGGTAAAATGGATATCGCCCCGGTATCAATAAGGGTAAAGGTGGGGGCGAAACTACCCAGGGTACCACAGTACAGAATTCCTAGGGAGGGAGAGAAAGCCCTGTTGCAAATAATACAAGATTTGATTCGGTCAGGTGTAGTGGAAGAGACGGATTCGAACATATGTAACAGCCCCATACTACCGATCCTTAAAAGACGGTCGCCTGAAGCTACTGATAATACTCCTGATGTATATAGGTTTGTGATTGATTTGCGCCATGTGAATAGAGTAGTGGAGCCACAATACCCGGTGGTCTCGGACATCACTACGATATTGACAATGATTCCCCCATCTGCTAAATATTTTTCTGTCCTGGACCTGAAGAATGCTTTCTTCAGTATCCCAGTACATGAAGACAGCCGTTTCCTCTTCGGATTCTCATTGGCTGGCGGAAGCTTCAAGTTTAAGAGAATTCCCCAAGGTTACACAGAAAGTCCGAGCATATATAGTCAAGCACTGAAGGCACAATTGGATGAACTGGAACTTCCACCTGACAACGTTATGTTGCAATATGTGGATGATATCCTGATTGCATCGGACGACGAGAAGGGTTGTCGGGATGCTACAATTAAATTACTGCATCATTTGGCAAAAAGGGGGCATAAGGTGTCCCTTCCAAAGTTTCAATACTGTCAAACGGAGGTTACCTACCTAGGTCACCTCCTTTCGAAAGTGGGGAGGAGATTGACGCCAGAGCGCATAAAAGCGATAACTAATATAAAGATACCTAACATGCAGCGAGAGGTGCGCGCATTCTTGGGCATAACATCGTATTGTCGCCAGTGGATACCTAATTATGCGTTACTAACAAAACCCCTATTGTATCTGACTACCAAAGAAGTGCGCGAACCCCTACCCTGGACCCCTGCATGTCAGGAAGCGTTTGAGTCACTAAAAACTGCTTTATGTTCTGCACCCGTTCTGGGAGCACCTGATTACCAGAAGCCTTTTGTTCTTTATGTACACGAGGCGGAAGGTTGCGCGTTGTCTGTCTTAACACAATGTTTCGGAGGGAAACAGAGACCCTGCGCTTACTTTTCTGCGATGCTCGACAATGTGGCAAGAGCGCTGCCGAGTTGTCTGAGAGCCACGGCGGCTGCTGCGGTCTCTATAAGACCATCGGCAGGGCTTGTATTGGGTTCAGACCTCACAGTAATGGTACCGCATGCTGTGGACATTTTACTAAACAGAACACAGACGCAGCATTTAACGAGTGCTCGTCTTACCGGTTATGAGATGACCCTCTTTGCACCTCATGTGACGATAAAAAGGTGTGCTACACTGAATCCTGCCACATTGTTACCTATCCCCACGGATACAAAGGACGATGACACACATGACTGTTTGTTTCGGACTGAAGAAGAGACAAAGGGGAGGGTGGATCTGACGGACAAGCCCTTAGATGAACCGGATGGGGAGTTGTATGTGGATGGGTCTTGTTTCAAACTTGCAGATGGTACATCGACAGCAGCATATGCAATAACGACATTACAGACGGTAGTGGAGACTTCTAGAATACCTTACAACTCGGCCCAAGCTGCAGAAATTATAGCTTTACTGAGAGCATGTGAATTGAGTGAGGGACTGGACGTGAACATTTATACTGACAGCCAATACGCCTTTGGCGTGGCTCATAATTATGGGCGACTGTGGGCAGAACGGGGATTTCTGACTTCACATAGACAACGCATACAGCATGGTCCGCTGATATTACGACTGTTAGCAGCATTGACGTTACCCAAGCGACTGACAGTGATAAAGTGCAGCGCACACAAGACAATAGTGGATGATGTGGGACGAGGCAATGCCTTTGCAGACGAAACGGCAAAAGAGACTGCTCGGACAAAATTACCACGGATGTTTGTGGCAGGCCCAGCTAGATGGGTGCCAGATGTTAACATGTTTGCAGATACTGTACAGAGTGTGCAAAATATACAAGAGAAAGTGACTGAAGACGAATTGAGGACATGGAAGGACGGTGGGGGGCGATTGGATGCTGATGAATGTTGGACAGATGTGACCGATAAGAGACAATGGTTACTTCCGAACACATATGTTCTTCCAGTGATGACAATGGCTCATGGGCCTGCACATATTAGTGCCAAGGGTATATGCAAGCTGTTGGACCCAGTCTGGAGCAATAAAAATATCTCTAAAGTGGCGACTCACTTGGTCCGACAGTGCATGGTATGTTTGAGGCACAATCCAGGAAAGGGTACCCCTGTCCCAGTGGGAAATTTTGCACCTCCCTCTTTCCCTTTTGAGGTGATTCAGATGGATTATATTGAAATGGAAAGGGTCAACAATCTCAAATACGTCTTGGTGGTTGTATGCGCTTTCAGCAGATGGGTGGAGGCGTTTCCAACAAAGGATTGTACAGCTATTTCTACTGCAAAGATGTTGATTAAGGAGTACTTTTCCCGCTTTGGATTTCCTAGGGTGATCTGGAGTGATAATGGTACGTCCTTTAATGCGGAATTGATGAAGCAGATATGTAAAGGTTTACAGATTTCCCAAAAGTTCCACGCGGCCTAACATCCTCAGGCCGCAGGACTTGTGGAACGATTTAACGGAACGCTAAAATTAAAGATGGCCAAAATACAGGAGAGTACAGGACTCCGTTGGCCAGATGCCCTTCCTTTAGCATTGCTTTCTACCAGAGTAACTGTTAACTCCAAGACGGGTGTCTCCCCACACGAAGTTATATTTGGCCGTCCGGCCAACGTTTGGGGAGTACCCAGACCTAAGTGTTTTTCTGAAATTGAACACCCTCTGTTGATAGACTACTTGTATGCTTTGACTAAAGATCTTCGTTCTATTCACCAGCAGGTAGCAGACACCCTGAAGCCGCTGCCGGAGGGGCCTGGACACGCCATCCACCCAGGGGACTGGGTCGTCGTAAGAAAATACCAACGGAAATCCTGTCTGGAGCCCAGGTGGTCAGAGCCACGCCAAGTACTCTTGACGACACGCACGGCACTTCGAGTGGAAGGCAGGAAGGCGTGGACGCACGCCTCCCACGTTAAAAGGGTCCCGCTGACGCTACCCTACGACCAGTGGGTCAGAGAAGGAATTGCTGACGAGGAACATGAGCAAATACCCAGATATGTTCCCTTCTCGGATGCTTCACTGAGGGGAGAGGAGCAAGGTGACAAGACAAAATTAAAGTCACGTGCAGAACAAAGTGCTTCAAAGGGCTCCGTTGCTCCCATTGCTACTAGTGGAGCTGATTCCGAGAGTTCAGTGCATGCTACGGATACACCTGTTTTGTTTACTGATCCCGAAGTGCGAGGGAGCACTCGCTATAATCTGCGGCCCCGAAATAAGTGAAAGTGTACTGGACTAAACACTGGAAGAAGGGCTTAGTGGACATTCTGATATAAAAGAAGATTTAGTGGTAGGGATGGACTTGTAAGAGCCCTGGTGTTTAGCCGAAGATTGTGTTCTATGAGACTATAGAGTGGTGAGGGGCCCAGATTAAGTGCTCCTCTGTTTCAATTGCTGTGTGTCAAGCGACGTGGGATTAAGGTATGGACGGTAAAAGCCTGCCTGTGAGGCTTTGAAGGACACAGGGAGAAGATCCCTTTTTTAGGGTTGAAGAACCCCTCTGGCCGGTTTCGGCGGATAGTCTGGGACTATTTTTTTTAGAAGTGATTTTTTCATTTTTTTGATATATTTTTGCAATTTTCAATATGTACCCTTTTGGTCGCCCCAGCCCTGATGAGGAGCAGCCCTTTGCGGCTCCTCCAAGACCCTTGACTGATTCTCCCTGGTTGGCCCTTTCCCGGAAAGGAAAAATAGTACTCCTTGTTATAGTGCTCATTGCTTTTCTAGTGACTCTGGGTATATTGTTTTTCTTGGATAAAGCCTATCCCGTTCATGTGTTTGCACCCACACCTACTGCTGTTCCTGAACACAACATTATTACTGTAGATTATGGTGAACGAATGCTTAGACGAGGTTACAAAGAAAATGTTTTTATAAAGACTTTGCACCATGCTCACGCCACCACAAACATTACGGACTGTTGGGTTTGTGGGCTCCTACCTTCTGCTGCTTACAAGAAGGATAGATTTCTAGCGCTTCCTTTGACGACTGTGAATAGTTGTGTGGGGTGGTACACTCTCATAGGTCTGGTCAAATATTTTCAGCAGCCAGATTTTCTGACTCCTCGACTGCAGAATAGGGGATCGACAATGACAATGTGGGTACGTCCTCTGCCTCCCTCTTCCCTTGGACGGATATATACTGACGGACGTTTTGATCAGACGTTTATAGAGACGTGTGAGAAAAAGGTGGGCCGGTTTTTAATTCCAAATGACACTGACAAAGTTAGGGAAAGCTTTCTACGACTGAATTCCTCCTTGACTTACAGACACCCACCAAAGGGAAATGACAGTGTTAAGTCTCTGATACCCCTGGCTGTAGTGGGTCCGCAACCATTTTTCTGTATCGAGGGTAGGGGCCCCATCAAGGTTGGTAATAGTTCTTGTAACGTGACGGCATTAATACGTTTGCCTCTCAGCCCCTCTTTGGTTACTCCCCCCAGTATCTATTTTGTGTGTGGAGATAATGGATACTTATGGTTGCCTGAAGGTTGGGGTGGGGTATGTTACTTAGCTTATATGATTCCTCCTGTATACGTGGCACCCTCCGACTATCACAAGACTCATCGTAGGTTTCCCAGTCCACAAGAGCAGCGTAAAAGGAGGGAACTTCAGGTAGATGACGTTGACCAGACGGACACCTCTTTACAGCAATGGACTGATTTTTCTAAGGGCCTTCTACCTTTCTGGGGTTCGATATTTAACAGTAGGGCCATTCGACGGCTGTCCAGGGTGATGGAAAAAGTAGTCCTTACTGAAGCTGACATTGCGACTAACATGTCCGTTGAGATTCAGGCTATGAGATTATTTACGATTCAGAATAGGATGGTGCTTGACGTCATCCTGGCAGATAGGGGCGGGGCCTGTCGCGTCATCGGGACGTCTTGTTGCGTATATATTCCAGACTCAGCTCCGACTGTTAATTTGGCAGTACAGAAATTACATAGATTAGCGACTGAACTCCATCAGGATAACGGGACATGGTCCTTACAAGGGTGGCTCTGGGGCGCTTTCTCCTCTTGGGGTTGGAAAATATTGATGGGTTTAGTTGGTGTGGTGAGCGTAATACTGACATGTTGCCTCTGTGTATACTGCCTTCCCCCATGTTGCTCAATGTGTGCTACGAATTTGCGACCACGAAAGAAGGTGTCAGGTCAATATACTGCCTCTATCATTACTGACTTTCCTGATGCAAATTGGATGATAATTATTGCAGATGATCTTTTTGAATAAATATGATGCTCTGCCCTTAGAATGGATGTGAAGGCGCTACCTTTTGGCAAATAATTATATGGCTGCAGTTAGCCAATGATGCTAAAAGGAGGGTCTGATAGAATTCACTTTTCGATGCCCCAACCTTCCCTATCCTTATATGCAAGTTAGCATCATGTGACTAACTGATACATTACTCTTGCTTTTGACATTATTATTCACTTATAATGTGTGACGATATTAGTTCCTTAGCTTAGCCTGTGTGCCTCCATTTTGTATACCCCCTGAGCTTGCGAGTCGTACTCGCTCATCTGCCCCTCCCGTAGGAATAGAGAAATTCACTAAGACAGCAGTTTTCGTTTCTCAGCTAACGGTGGCCGAAACTAACAAGTCTCTTTATCAGTAATATTCTCATGCCCCAGAGACGCTGAAGCCTAGCTCCACGACCTTGAGTAAAGATAGCGATGTATCTCTTGCAGGTGCAGATGCCTACTGTATGAGGACATTGTTCCTCTGCCTGGGTTTCAGTAATTTTCCAGAAGGGGCGTACCCCAATGTACTGTGTTGCATTATAATGTACTGCTGTGATGTAGAGAGTCAGTCCTCTCGTTCGCACTCCTAGGAGTGAGGTCGGACAGGGCCCTCTCATATGAGTGTGTTTGGCCTAATAAAGACTGTTGTTTATTCTTCTCCACTGTCCGGCTGACTTTCTACAGAATACCTATAGGTGAGTGCGGTAAGTCACTCGGGTGGATTTGAGCCACGCTTATCAGAGGTAAGCGTAATTTTATGGTTCAGGGGTGGATAGAGGTAAAGGAAGATAAGGGTGATTTTAGGGGAAGAGGTGGGTAGAGGTAAAGGGAGTAAAGGTGATTTTAGGGTTGAGGGGTTGGTAGAGATAAACAAAGGTAGAGCTGATTTTAGGCTTTAGTGGTGGTTAGAGGTAATGGGAGGGAATAGTAATTTTAGGGTTTAAGTATGGGTAGAAGTAAATAGATATAAGGGTAATTTTAGGGTGGATATATCCCCAAAATAAAAAAAAATAAAAAAAAAAAATTTTAAAAAAAAAAATATATATATATATATATATATATTATATGTCAGTACCTGTATTAGCGAGTGAGTGAGTGTTTGAGTGGCTGTATGGGCCAGTGAGTGGATGTGTCTGTAGATCTATGAATCAGCGAGTGGGTGTGTAAGTACTGGTATGGGTCAGTGAATGGTTGAGTGGGTGTATTAAAGTTTTTATGGAGGTGTCATCAGTGTTGTGATTTGAGATGTCATCAGTAATGTCACTGACCATGCCATGCGGTGATGTAACATGTGAGTTCATAAGCAGTGCACTGCGGGGGCATGAGTTATAGTTAGCTCAGCTAACTATAAGTGCAGAATTTCACTGGTTTTGCACCAGTGAAACCTTGGCTTAACTATGACATCCTTGTAACCTTTGGCTTTTCCAGTGAATTTCTAAGGTTTATTTAATTCCATTTCCTAGCTATCACATCCTGGTAACCTTTGTTTTTATCAGAGAATTTCTATATTTTTTTAACTAGTGTAGTTGCTTTTGCAAAGTGGTGGAGAAAGGGGGCGGGCCTCTGACCAGCTCTCAACAATCCTGCTGTCTGGGACTTACTGGAGGTAACAGACGGCGTCTCTGACCCCCATGGACTCTCATCTAGGTGTGGGCGGAAAATCCGTTCCGCTCGCGGATTTTGCGGATTTTCGGGAAATTCGCAATCCGCGAGATTCGCGAATCTCCCGCAAAATCCGCAAATCCGCGAGCAGCGGATTTTGCTCGCACTGTTCGCGTGAGTTCGCGTGAGTTCGCGCCCCGCGAATAAGTGCAAAATTGCAGAAATACGATTTTAGCAAAACTGAAAGTAACTACTTACCAGGTTCAAAAGTTCAGGCTCATCATTAGTAGCCATTTCCTGTAGTGCTTCCTGAGGGGCCCCTCCAGAGTTCAGTTGCCAGTTGAAACTATTATGTGACCCTGCTCTGAACCTCAGAATAGTTACACATATGCCACAAAGGTCCTGAATTACAGCTAAGGGAGACAAGCAGGAGCCAGGCTGGAAGTTAAAATCCATTAATCAGCCCCTAATTCATTATTGTCAGTTGGGGCAGGGCAGGTGTTGTAACTAATTTTGCAACAATGAAAGCACTTAGCAAGTGCAAAAGATCACTAATCAGGGCGCACTAAGGAAGCAGGTGCCAGCTAAAAAAATATTCTGTGACACATTAATCAGCCCCAAATTAATTCAGGTCACTTGAGGCAGGGAAGGTGTGCTTTGCTTTGCCGAAAATAATGTACACTGGACAACCAGAGGGTGTGGTGATGAAACAGAGGGTGGCATGGGTGGGCCAGAGGGTGGCATGAGTAGTCAGAGAGTGGCAGTGGTGACAGAGAGTGGCAGTGATGAAGAAGAGTGTCCTAAACAGGCTGGACACGTAGAAACAACAAGTTCGCAAAACTTGCGACCCGACAGGTAAGTTCGCAAATTGCGAAATTGTAAAAACCCTCGCGAACTGGCAGAAACACGGGCGAACACAAAAAAAAAAAAAATCCGCAAATTCGCGGGAATTCGCGGATTTTGCGGATTGCGAATCCGCAAATCCGCAAAATTCGCGAACGCGAGATCCGCAAAATTCGCCCATGCTTACTCTCATCATCCATGGGGACTTCATGCCCCAACCAGCAGTGCGCCCGGAGACTCATTTGCATAGTTGAGAAGGTGGGCGGGGCCTTTCGGCGATTTGCTGGTCCTTTATCATTTATGTATTTGTTTTTTAATAGGAGGCGGGCCGCATGACCCCTCCTTCCCAGGACAGATTTGGGCCCCGGGGACCCATCCCCTGGGCCATGCACTTTTATTAAATGGGGGAGTGGAGGCGTGCAGCCTCCTTCCATGGGTTGAATTCGTAGTAGTGGCTGGTATCAGATGAGACGGGCGGATGGGGGAGACAACAACAAAAACAATAAAAAAGAACTTACCTGCCACCCGCAGCCTGCCACATCGCCAGTCTTCTGCTCCTCTCATGGCTCCACTGCAAGCACAGGCTCCCAGCCTCCCCTGTGGCCAATCCTAAAGCTGTGGTCATGCATGAACGCAGCTTCAGGATCGGCCGGAGCGCTGAGGTATTGTACTCCCAAGGGGACTAGTAGCCTGTTCTTTGCGGTCTCTAACTCAGCTATGTAGCTGGGTTGGATAGAACTTCAGTAAGCATGACAGTTTGGCCTGCTTGAGATGGCCGGCCAAACTGAGAACAGTGCTTACCACTCCCCATCGATGCCCATCATCTCTGTAGCCCCACCCACAAGACTCAGCCTGGAAACAAAATAAAACAATAACAAGCCAGGGTTTATTATTGTTTTTTATTTTATTTTAACAATGCTGGGGGAGGCGGCGCTCCTCCATCATAGAGGACGAGCCACCACTGCAATTTTGACCCCGGGGCCCGGCCTTTTCTTTTTTCTTTTATTTTCTAACTTAAAGGAAGAGGGGCTGAGTACCCCCCCTCTTAGGCCTATTCCGGCCAGGGGGACCTTATCCCCTGGGCCCGCTTTTTTATTTCTTTAAAAAAAAAAAACAAGGAGTGGAGGGGCCGTAAAGCCCGCTCCTGGGCTGATTTCGGCCCCGGGGACCCAATCCCCCAGGGCACGGCCTCTAGTGAGGATGCCCTGGTCTCACCCAGGGCACCCATTCTCTACTGATGGGGACCGTGGGGGAGCTGACACAGAGGTAGCTACTAACATGCAGCTCCTTCTGTGTCAAAGCAATTGTGCTCCGTTTTGAGCAAGCAAGAGCAAAATGCTCTCAGTTGCTCAAAGAGGAGCACAGTTTGGTATGGCTTGGCAGGAGTGGTACAGCTCCTGCCAAGCCACAGCAAACAGTTATGTCTGGAGGGCATAGCAGGACCTGGCCCTGGGGGGAGTGGTTCGAGGACTATCTATGGCTCCAGGAGGGGGCCACACGGCCCACCTCCAAACTTCACTTTAGCCCCAGGGAGGTGGTGGTCCCTGAGGCCCACAACAGACACCCTTCATTATATTATTTGAGCCCCAGGGAGATGGCGGTCCCCGGGACTCGGGGGGCCATGCAGGCCTCTGCATTTCTGGTTATTGCTACGGGGATGTGTTAGTCCCTTGGGCTGGGGGGTCTGCGTGCCCCCCCATTAATAAAATTGAAGCCCCGGGAGATGGTAGTCCCCAGGGCTGATGGGAGACTGTGCAGCCCCCACATTTATTTTAGCTAAAGCCCCAGGAATGTGAAGGCCCTCAGGGCTGGTGCGATCCGTGAGGCCCACCAACAAAGAAAGTTAAAGCCCTGAGGAGGTGGCAGTCCCCAGGGCTGCATGGGGGTCCATGCAGCAACTTGTTTGATTAATACATTAGCCCCGAGGAGGTGGCAGTCCCTGCGGCCCCCTGGGGCTGCTGAGGAACAGCACAGCCCCTTCCTTTGGTAAAACATTAGCCTCGGGGAGGTGGCGGCCCGGGTGTGGGGGAAGCCCTATTGGCCTCCCCTGAACTCATTGTATTGTTTGCCTTAGTTAGGTGGTGGTCCCCGGGGCACACCCACATAATTGATAAACACTGCCCCCGGAATTTGGGCCACTCAGGGGCTTCATAAAAGAGATGCGTGGGAGCCAGTGCGTCTTATTTATTTTTAGTTTTGCAGATTCCCTGCAAAATCAAATACAAAAAAATACTTTTAACCTCCAGCGGGGTCCCTGTGGTACTCCCCACCATATGTGAGGGCTCAAGGAATTCCTACTTGCCCCCTTTTCTTCATTTTCTACTTTTTTGTGGGACTCTGCTTCAAGCCGAGTCCCTAGATGGCTGCCAGCACTTCCTAGTTGAAGAGTGGACAGCCAATCAAATTTTAGTAGGATCCGTGAGTCCACTGCAAGGACTCACGTCCCCAGATATCTATATTTTTTTTAACTTAAATATATCTGAAACTACTGAACGGATTTACACCAATTCACAAAAAGTACGCTTTCTGGACCAACATCTAGCTTTCTGCCAAATGTAGTGTAATTCCAGGCAGCGGTTCAGGCTGTAGTTGTGATTAAAAAAAAGACAAATCCCGATAGACATAACATAGGAAAAACGCGTACAAAATTTAATTGAAAATTAGCAATGTATTTTGTTTAATTGAATAATAAATTTAAATTAATAATTACGTTACTTTCGGGAGCTATGGAGACTACAAAAATGTCTTCCGCACACATAATTCTTAAAACTAGTTAATACTAAGTTTGTTTTGGTTCTTTACACAAAGTACATGGACCTAATAATCAGCCAATATACACACACCCAGCAACAAATACAATATTTAGCTGTAACAGTACATTAAAAAAATACAACATCCACAAGAGATCACCCACAGCTGGTTAAAATCCCCTCCAAAATTAATTTCCCTTTTACAGATGCAATTACCGGCATACTCAAACAAGTCTTCATAGGTTCTTCTTCTGATTTTATTTCACACCTTCACATAATCAGCTGCTGCTTTGGCCATCTATGTGGATTATATCTTATACAAAGATATCTATGAATTCTCAGACCCCTGCTGAAGTGCATTCAGTGAGGAAATTATTACTTTTGTAATACCATGAATGCTGGAGCCCAAAGCTTTTCTTTGGAGCCCACTGACCGTGCTGCCAAAAGCCGTGGATGCTGAATACGAATTCTGCCTAGTCTTGATTCCAATTCATGCCTATTTCCTTCTCCCCCTTAAACTTCCTTTCTCTTTTTAAACTCATGTAGGTTATTTTTATCTCCACTTACTTACTTCATTGCTTCTTCTTTCTTTTCTTCTTTTCTCTCTCTTGCTCTGGGTCAAAGCTTTATAATGAAAAATAAGTCCTGGACTGCAAAAATTAGTGCCGGTTGCCACAATCTGCAACCACCGAACTGAACACTTGAAGAGCAGAAAATTTCAGGACCATTTTCAATCATGTGTTTAGTATATGTTGTCTAATCATTAACATCAGCTTCATTAAAATCATTTATTTTTGTAATTAATGTCCATTTTTTTTAGCAATCTTACCTCACGATTATCAGCTACAATGATGAGTTCCACATATTTAGTCATCTTCGAAGTGTCCCTTTTGTGCTGTAAAAAAGAGTAAGAGAAACTTGAATTTGTGCTGGTGTGAAAGTGCCTACAGTCATTAGTGATAGGCAAGCACAGACAAGATTGTGCAAAATAGAGCAAGCAGTTCTTTACTACACTTCATGTTTAACATGATCTTGCTGTAATGCATATGTTCTCAGTTAAGCACTTCATTGATGAAGAAGTGTGGCTCAATGGTTAGAGCAGGCAGACCTCGATGCAGAGCTCTGGCCAGGGACCAGGGTTCGATTCCTGCCCTGGCGGGTCTCGGGCTCATTAATTCCGCTGATCATGGGTCCCAAGCTGCAACTCTGGGCAATAGCTTGCTTAGTCTCCACAACGGCCCCCACAAAGCGAAGGATGCCTGGTCTGCACCATGGGGGTGCCCAGGAGTGGACACTTCACAGGGAAAGCCAGGAAGGGTTCCCTTGCGGTATTCGTACAAGCGCCGGGAAACCCACTGCGGGTAGCTGTGCGCTATACAAGTACAAATACATTTACATTTACATTGATGCTCCTTCGATGCTTTAGGACTTGAAATAAAATAAATGCGTAAAGTTAGTGTTGCCTCATGGTAATTTCAAAAGTTTCTCTGTACCCCTTCAATGCAGAGGAACAGGTAAAGTCTAACATGAGAAAAATGTTGCTAGTATAGATGGTAGTGTACTTCTTAACTTGAGGATTTATTTCAAGACTTTCATTTTATTTAATAGTTTCATTTGAGGTGTGCTCTTCTAAACCAATGTGAGTGTTCATTAAGATCCAGGAATAGCTTCAGCAGATCTAAGTGCTTTCGTTTTAACCCCTTAAGTGCTTCGAATGTTCGGTGGCCGACGGCACCACTACCTCGGGAGTGCTGCCGTCGGCCGTTGAACGTTCCAACTGCACCTGCGCAATGGAACGTCCAGCACTGGAGCTGGACGTTCCAAAGCTGCTAAGGTGTTAATTTCTAAAGCTGTGAAACACTTGTATAAAATGCCTTACAAGCAGTGAGTAATAATCACCTGGTCATTTAAAAAATGACCTTTGAGTGGCCTTACCAAATGCATTCCACACTTATGAAGAGGATGTGTGTGTGTTTGCATGTGAGAGAGACAGAGCAAGCGAGTATGGTGGCAATGGCCTGGTTTATGGTGGTCAGCTATGCCATCTGATAGGTGTCCTTACATAATGGACTATTGTCAGAAAGCAAGGCTGGAGATACTGCTTACTGCTTAGGGCCCAATTCCGATCTTGCTCCGAAAGCATCCTGACCGGAGTGGTATTCCAAACCCCAGGATTGAGGCTGTACATCTGCAGAGAATGCACTATCTGGCAGCTTATTGACAATGAATTATGCTTCTCTGCACAGCAGGAACTCTTGCATATACTGCCTTTTAGGTGATCGTGTCATACGTCACTACATGGCTCTTAGATTTCTTTTGTTAAGGCCTAAAGCTTCTAAGGATTTGTATCGCTGGACATTGTAAGTATTCTTGAAAAGCTGTGATCTTGACAATAGTGAACTCTGAACTATTTCCTAAACATTTATTTGAACTTATATAAGAATGAGATTGTAATTAATATGAGGGGTTCCTGTGACGATACAGAAAGATTTTAGTTTGGACTGTGTTGTACATTTATACATGCACAAGTTACTAGATTTCATATACGCACATACAAATTAGCGAGAATGCCAGGAAGTTAACAATGTTGACTATCTTGCAGTCTCACTGAAGTCAGTAGATTCTATAACTGACCTTCCATGAGACAGCATGTAGAGATTAAGCTATTACAATCATAGGGACAAGCATATACACATAACAGAGTGGCGGTTGCCCCTCTTTAGTTATAGTTAGGATTCCCAGAGATAGGAATTCTTAAGATTTTTGCTTGCTAATAACTTTGTCACTGTTTGATGAATCTACAAAACTTTGCAGACCTATTCATTTTTCTACAAATGGCTGAAGAAGCAAAGTTTTGTTGTGATTAGTAAATGGGGTGCAAAGAAAAAAGGAGGAACCCCAAAAACATTTTTCCATCAATACATTTTGCATAGTCTGTTTACACAGATGTAGCGACAAAATTCTGAAATGATTTACATTAAATTTGGCAGAAATACAGAATATGGTGTGGAAAGGGTTTTTTTTGTTATTTGATCTGAATTTGTTCAGTTGTTTGTAAGTAATAAGGGACAAAAACCTTATGCTATATTGGCCCACGGAATACCCCAGTACCTCTGAGGTATACCGTGGTACATGGGCATGACAAAACACAATATTATTGTTTAATTTAAGCCCTTGCAAAAATAAAAGGCAGCCTTGTTGTTTAGACCACACTTTCTATTTGTTCAATGTTTTAACATGAAATATAGCTTACTTCTTGTTCTGTAATGCACAGGAAAAAACGAGGCAGTTTAAGAAAGTCTGTAGAGTTAGGGAAAAGTATTTTTTTTTATTTATATGTATTATAAAAAGTTTACAATGTACTGCAGTACTTTTGTAAAATTATGAAGAAAGTTCTGCATTACCTATTACAATCTAACCCAAAAATGTATATGACAAAATATACAGTACGACACACAAGTCCACTCCACCAGACTCCACTCCATGACACTCCACGATACTCCACTCTACGACATGCCATGCACTCCACTTTAAGACATTCCACTCCACTCTATGCCCCTCCACTCTACGACATGCCATAAGATGCCACTCTGCTCTGACAAGCCACTCCACAACACGCCACTTCATGACACATAACTCCACTCTACGATGCACCACTCCACTCTATGAAACTCCACGCTACTCCGCAACATGTCATTGCACTCTATGACATGCCACTCCTCTATAAGACATGCCACTCCACTCTATTCCACTCCAGTCTAAGATATGCCACATCAGGCCACTCCACTCCACTCCACTCCACTCGACACTGCTCTATAAACTTCAACTCATTCTATGCCCCCCCACTCTACGTCACTCTACTGGATCACACTCCATGCAACCCCACTCTATGACAAGCCACTCCTCTCTACAACATACTAATCTCTCTAAGCCACTCCACTCTATGCTGCTCCACTCTAAGGCACAACACTGTATAACAAGTCACTCCACTCTCTGACACGCCATTCCACGACACTCCACTCCACTCCACTCCACTCCACTCCACTCCACTCTATGCCACTCCGCTCTAAGACAAGCTATGATATGCTACTCCACTCGACACTGCTCTACAACCCTCGACTCCATTCTATGCTCTTCCACTATACGCCACTCCACTGTATGACACTCCATGTGACACCACTCAATGACAAGCCACCACACTCTACAACATGCTAATCCTCTCTAGGCCACTCCACTCTAAGGCACTCTATGATACGCCACTGTAAAACAAGCCACTCTACTCTCCGATGCTCCATGACACTCCTCTCCATTCTGCTCCACCCTAAGACTCTCCACTTAGTCCGTTCTATGACATACTATTCTACAACATGCAACTGCGCTCTATGACAGGCAAATCCACAACACTTCACGAAACTATATGACACGCCATTCCACTCAACAACATGCCACTCCACTCTTAAACATGCCACTCCGTTCTACGACATGCCACTCCACTTGACACCACTCCATTCTACGCCACTCTATGAGACACTACTGTATTGCATATCATTCCACTCTATGACAGGCCATGCCACTATACTTTAAGACATTTCGCTCCACTCTACGACACACCACTCTATGACACACCACTCCACAAAATGCCACTCCACTCTACGCTACGCTACTCCACTTTATGGCCCTCCACTTTAAGACATTCTACGACATGTCACTCTATGACATGCCACTCCACTCTATGACACTCCAATCCACAGCACTTTACTCCACTCTATGCCTTTCCACCCTATGCCACTCCACGACATGCTACTCCATTCCACTCCACTCCACTCTGTGACACGCCACTCCACTGTATGATGCGCAACTCCACTTTACAATACACCAATCCATGAAACACCTCACTACTGTACGTCCCTCCACTCTAAGACACTATGTTACATGCCACCCTATGACACACCACTCCACAACATGTCACTCTACTCTAAGCAACTCCATGATACTCCACGCTACATCACGCCTCACCTCTCTATGCCTCTCCTCTCTACACACCTCCACTCTATGACAATCAGCCCCACTCAATGCCATCCACTCTACAATACTCTGTGAGAGTCTACTTCACTCTATGCAACTCCCTCTATACCACTTTACTCCAATCTGTGACATACTACTCCACTCTACGCCCCCCCTCTTTATGAAACTCTGTTCCACTCTACAACATGCTATGCCACTCCAGTCTAGGACACTACAAGTCCACTCTACTACACTCCACTTTTTTTTAAAATATCTTTTTTATTGGCATTTGTTATTTTACAACACAAACATTTCACAATCGATGTATAATCATACATGTGGTAAACCTTTTACAATGCATATCTTTGGTTTGAGTAGTGAAAAAAACAAACACATTGATGGCAGATACAGCCATCTCTACCTTAGAAATCTGAGGCTTATAAGGTATATCATAGCTCCTTATGACATCTTTAGTCACTCAGTCGCCTCTACCACTTCACAACAGAAGAAACATGGATGTAAACGGTAAACAATAGGGAAAACATACCAGTTCCATTCTTAGGGGTTCATTATCCCTGTGGGAGGAGCAACACTATCTGTCTAGGCTCTCAAAAGGCACCCTTCTGGTAATCCCATGATTCCCAATTGCATTCGAAATACAGAAGAAAAAAAATTGGGAGAAAAAAAGGACCAGCCAGATTGTGGAGGATAACTAAACGCCAAAGTAATCCAACACATAAATAATGAAATACTAGAGTGTATGCCCTGAGTCTCATCCTAGTGTAATAAAAACAACATTAAAACTAACTACCCGGGGTCGTACTCAGTATGTGAGTTATTAGATTCTGAGTAATGCCATCTATGGGCAATGAGGAAGCCTCGGAGGGTGAGGTGGCTATAGACTTCCGTCCCAGGGTAAACCATCCCATCTTGAACCGACTATCTCCTGCGCTCTGATATATCAGAAACATTTACATCTATGTTTCGGTGTGTCACACGCTGAGGGAGAACTCCATCTAGGGATGGATGTCTGAATCAGACACATCTATATCAGAAGACTGTAATGGGGTATGTTGCGTATCAAAAGCTTTCACTAGCTCCTCCCAGGGCTCTGTGAGTGGTTTGCGTCGTTTAGTCACCCTATCCTCTTTGAGGAGAGTCCGTTCTTCAGCTCTCGCCCAACATGTCACATCCTCCTACCATCTGGATATTATTGGTGCTTGCTTTGCCTTCCATCCAAGTGCTATGCACCGTCGGGCCAAGAGCAAGGCCAAGTCGACAAAACGCAACCGCATCCGATTGGCTGTGGGCCTCGGAAAAAGGCCCAGGAGGCAAGCAGCTGGGGCGCACGTTATACTTAACAACATTACCTTGTTTATCGGCTCCATCACTTTCGTCCAGTAGTCCTAGGGCAAGACCAGATCACATGATCAAAGTCTGCATCAGCAAGAGCACAGCATAGACTTGCCTGGTCAGTATCCCCAAATATCACATTCAACCGATGGGGCGTTAGATAAGTTCTATGTAGCCAGTTGAATTTAAAGGCAGCGTTTCGAGATACCTTCTTGGGACCTCCCAAGGCTCTTTCCCAGTCTTTATCAGTGAACTTCTTGGCGAGCGTCTCCTCCCATCGCTCCCGCAGCCGAGGTAATAAGCAGCTCGAGAGCTCCATGACAGCCTGGTATAGCCATTTCACTAGGTGCCCGGCCGACCCCAATGTCACCATTGCGTGCATGACCGGATGAGTATCCGATTCCAACCTCTCTCTTCGCCATATCTCCGCTAGGGAGCCCCTAATTCTGGGGTAGTTCAAGTACTGCCCAGGAGGTAATTCATGATACTCCAAGAATTCCGTAAGTGGTAGCAACTCCCCATCTCTGTAGCAGCCTCCCACTGTCTGGACCCCAGCATCGTCCCAACCCTGTAACTGAAGGTATGTAAGGGGCGGACCTCCCCCCGGCTTCAGGCAAACCCGTCAGGGGAACACAAGGAGAGTACAGTCTTGTACCTCTTGACCTCGCCATGTATCTATCCCAACACATCATGGCCACAGAAAGGAGCACCCCCATGTTTTTAACCTTCTGACGTCGATCAAACATTCGAGGCAGGAGGGTCGCTATCACTAAGCCGGGAGCGATGGATAAAGTATCCAACCCTCTCCCATCAAGCCACCGGGCCAACCACTGCAATTGGGCCGTCAGTTAATAGGCCTCGAAATCTGGGGCCCCCAAACCACCGCTAACTAGCAGAAGCAGCAGGGTCGGCAGAGATACAAGATTGCGGCCACCATCCCATACCAAATCTCGTAGTTTGGAATCAACCTTCTTAAACCAGCGGCGTGGGAGTACGACTGGAAGATTGACAAAGTAATATAAAAGGCGGGGCAGCAGTACCATCTTAGACAGCGACACCCAGGCAATTACTGGAAATTTCAAGGAGCTCCAAAAAGTGACATTCTGCTGAAGCCCCCGTAAGGCCCCGCCAAGGTTATCCTCCAGCAGGTCAGCCTGTGTGTGATAAATTCTAATGCCCAGGTATTTAAAGGCAGTCGGGCCCAATATAAGTCCACCAGAAGTGTTGGCTGTCTCGGGAGAGAAGGACATAAGGGGAAAATGTGGGTCTTCTATCTATCGAGGCGTAAGCCTGAGTGCTCTGCAAATTCTCCCAGGAGTCGCAGTAGCTCAGGTACCGCCACGGCTCCATCCCTTAAATAGACCAACACATTGTCGGTGTAGAGTGAAACAATATGTGAGGTCCCATCCAATTGGATCCCCACACTCACCTTCCTGCCTAATGCGTTCCGCCAAGGGCTACATCGCTAGAGCAAATAACAATGGCAATAGGGAGCACCCCTGGCGAGTCCCCCTATTACATTATACAGTCTACGCAAATTGTTTTACGTGGACCGCATGGGTATAAAACCGTTCTGATCTGTGTGAATCAGCTTTTACATATAAGGCAGTAGCCTAGTAGCCAACGCCTTGCTAAGAAATTTAAAATCAGCGTTTAGCATGGTTAAGGGCCGGAAGTTCCCCACTCTCGGGTGGTCAGTCTTAATTTTAGGTAGGGGAACCACCAGGGCCTCCCTAATGGAGGATGGAAACCTCCCCTCCTCGAGCGCAGTCACATTTAGAGGTTCCAATTGTGGGGCCAGAATATCAATGAATGTTAAATAAAAATCCGCAGACAGGCCTTCTGGTTCAGTTGTCTTCCTTCTCGCCATCCCCTTAATTGCTCCCCAAATTTCAGCCACTGTAATCACCGAAGCCAGAGAGTTGCTAATATCGGTCTCAAGACCAGGCAACCTTAGGGCATCAAGATACAGCTGGATCTTCTCGGGCGACACAATTTCTGGCTGTTGATACAGGGTCTCACAGTACCTACGAAACGCCCCATTAATACCCGTGAGAGAGCAAAGCACCTGTCCCTGATCATCCGTGATACTCGGGATGTGCACCCCGACTTTTGGGTCTAACCAGCCAGGCCAACAGTCTGCCGGCCTTACCCCCTTCTACATGTTGCCGCTCCTGATATTTTGTCAGGTCCATCATCCGCAATCTATCCCATGTAGCATTATAGCTACTCTTAAGCTCTGCCAGCTGTTCCTGCACTGCCAAACCATTTGCTAAGTCCCTATCCAAATCTTGTAATCGTTGCTCCAGTACTCCCAATCCCTTTGTTATCTCTTGGCGGAGGCCCACCGTCTGACCTCAGCTTTGGCCCCGGGTCACCACCTTAAACGCCTCTCACTCTACCAGCAGAGAACTAGCTGTGCCCCGATTTTCAGAGAAATAGGTGGTCTTTGTTGCTGCTAGTATCTGTCAAAACCTGTTATCTTCCAGCAAGGCTGAGTCTAATCTCCAAGAGGGAATTAGCGTTCTCTCAGAGGTAGGAGCAAAGCGTACCAGCAGGGGACTATAATCCAAAATGGTTCTCCTCAAATATTCAGCTTCGGTATCATGCGAGTCAATGTAGTAGAGCAAAAAAACATGTTGTTTCGGGTATGGAGATCATACAAGTGAGTATAATAAGAATATACTCTCCGCTGGTCGTTTTGAAGTCTCCACAAGTCCACTAAACCCCACCCCGACGCCCATCGCCTAATCCCCTTTAACCTTTCAGGCCTAATTATTTTATTTGCCATCTGGAAGAAGAAAACTCCCCACCCTAACCCCTCCACATCGCAACAGTTCCATAGAGTATCCTAGACCACCTGGCATGTAACGTCAACCCCAAACAATTAACTCCCACACCCATGAGCGGACTGACAACGATCAGCTGCCCAAATGTACCAAAACAGTGCATAGCACAAACTAATGACAAGAAAACAAGGTCCCAGACAACTAGCCAAGGTCCTACAAGCGGAGCGTGACCAAAGCTGCAAATGTTTAGTAACCAACCAATATGGTATCCATGGCTTCCAAGCCTATAAATGCCGTCCCCGTCCATGCCCAGAGGCCACCCCTGACCCCCCCCCAACCCCCCCATCTGTCAGGACAACAACAGGGACTGTATACATAGGCTTTCCTGTTTTCAGTTTCTATTTTTGGTAAATTCTGGTGGGGGGTTTTCAGTGTTTTCAATATCTTAAAAAACAGTTGTTATCAGTGGTTACAAATTTTCGCGCCACTAAAAACAACAGAAAAGGTGTTTTTCCGGTGTTTATGGAACGTTTTGCTTTTATTATTGCTTGCTTTCTGCACTGAAAGAACATGGTATATAGGCAGTGTACTTATAGTGTATATGAGGTCCAAATAGATGTTTGCAAATTAATCTCATTGTAGTACACCATACAATACTTCTTCAGTGAGTCTTTGGGTCATGTGCGCCTGCTCTTTCCTTCCCATGTAAACGTCTGTGAAAAGGCCCCATCAGCATTCTTAGCCCATTGGGCAGAGAACCATCAGCTAAGGGACACAGTTGGGATGACTCTTTCTTTGATGCCACATAAAGCACGAAATGATAAATATTTGCATTTTAGTTCCTGTGCATTAGAAACCAGTACACCAGAATAGACTAAAAAGTCAATAGCATCCCTCATTAACTCTTAAGATTGTAAAGATGCTTTCAAGTGGCAAGGATCTACTACAGGGAATCACTTCAGCTCGGGTATCAATTTTGACAGGTCATCACACAACTTTTTTATATACGTAGCTGAATCACTGCAAATACAAACAATATCACTCCAATCTTTGTTGAACTTGGAAAGAAACTTTTTTGCAGAGCATTACAAGTGACACTGCATTCCATGTTTTCCAAAAGTCTGGTGTCATGTTTTCATCACTATCCCAGATGCTTGATGATATATATACTTGTCACTATACCTTGCATTGAATGTTTCAAGCCTGAGGTGTTGGCAATTCACCTACTATTAATACTGACCCACTAGAAACTATGGTCTGATGTATTAAGGGTTTTTACCCATTCTCTGTGGGTAAATGTGATGACACATATTAGGAAAGATTTTTATGTAACCAGCCATTTTACCTATCGGTGAAAGGATCAAATGCTGCCAAAATATCAAATATGAGTTTGATATTTCCTGATTCTCTGTAGTTTATAAAATAATTAAACTAGACCTAAAACATGAAACTAAATCCTCCATCTTTAGACCAAAGGCCACAAAACTGAAAAAGTAAAAGGAAGAAGAAACAATATTTTAGTGGCATCCCTAAAGAACAAAACTCTAGCAGAATAAATGTTAGCCAGTCTTTCTTACTGCTACTTGTATAGCAAAGTTACATTGTATTTACCCCATCAGGAAGAAAAAAATGACTTTCACTCTCTTTTTCCTTTCTTTGAATGGCATTTAGTTTGTGGTTGTCCAGGTGTTTTTTCAGTGTTTATATGTTTTCACCACCGGTGAGGGCTATTTTTCTTTCAGTGGGGTTTTATCAGTTATTATAGGTTTAAAGCTAAAACCCCACAGCCTATGTATACAATATAAACGCAAGCAGGCTGTGCAATGTCCACAGTACAACAGATCATCAGATGGGAGGGGGGGAAGTGATAGAGAGGAAAAGGAGAGAAGGACAATCCGGACCAAAGGAGGGGTATAAAAAGAAAGAAAACGGGAGGGGGAGAGATGGAAATCATCTGGTCACTTATCCAAAGACTTCATCAGCCGTCTGCAGCGTCACGTCCGGCAGGCTTTTATGTCCACTCCGGGAGGAGTCTGATCGGGAGCCCTCGGTTGCATGATGCGAGTCCGATCCTTTCCCATGCGAGGATACTCCGCCTCGCAACATCTCTGCCACTTCTTGCAGCGCATTCGCCCTCTCCTCCTGTCCGTGAGGGAATAGGTTTCTTCATGGCTCTCCATCGCTGCTGCCTGTGACATTGTTTCCCATTCTCCCCCGGTCCCGTCTCCGACTACTGAGAGCAGGGCTGGGGTTGCCATTCTGTCTTATAGTTTTCCACCAGGAAAGGACCATCTGACCTTGCTTTCCGGAGCAGCAACCTGGCCACCACTGGTCTCGGAGGTCTCCCTGGGGCAGGAGGCCTATTGGTCACGCGATGAGCCCTCTCCAAGGTGTAAAACTGCAACAGACCCTCCAGCGCCACCGTGTCTCTCATCCAGCTCTCCAAGAATGTGACCATGTCCTGTCCTTCAATGCCCTCCGGCAGCGCAAGCACCTGCACGTTGTTTTGACAATTGCGGCCTTCAGCGTCCTCCGCTCTACGTTCCAGCACCCCCAATTGATCCGAGAGGTCTTCCACCTTCGCGTCCAGGACTTTCTGTGCAGGGGCCAGTTCGTCTAGCTCCGACTCAGTATGTGTCACTCTGTCCAACAGTTTACAATGTTCGGCCCGCAACAGGCCCAGTCCCACTGCAACCGTGCTGACGTCCTGATGCAATGTCGTCTTGGTATCTGCGATAGCCTCCAGGATCTTGGCATATTGCTCTTGGACAAGAATCTCAATGGGATCACTGCCAGAGTCCTTGACCGGTGAATCCGCCGCACTATCGTCCTGGTCCTGGGTAGGACCCACCAATTTCCCCACTGGCTTCCCTATGCCAAGTGCGGTATGCTCTACGAGCTCCGTTCTTGTACGACCTGTTCTCAGTGTGCATTGAACAGCCCCAGACATTACCAGCACGAGCCTATCCAGTTTGCAGAAGAAGTGGAAAGGACTTAATTAGACCCACAGTATTAGGGTTCTGAGCGCGCCCCAGATTTCACCAAGGTGCCAGTCCCAGCCAACAGGCAGGCCCCGCACGAAGATGAACGTAAGCAATGCAGAGGGTTTATCATAAACCATAGGTCAAGTCATAGGGGTGTCAGCAACAGGGACCTCCTCGTTACCCGCATGGCTCCAGCAGTCCACCCTACAATCACCAGCCACTGCGCAGCTCCTTACAGGGCAGCCAGAGCACCCAAGGTCACTTCATTAACAGCCAGGAGAGGTTCACCTCGCCACCGGTCCCAGCCAAGGATCTTTGCACAGGTACCTCGCCCCCCCAAGCGTACAATCCCCAGCGCAGTAATCGTTCACCTTCCCCACAAGAAGCCTCCCCAGGCGGGCGTGGGTCCGATCAATGGGGGCAGAGCACCTCCCAGGTATGCCTCAGTCAGTTCCTGGGGGAGGGGGGAGTCACGGCCGTGGCTAGGCTCCCTATCTGCGTTGCAGGAGGTCTGCACAATAGCAAGGCTCACCCAGTCCAAGAAGTGCAGGTCTGCACCGTCACCCTGCTAAGTACACCCGGAGGCACCAGCAGGTCATGCCCAAACGCCAAGGAGCCGCGGGGGCACAAGGAATTCACGCATCTCTTCAGTGGCGCTGCGCCCGGCAGCCCACCTGTGCACGCACACATCTGACGTCTTCTATTCTCCCCTCTGGGGTGATCCAGTGCTGTGATCCAGGGAAGTGTACTCCAGCGACACTGCCCGCACACAAAACCCCCCACTTGATGTTACCCAAACAGGCCCCAGGTTCGCATGAGACCAGAAAAGGAAGCGCTTCGCTCGGTGTCCGCACTTCGATCGAGCGACGATCTGCTCACCGCTCTCTTTGCTGTCGGGATTTACCACTCAGTACCCCTGCAGGGCCCCTGCACACGCTCCAGTGCCAAGCAGTCAGTAGCCCTGAGCTCACCAGACCCAAGGGGAAGCCGCTAGGAATCCGGTCAATGTCCAAGCTCCCAGGACGCCCGCTCAGCCCACACTGGCTTGCTACGGTTGTCAGGTTCAGCCGTGGAGCAGTACGTGTGAGCCGCGGCATCCACCAACAATCGCCTCCACGCTTCTCTCGCCGCTCAATTTTCTCGGCTCTCCACCAACACCTCAACCTCCAGGAACTGCGCTGGGTGTGCAATCGAGTCCCCTCGAAGAGGGCACAGGAAGGAGCCCCCGGCCCGGACAGGGGCACTGCAATGCAGAAGAATTGAAGTGGCTGGCGCGGAGCTCTCGTCTCACACGTCCGCCATCGTTGGCTTCGTAGCCACGCCCCCTACGACACTCCACTTAACGAAACTCCACTCTGCTCTGCTCTACTCCACTGTATGCCATGCCACTATAAAAACTCTCTACTCCACTCTATGCCACTCCATTCCATGGTACAACACTCCTTATAATGAACTTGACCTTTCGCAAAAATACAGTGGTACCAAAATTAAAATTAAAAACAGTTAATATCATTAAACAGCATTTAAGGATTTCAAAAACATTTCTATAAAAAACACATTGAAATTGAAACTAATTGAAGAAAACAAAGGATGAGCTTAAGTTATAGTTAGGAAAATGAAATTATTTGTGTAAAAAAACAACTTAAAATAACAAAAACCTTAGAAATTCTAAAGTTATAGTTATAACTTAAAGTTATCATTTGCACCCCGCCCAACACTTACTATAACTTGGGCACCTCTATACACAGGGCTGTCAACTTGCTAGCACACTACATTTATTTTATTTTTTATTAATTTATAAAGTTTTATATAGCGCGAACAATATCCCGAAGGATATCAGAGTGCTTTACAAAAAGGATGGAAGGAGTGTAATACATACCTTATCAACATTAAGTAGGAATTAAAGCAATAATAATCACATAATTACAAGAAGCATGGGTCAAAGGAGAGTAATACAATAAGCAGGTACATCCATAGTGGACTAAACGGGGGGCACACTATGAGATAAATAACAGCAGCGCAGCATCCAATGATGGTCCAGTGGTTGTAGGGTCAATCGCCTTGAGCAGGTGAGCCTAGTCCAATTAAGGCAGGAATTTGTTCATTAAGAATCTTTTGACTTCCAGTTTGAAAGCAATCATTGAAGAGATTCTGCATATTTCCTGTGAAAGAGCTCCATATCTTTAAGGTGGCGCCAGATAAGGCACGCTGGCAAGTTCTCTTTTTCCTATAGATTTGTGGTTTCAGGAGGAAAGTGTTAGCGCTTCTTGAGGCTCTACCCCCACAGGATAATTCAAGTTTTTGAGCTAGGTACCAGGGAGTTTTCCAGTGGAGGGCTTTGTGCGCCAGAACAGCAATCTTTAACTGGATTCGAGCTTCGTAGGGTACCATTAAAGAGATTTTAGGATGGGGATATGTTCACATTTTGTTTGGTACCTGAAACCAGTCTGGCCGCAGCGTTCAGAGATGATGCAGAATTAAGACCGAAATGGCCGAAAGATAACCTTATAGAGTGCCCAGAGCAGAGCCCGGCTGGGCCTGAGAAAGAATGAAGCAGAGAAACCTTTGAAAGAGGGGCAGAAAGGGGATCCACAGCCTTCACTGTGCACCATGCCACAAACTTGTATCATCTACAGGCGCATTCCGTTTTGGTTGAGGGACGCCTGGCTGCCAAGATAACGCTACAGACTTTGGGAAGAAGGTCAAAAGCTGTCAACTGTCACTGCTCAAGCTCCACAAAAGGAGGTGGAGGCTGGACAGGCTTGGGTGGAGGACCGTCCCCTACTGCTGCAACAGAAGATCCTTCTGGAGGGGCAGTCTGAGCGGAAGATCGATAGCCATGTGCAAATGCTCGGGATACCAGACTCTCCGCGCCCAATTCGGGATCAGAAGAATAACTTGGGCCCGGTCGCACTTGATCTTCATCAGCACCCTGGGTAGAAGTAGTATAGGTACCCAATATATTCGGGTCTAGTTTGCGCTATATAAAACTCAAAAAAAAAAATTGACAGAAAGGCGTATAGAAGACTGCTACTCCACTTATGACGAAAAGCGTTGCCTAGCGAATGCCGACTTGGAACTTCCAACGTGCAGAACTGCTGACATTGCGTGTTCTCTTCGGTGTCAAATAGATTTAACCAAGGCTCTCCCCATGCTAACCCCATGCTTCTCCATGCACTGTTAATGCTATTTCATTCTATCAATCAATCAATCAATACATTTGTAGAGCGCGCTACTCACCCGTGAGGGTCTCAAGGCGCAAAAGGTGAGGGGTGCTGTCATTGCTTGAATAGCCAGGTCTTGAGGTGCTTCCTGAAGGTGAGATGGTCCTGGGTCAGTCGAAGGCGTGGGGGGAGTGAGTACCATGACTTTGCGGCCAGGGAGTAGAACGACCTTCCTCCAGCGGTGGTTCTGTGGGTCCGTGGAATGGTGGCGAGGGCGAGGCTGGCTGAGCGGAGCTGGCGGGTGGGGTGTAGAATGAGAGGTGGTTGTTGAGGTATTCGGGTCCTTTGTTGTGGAGCGCTTTGTGTGCGTGGGTGAGGAGCCTGAACGTGATCCTCTTTTTGACGGGGAGCCAGTGCAGGTTTATTAGGTGGGCGGATATGTGGTTGTGGATGTTGACGATGAGTCGGGCGGAGGCGTTTTGTATGCGCTGAAGTCGCTTCTGGAGTTTGGCTGTGGTTCCTGCGTAAAGGGCGTTTCCGTTGTCCAGTCAGCTGGTGACGAGGGCCTGGGTGACCGTCTTTCTGGTTTCAGTGGGGATCCACCTGAAGATGTTGAAGCAGGATGAAGAGACGGCGTTGACTTGCCTGGTCATCGAGAGGGAGGAGTCCAGGTCCTAGAGTCCTAGGTTACGTGCGTGGTCCGTGGGAGTAGGCGAGGAGCCCAGTGTTGTGGGCCATCAGGAGTCGTCCCAGGCGGAGGGGGATTGTCCGAGGATGAGGACCTCCGTCTTGTCTGAGGTCAGCTTCAGGTGACTGAGTTTCATCCATTCTGCGACGTCTTTCATTCCTTCCTGGAGGTTGGTTTTGGCGGTGGCTGGGTCCTTGGTGAGGGAGAGTATCAGTTGGGTGTCGTCGGCGTAGGAGATGATGTTGATGTTGTGGTTGCGTGCGATGGTGGCGAGGGGGCTCATGTAGATATTGAAGAGTGTTGGGCTGAGCGAGGAGCCTTGGGGTACGCCGCAGATGATCTTAGTGGCCCTCGAGCAGAAGGGAGGGAGGCGGACTCTCTGGGTTTTGTCGGAGAGAAATTAGGTGATCCATTCCAGGGCCTTTCCTTGGACCCCAGTGTGGAAGAGGCGGGTTATTAGGGTGCGATGGTATACGGTGTCAAAAGCTGCCGAGAGGTCTAGGAGAATGAAGGCGGTTGTTTCTCCGTTGTCCATCATGGTCCTGATGTCATCAGTGGCTGCGATGAGAGCGGTTTTGGAGCAGTGGTGTAGTATGCATGTTTTCAAAGGTTGATGGATACCATTTTTAATAATTGTCTTGGAATTCAGGCATTCCAAGATGATATCTTAGTGCATTCTGAATCTTTAGATCAACACTATATCTTAATTGAGAATGTGTTGATAACCTTGCAAAATCATGGACTTACAGTCAATAAAAAGAAATGCAAATTTTTGGCTAATGAAGTGGATTATTTAGGCCACAATTTATCAAAGGAAGGAATTAAACCAAAATCCTCACTTTTAGAGGCTATTTAAAATGCTCCCTGTCCATTGGCCAAGGACTCGCTGAGGGCGTTCCTTGGATTAAGTGAGTATTATGCTCGTTTTGTCAAAGGGTATGCCTTAGTTGTTCAACCTCTTAGAGATTTTTTGAAAAAGCACGCTAAATATATTTGATCTACTGAATCTCAAGTTGCTTTTGATTCAATTAAAAACATGATTCTCTCTGCTCCTGCTATTAAACCATTTTCACATGGTGTACAATGTATCATCACTGTAGATGCTAGTTCCCGGGGGTTGGGGGTGCTGTTCTCAGTCAAATGATTAGAGGTGAAGAATGCACGATTGCCTTTGCTTCTCGTTCTTTGACATCTGCTGAAGTTAACTATAGCACAATTGAGCGCGAGGCATTGGCGAATCACTGACAGAATTTCGATGTCTAAAAAATCGACCTACTATAACATCGAGTCTCTAATATCGATAGCACTAATATCGACACCCTATACTTAACATGTAAACTACAATAATATCGAGCAAACTATATCGATGCACAAAAATATCGTCTACAGAAATATCGTTAGCATTATTTTCGAATACAATAATATCGACACTCAATACTACATATAACACACTACAATAATATCGATTACTAAAATTTCGATAGCACTAATTTCGTACATATCAAAATATCGATAGCTAAATAATACTCCTTTTTTTAGATATAACACCAATAAATCTATTATCTACGTAATACACACATTTCAAATGACTTCACTAATGTATTTTCAAATTATTAAGTAACTTTTAGTGTACAAAAATTTATTTTCGCCAACTAACGAAATTTTTATATAAACTCGTTGTAAACATACTTATTTAATACTTAGTACTCATTTTACATAATCTTTATTTATTTAATAAGTATTTTTTAACATAAATATATCATTTCAATTCTTCAACATAAACTATTTAAGAAGATATATCTTAAATATTTAACTTAAAAAAAATTCAAACTAACCAATAGTAACTCGTCTTTACATATCTGACCAATCAGATAGCAAACTTAATTACACATAGACTATATAAACCAATCACAAACAGCCATACAAGTTGCAGGAAATATTCTTCGTGACCACATACTGCCAATTTTGGGAGCACCATCTCTATTCTTCTCTGCAAGAAAATTCGTCCAGAAACTACAAGTAAGTAATCATATAGCTCTGTTACTAAATTCTAATGTTATTTTGCTATTACTTATAGACCAAAATGTGTAAACTAATTTGTTATTTCTTTATGTACTTTACCTTTAAACAGACTCTACAAACAAATAAAGTTATACTTCAACTTCAAGATACAGGACACTTTACATTTAAAAAAGGTATCTACATATGTTTAACATTTACTTAACGTTATTTGCCAATTATTGGCCTAATTTAAAACTCTATACTGTGTTTCTTAGCCTGTAAATCTTAATACATAGTGTGAAGCCAGAATGTTTTGAGGAAAAAACGTTACAATGCTGTGTAAAAAATGTTTTCTTCCTGTTCTTAAATATGTTTTTCTGTGCTTTTACTCATAATACATATGTCATCCTCGGTTCTTTTTAGCAAATAAGTAACAATGCTTAATCACAAATGTGCATTCTTTATATAACATATAAACGCATTAGTAATTTTCATCAACTTTCTCTCTAAACAGAACTCAAAAGTACAGAAATCAGAAAATTCACATAAAAGAACAAACATTCTGATACTACTATAATTCTCTTGGTAAGTTCATAAATAAAACATAACTAGTCTTTATAAACTCTATATAATGTACTAGAAATAAAAGTGACTCTTTTTATGCATCTGTTACTATAATCTTCCTGTTCTTAAATATGTTTTTTTGTGCCTTAACTCATAATACATGTATCATCCCCTGTTCTTTTTTGCAAATAAGTAACAATGCTTTAGAACAAATGTATATTATTTATATAACATATAAACGCATTAGTAATTGTCATCAACTTTCTCTCTAAACAGAACTCAAAGATACAGAAAAGAGATAATTCACATCAAAGAACAAACATTCTGCTACTACTATAATTATCTTGGTAAGTTGATTAATAAAACATAAGTAGTCTTCATAAACTCTATAGAATGTGCTACAAATAAAAATGACTCTTTTTATCAATCTGTTAGTATAATCTTGGAAATCTCTCTGTTTAAATCAAAAGAAACTAAACTATTTTTAGAGACGTTATAAAGTAAAACAAATGTTACCAAAAAACAAATAGTAACTTTTCCTATAACATACTTAATTATTTCTGTACAGACCGTGCCAATAGAAGAACAACATCAAACTGAACAAGCATCTACTTTCGATAAATAGAACATTACTGCTGGTAAGTAAATTACTAGAAGAATACTAGCTTTATTTAAAATCTTTTATACATTTCTGATTATATTAATATTTGTATATTAACTTTTCTAGATACCAGAACTCAAGAATGACTGATGATGCAAAATTTATTACATCTCAGAAAGGCAAATTTTTGTTATGCTATATGGGCTACATTTATACTCAGGAGAAACAAAAAGACCTTAAAGTGAATTGGAAGTGTACAAAATATTACTCCAATAAATGCTATGGCCGTGCTACAACAAGGGAAACTAGTGTTATAAATACCACTGAACATAATCACCCACCAAACATCTCAGAAATAAAAGTGAGATCCACTCTTGAGAATATCAAGGAATTAAGTACCAGATCAGAACTACCTACCAACGTAATTCTTAAAGAATTACTACCTAAAGTTCCCAAAGAAGCAAGAAGTCAGCTGCCATCTATTGCTTCCATTAAAAGAACAATAGCAAGAACAAAAAAAGCAAGTAGACCCAATATACCAACTCCTAAAACTTTTGAAGAAGTCATAATTCCACCAGAGCTTGTAATTACTCATAATGACGAGCCATTTATTTTTTATGATAATCATAGCAAGGATAAAAGAATTATAATGTTTGCAACTAATAACAATATAAAAAAATTAACTGAAAGTACTACTTGGATGATGGATGGAACTTTTTCTATATGCCCAAAACCTTTCTACCAGTTATACACAATTCATGGGCAATATCATAATACCTGTATCCCCTTCATATATTGCTTATTACCAAACAAACAAGCCACAACTTACTCTGAAATCTTACAAAAAATAAAGGAACAAACTTCTGATTACTTCCCAATGAAAATCATCATAGACTTCGAGCAAGCTATGATTAATTCAATTTTGAAAACTTATCCACACACATCCATTCAAGGATGTTATTTTCATTTCAATCAATGTCTCTGGAGACATTTACAAAAATCTGCCCTTAGTGTTGAGTATGCAACAAATATAACTTTTGCATGCCAAATCAAACATCTCATTGCTCTGGCATATGTACCAGTAACTGATGTTGCCGAACATTATAATTTGTTACTTGAAAGTCCTTTCTACACCCAAAATGAGCAAAGACTCGCCCCACTTTTAGATTACTTTGAGGACAACTGGGTAGGAAGACTACACAGGTCAGGCCACAGACGCCAGCCAAAATTTGCAATTCCCTGGTGGAATGTCTATCTACCAACACTCAACCAAGAGGCAAAAACGAACAATGCTGTTGAAGGTTGGCACAATGCCTTCCTCTCTTACTGGACGTACAACACCCACATTACACAAGCTAGTCACAGCTATACAAAAAGAGCAAAGCTTTCAGGAACTACGTATGCAGCAATCTGTCATACAACTGAAACCAAAACTCTCTAGACAAACTGCTCAAATGTATTTATATCTTCAACAGCAAGTCCAACTATATCCTACAACAAGAGGACTGGAATATTTAAAAATGATAGCCAAAACATTGAACTAATTGCAATAACTAAATTAATTAATAGAGATTAAACAATATCCTTAATCTAATAAAACACATATTTTAATATAATATAAAAATATTTATTTAGTCTAATTTATATTTTAACACTATTCTAAAAAGACTAAATAAATATATTATTATATCACAATATTTGTTTTTAAAAACTGCTTCCATCCAAATAAAATAACATAAATGTATAACTTACCTTTAAATAAAACATCATAAAGATAATCCTTTACCGACAATACAATGTGTAAATATCAAAGACTTAATCCAACAAATCATTATTTATGTTTGTTTAACTCTGCTAAAACTCTCCATCATCCAAATTAAACGACTATTTAAATGCCATTTAAAATAACGACTGTTATCTTAAAGTGTGAAAAATATTTCACAGAACTGAAAATATAAAGGAAGAATGTAAATCATCTCCGTTCTAACAACTGAAACACACTTCCTTTCCCAAAAAAAAAAAATTCGGAAACGGAAATAGCTGTTTTAAAATACGAGAAAAAAAACAGCTAAACAATCACACCGACATAACACTAACGAGTATCCCATAATATATAAACATAAAAATCCTATTAATTTTTATTTTAATAAAATTATACCACATACTCATTAACTCCAATTTTTTTAAATGGCTCAAAAAGTCGTGAACGAAAATACGTATTAATTCCACTCCATTATATGTAAATAGTCATACTTTAATTACCAACCCCAAATTAACAAAATATAACCTTTATTAGTAATTTACATTACTTTAAAAATATAAAAGTAGAATCGTACCTACTCAAAAGTGAACCTGCTTCCAACCGCGACTTTCCCTTTACCAAAATAACGCAAAAAGACAAAGAGTGGTTACAAAATAAACGAGCCAAATTATATGTAACTGTGAAAAGTACTACTATAAATGTCCATTATTGTTATATATATAGCTCGAAATTATGTGTACTCTTAAAAAAATTGTATAGTATATTGTAAATATAAAATCTTTTTGGCTGTATATTAATTATATATTACATAATTTTAATATTTATTACATTAAGTATGAAAATATATAAATATTTAATGTAATATTTATTAAAATTATTATATAACTAAATATGTAATATTGTATTTGTTTATCAGATTTAATTGTTTACAATATGACTAATATGTGAAAATTGTTATTATTAAAACGTATTTATTAATAATAACAATCATACATAAGAATATTGTAATGTTAAAAGATTCATTAATGATGATGTACATGTTCTTATTAGGATATTTATCTTTTATTAAACATTTGAAAGTGTTCATATGTTAATATCATCATCAGTATATCACAATATGTATAAAAAAATTGTGACTTATGTTTTTCATTACACATGTCTGATGTTTTATTAAGAAACAATAATTGTATTATGTATGTATAATATCATACATTGCATTATGTGAACTAACAATTTTTTCTCTACAAATTAAATTTACTTGTCAAGAAAATTACTCAAAAATGTGATTCTTCAAAGAACATTATCCTCCTTTTTTGTTTATATGTATACCAAACATAGCTTGATAAAATGTATATGTGATCGTATATTTCAAGTGTTGAATAAAAAAATATACAAAAAAGAAAACTGGTGTCATTATTTTGTATTACCTATGACAAAATCATTATTATGTATTTTAGCAAATGTATTATAACTGTAATGTTCTATCTATTTCTATATACCACATATAAAGAAATAACATACTATACACTGAAGTTATAACAATTATTAATCATACACCCATATACATATAATATCAATATTTGAAAGACACATAATTACATTTTTTAATATTCCGACTCCAATAACCATTTACTTTAGGTAATTGCTTCTCAAAAACCGTGATTGATTTACTATTAGAACAGCATTAACCATTTAATTAGAGTAAGTGCAGGACACAGAACATATTAAATTTACTCTTCCAACTCCAAATAACAATTAATTTAAGTAACTGCAGGACATTAAATAATAATAAATTATTATAGTAAATCAAATGTAAAAAAATGAATAATGTAATATAATTAAATTTAATTTAATGTAATAAATTTAATTTAAATAGAATCTTAATTTATGTTTTCCCTGAACACCTATAACTAAAAACTGACCCTGAAACCTAAAAATACCCCTTGACCCACAAACTAAAAACTGACCCTGAAACCTAAAAATACCCCTTCACCCACAAACTAAAAACTGACCCAGAAACCTAAAAATACCCCTTTACCCACAAACTGAAAACTGACTCTGAAACCTCACAAAACCCCTTTACCCACAAACTAAAAACTGACCCTGAAACCTTACAAAACACCTTTACCCACAAACTAAAAACTGACCCAGAAACCTTACAAAACCCCTTCACCCACAAACTAAAAACTGACCCTGAAACCTAAAAATACCCCTTCACCCACAAACTAAAAACTGACCCAGAAACATAAAAATACCCCTTTACCCACAAACTGAAAACTGACTCTGAAACCTCACAAAACCCCTTTACCCACAAACTAAAAACTGACCCAGAAACCTTACAAAACACCTTTACCCACAAACTAAAAACTGACCCAGAAACCTTACAAAACTCCTTCACCCACAAACTAAAAACTGACCCTGAAACCTAAAAATACCCCTTTACCCACAAACTAAAAACTGACCCAGAAACTTAAAAATACCCCTTTACCCACAAACTAAAAACTGACCCAGAAACCTAAAAATACCCGTTTACCCACAAACTGAAAACTGACTCTGAAACCTCACAAAACCCCTTTACCCACAAACTAAAAACTGACCCTGAAACCTTACAAAACACCTTTACCCACAAACTAAAAACTGACCCAGAAACCTTACAAAACTCCTTCACCCACAAACTAAAAACTGACCCTGAAACCTAAAAATACCCCTTTACCCACAAACTGAAAACTGACCCAGAAACATAAAAATACCCCTTTACCCACAAACTGAAAACTGACCTGAAACCTAAAAATACCCCTTTACCCACAAACTAAAAACTGACCCAGAAACATAAAAATACCCCTTTACCCACAAACTAAAAACTGACCCTGAAAGCTTACAAAACACCTTTACCCACAAACTAAAAACTGACCCTGAAACCTTACTAAACACCTTCACCCACAAACTAAACACTGACCCTGAAACCTAAAAATACCCCTTTACCCACAAACTAAAAACTGAGCCTTAAACCTTACAAAACTCCTTCACCCACAAACTAAAAACTGACCCTGAACACTTAAAATACCCCTTCGCACATACACAAAAAAGACCCTAAAAGCACAAAAAGTACCTTTGAAAAAACTACCCACCCTGATCCACTATAAATTCGACATCCCACTCCTAAAAATATGATACATTTATTTTTAAAATATCTACTAACTTATATATTTTTATACTTTTTACTACATACACAAAATACCTCAATTTAGAACACAAACATAATAGTGTTCATAATTTCGTATTTAAAGCAAATGTTTATAAAATTTCTAAGAGAAAGAAATTTTAAATAAAATACGAAATTTTTCATTCTATGATTAGAGTATACTTTGTTTATACACTACCCACCCTTATCCCCTTGAAACTATACATCCCACTCATAAAATAATTAGACAAATATTTTAAGAAAATATCTAAAATTATTATAATTTCAAATCTATTTTAGTATATACACAACAGCAAACTAAAAAAATAAGTACTATATTCGATAACAATCGATAGCATTTCGCATGATTCCAAATATTTTTAATTTTAGAAATTTCGCAAATTTATCAGAAATGGCGAAATTTATTTTTATATAATTACCCTATATATTTTTAAAAAACTACCCACCCTTATCCCCTATAAACTCTACATCCCGCTCCTAAATTTATAGTACAAATATTAAAAAAATATAATGTAATATTTTATTATTTTTTAAACTTTTTTCTACATACACAAAAATTAATCATAATGTTTAATATACTCCCTTAATTTCGATAAAATGTCGACAACTACAAATATTGTTAAAAATTTTCGAAATTTTGAAATTTAAAGGAAATTCGAAATTTTAAAGTGTACAATTTTGATATACTTTTTTAAAACACTACCCACCCTTATCCCCTATAAACTCTACATCCCGCTCCTAACATTAAAATACTATTATTTAGTAAAAATTAAAAAATTTAGATATATTTACACAATTAATTAATATATATCCAAAAGCAAAGTACAAATAATTTAACAATACTCAATAAATTTATATTAAAATTCGAAATTTTAAATAATTTGCATTACATTTCGCAAATTTAATTTTTTTTTAAAATGCGAAATTTATTATTACATATTTACAATATACTTTTTTAATACACTACCCACCCTTATCCCCTATAAACTCTACATCCCGCTCCTACACTTCTAACTAATAATTATAACATTATATGTAAAAATTACATTATATATAAACAACATTTAACTATATCATTACTTAACATACTTTAAACATCACTTTTACATATCGATATTTTTGACATTCGATATTTTCGGCATCGATATTACTGATTTCGACATTAATGTCTTCGATATTTTTGACACACACATAAATCGATATTTTCTACTACGATATTTTGGTTTCCGATATTTCTTACCATCGATATTTTGGACTCGATAATATGGTACATCGACATTAACAACTCGATATTTTGACTGTCTACCGGCATTGGCATGTTCATGGTCTGTGGAAAAATTTTAAATGTATATTTGGGGGACTAGATTTCAATTATACACAGATCATAAACCTTTAATTTACATGCTTGGTGAAAGTTCTTCTAATAGAGCTTCTTCTCGTTTAGTTAGGTTACTGGCTAGACTCCAAGAGTTCAATTTTGAAATCAAGTATCTGCCGGGTGGTAAAAATATTCGTGCAGATTGTTTATCACGCATTCCTTTATCAATTTTAGGATCTGTCAGTTCTGATCTAGAATGTGTTTTCTCCATAGATGATGCTCTTCAGGATTTTAAAATCACCAAACAAGATTGGTTACAGGACATGGAGAAAGATTCTTGTTTGCAAAATGTTAAAAGATTTTTGGTTAAAGGTTGGCCTATGGACAGGAGTATATCCATGGAGGAGAAACATTATGCACAAGTTGCATCTGAGTTGTCTGTTTCTGGTGACGTCTTATTTAGACAAAACAAATTTGTTCCACCTTGTGGAATTAGACAATCTATTATCTCCTTAGCACATGAAGGACATCCAGGGATCACTGGCACGGTAAATAAAATCAAATCTACTTATTGGTGGCCTGACATCGACAATCAGGTTAAATTATTTGTCAATCATTGTCCACAATGTTTGTGTTCTGACAAACATTGGAAGTTGTCCAATTCACCATTAATACCTGTAGAATGGCCTGAGGCACCTTGGGAAAAAATTGGCCTGGATTTCTCTGGTCCTTTTGCTATTTTTAATTTTGAGAAAAAATATTTAATTGTTGCAATTGATTATTTTTCTAAATGTATTTATTTTTCTTGTGTTAAAAATCCTGATTATTCCATTTCTGTGATTTTGTTTTTGAAAAGTTTATTTTTCATTGATGGTATACCTCATGAAATTGTAACCGACAACGGTTCACATTTTGTTTCAAAATAATTGAATGTGTTTTTAAACAACTCAGATGTCAAGCATACAGTAGTTCCCCTCTATAGTCCTTCATCAAATGGTTTGGTTGAGAGAGCAAACCGTTTGTTGAAAGAAGCTGTGCAAACTGCTTGTGCAAACAGATTGGATATTTCTGAATTTCTTTGTAAGAAAATTTGGAACTATAATTGTACCCCACATAATACTACTGGGGTTTCTCCTTTTGTTTTACTTCATGGTCGTAATCCAATTTCTAAACTTAATCCCTCTTGGCTGATGAAAAACTCTCAAGTCAATCTTGACTTATCTAAAGTACGTGATCGTGTTAAAATAAAACAAGAGTGTTACAAAAATAACTATGACAAACGTATGCATGTTGCAGAAAAATCGTTAAGTGCAGGTGATTGGGTTATTATCAAAAAACCTGTAAAAATTGCTAAAGGTCAATCAAAGTTTTCTGCTCCTGTTAAAGTTGTAAAAGTTTCTCGTGCAGCAGCTCTTTTGCATGAAAGAGGTTGGTGGAACAAGAATGCTCTTATTAAACTTACTGATGAACAAGCCAAAATCATTTGTTCCAACAAACAGGATTCAAGTTTCTCAGACAATTTGGATTCTGATTGGTTTGGTGTTGGTGAAACTTCAATAGCTTCACGTGTTCCTTTCAATACTCCTGTGAGTATTTCTTCTGATTCTGTGTTGGCTGGTGGTGATTCCGCTAGAAATGTGCCACTCCCTTTGTCTCAACCCGTTTTAAACGCTGATGGCAAAGGGGATGGTGTAGGTGTTGCTCGTAGGGTTAGATCTGTACCCGTTAGATTTCGTGACTATGTCTTGAACTAATCTCTTCCTTTATCTTGTCTTTCCTTTTATTTCTTTCTTCTTCCTTCTTTTCTTTTCCTTTATTTTATATGGAGAAGGATGTGCAGTATGCATGTATTGTATTCTTTAGTAATAACAAGGTTGCTTTAAGGAATGTCTTACTTATGTTCTATTTGGTGTTCTTAGAATTGTATGATGATATGTTATTCTGATTCTGAGCCTGTACTCTCTAGTTACTGGTCGTGGGTTATTTACTCTTGGATTAAATGATAATTTAATCATAACATTTCTTGCCTACTTTGGATTTATTTACTTGAAGAACTCACTACAAGTGGTTTGCTCGAAATCCGGACTGGGACGGGTCGAGCTAGTTGTTTGTCTCGAGGAAAGCGGTCAGCTATTTATTGATGGTCTTCCCGATGACTTTTGCCGGGAAGGGAAGAAGAGAGATGGGGCGGAAGTTCTTGAAGTCTTTGGGATCCGCCGTGGGTTTCTTCAGTAGGGCGTTGATCTCTGCGTGCTTCCAGCTCTCCGGGAAGGTGGCTGACGTGAAGGAGCTGTTTATGACATTCTGGAGGTGGGGTGCGATGATGCTGTCGGCTTTGTTGGAGATGTGATGGGGGCATGGGTCAGAGGGGGAGCCAGAGTGGATGGTGTTCATGACGTGGGTGGTGTCTTCAGCACTGATGGGTGTCCATGCGATGAGGGTGGTGGTAGGGGTCGTTCGTTCTGTGACTGGAGGCGGAATCTGGGTTCCGAAGCTGTTGTGTATACCTGCGATCTTAAGGTGGAAGAACGTGGTGAGGGAGTTCCAGAGGTCTTGTGACGGTGTGATGTCGTTGTTGCTGGTGCTGGGGTTGGAGAGCTCTTTGACGATGCTGAAGAGTTCCTTGCTGTTGTGGGTGTTCTTGCCTAGTCGCTCTTTGAACGATGTCCTTTTGGTGGTGCGGATCAGCTGGTGGTGTTCGTGGCTGGCGTTTTTGAGGGCTGCCATGTTTTCTAAAGTTCGATCGTGGCGCCAGGTTTTTTGGAGGGTCCGGTAGGATTTCTTTGATTCTTTGAGGGCGTCTGTGAACCATGGTGTTTTCCTGTTGCCGGTCTTGCCTGGGGGGTTCTTCAGTGGAGCGAGGTCCTCGGCGCAGTTGGTGATCCATTGCGCGAGGTTGTGGGCTGCATTATTGGAGTCAGCGGTGTCGGCTGGCGGGTTCTTGCTTAGTGCTGAGAGGAGCTGGTCTGTGGTGATTTTGCTCCAGCACCTGCGGTGGATTTGTTGTGTGCAGTGGTGGGATGTATTCTTTTTGAAGGTGAAGTGGATGCATCTGTGGTCGGTCCAGTGTAGTTCTGTGGAGTGGCTGAAGGAGACGTGGTTGCTGGCGGAGAAGATGGGGTCAAGCGTGTGGCCGGCGAGGTGGGTGGGTGTGTCCACCAGTTGCTTGAGTCCGAGGTTGGCCAGGTTGTCGAGCAGGGTGGTGGTGTTGTTGTAGTTGTTTTTCTCTAGGTGGAAGTTCAGGTCCCCTAGGAGGATGTATTCTGGAGAAGCTAGGGTGCGCGGGCTGATGAAGTCGGCGATGGTTTCGCTGAATTGTGTGCGCGGGCCCGGGGGTCTGTAGATGAGCGTTCCTCTCAGGGTGGTCTTGGGGTCGGTGTGTATTTGGAAGTGTAGGTGTTCGGCGGCAGAGAGTGTGTCTTTGGTGTTGGCCGTGACGTTGATGGTGTTCTTGTAGATGATGGCGATTCCTACTCCGGTTTGGTTGGTGTGGTCCTTCCGGGTCATCTTGTAGCCGTCCGGGATGGCTATGGCGATGTCTGGGGCTGAGGACATGTTCATCCAGGTCTCCGTGAGGAAGGCACCGTCTGGTGTTGTTGAGTCGAGGAGGTCCCAGCGTGCTTGTGGATGGAGCGGGTGTTGAGGAGGATGCACTTGAGGTGGTTGTCGCAGTTGCTTGGTCTGGCTGGCGGGGGTCAGGATCGGAGGCAGGTAAATTTGCAGGCTTGACAGGTGAAGGGTCCGTGGGTGCGTTTCGGGGTTGCTCTGTAGCAGGCGGGCGGTCGTCCAGTGTTGAGTGCGTTGAGGGCGGCGGAGTCGTAGTTCAGTCGGGTACCCTGGCTCCGGCGGGGGCCAGGGGTTCTGGCGCTGGGCGCGGTCCAGGCGCGGACGGGAGCAGAAGGGCTTGCTTAGGCATGTCTTTGGCGCGCCGGTGGCGCGCCCCCTGCACGGCCTCCATATGAGGGGCTGTGGGAGGGAGGAGCAGCTGGGAGGCAGGAGCGGGGTGGCGAATGGGGTAGTGGGGGCGGGCCGCAGGGACGCAGCGGCGGGAAGATGGCCCGGAGGGGGAGTGTGAAAAGGGACACAGAAGGCAAAAACGTGGAAGAGGGGCACAGAGTGTGGGAAAAAAATGGAGGAATACCAGGAAATAAACAGGCAACTGTGACGGTGGCAACAATACAGAGCAGGTAAAAAGGGGGGCACAGAAAGTAAAAACGGGGGAAGAGGGCACAAAAAAGGGCATAACAGTAATCATAGCACCAGTCTGCAGGAGCCGAATACAGCGGGGGCAGCTACACACACAGGAGGACCGTGTGGCGGCTGGGGGGCGACCTACCTGTGGGCAGGGTCAAAGGTCACCATTCAACATCAGTTACAGCATGTTAAATTATAGCATTCATAACAAGACTCATGACATCTCAAATGACATCATTTATGAGAACACTGTGCATGATACATGGCATGTGAGACACATTTTGTTCATGTGGAGCAGAAGCATGTGAGTACCTGATGAAAATGTCAAGCTGTTGTTAAAACCTACAGTCGTGACATGACAAGGGAGGATGGGGCAAAAAGCGGTTTTCAAAATATGACATCCTTCTTGAGTTAGGAATTTGTCTTTTACAGAGAAGATGAAAAGCTGACATTTCAAAATAAAATGTGTGTATTTTAAAAAAATGTGAACCAGATAATGTAAAGCTGATACTTTGCTGAGTTGGGGAACATACTCCTGAACGTATATCCTCAGTGGCATAGAATGCATGCTGCTATGGGCTCTGGGTATATTTCATCATTTCTCAGTCAAATTTATTTTTTAACATTATCATCGGCACTAATGTCTGAGGTCAGAGTATGTAAGACTGGTATAACTTTTGGATAGATGAACTAGTGTAATCTGTGTTTCATCAGCACTAACTATAATGACGTAAGACCTGTGAGATCTGTCATTCATTACAGTTCTGTTGTCTACAGACTGGGCAATGAGGCCCAATATTCTTCAGCGGATTTCCATGCCATAATCAGTTAATTCAGAAATATAAAAAATAATTGAAATATTTTTATAACAAAACGTGCTTTTCATGAAAGTTACTGTCTTGAACACATAAAATGATGCTCAAAACTCTGTTACAAGGCTTGTTGCATGTTTTTTCTTCTTATGACATACAGATAGGGCATGTACTCTTCATAAGAATTTCAAAAACTGGTAAGCATTCACCTTGTTTATAAGACAACGACTAAACAATATGTGTTTGTATTAGTCAAATGTTGTTCATTCATGTGTAGGGAGGCAATTGCATATTTCTCCTCTTTCTACATCAACAAGCCTAACCCCTATCTACACACAACTTGGTTGAGATAAAGACCATTAACTACAGCCATTTAATGGCTAACAGTTGTCCCTTCAGCTAAAAATAAAATATGGAGGTAGATTACTGATGGGCCCATTTTAAATTTTAGAATTGCCTACCAGACAGCTGTCTGGTTGCAAAAGACCTATTGTTACCTACACCTGCTGCTTACCATTCTTTGGCTTTACTGTCAATCATTTACTTGCATCTTATTCGGTAGCTATCCTTGTCCATCTTCTCTGTGCTCCGCCCCTGAAGCCCAATCTCTTAACATGTGTCCTTCAACTGCTCACGTTTAAGGAGCTGCTTTATTCTTTTTGGTTAATCACTTCATAAAAGTCCGTGTGATTTTCAGTATTCTCCCCGTGTGCTCCCCTCCATATGCCCACCTCACCTTGTGCTTGTGTATCTTTAGTAACTCTCCACTCGCCCTCCGGGTTTTTCTCTCCGTCGTCTGTTTCTACTACATTCACTCGCGATTCCTTCGTGTGTCGCGCTGCTTTGCGTCAGATTGCCTCTTGCCTACCTTATGTCCAATTACATTATGCTCAAAGCAACCCCGCAGTGTCACTATCCCTCCTGCTGTCTTAAGCCTGCCCCATCCTATCCCCGTTGGCCGCCTACCTGCCACTGAGTCCGCTGGGTGCCTTGGATATGCTGAGGGCCTCGGCGGCAGCTCCCTGGTCGGCCCTCGTCCCAGCAGCTTGAAAGCCAGCAGTGACGCGCAGCCTTTCAGCCTCCTTTGATATTTAATGAGAAAGAATACTTCAGACGTTCCCCTGGCAGGAGGTGTCTGGTAATAAGCCTGAAGCCAGACGGAGGAGGTCCAGTCTGGTCCTTGCTAAGCACAGAAAATTTTTGACCCTCTGTGGAAAGGCACGTGCACTCTCAGAATTACAGATTTCTTATGTGACTGGATTATCTGCTCTGTTTTCAACTGATTTAATAATTTAGCTTGGATTTCTTCTTTCTCTTTACATTGATCTCGGTGTTCTCGGACTCATAACTTTCTGCCCACTGCACCTAGGTCACAAGATACCTGCCCTTCTTCTAAGGTTTGAATGTATTTTATGCCCCTTCTAAGTGCTGCAAAGCCAGAGACGTGAGGTGGAGGTGTAAGCATCTCGTTCACTGCTTCTGCTTTTTAGGTCTCGCGACCTATCGATGTGCGCAAGCGCATCGAGCGGAGCGAGAATTCAAGTGGCGAAAACATAATGAAACCAAAGGGCTTTCAGCCCTGCGGTTTTCATTCAGTTCACGTGAACCACGTGATTAAACATGCACGCGCATCGGCAACATTTCTCAATCACCCTCCCACAGGCACGCCCCCCCACCAGGCTCTCCCGCCCCCATCAGGCTTCCCTCGTAATCCGCCGCAACATTTCTCAATCACCCTCCCACAGGCACGCCCCCCCACCAGGCTCTCCCGCCCCCATCAGGCTTCCCTCGTAATCCGCCGCAACATTTCTCAATCACCCTCCACAGGCACGCCCCTCCCACCAATCTCCCGCCCCCATCCGGCTTCCCTCCTAATCCGCCTCCCCTCGCTCGCATTCCCGCCCCAGGCTCTCCCGCCCCCATCCAGCTTCCCTCCGCCATCTGCCTGCCACACTAGAGCTGCGGAAGCCTCAATCTCCTCCCACCTCGCATGGCCGTCCTTTCTGCCCGCCAGCACTTCAGTTCCGCCCTGTCTAAACCATGCCTCCTTTCTCGTCGTTGCCTCCGCATCAATCAATCAGATGCTCGTTCTTGTTTCTTTTTACTTTCTAACTACTTTTTCCAATTTCAACTGTCTCGGAGTTCCCTTGTTTGCCCCCCCACCAGGCTCTCCCGCCCCCATCAGGCTTCCCTCGTAATCCGCCGCAACATTTCTCAATCACCCTCCCACAGGCACGCCCCCCCACCAGTCTCCCGCCCCCGTCCGGCTTCCCTCCTAATCCGCCTCCCCTCGCTCGCATTCCCGCCCCAGGCTCTCCCGCCCCATCCAGCTTCCCTCCGCCATCTGCCTGCCACACTAGAGCAGCGGACGCCTCAATCTCCTCCCACCTCGCATGGCCGTCCTTTCCGCCCGCCAGCACTACAGTTCCGCCCTGTCTAAACCATGCCTCCTTTCTCGTCGTTGCCTCCGCATCAGTCAATCAGATGCTCGTTCTTGTTTCGTTTTACTTTCAAACTACTTTTTCCAATTTCAACTGTCTCGGAGTTCCCTTGTTTGCCCCCCCACCAGGCTCTCCCGCCCCCATCAGGCTTCCCTCGTAATCCGCCGCAACATTTCTCAATCACCCTCCCACAGGCACGCCCCCCCACCAGTCTCCCGCCCCCATCCGGCTTCCCTCCTAATCCGCCTCCCCTCGCTCGCATTCCCGCCCCAGGCTCTCCCGCCCCCATCCAGCTTCCCTCCGCCATCTGCCTGCCGCACTAGAGCAGCGGACGCCTCAATCTCCTCCCACCTCGCATGGCCGTCCTTTCTGCCCGCCAGCACTTCAGTTCCGCCCTGTCTAAACCATGCCTCCTTTCTCGTCGTTGCCTCCGCATCAGTCAATCAGATGCTCGTTCTTGTTTCTTTTTACTTTCAAACTACTTTTTCCAATTTCAACTGTCTCGGAGTTCCCTTGTTTCTCAGAGCATGGTATTATCTTCTTATTTCCATCACGTCCATCGCTAAAAGAGAGGAAGGCTTACAGGAAACATCCTCTGCAGCGGGGCTTATCTCGACTGGGACAGTAATTCAAAGTGAAATGACGCCCCCCCACCAGTCTCCCGCCCCCATCCGGCTTCCCTCCTAATCCGCCTCCCCTCGCTTGCATTCCCGCCCCAGGCTCTCCCGCCCCCATCCAGCTTCCCTCCGCCATCTGCCTGCCACACTAGAGCTGCGGACGCCTCAATCTCCTCCCACCTCGCATGGCCGTCCTTTCTGCCCGCCAGCACTTCAGTTCCGCCCTGTCTAAACCATGCCTCCTTTCTCGTCGTTGCCTCCGCATCAGTCAATCAGATGCTTGTTCTTGTTTCTTTTTACTTTCAAACTACTTTTTCCAATTTCAACTGTCTGTCAGAATCCACAGAAAGTACGTGCGCCCCACAAATAGGCCATCAGCTCCACCGCATGCCTTCAACCCTAGTTACATCAACCCTAGTTACATTTAATTAGTAGCAGCACCATTTCTCTTGCACCTGGCCACATCAGGACACTTTCACCCACACAGCAACACTTACAGACACGCAACGCCACTCACACCCACGCAAGCCCACTATCATCCACGCAACACCACACTCACCCACGCAACTCCACTCACTCACTCAAAGCCACTTTCACCCACACAGCACCACTTTCAGACACGCAACGCCACTCACACAGGCAACGCCACTCACACAGGCAATGCCACTGACACAGGCAATGCCACTCACACAGGCAACGCCACTCACTCAAAGCAATGCCACTCACTCAAAGCAACGCCACTCACGCAACGCCACTCACTCAAAGCAACGCCACTCACTCAAAGCAACGCCACTCACTCAAAGCAACGCCACTAACACATGCAACGCCACTCACACATGCAACGCCACTCACACAGGCAACGCCACTCACACAGGCAACGGCACTCACACAGGCAACGGCACTCACACAGGCAACGGCACTCACACAGGCAACGCCACTCACACAGGCAACGCCACTCACTCGCGCAACTCACTCACGCAACGCCACTCACTCACGCAACGCCACTCACACACGCAACGCCACTCACACACGCAACGCCACTCACACACGCAACGCCACTCACACACGCAACGACACTCATCCACGCAACGACACTCATCCACGCAACCCCACTCATCCATGCAACACCACTCGCACACACAACGCAACTCACACACGCAACGCCACTCAAACATGAAACACAACTCACACATGCAACGCCAATAACACATGCAACGCCACACATGCAACGCCACTCACACATACAATGCCACTCACACATACAACGCCAGTCACACATGCAACGCCACTCACACATGCAACGACACTCACACATGCAACGACACTCACACACGCAACGCCAATCACACATGCAACGACACTCACACACGCAACGCCAATCACACACGCAATGCCACTCACACACGCAACGCCACTCACGTTGCCAATAGGTCTCACAGTAGGAAAGTTGGAGCCATTACCATTGCAAATAACAATGCATTTTATTTTTTTTTCATGTTAAAAACATAAAGGGCTTTGTCATTTACAAAACCAATAGCTCCAACTTTCCTACTGCGAGACCTATTGGCAACGCCAGTGCTTGTTTTACTTCGAGTCCCCATGGTAACCATGCAAACAACAAATCATTCATTCCTCGTTGTCTGTCTGTCTCTTCCGATGATCTTTGTCCAAATAACCAATCATTCATTCCACGTTGTCTGTCTCTTCCAAAGATCACTCATTCTAACTAACAAGTCATTCATTCCTCCTTGTCAGCGATTCTCTTCTTGAAATCTTATTTTAGCCCCCTCTGGGCTCACTTTGCCTGAAAGAAAACGGCAGTCACTCTATTTATACTATATCCCTCCTCCAAATAAGTAACTATCTCGAGTGCAGTGTCACAAGGGCTCACGTGTAGAAGCTGTCCACTGCACCCACATTATTGCCGAATATCACCAGTTAAATGGGGACATGGGGAATTTCCCGAGTTTGCATCAGGGTCAATGGCATCGCTGCGCACTTGTGTCTGTGTCAGCTTCTACACTTGGCACAGCTGTCCCTTTGTCCCCACCACTCCCAACATTTCCAGCGACAGATGATGAAATAAGATCCATTGAGTGTATTTTTGGACATCGGAAAACCTGTTGCCTTCAGTTGCTCCAAAGAAATAAAACAATCTGCCCAAGATCACACTTTCAGCCTGATTCATCAAAGACCCGTTTTGCGAGTCTTTAATAGCGATTCATAAGGAATCGCTATTACAGACTCGCAAAACGGGATTCATGTAGGAATCGCAAACAAAAATGCGATTCCTACACATTCCTTATTTGCGATTAGCAAATTGCTAATCGCAAATAAGGAATAACTCCCCATTCATTCCTATGGGCCAAAAGGCCCATAGGAATGAATGGGGAGTATTCCTTATTTGCGATTAGCAATTTGCTAATCGCAAATAAGATAGCGATTTAAAGGGTGCTAGGGGTGTCCAAAGGACACCCTGTAGCACCCCTGAAAGGTAATCTACATTGGTGTTGCGCACACACATGTCCAAAGGACATGTGTGTGTGCAACATGCAACTTAGAAAAATGCTTTTAAAAGCATTCTTCTAAGTTTTCGCTATTTACCACGAGGTTTGATCTCGCGGTAAATAGCGGCCCGAAATTGCGATTTCGCAATTTGAAAATGGATGATGAATTGCATTTAAGGAATCTCAAATAGAGATTCCTTAAATGTAATTCCTCGCAAATTTGTGAATTTGCTATTACCGATTTTTGCATTTGGGATGATGAATCCCAAAAGCAAAGGGCCAGATTCTGAGAATCTGGCCCTTTGCGAGCACAATTCACCTTCATGAATCTGGCTGATAATGTTTACATGGGAAAGATCTACTATGATTTTCATTCCATTTGGCACAAGACCACATTTTAGCTGCATTCTTTTTTAAGTGCTAGGAATGTCTAGTACTGTAGCAGCAAGTTTAGTATGAAGAGGTTTGCAATCTGCAGGTTATAAATATGAATACAGCACAGTTCCCCCATCAACACTTTTTAGTGACAGATGACAAAATAAAGTCTATTGAGTATGCCTTTAGAAAATCACAAAACGATTCACCTTCATGTGCTTCTGCACTTAGGTTAGGCAGTTAGAGGCCTGAGCATGAGAAAATGAAGCAGTCTGCCGAAAATCCACAGTGCTTTTGTTCCGTTTGCTCCATTTGCCCCAAGACCGCATTTTATCCACAGTTTTTAGGTCTTGCCTAGCCTGCACATGCGCTGTCTTGGAGACATGTAGTATTCAGTTCTATGTGCTTTGAACACGCCCAGGGCTTTCCATTAGTTCTCTTCCTTTGCCTTTACAAATTCCTTAATTTTCACTGATTGATAGTATACAATTATCCCGCCTTTTGGCTGTTATGTTCCATCCGGCAGACTGCCCCGACTACATGGTTTCTTTCACTATTGGCCATATGTTTTAGTTTCAGTGTACTACTTTTTCTTTCCGCTCTCTCTTCGCTGGTCGCTGACACAGAGCACTGCTCCTAGGTCACTTAATCTTCCAGAGCCACTCCCCCAACACCACCTCCCGCCCCTTGCAGCCTGTGCTTTTTGTAATTTTCTTTGCTTGTTTTTTTAAATAGAGCAATGGACTTGAAGGTATTGGAGAACTTCATTTGAGCACGTTACAATACACAACAACATATAATGTTTTTGGTAGGCATGGGGAGATTAAGTGATTTGCCCAGAATCACAGGATGTAAAGCCTACGCCGAGAAGCCAAACCTGGTCCCACAGCTCCCAAGTTGGCAGCTCTGGCCGTTACACCATGTCCACACCATTACACTCTTACTCTGAGCCTTGCTTTCTTCAGTTCTCTGTCGGAGGGCGCTTTAAGCACATCATGCAGAGGTGTAGCAAGGATGCATGTGTTTGCTGGGGGAGGTGTCCGACTCTAAATGTGAACTGACCTTCAGCTCTTGTTACACTTGTTAGCACTGTCTGGGCATAGGTTGCAGCTCATTAGTACCGGTTCAACACCCATATATAGCAATGAGCAACAGAAAGGTGACCAGTTAACCTTTGGGCAGGGCATTCCACTGTGCATCAACACGTCGCTGCGTTTTCAGTAACTTTTGAATTGCTCTGGCTAGAAACCTTTTTTTTTTTTAAATCTGCATATTATGCATATGATGTTTTATGTGGCAAATGTGTCAAATCCATAATTGTGTGAAAAACGCATTTACTGCACACATTACCTTTCTCAATAAACAAGTCATATCATTTTTACAAAGTTTCTGTAACTTTTATTGCACACCTGCTGACCAAGCTAAAATTTAGAACCACAAAAAGTATTAATCACATATGTGAAACATAGAGCATTTACCAATGCTTGTTTTTTTAAACACCCAAAAACACAGATCTGGAGCTTAGCTTCAACCTATTAGTTTTTTTGTCACCAAAAAGGCAAAGCTATTCGCACAGTTCCACGCCACACAATTAAATTCCAGACATTTCCAATCCACACCAAGTAATTCAACACAACACAATTACACAACACATTACATACATCCAATCCACACCACAGAATTCAACATCATGCCACAAAATTCAACAACACACCACATAATTAAACTCCAATACATACCACTCCACAACACAAAATAAACATTTAGCATAATTACACTCTATAACACACGATCCCACTCCACATAAATCCATAACACTCAATACCACTTGATTACTATCCACATATTTCCACTGCACACCATGCCACATAATTCCACCACACAAATCCATTCCACACCACACAATTCCACAACGAACAATTCCAATGCAACTCGCATGATTCCACTACACACCACATACATACGCTTCATAACACATGGGTAAAAGACATGTTCATTTAATGCTAATAGCTCTGTTGCAACCAAATGCGTGACCTATTGCACTTTCAAAGCTTATTTAAAGTGCTACAAAGGTAAATTAGTGTAGGAATAAGCCTAGAGCCAGAGAGGACGAAGACCCCGTCTGTTTCTTCTTGATCACAGAACCTTTATGACTCTATTTGTAAACCATGTATACTCCAAGGTTTGCCAGTTTTCAATTGAATACACCTTATATTCTAGTCATGTTGTAGAATACCATTTAACTAATATCATCTATGTCATCATCATTCCAAGGCAAACTAATGGAAAGAGCAAACCTTGCCCAGAATTCAAAATGTATTGTGGATAACTTCCTACTTCCTGACTCCCAAAAGGGATTCTGTTCTGGAAGAGTCAATGAATCAGCCTTAACCTGTATGTGGGACAACCTTAAACACACAGTAGACCAGAATGGGGTTGCTTGGACCTTTCTGCTGCATTTGATACAGTTAATTGTGTTAGCTTAATACTAAGAGACTCATGGCAAACGACATACAGGGTACTGCTTTTATTTGTTTCTCATCTTAATTACCCAATAGGACAAAAGGGCCCACACTTCTCATTTCTCAACAGAACCTTACAGCAGAAAAGCGCAGTAGCTGCCGGCACGCATCATGGGTGGCGGGGGGTAAGTGGGGGGTTAAGGGGATATAAAAAAAAAAAGAAAAAACTTACCTTACTGCCGCGTCTCTCAGTCGTCTCTCCTCACGTCAGGAATGGAACAGGAAGCAGCTAGGCTCCCCTGACCAATCACAATGCTGTAATGCAGCGTATTCATTGGTAAGCACCCAGGCTCCCCTGACTAATCACAACGCCGCAATGCAAACAAATTCTCTAGGAATTCCTCCTTTCCCTAAAACCTCCACAACAATCTAGGTATCTGGTTGAACTGCTCACTCACCTTGGAAATTCAAGCCAGGAAGCTTGCAGTGAAATGTTATGGCATGCCCTGAAAAATATTAGATATTTTACTTTTTCCCTCTGGAAGGCAAATTGTACAGACGCTTGTTTTGTCAAGCCTTGACAATGGAAACTCCCTCTACCTAGGTTCTCCATGATATGTAATCAAAAGACTACAGATGTAGTGCTGGGAGGCCCATTGGGTAACCATGCACTTTTTAAATTGCCTAGAATAGAGTCTGAGGGGAACTCTAGAGGTTTTTTCCAAGTGAAAGCTGCCATCAGATAAAAATAGGACCCTCAGACTCACTCTTCAGTGCACTCCTGACTCTTTGAAGGACCCTCCAGGAGGACTTCCTTGTACTTGAGAGATTCCTCTGCTACTTGATGGTGGATTTGTACTTCAGAGGACTGCCCTGCTGCTACCAGAGGACTGCCCTCCTGATTGAAGCCTGCCTTGTACCCTCAGAAGACCGCCCTTGTGCTTGAGGCCTGCCTTGCTGGCTGATCCCAGGACTACCATAGTGACTCCAAGGGCTAGTTGCCCTGCCTTTTGTTCTGAGCTACAGGAAAAGAAAAAGCTCAAGCAACCGTGAACTCTGCACATGGACCTTGCTTGAAGTGAGTCCTGCTCTCCACGTGGTGCCCACTTAAGCTTAGAACCTCAGAAGTGGTGCTATAGGTGCCCAAATAGCCAAACACTTTGGACATCGAACTTTTTCCATCAAAAGGAGCTTGCCAATCAGCCCATAGTGCATTGTGGGTTGTCTGACTTCACAGTGACTCACGCACTGCAGCAGCAAACCCTGACCAGCTGCTCCTCTTTAGAAGGGTATCCGTTCTCCTGGAGCTCTCATTGGCTACAGCCTGCAGCTTTGTCCCACCTGAGATTTTTGACTTCCAAAAAAGATACTAAGTCTGAACGTAGAAATCTTCACTGTGACTCCGTCAGGCACCTCCCAGACGATGTTACCTCCTCCTCGAACACCACTGGTTGTCGTGCTTTAACTTTAACTTTATATATATTCAACTGCTGTTACAGGGACGTTATAGCTAGGCTCAGATTTCACTCCTACAAAACCAGTGAAATTCAGCAGTAATAGTTACCTGAGCTAACTATAATGATGGAACAAGGTTTAGTGGAAAAGAGACTTGTTCCGATGCATTCCACTTGTTTAACTTACTAACGAAGTTATTAACAAAAAGTGTTGTGAATAACTAATACGCACCACATGAACATGCAGGTTAGTGAAGCTTGCTTATGTGTGTACTAATACGGATAACAATGAAGATGGACTAAACGGGGAACTGTTGTGCGCATGTGTCAACTACATCTACGTAGTGTGACGTATTGATGCTTGGAGGGAAATTCTGGTGCATGAGCAGAAGACACTAAAATGGAGTCTTGAAGACTCGTGTGCATGGCATCTGCTTAATTGAAACAAAAACAAGCTATTTTACTAATGCTAATACAGGAATATTATTAATAAGTAAAGGGGAATGGAGTAGAGGTGGGAGGTATACAGTGCGACCACTTTATTTGTGAAATTAATATTGGTCTTTCTGACTTTATCACTAATCCGTATTTGGGCCTCTCTCGTATAACTGAATTAGGCTGAGTGATGCGAACTCCGCTCATCCCCACTGAGTGAAGCCATGAAGGCCATGACTGGGCATTTGAAAGAGAGCCAAGATTGAATGCTACACTATGAGAACGGATGGTGAAGAGTTCAACGATGAAGACTTGTATTCAGAATGTTATTAAAATGTTGCAAAGTGAACTAAAAGACGTATGAGAATTACATTTATGAATACAAATTAAGGGGATGGGTTTGTGAACAATAGTAATACTGATTTTAATGACATGTAAGCATAATGTGATGGAGCTTCCTCCCTTGCCTGACCAATCATATTTTGTATTTTTACGATATTGAAACAATAATGGGTGGAACATCCAGAACGAAAGGTATAATTAAGATAGCTTTAGTTAGTCAGAACAGATGATGATGGAGAATGCTGAGGAGAGATGCTGTGAGATGCTGAATCGAATGCAGAACCTGAAGCAGAATCTTCTATCCTAATTTAATTGGGTTAGATCAGAAGATCGTGGTAGAATCTCGAGGAGGAAGAATGTGTCAGAGAGGGGTGCGTCACAATCATCGGTATTTTAGAGAGGTCATCTATTCTGTCCTGGAGTCTTTGTTTCCTGCCCTATCCCGGGGGACCCTCACCAGCCCTTTGGCCAGGGAGTTGGTCATTCACACCATCCTTAGTAACAATATTTTCTTGTAATTTGTTGATGTCCTTTTCTCTCTGTCCTCTCCCTTTCTGAGCATTGATTATTGTATGAGTCCGAAGTATATGCTTGATGTTTATGAATTGAATTTTCTCTCCTATGAATGACGGTGACTGCACTGTATTTTGGAATGGTTCACATGCATTAATTTAGATAAAGACTTAAAACTTTCCTGAGTCTGTAGTTATTTACATTGAATACACATATAGTTAAATTTATGTAATTTTCACCATCAGATAGTTCAATTAATGGTCCATTGACCAGAGTAAAGAACTTTTTGATCAGTGAAAGGTTCGTTAGGAGTATTAAATTACTAATCTTGAACACTGTGGAAACTACAAACTTGACCCCCAGAGGTTTTACGCTCTGTGAGTTTATGGGCCCAGGTGAGTATATGATGGTGGAGTATCTGTTGTTGTTGAACTGCTGTATCAGTTTTCTGGTAGCAGAGCTATGGTTATTATTGACTAGTTTGGTGATAAGTATTGATTATTAATTATCGATTTATGTTTAACAAACGAGTTAGTGTTTTGTTTTATGTTGTCTAGAAGCACAGGTACTGAGGTTGCCTGGGCATCCCAGGAATGGAATAGCTCTGGTGACAGAAGCCATACTGCAGGAGGTTACTCGTCTGTTGTCATAACACTGAGAAGCTACGGAGGGCTGGCAGTGTTGTATTAGGGACTATATCGTGCGAAAGTAGAGTGCGAGTGATAGCAAAAGGGGTTCGCTGGTGAAACTTTGGGCTAATTTCCCAATACGGGTGACACAGAAGAAGTAACAGGGTCTCCTGAGCTTGAATGAAGGGTAAACAGGGGTTTTACTCGAAGTAAAATAATTCTGGAATAAATTGTAATCTATCCTGGTTTAGTGGAACAGACAGAGTAGCAAATGTTTTTAAGTTGTTACTAGCGAATTTTATTAAGAATAGTTAAAGAAAATACGTTTTCGTATTACCTTGTGAAGGGAGGGTCAGTCGCCGGAATTGAACTGACGTCACAAAGAGCCGCGCTGGGATTGGTTGGAACAGGGGGCGTGAGAAGGGAGCAGATTGTAAAGGGAGGGTCAGTAGTGAGGAGCAATACTGACGTCACAAAAAGGCCATGCTAGTATTGGTTAGGCAAGCAGCGCAATCCTGAGCTTTGATTGGTTGCTAAAATAGAAGCTTTATTGCAATTGGTTAAGAACTAAATTGTATGGTGAATTCTGATTTGATTTTTGGTGTGAATCGCGCGAAGATATTATGAGACATAAGTAATATAGTCCGAGGGTTTACGAAAGATTCGTTCATGTATCCTTCGTCAAGAATGTATGGAGAAAAGAGGAAAATGTCTTTAATAAAGAAAATTAAGAATTTCTTTAAGAAAGATGTGTTGACTAGAGAGGGAATTCCTATTCCACCACCAAATACGCCTGCTTCATTTATGATGATGGAAAGAAGATATCATACTTGTGGATGGATGGAGAATTGGATAGAGTATACGAAAGGTGATGGTGTTGTAGCTTTTCCAGAACATGGTACCTTTAATGGGAGAATTCTTCAGAATTTGAGAATGAAGGATTTAGAACCAAGACCTAGGTTGACTCAGTATGAGGACTTGGAAGAATGGGAAACTGAGGCATTTGAACGAGAGAAATTCAGAGGTGGTAAGAAAATTATGTAAGAAAGAAGGGTTATGGTATCAGAAGGTTTATATCCAGTGTTGATGGCTGAAGAGCAGTCTGGAAGCAAGTGTTAGGCGAAAACAAAACACATGAATGTGTCAGGGTATGGAGATTCAGATGATGAATTGTTGGAGGACATTTTAATTAAAAACCCTCCACTGTTTCAAGAGGTGCCTAGTAGAGTTACCCCGAGTGCTCCAGTGTTGGGAACACCATTGGTTCCACAGATTCTTCATGATACATCAAGTATTAGAGTATTGCAAGACAGCAAGAGAGAAGCTTTGAACAAAACTAGAGAAGAGTCAGTACAGAAAATAAGTCAGTTGAACTTGAATACTGAAGCTTTGACAGTACCAGTAACAATCGGTCCTGTGATCCTATTGTATGGAGATATAAATAGTAGTCTGAAATCACAAACGGTAACAGTTCCTTTCAGTAATTCTAGTAAAGAAATAGTGATGTCTAATAATAAAGCTAGTGAGTGTGATTCGGTTATTTCATTAATGGATCTTCCAATTATGGAACCCCTAACTGAGACCCCAAAGAGAGTTACACCTGAAAAGACAAAAGAAAAGGTGTCTACAAGCCCTAGTGGAGCGGGAGGTTCAAAGATGGTTACTCCTGAGGATTAGAGAGATGGGCACAGGGTATAGAAAAACAAAATTCCCAACCAAAGGTTTTAGATATTGCCAGATTGAAATAGGATTTGGAAGAAATGATAGTTGGTAATGTAAGCACAGAAAGATTGAACATTTATAGTGAAGAAGAATTGTTGTTTCTGTGTAAAAGCATAATGAGAAGAGCAAAGATTTTTCATTAGAAGTTAACAGAGGTTGCTTCAAAGATTGGAATATATATAGAGAGATTGACACTGTTGCAGAAACCATAACGAGTGGAGTTTACTGAAAAAGATTTGGAAAGTATAAATACTTCTGGTAAGAGACTGCAGATAAAAGAATTGATGAACATTTTGAGAAAATGGGGAGACATTGATAAATTGAGAACTAGATGGATAAGGAAGAAAGAAGAAGCACAAGCTAAAGAAGCTTTGTCTACATTTCCATAAAGGGAGTCAGAAAAGGTTGAAAGGGTATGTCCAATGAGGGAGGTACCTGGCGGTGGATATGTTCATGTTCCTTGGAGGAGACAGGATATTCTGTCATTTACAAATTATGTTGCCAGGTTTAGAGAGAAACCTGTTGAATGGTACAAGCAAATAGAAAGGTTTGTGAAGGTTTCGAAGGTTTTGTTGAAGAATTTGGATGGTTTATTTGACATATTGGTTCTCGCTGATTTATGGAAAGAGTGTAAGATTACAGTTGATTGGCCAAATGAAGAGTATGCAAGAGATTCCAAAACAGAAGCCCCATCAGAAGAGGTGATGAAGAAGTATCACCAGGTGATTACTTTCTTAAAAGGGAAGATCTCTCCTAAAGAAACTGATTGGGTTAAGATAGGTAGAACAACTCAGGAGCAAAGAGTCCATACATGCGTATTATGAAAGGTTGTTACAGGTCTTTAAGCAGTATAGTGGATTTGAGAACATTGGTGAAAAGTATATGGGAAATTTTGTGTATCAGTTTGTGTATAGTTTGAAACCGGATATTAGTCACATGATTCAGCAGCACATGTTGTGCTGGCAAAGCAAGACCATAAATGTATTTTTGAAATATGCAAAGTATTGCAATGATGCCATTGAGGCAAAACATAGAAAGTTAAAAGAGAAAATGATGTGGGCACAGGTGAAATTGGCAGAATAGCAGGATGCAAAATTAATTTCCCAGACTGATAATGAGTTGAAAGATCAGAATCAAAGTAAAAAGTGTTAAGTGGTGGTAAAGGACAAGGACGTATGAATAGAGAGGAAGCAAGAAAGACATTTCCTTGTCATGCATGCGGAAAGCTTGGACATTGGAAGAACGAGTGTGAGACTTTTCAGAATAATAATGGGGCAAAAAAAATTTAAATCTGCATTCGGGTTGACAGTAGCTGATGATGAGAAGTGAGGAATCAGGCGAGTACCAGCCTGTCAGAATCCTCCCATTGGTGTTGCTTCCGTGAGGCACTGTCAACCTCCCCTCCCCTTTTTTCACAGTTGGATGATAGAGGGAATAGGGGCATAGTCGGTGGACCACGCAGACACACATATGTAGGTGAATAGCACCGCTCTACATTGTAACAAAGTGCAATTCACACAGACATAAGACGTATGTATACCCTCTGTCTGAATAAAATAAAATATAAACTCAAAACTTCCTTTAGCCATAGAGCGCACAAGGGGTAGGCCATTATTGATTGACTGCAGTTTATCCAAAAACAAAGCCATATAATATGAGCCCAGAAGTGAAAGCAGAAATGATTGAGCAAGGAATTCTGAAAGAAATAATAGGCAGCCCTTGTAAATCGCCAATTATGGGACTTAAAAAGCCTAGTGGCAAGTACAGAATAGTACATGATTTACGAAAGATCAATAAGATTGTAGTACCTTGTTGTCCAGTAGTGCGAAATGCAGCAGTGATTCTTTATCAAATACCTTGGAAAGTGGGTTGGTTTACTGTGAATGATTTGTGTCGGGCATTCTTTTCCATTCCTTTACACCTAGAAAGCCAGTATCTGTTCATCTTCCAGTTTGAAGATCGTGTTTTGGCATGGTGCCGAGTTCCTCAAGGGTACACAAAGAGTCCCTTGATTTTTAATCAGATCTTGAAAAAGTGTCTAGAGTCATTATTAATGGCCAAAGAATTTTTTTTGGTTCAGTATATTGATGACCTATTGGTAGCATCAAAAACACGAAAAGATTGTTTCACTGTCACAATTGCATTACTGAACCATTTGGCCGGAGGAGGACACAAGGTGTCTCCAGAGAAATTGCAATTTTGTCAACAAGTTAAGTATTTAGTGCATAAAATAGAAAGAGGAGTTAGAAAAGGGACCCCCGAAAGAAGAAAAATAATCAAGCAGATGCAATTGCCTTAGACGCAAAAGGAGATGAGAATGTTCTTGGGAGTGGTTGGGTCTTGTAGGCAGTGGATAAATAGCTTCTCCCTGCTAGAGAAACCATTGATACAATTGACTCAGAAAAGAGCAAAAGATCTAATTGATTGGAATGTCGAATGTTTGGAAGCATTTGTGAAATTGCGAAATTGTCTGTGCGAGGCAGGTGCCTTAGGCGTGCCTGATTATTCAAAAGAATTTGTGCTGTTTTGTTGTGAAAGAGAAAATTCTGCACTTTCAGTATTAACACAGAGACATGGATTAAGCCGACGTCCAGTGGCGTATTTCTCTGCCACTATGGATCCAGTGGCTTCAGCCTTACCTGGCTGCTTAAAAGAAGTAGCTGCTACTTGTATGAGTCTGGAGCAAAGTGAGTCAATTGTGATGGAACATCCTGTAAAGGTATATGTTCCTTCAGTTAAGATTCTTTTGACAAGAACGCAAACACAGCACCTCACTCCTAGTCGGTTGACTAAGTATGATAGAGTGATTTTGGGAGCTGAGAATGTGACAGTGATAAGATGTACAATAATGAATCCTGCCACATTATTGCCAGATCTATGATGTGAGGAAGTGATAGATGAGTTTGATTATGATTGTTTGGATGTGACTGAATTATGTACTAAGCCCCGTCCTGACATAAATGAAACTCCATTAAAGGAATCGGATCATGAGATGTTCGTGGATGGGTCATGTCTGAGGACAGAAAAAAGAGGTCTAAGTGCTAGATATGATGTATGTAAAATTTCAAGAGTTATTGAAGCATCCTGTTTACCGGGAGTCAAGTCTGCACCAGTAGCAAAATTGGTGGCCTTAACAAAGGCATGCACAATTGGGAAAAATTGGAGAATAACCATATTTACGGATAGTCAATATGGTTTCGGGGTTGTGCACGACTTTGGCAAGCTCTGGACGCAGAGGGGATTTCTGACTTCTTCAGGATCTTCTATCAGAAATAGTAAAGATGTAAAAGATTTGTTGGAAGCATTACAATTGGCAAATAAAATAGCAGTAGTCAAATGTGCTGCACACCAGTCAGGAAATGACTATGTGATGGCGGGCAATAGATATTCCGACCAAATTGCTCAATACTGTGCGAAAAATACAATGGCAATTAACAGAAAAGTGGAAACAGGTGAAACCGGCTGCCAACTTATATTTTTCTTAGTTCCAGAAACATGGAATGAGGTCAGACAGTTGCAGTATGAAGTTGAGGAAAAGGACATCTGGATAAAGTCAGGTTGTACAAAAAGGACAGAAGATGTAGTGTGGGTATACTTAGATGGCAGACTAGTCATGCCAGATTGCTTACTTTCTCAAATGGCAAGATTATACCATGGGACAACACATATTGACAGGGACTCAATGATCAGACTATTCAGACAGAGTTATTTATAATCTGAAGTTTAGGGTAGTTGCAGAGAGCCTTTGCCAAAAATGCTTGATCTGTCAGCAGCAAAACCCAGGTAGAAAGACCGTGGTTAGCTGGGGAAAAATTGGAAAAGCAGACGGACCATTCACCATGCTTCAGTTAGACTTCACTGAGTTGCCTCTGTGCAATGGATTGAAGTATGTACTTGTCATAGTGTGTTTGTTCTCGAGATGGGTAGAGGCATATCCCACAAGAAGAAATGACAGTCTCATAGTTGCTAAATTATTGTTGAGGGAGTTGATACCTCATTTCGGTTTTCCACTTACTTTGGAATCAGATAGAGGATCTAATTTTAACAATTAGATAATTTGATTAATCTGTGCTGCATTTGACATTGAACAGAAACTGCACTGTGCTTATCGTCCAGAGGCTTCTGAAATAGGTGAACAGCTTAACAGCACAATCAAGTCAAGGTTAGGAAAAGTGTGTGCATCCACAATGCTAACATGACCAGATGCCTTGCCTCTTGTATTGATGGGTCTCAGAAGCGTTCCTGACAGGAAAACAGGCTTGAGCCCTCATGAAGTGCCCATGGGAAGGGCAATGAAACAATCCTGGAAATAAATTGATGAGTATAACTGATGATCTGGTATTGCACTATTGCAAAGAATTGGCTGAAATTGTGCGTTCAGTCTCTCATCAGGTTGGAGAAGACGCAGTTGCAAGGCAGCCAGACCAGGCGCATGATTTGAAACCTGGAGACTGGGTGTTAGTGAAGAAACACAAAAGAAATTTGTGTCTATCACCAAGGTGGGATAAACCATGTCAAGTCATACTTGTCACTACCACAGCAGTGAAGTGTGCAGGTTTACCCAACTGGATTCATGCTAACCATACCAGAAGACTTCCGAGCCCATCTGAAGAACAAGAGAAGTAACTGACCAAATCAGCTGAGACACCAGAAGTTAAAGGTTGTTAAGTCGAAGAATCTCAAGTTACAGATTCTGAAAGACAAATAGATGATGAACAACCAAGTACAAGTCAAGAAGACTGGATACCAGGGATCGAAATACCTGAAGTTGTTATCAAAACAAGAAGAAGAAATAAATTAGAGAGGCAGGCAAGTAGACCGGAAAAGACAGGGAAAGAAGAACAGGTTCATTGAGAAATAAACAAAGCTATCGAGACTCCTGAGCAGGGACAGATAGAAGAAGAACAACAAGTTTAGGCAGAAGAAGAACAAACAGAAATATGACCTGAATAGGACCAGATAGGGATAGAAGAACACGTTCAGGCAGAACGAGAACAAATTACAGTAAGACCTGAATAGGACCAGTTAGAAGAACAAAATACAGAAAATATAGAACAAAGACAATCAGAAAGTGAGGGAGAACAAGAGCAGATTGTGCCTAGCCATATTGAAAATAAAAGAAAAGATGGTGAAAGTGCAGTGCAGGACAAAAGAGTTAGCAAAGGAGATAATTGGCCAGTTGGAGTTAAAGATTAAGATACTACCTTAGAAAATCAGGGGAGCAACCAGAGCAAGAAAATGAAGTTTTAAGTCGAACGAGGCCCAAAAATCCAGAAGTAAAACTCAGGCGAAGAAGCCCAAGATTGAGGAACCTGAACAGAAAATATAGGAGCCCTAAGTGGACCTATGTTATTTTAGAAGAATTTGAGATTTTAGATTTAGGTGAGGAGTTAGAGGAAGCTCATGTTGCACAGATTGATGACAACAAACTAAGACCACCTTAGAAATAAAGACAGTGTATTTTGAATAAAGAAAGAAAAGAGAAAATACATTTTCTCAGATCAAAATGGCAGAAATTGAAGTTGCTGCACAACCAAAACGAAGTATTAAACAAAAATGTTTTAAAGTTTTGCTTATGTAGTAGAATTCTATTAGTAGTACTAGTGTGGTTATTTTTAACAGTCGGAGTGGCTTTATTAATGGAAATAGGTAACAAAAATAATACAACTACTAATGAGAAAGTAGATAGAATAAAGGGAACTAAAATTGAAATAGGGGTAGAAGATGAGATAACTATCATCATAATGAATCAGATAATGATTTGTCTTTAAATGTGTTTACTGAGTTGTTATTTCAGTATGTTAATACAATGGAGATTAGTGAATGTTATGTCTGTATGAAGTTACCCTCATCTATGTCAGAAGGGCTGACCTATCACCATATACCTTTAACATATGGTGTATCATGTAGTGTTTTATCAAGTTTATTTTACGTAACAGAGAAACTTCATTATTTTTATTGAAACTTAGATGTAGTATTTTTTGAGGTATACAACCTTTACAACAAAACTTTTACAACGACCTACCATTAATACGCAACTTTTACCACGCAAACTATTACAACGCATTGCTCTGGGGGGCGCTCTAGGATAGGGAATAGGTTAATTTACTATCCAATAACCTTCCCTACTATCCACGGGGACTGGAGTTGGAATAGTAAATTAAACTATTCACTATCCAGCGCCTAAAAGCATTATGCGTTGTAATGGTATGCGTGGTAAAAACCGCGTTGTAAAGGTAGGCGTTGTAAAAGTATGCGTTGTAACGTCATACATCCATTTTTTTAACTACCTATTAGAAAGAATATGAAATCAGTACTTACTAGTAAAGATGCACACTTTATGGGTGAATTTTCAATAAATGTAGCACAGGCAATCAATCAATCAATCAATCAGGAGTTTGTTAAAGCGCAACTACTTACCGGTAAGGGTCTCAAGGCGCTAGGGGTGGGGGGTGCAGGTTCCATTCCATCAAGGAGGGGGTCTGTCGAAGAGCCAGGTTTTGAGGTTTCTTGCGAAGATGGGGAGCGATGTTGTCTGTCTGAGGTGGAGCGGAAGGGCGTTCCATGCTTTGGCCGCGAGGAAGGAGAAGGAGCGGCCTCCTGATCTGGTCTTTCTGGTGCGGGGGACCTCGGCGTAGGAGATCTGGGCTGATCTTAGGGTCCTTTGGGGTGCGTGGAATTTGAGCCGGCTGTTCAAGTATGCTGGTCCGGTGCCGTGGAGGGCCTTGTGTGCGTGGGTGAGCATCTTAAAGGTGATTCTCGCCTCGACGGGGAGCCAGTGGAGTGTGCACAGGTGCTGGGAGATGTGGTAGTGTTTTGGCAGGTTGAGGACCAGTCTTGCGGCGGTGTTCTGGATGTTCTGTAGCTTGCGGATGAGGATTTTGTTTATTCCGGTGTAGAGTGCGTTGCCGTAGTCGAGTCTGCTGGTGACCAGGGCGTGAGTGACTGTCTTTCGATGTTCGAGGGGGATCCATTTGAAGGAGGCGGAGGGTGTGGAAGCAGGAAGATGAGACAGAGTTGATCTGGCGGTGCATTTTGAGCTCGGAGTCCCGGGATGATTCACAGGTTGCGTGCGTGGTCTGTGGGGGTTGGCGGGTTTCTGTGGGCGGTGGGCCACCAGGTGTCGCTCCAGGCGTCGGGGTTTGGGCCCATGATGAGTACTTCTGTTTTGTTGGTGTTTAGTTGTAGGCAGCTGTTTTTCATCCATTTGCCGACGGCTTCCATGCCTTCTCGAAAGTTGCGTCTGGCGGTGTTGGGCTCGTTGGATAGGGAGAGGATGAGCTGGGTGTCGTCTGCGTATGACACGATGTTGAGTCCGTAGGTTCTGACGATGGGGCAAGTGGAGCCATGTAGACGTTGAAGAGCGTCGGGCTGAGGGAGGAGCCCTGGGGGACTCCGCAGGTGGTAGGTGTGGGGTCTGAGATGAAAGGGGGGAGTCTGACCTGTTGCGTCCTGCTGGAGAGGAAGGAGCAGATCCAGTCGAGGGCCTTGTCCTGGATTCCTGCGTTGTAGAGTCTGCGTATTAGGGTGCGGTGGGAGACTGTGTCGAACTCCGCTGATAGGTCTAGGAGGATGAGGGCTACTGTTTCTCCTTTGTCCAGTAGGGTGCGGATGTCGTCTGTTACGGCGAGGAGGGCGGTTTCCGTACTGTGGTTTTTTCTGAAGCCGGATTGGGAGGAGTCGAGGATGTTGTGTTCTTCAATGAATGTGGCGAGTTGGCTGTTGATGGCTTTCTCGATGACTTTCGCTGGGAAAGGGAGCAGGGAGATGGGTCAGTAGTTTTTTAGGTCGGTGGGGTCCACTGAGGGTTTCTTTAGGAGGGGTTGACCTCGGCGTGTTTCCAGTCGTCGGGGAACGAGGCGGTCGCCAGGGAGCGGTTGATAGTGTGGCAGAGCATGGGTGCGATGGTGTCAGCTGTTAAAGATGTGGTGGGGGCAGGGGTCCGTGGGGGCCCCTGAGTGGATTGACTTCATTGTCTTCAGTGTGTCTTTGGTGGTGAGGGCTGTCCAGTCATCAATCGCTGGTTTCCGGGTGTCGGGGTGGTTGGTGAGGATTCAGTGTGTTGGTTGTCTTCGTCAAAGTTGTCGTAGATGCTCTTGATTTTGTGGAGGAAACAGGTGCTTATTTTGTCCCAGAGGTCTTGTGAGGGAGGGATGTCGGTAGACTCGCTGGTGGGTTGGGCGAACTCCTTGATGATGCTGAAGAGTTCCTTGCTGTTGTGTGCGTGGGTGGAGATTCTGTCTTCAATCGCTTTTTTCCTCGTTTCTTTGATGAGTTGATGGTGAGCGTTGGTGGCGGCTCTGAAGTTGTTGTGGGCTTCTGTGGATTTGGCGTTTCTCCAGGCCTTTTTGAGGCGGTGGCATGTGCGCCTGGACTCTTGAAGTTCGGTGGTAAACCATCTGGCTTTCTCGGCACGGGTATTGTTGTTTTTCTTGAGGGGGGCTATGGTGTTGGTGTTGTCCGAGATCCATCTATGCAGGGTTCGGGCTGCGGTGTTGAGGTCGTCGTTTTCCACGATGGTTGGGGTGGAGTTGTTGAGTGAGGAGATGAGCTGGTCATCGGTGATTTTGGTCCAGTTTCTTTGTGGAAGCAGGTGCTGGTGTCTGTGGATGGTGGGTGTTCTGAAGGTGAAGTGGACGCACCGATGGTCGGTCCATGGGAGTTCGGTGGTGTGGCTGAAGGTGATTGAGTTTCCTGTAGTAAAGAGGGGGTCGAGGGTGTGTCCTGCTGAATGTGTGGGCTCGGTCATGATCTGGCAGAGTCCAATGTTGTGGAGGTTGTCCAGGAGGCATGTGGTATTGGGGTCCAGTTGATTGTCGAGGTGGAAGTTGAGGTCTCCCAGCAGGGTGTAGTTGGTGGATGCGATGGCCTGCGGGGAGATAATGTCCGTGATGGAGTTGGCGAAGGGTCCGCGGGGTCCAGGGGGTCGGTAGATGAGGGTTCCTCGGAGGGCGGCAGTGGGGCTGGCCAGTATCTTGAAGTGAAGGTGTTCCATCAGTTCTGTAGACTCGTCAGGGAGTGTGCTCAGGCGGAGGCTGGATTTGTGGACGATGGCGATTCCTCCTCCTGGGTGGTTGGGGCAGTCCTTCCTGTAGATCTTGTATCCTTGGGGGATGGCAATGGCGATGTCCGGTCCCGAGGTGGCGTTGGTCCAGGTTTCGGTGAAGAATGCTACGTCCGGGGTGGTGCTGTCGAGGAGGTCCCAGATTTCTGTGGCGTGTTTGTGGAGGGATCGGACGTTGAGGAGGATGCATTGCAGGGTCTTCGGTTCGGTTGTGTTCGTGAGGGCGGGTTGTGCAGGATCCGTGTTCTTGGCGGTGCTGCAGGTGTACCGGCAGCGGTGACCGCATAGGTGTCGGCTGGTGATGCTAGCTTGCAGTTGTTGTTGCAGCCTGGGTTGAGTGCGTGGAGTGCTTCTGGGTCGTAGCGTTGGCGGGGCGGAGGTCCAGGGTACCTGGTGCTGGTCGCGGACGGGTGGCGGACGGGCGCAGACGTGCTTGCCTTTGACGTGCCTTCGGTGCACCGGCGGCGCACCTGCAGCCCGCGGCCATTGCGCGGCCACGCAGTGGCCGCCATTAAGTAGGGGTTGGGGAGGGCTGGACAGCTGGGAGGCGGGAGCGGGGAGAGGAGCTGGCTTGGGCCGGTCGCACTGGGGGGGGAGGGGCTGCGGGGGCAGCAGCGACGGGGAAAGGTAAAGGGAGGAAAGAAGGGATAAAGAAAAAAGGGAAAATAAGCAGAAATAAGGCACAAAAGAGCAGAGATGCAGAAAAGGGCAGAAAGGTGAAAGATGGAAAGGGTAGAAAAACGAGTGAAAACGAGTGAAGGAGCAGAGGGAGAGAAAGGGAAAATGGGCAGAAATAAGGCACAAAAGAGCAGAGGTGCAGAAAGGTGAAAGATAGAAAGGGTAGAAAAACGAGTGAAAACGAGTGAAGGAGCAGAGGGAGAGAAAGGGAAAATGGGCAGAAATTAGGCACAAAAGAGCAGAGATGCAGAAAGGTGCAGAAAGGTGAAAGATAGAAAGGGTAGAAAAACAAGTGAAGGAGCAGAGTGAGAGAAAGGAGACAGAGGTCCACTGGACCACCAGGGATGAGGCGCAGGGAAACCTGCGGGTGGAAGAGGGCCTCAATCACTAACACTCAAGAGTGCAGGGGCAGGGGCACCTCACTTAATGGTGGAGCTGCGAGGGTGGGAGAGCAATTTCACTGACAATGAGTCAGTGGTCTTGCTCGCCTGTCCCCGCAGTGGCCGCCATTAAGTAGGGGTCGGGGAGAGCTGGACAGCTGGGAGGCGGGAGCGGGGAGAGGAGCTGGATTGGGCCGGTCGCGCTGGGGGGGAGGGGCCGCAGGGGCAGCAGTGGCGGGGAAAGGTAAAGGGTGGAAAGAAGGGATAAAGAAAAAAGGGAAAATAAGCAGAAATAAGGCACAAAAGAGCAGAGATGCAGAAAAGGGCAGAAAGGTGAAAGATGGAAAGGGTAGAAAAACGAGTGAAAACGAGTGAAGGAGCAGAGGGAGAGAAAGGGAAATTGGGCAGAAATAAGGCACAAAAGAGCAGAGGTGCAGAAAGGTGAAAGATAGAAAGGGTAGAAAAATGAGTGAAGGAGCAGAGGGAGAGAAAGGGAAAATGGGCAGAAATAAGGCGCAAAAGAGCAGAGATGCAGAAAAGGGCAGAAAGGTGAAAGATGGAAAGGGTAGAAAAACGAGTGAAGGAGCAGAGTGAGAGAAAAGAGACAGAGGTCCACCACCAGGGATGAGGCGCAGGGATGAGGCAAAGGGGAACCTGCGGGTGGAGGAGGGCCTCGATCACTAACACTCAAGAGTGCAGGTGCAGGGGCACCTCACTTAATGGTGGAGCTGCGAGGGTGGGAGAGCAATTTCACTGACAATGAGTCAGTGGTCTTGCTCGCCTGTCCCCGCAGTGGCCGCCATTAAGTAGGGGTCGGGGAGGGCTGGACAGCTGGGAGGCAGGAGCGGGGAGAGGAGCTGGATTGGGCCGGTCGCGCTGGGGGGGAGGGGCCGCGGGGGCATCAGCAGCGGGGAAAGGTATAGGGAGGAAAGAAGGGATAAAGAAAAAAGGGAAAATAAGCAGAAATAAGGCACAAAAGAGCAGAGATGCAGAAAAGGGCAGAAATGTGAAAGATGGAAAGGGTAGAAAAACGAGTGAAAACGAGTGAAGGAGCAGAGGGAGAGAAAGGGAAAATGGGCAGAGATAAGGCACAAAAGAGCAGAGATGCAGAAAGGTGCAGAAAGGTGAAAGATAGAAAGGGTAGAAAAACGAGTGAAGGACCAGAGTGAGAGAAAGGAGACAGAGGTCCACTGGACCACCAGGGATGAGGCGCAGGGAAACCTGTGGGTGGAGGAGGGCCTCGATCACTAACACTCAAGAGTGCAGGGGCACCTCACTTAATGGTGGAGCTGCGAGGGTGGGAGAGCAATTTCACTGACAATGAGTCAGTGGTCTTGCTCCAGGCACACAAGGATAACCCAACATGTATATTACGTGAAGAAGAAAAAGAGTTTTTGAATTTAGTAGAAGAAAGAAGAACGTATTTAACAAAGAAAGCTGCTGAACAGAACTCTCATGTACCTTCATGGGCTGAGAAAGAAGGAATGTATGCAAAGGGTGAGGCTCATGCTGCAATGTCCCTAGACTTTGGAAAAAGGAAAAATTCTGCCTTCATAGGTTAAAGACAGATTATAATAACATTTTCATTGGTTCCGGTGAATGTGAACACAAATTCCTAATTTTAAGAGGATGGGGACTAAAAGGGGGAACTGATTCTGCATTTCCAGAAGTTTATTGTGTGTGCGGAAATAATGCCTATTATAGGTTACCAGCAAGATGGTATGGTAGTTGTTATTTTGGAATAGTTTTTCCAAAAATCTACCATGTGGACAGAATCAACGGAATCAATGAAATATCTAATAGACTAACACGGATAAGAAGAGCTAGTTTTTCTGAAGTTGTAGGTGATATATTTAGTGCATTGATACCCTCAGTTGGAGTCATTCTAAATTCACGTAAAATTTGCAAATTGTCAATAATAGTCGATCGTCTTTCTACAGACATGGCTGGAGGTTTCTTGATGATTAATACAGAAATGGTTGTGATAAGGTCTATGGTTTTACAAAATCATCTTGCTTGTGATATCTTATTGGCAAAAGAGGGTGGAGTTTGTGATATGTTGAAAATCCAACATTGCTGCACTTATATTCCTGATAAAAGTCAGGAAATTAAAGGGTCAAAACTCCCATGGGGAAAATGCGTTTTGGGCACCCCACTTTTCTTTGCCCCTGTTTGACGGATCACCCTGAAACTTTCAAGACAGCAGCTGACGTGAGTAGCAAACCAGTTTGAAAATTTCGCGAGGATTCGTTAACCAAGGCCAAAGTTATTTACAAAACAAAAATGCCCTTTGTATGGAAACTAGGTCCCAAGTATAACTACCTACTGGGGACCGTCTGTAGGGGATATATATATTTTCATTGCACACTCCTTATATCATTCGTAGGCACCATCGTATTAAAGATATTTTTAGGAACATTTCATTCATATTTTATCAGCTGGGTTTTCTCAATGTATAACTGTTGTGAAGCTGTGTATTGGCTTATATAGAAAAACACATTATCTCATTAGTCAACTTACATGATTAAGTCCTAACTATCTAACATTTCATCAGGCGTACATCTTCTAATCCTCATTATTTTTTTAAACAGACTTTATTGAGTTTTACATGAACCTCCAATTGTAATCAATTCGATGCAATATCACTTAGTCAGGGGTTTCATTCCATAATTTCTTTTACATATTGCATGCAGAAGTGATGTCTTGACAATGGGTACCCTCCCGCTCATCTTTTCTTACAATTGCTACTGCAGTACAATTCTGGTTTTATGCAATTCACAATAGTTAAATCTTATAAAAAGTACCCTATTCTACCCTCCCCATCTATCCCCCTCCCTGCCCTCCCACCTGGCAAGCCACTTTCGTTCAGATTTCCAATCAGCTGTAGGCGGTCTGCCCCCCTTGTTTTCCATACTTCTGAGAGCCAGCACTCTAAGCTCAGCTTCACAGTAGATGGAAGTACGCACATACTGCATTGGTCTAATTAGGGTCAGACTAATTTGCATATAGCCAAGTTCTGAGCTGGGATGGTGCAGTGAGCTAAAAAACGGTGATGGATCAAGCCCTGATCTTTGGACTTTGTAAGAGTGGTCTGCTTAATTCAGAAACTCTGTTCATCACCACCCCCTTTTCTGAATAATTTTTGTCCACCATAAGCGTGGAAGGGTATACTCAGATGTGAGTCCCTTGCTCATTGCACCATCAGGATTCAAGCAAGCCGGGCCGAAGACGGCTGAAATGCCAGGAACCGGTCCCCGGAAGCTTGTTTCCTTCCCAGTATAAGAATTGGCTTGGTAGTTTGGTCTGCCCTGTTCCCATGATGCAATGGCCCAGGGTCCGACTAATTTGCATATAGCCAAGTTCTGAGCTGGGATGGTGCAGTGAGCTAAAAAACGGTGATGGATCAAGCCCTGATCTTTGGACTGGGTAAGAGTGGTCTGCATAATTCAGAAACTCTGTTCATCACCACCCCCTTTTCTGAATAATTTGAATCCTCATAGGCAGTGCAATTGCCACATAAATGTCTGCTCCAAAGTCCACCTAACGGCAAGGCACACTTGCGGACGGGTGCAGTAATAGGGAGGTGGGTCCCTAAAAAGTTTGACGCTCCAGTTCCATAAAAGAAACACACTGCACTCGCGGGGACTCTTGAAGGTGCTTTACTACAAGGACATGTTTCGGTGTTCTGCCTTCCTCAGCTTGTTTCCAAATACAGCACAGCCTTTCATGGTGGCTTTTAAACAGGTGAGTTATCTCCCATTGGATAGCGCAGCTTGAAATCAAAAGAAGAAGGGAACTTGTAAAGCGCAACAAAGCCCAAGGGCATCAAGGCGCTAGACAGATAGTACAGCTGCTTGCGAAATGGAGAGGGGCGGGGCTCAACATACGCCTCTACAAAGAGCCAGGTTTTTAATTGCTTACGAAAGAGAGAGAGTGAAGTTTGGCCTCTTAGCTCAACGGGAGGTGTGTTCCACAATTTAGGGGCAAGGTAGGAGAACGACCTCCCGCCCCATCTGGCTTTAGTAGCTCGGGGAACGGACAGCAGTTTTTTATTAGCGGAGCGTAAGGCTCTGCTAGGGGCAAACAGGGATAGAAGAGACCTGATGTCTTCAGCGCCAGATCCTTGGAGGGCACCATAGGTGAGACACAAGATCTTGAATTTAATCCTGGACTGCATTGGGAGCCAATGCAGGTTTTTCCTGGTTCGGGTGGGGGAGGCCCATCTAGGGGCATCTGCAACAAACCTGGCCATAGCGTTCTGCACGATCTGAAGGTGGTGGACCAGCTTTTTGTTGATGCCTAAATACAGTGCATTGCAATAGTCCAGCCTTGATGCGACAAGGGCCATCGCAACCTGCTTCCTGGATTCTGGAGAGAGATAGTGAGTGATTGTCCTCAGGATTCTGATAGCGCCACAGCAAGTGGAGACAGTTCTACTCACTTGCTTTTCGAACGAGAGCGTGGGGTCCAGCAACACAACCAGATTGCGAGCTGATTGAGAAGGCTGGGGGCAGGCTCCGAGTGAGGGAGGCCACCAGTCACCTGACCAGATGTCCTCTTTGGCCCCAAAAATCAGGACTTCGGTTTTCTCACCGTTTAATTTCAGGAAATTCTGGATCATCCAACAAGAGACTGCTTCCATACATTTCCTGAAATTAAGAGCGGTGATACTCACTGATTTGGAGAGGGAGACCATAATCTGGGTGTCGTCAGCATATGATAGAACTTCCAACCCGAAAGATCTTACTAGCCTGGCCAGGGGGGTCACATAGATGTTGAAAAGTGTGGGGCTCAAGGATGAGCCTTGAGGGACCCCACACTGTACAGGCTTAACGAGGGAGAGGAAGTCACCCAGTTTAACCCTCTGTTCACGTTGGTTGAGAAAGGAGGTTCGGAGACTCAGTGCAGGGCCACCCACTCCTATTTTCCTGAGGCGGCTGACCAAGATGGAAGGGGACAGGGTATCAAAAGCAGCTGTCTGGTCGAGTAGGACCAAGATGGTAGTTTGGCCCTGGTCGACCTTAGCGTGGATGTTATTGGTGACCACAGTTAAGGCGGACTCAGTACTGTGTGCCCTCCGGAAGTCATGCTGAGAGGAATCCAGCAGGGCAGGAGTTAGTCAAGAAGGCACTCAGATGGTGGTTAAGGTGAGCCTCTAACATCTTGGCAGGGGAAGGGAGCAGGGTGATCGGGCAAAAGTTCTTAAGGATCTCAGGATCCAATGTGGCCTTTTTAGCAGGGGCTTAACCACTGCCATTTTCCAAGAAGTGGGAAAAATGCCTTCAGACATAGCTGAGTTCATGACCTCCAACAGTGGGGGCAGCATGACTTCCCTGCACTCCTTAAGAATCTTAAGCGGACAGGGATCCAGATTTTATTTTGTCCAGGAGCACATTAAGCTGTTCGGTAAGGGGAGGGAAATTGGAGCGGGTACTGCCGGGACCCGTAGACTGCCCTGCGGTAGCGGGGGTAGCGGGGGGAACCGCGGTGTCTAAGTCTTGGTTCAGCGATTCTAACACGGTGTAGATATCCACTATCTTGGAATGAAAGAAGGTGGAGACTCGGTCGCACAGTTCCTGGGTCCCCACTATAGGATCAGGTAGCTGGAGGGTGGCCAAAGAATCTATAATCCTGAAGAGCTCCCTAGGGGAATTGAGGGAGGCCGTCAACTTCGCAAAGTGGGCCTTCTTCTCCCCGATCACTGCCGCCTTGTACTCCTTAAGGAGATTTTTGTGTTTTTCCCTCTCCTTAGGGTCCAGTTTAGACCGCCAGCGTCTCTCCTGTTTCCTGCAGCCCTGCCTAAGCAGCCTGAGCGTGTTGGAAAACCAGGGAGCTGAGGGTCTCTTTCTGGCAGAGTAATGTTTTTTAGCAGGGGCCAGAGTATCCACTGCGCTTGAAATAGCATGGGAGAGAGCGAGGGCAGCAGAGTTGGTATCCCTCAACAAAGAGGGCCTAAGGCTGGACCTAAAAGGAGCAAGAGTTTCATTTTTAATCCCTTTATAGTTCCTTTTCAGCTCCCATTTTGTCCCATAAAAGGAGGTTGCCGAGAGGTGATGCAGTGTGAGAACAAGAGGGATGGCCATATGATCTGACTATGAGAGAGGAAGGGGGGAACCAGTTTTTAGAGGACTAAATGACTCAGAACTAATGTTCTCTTTACCATCCAGATGCGTTCTGGGATATAGAGTTCGAGAGTGCTGTTCCCCATCCTCTTTGATGTGTGCTGCTTGTTGGATGCATAATCCCGGATTGCGCTGTTGACCATCACCCTCAGGGGGCTCTCTCGTCCAGCCATGAGGCCTTGAAACACTCGGCGCGGGGCTCAGACACTTATACATCCACTCACTCTTCAAGGCAGATTGCTATAAATATATAATACTTATTTAAATATCTAAGCAAACCACATTCACTGGATGGTGTCATCAGTGATGTCATCAGTGATGTCATTTGAGATGTCATCACTGATGTCACTGACCATGTCATATATGATGTAATATGTGACATCATCAGCAGTGGATTGCGAGCAAACGAGTTATAGTTAGTACAACTAACTATAATGTGGGAATTTCAATGGTTTTGTACGAGTGAAATGTCCAACTAACTATAACACCCCTAAAACCTATGGTTTTTTCAGTGAATTTCTAAGGTTTTTTAAATGGTAATTCCGAACTATAACTTGTCTGAAACCTATGGTTTTTTTCAGTGAATTTCAAAGGTTTTTTAAATGCTAATTCCCAACTATAACCTGTCTGAAAACTATGGTTTTGTCAGTGAATTTCGAAGGTTTTTTAAATGGCAATTCCTACTTATAATGTTGACCACTTTCCCATATTTTCAACAAGTAACCAAATCTACAATGCTACCTAAAAATCAGACAATAGTTCCACTTACCACTAACAAATTAACATCAACATTTAAGTACTGTAAGAATGTTGAATATGTACTGCGCGAATTACATACACCCATGTTTAAAGAGCAATATGTGATAGGGTTTCTAATTATGCCCTTCCAACACCCAACAAAATCAAAATACCCAGCGCCACGATCACCACAACCATACCCAATGAACCCTTCCCCCCTACTACCTCAGAGGCAGCGCAAAACAGTACTACGGACCTTTCCAAAATAATATATCTCCTCAACAGTACACTAGCTCAATCTACAGAGATGTGGTAACCAAGTATGTATAAGGGAAAGAACTCGAACATCAACAATAATGTACACAACGCTAAGACTACCGGTGAAATACTATACACAATTCACTATAGAAATCAAAAACTTTCAGTGTGTACATATACCATTGATACGTGTAGTGTACTGAATAGTGGACGCAACCATATTATCTCAGACACTGGGGAATATTACGGTCATGTACCTGTGTTCATTCCCCTCCTTTGAAACAGAAACGGAGTAGGCTAGTCCAACGTAAACAACATTAACGTAAGACTATAAATAATTAGGCTATGCCTTGGGCGTAGTTCACTTCTGCAAATAGAAGAGACTGTGCCGCAGCGAAGGTCCCCACCCTGTCACGTGGCTGCCGCCATGACACCGTGCTTCCTCGATACAGGCCGATTGCGAACCCAGCGCCACACCACCGCAGACTTATGTCTGTATCACTAGTGCTTTCCGTCGACACTGCGGACAGCAGGGTTCACAACTTGAATCAACTTTGGATCTAAATTTGTCTTCAATGTCTGTGCTGAGAACTGCCTTCAATCTATTCTGCGGTCAGTAAAGTTGACAACTTGATACCAGATGCGCATCAGCACTACAGAAAACATTGAATTTAGTCTTCATTTATTTAAAACAGAGACAATTGCACTATGTCTTCAGATTTTGCTAAAGTTTGAACAGTAGGAAATTCAGTCTTCATTGATTTAATACAAAGACAATTACGGACAGCATGAAAGTTAGCCTTGATTTATGAAAGGAAGAGTCCATTTTATTAATGGATGCCACAAAAAACATTCATCTATGTCTGTACTAAGTACTGCCTTCAAGTGTACACTGCGATCAACAGATTTTACAACTTAATACCAGAAGCGGAGAAGCACTACAGAAAACATTGAATTTAGTCTTGATTTATTTAAAACAGAGACAGTTGCACTATGTCCTCAGATGTTGGTAAAGTTTGAACAGTAGGAAATTCAGCCTTCATGGATTTAATACAGAGACAATTATGAACAGCATGCAAGTTAGCCTTGATTTATGATAGGAAGAGTCAATTTTAATAATGGATGCCCCAAAAAACGTTCATCTATGTCTGTACTAAGTACTGCCTTCAAATGTACACTGCGATCAACAGAGTTCACCACTTGATACCAGAAGCACTGAAGAACTACAATTAACATTGAATTCATTCTCGATTTATTGAAGACAGAGACAATTCTACGGTGTCATCAGATTTTGTTAATGTATGTGTCAAAAAAGCATTTGTCGATGTTTCTGTGGACTCTTGCCAAAATTTACTCTGCCGACAGCAGGGTTCACAACTTGAATTCAACTTTCCATCTACACTATGAACAGTAGGGAATTCAGCCTTGATTTATGTAATGTAGAGACAATTCTATTGTATATGTTCAGATTTGTTTTACATAAGTCACAAAAATCATTTGTCGATATCTGTGCTGACAACTGCCTTCGATCTACATTGTGAGGGCTCACGATTCAGGTGGAATGGCAATTGCACATGACGCATTCCAATAGCCAAGAGACATTGTACCAGTGTGACCCGCCCAAACCACGAATCATCGCAGGGTGTGCACACGCTGAGTTCTTCAGGTACCACTAATTCACTGCACCCCAAGTCCTCTCCACGTGGCCTTATTAAGGCAGAATTCACTAGGCAAAAAACATTACTATCAGTACGGCCTGCCAAGTCCACACTTCATCGCAGGCTCCACAGAACCTTGTTGTTTCAGGTACCACTAACTCAGTGGAAACCAAACTAAGTATAACACCTATCACTCCCTACACAATATCCCTTTAGTATGCTTCCTTCAAAAAAATGTTTATATCACTTATAGATTTAGTTGAATAATAAAATGTACACTGCATACATGTTCGATCTTCCACTTCCACTATAATTGCAGATGATGCACTCCACCCTAAGATGTACACTGTGGACAGCAGGGTTTACAACTTGAATTCACCTTTGCATCTACACTATAGACAGTGGGGAATTCAACCTTGATTTATTTAATGCAGACACAACTATACTGTATGTATTCAGATTTTGTTAAAATAAGTGAAAAAAGCATTGTTCTATAACTGTATTGACTACTAACTTCCATGTACACTGTGCACAGTAGGGTTCACAACTTGAATTTACCTTTTAATCTACACTACAGATAGCATTAATTCAGCCTCAATTTATTTAAATCAGAGAAAAAAATAGTGCTGTTGCACTGCTAGTATGCGCAAGCATCTTCAATCGTTGCATCCTGTGAACTATGATAACAAAGAATGTAGAAGATTGTGGCAAAATGTACCTTCACCACCGGCAATGCCAAGTACCTCTGGGATATCACCTTTAACATCGCCACCAGACATACGTCCCCAATTTGTTAAAGTTAGAATGCACTGCGTGAAGTGTAATCGTTTAATTTATTATGGGGAGCAATCAGTACACGTAGTTTGCACAGCAATTGATTACCATCAATGCCACCATTCTCACCATTCTCGCCGCCAGCCTTACCTGCTGCCTGTAACTGACGCCTGACTTGCAGCGAGGGACAACAGCACCGGGTGTAGTGCGGACTTTGACGCCCAGACACCGCAATTCTACCGCCATTACTGGGGACTACATCCCCCAGCAGTCCACGCAGACCAGTGGGAAATTTAAGTATTACACCTGTTAACACATTTTGACTACCCCTTATTGGATTTGGTCTGATTCACCCAAATAGGAGGCATTTAAGGGAACTGAATAGTTTTTACCTACAAACAACACATTATTTGAGCTGAATTGATAACCAAGGGGCATTTTCCACTCGTGAGGGTGCAATTAACAATAACCTCACCTTGCTCGAGTCTGCTTGCTGGGTTTCCGTCCTCCTTTCCCGCCACGCTACACCACACCAGCCGCCACCGCCAATCAGGCGCCTGGAGGCGCTTCAAAGCACAGCTCAGCCCCGGTGGAGCAGGGGCATTTTCCACTTGTGAGGGGGCAACTAACAATAACCTCACCTTGCTCGAGTCTGTTTGCTGGGTTTCCGTCCTCCTTTCCCGCTGCCGCTACACCATCACAGCGGCCGCAGTGAGAAGCAGGAGGACTACCAGCCCCAGGCTCCCCAGCGGCACCAGCTGCCACCGCCAATCACGCGCCTGGAGGCGCTTCAAAGCACTGCTCAGGCCCCCCGCGTCGCAGGACGCTCGCGGGCATTGCCGGGAGCAGCCTGGGACAAGGGCGGGGTAGTCTGTGGCAGTCCGGGGCAGGAGAAGGCAGGGCTGGGCCACCCCTCTTCCAGTTGTATCCAAAGGTACTGTACATTAGATACCATCAACTACCTGTTCGCTAGTCCTAAGTACTGTAACAATGGGGAAAAGAAAAATCCCTGAGGATACCAGCGAAGCTGTAGGTGTGGTGGCCAAGGGAGGAAAACAAGCTAAGAGACAAAGGTGCAAACCCCCTAGAAATCGATTGCCCCATGCAAGAGGTAATTGTGTAATGGATCGGATTGATGAATTGGTATAAGACTGTTCAGATTTGTTAACAATGGCCCCTAATTCTGGTGAGAGGGCCTCTGTGGGATGTAGTAACATGGGTGTCCAAGAAGGAAGGAGCCAGAAGAGGGGGGCAGCAGTTATTACTGAAATATTTTTAACTAAACCTAATGCAGGGGCTAAATTGGGATTAGCCGAGGGGGTTGAATCTAATTCAGATCAGAACCATCCCACCACAGCTCCTGTTCAGAGTTCTGAAGATCGAGTTGCCTTGGCCTGTAGCAACATGTTTTCTGTTTTAGGTCAAATTGAAAACTGTTATTCTGAAAATGGGCCCGAAGCACTCGTGTGTATCCTCCCTCAACAGACGGCATTTCACATGTGTTTACTGCCTTGGAGGCGTCTCGGCTAGCAGAACCAAATGATAATCCCTTGTTTAAAGTTGTTAAACACCTATGTGATCTGGTGGAAAGTATGCAAGTTAAGATTGATCAATTGACTGTTGTAGTTAACAACTTGAGGGTGGACTCTGGTCAAGGCTCATGTGGCTCTACGGTAATTAAACCCACGGGTTTAAATAATCTAAGTACAGCGGGTTGCACTGGGAACACTCCCTCTCCACTTACCTTACCGAATGTCCATTCAGTTATTAGTTCCTCGTTTAGTGAGGGGGTTAGGGCAAGGAGGAGAGCAACTCAAGTTAAACACAACTCCCTAAGTCATGGAACAGTGCCAGTAATACCACCAAGCAGCGAACCCGGGAATCTGGGGGGCAAGTATACCCCCAGAACAAGACAGACTGAACAGTAAGTCGCAAGTAGCCGCCAGGAAAAAAGATCTGTTCCATCTAGTACCAATGTCCCGTCACACTATCCCCACCTAAGTAAACCTCCATCAGTGTACCTGATTAACATTCCAAAGTTACCTATTGGCAGGGACTACGAATCATCTGAAGCTCTGACCAATAAAGCAATACATTGGATTAGGTATGTAAGGGGATGTAGGTCAGTTATTAGGGAGGATATTTCCCGTGCAGTGAGGCTTACTACCCAGGGTGATGCTTATGACTGTATTGAATTACTTTTCAAAAACCCAATGATAGCTGGAGAACTATTACATTTAGAATTTATATCTTGTTCTCCGGAATATTCTAGGATCCAGATGAGATCAACCCCCCCCCCCCAGAAATGGCTGACTGAAAGTGGTAATCATGATAGGGGCACTCATATGGTAAGCTCGAGATTAGATTGCAATGATTGACTACAGCTGCAAGTCCCTTCAGAAGTACGCAGCGATTTATCTAATGGCGAAAATACTGGGCAGGGTTAAATTAGTGTCCTGGATAACTCTTTTAATACGTCACCTCTGCTGATTTACACATTACCTATGTCTATTACCCCAGACATTGCTGCAGAGGTAGCTCAAAATGATGGTACTGTGCCCACCATCAGCAAATCCGGGACGGTTCTCTCGTGGAACATAGCAGGTTTGAAATCCAAAATAGAATCACCGGAGTGGGCATCATTTATCAGTCAGTACGAAATATGTTTATTCCAGGAAACCTGGTTATTAGATCCACTCCACTTTCCTGGGTATTTGAATTACAGTATTCCAGCAGAGGAGGGAGGGAGAGGCCGCCCATCTGGTGGCTTGTCCATATGGGTCAGAAGGGACCTAGCTGTGATAATCAAAGCCATATCTACTAACCACAGGGATTTGCAGGTTGTAAGACTTGAGTTTTTAAATCAAAAGCCCATCCACATTTAGAATGTATATGCTCGAAGCACCGGGGGGAAGAAATCTGAAGTCTTGTCACTCCTGGAAGATTTGCTTGAATGTCACTCTGTTCATTCAAACTCAACTGTAGGGGGAGATTTTAATGTAACTTTTGAACCTCTTTTAAATAATAATTGGAACATATCGGACGACGAAGACAGGGAGTGGGGGGGTGCCAAAACTCGATCTCGAACCAATCAAAAGATGGTCAGAATTAGGGATTCAAATTAATTCCATTTGTCTTAACAAAGGTGTAAGATCGACCAATGGCAGGACCGTTGGCGATAAGTCCGGGGCAAATACATTTAAGAATGGTCCCCGTGAGAGTAGAATAGATTACATCTTGGTCAGCTTGGGGCTTTGGAGACATCTCCAGGATATGTCAGTTATTGATAGGGTAGAGAGCGATCACAACCCCCTGTGTATGACTCTCACCTACTGGAAATCTCCAGACCATCTAGGAGAGGAGGAGGGTGGCACTCCTTCCATTGATACTGTATTATCAAACGACACACGACACGTCTGCTGGCCCAAAGTTTCGATAAACCAAGAGAAGGTTGATTTTATATCTAGCAAGCTTGCCCAAGCAACACGTGAATTAGAGGTATTACCTAAAGAGGATATATTGCACTCATCAATAGAGGAGGGAACCAGGATGCATGAGGTCTTTTTTGGTGATTTGAAAAGTTTGTTTGTTAGGCCTTGTAAGCAAAACGGTTCCTGCACACCTCAACCACCACGCTGGTATTCAGGGGAATGCAGGCAGGCCCACTTGGATCTGGGCAGAGCAATCAAAAACGGGTCAAGCCAGAACATTCGGCTGGCCAGGATGAAGTATAAAAATGCCGTCTCAAAAGATAAACGCGATTGGGACGAGCAAAGGTGGAATGATCTAAAGGAGGCAGGATCCCATAAAGATTCATGTAGGTTCTGGAATGTCTACAATTGGGGTGTGGAAGGCAATCCAGACAAACCGCAGAATTGGGTCCCCCAGGAAAAATGGGTATCCTATTTCAAGCCACAATACGCGAAGGATGATGTCACAAACCTATCCATAGGGGTACCATTCACACCTTTCGAGGAAGATGCATTTACTCTGAAAGATGTGAATTGTACTTTAGACCTAGTGGTCCCTGGTAGAGCGCCAGGTATTGATGGCATACCATCAGATTTATTTTTGCAGGATAGAGATTCATGGGGCCCTTACATACTCCTTCTGTCAAACATAGTTGTGAGGGGAGTTCCTATACCCCATTCATGGAATGGGGCTGAAATCATACCTGTATTTAAAAAAGGAGACAAATCCCAGCCCGGAAACTATCGCCCGATCGACACCTCCCAAAAAATATTTGGCAGGCTGATCCTTAATGAAGTACTGGTGTGGGAACGGAACCATAACATCTTGTCCCATCTGCAGGCAGATTTCAGAACCTCCATTAGCACAGTCGATCAGGTATTGGATTTTACTATGCTGTACTGGAAGACTGTGGTAATAAGACGTGGCAGCTTATATTCTGCATTCATAGATTTAAGAGCGGCATTCGATCTGGTCCCTTGCTCTATCCTGTGGAATGTCCTCAAAGATATGGGTCTGCCCGGGCCCCTCCTCTTGTTAGTCAAAAAACTTCATGAGCAGAATTATGTTCAGATCAGGTGGGGAAGCCCTGGTAATGTCACTACCCAGTTTCCAGTTGAAACCAGAGTGCGCCAAGGCTGTTTTCTGGCGCCAACTTTATTTTCTTTATATATTAATGATGTGGCCAGAATATTAATTGACTCAAATGTTGACGCACCTATCCTTGCAGGAGCAAAAGTCCCCATTTTATTGTTTGCCGACGACTGTCTTATAGTAGCAAAAACCCCAAGAGGATTGCAGAAGGCTTTGCTGCTTTTTGAAGAATTCTGCTCCGCTCGTGGTTTAGAAGTTAATGTACTTAAATCAAAGTTTATGTCTTTTAATGCTTCAAAAACTTTTAAGGGTACTGTTACCATGAATAAGCGTCCCCTGGAGAGGGTCCAGGCTTTTAGTTATCTGGGGGTCTGTATCCAGCACGATCTATGCTGGAACCAGCAGATCGAGCTGGCTACTCTGAAACACCAGCAGCTTACAGGAGCCCTGAGTCTGGAACACTCCAGGTCCCTTACCAAGCCGATAGTCCCCGTACTAACGATTTACAATGGTAAAGTGGTTAGTTCCACCCTTTATGGAGTAGAAATTTGGGGATCTAAGAACCTCAGGGGGATGTCAGTTTCAGAAAATTCGTTTTTAAGGAATTTAATAAAATTACCCCAGAGCATTCCCCTGAATACCCTTTTTCTTGATTTGGGATTGTCCCCAATAGTTCTTATTGCATCCCTCTGCCCAGTTTTATACTGGAGGCGGATCTGGACTATGCCCGAATTGGAAACATACACTAGGAGATTGCTGGACATAATTAGAAATGACACGTCATATAAAATCAAGTGGCTAGCGCACATCCGGGGTGTTCTGAGTGAGCTGGGCTTAAGGGAACTGTGGGAGGACCCGGCAAATGCCAGGTTTCCCCCAAAGAAAACTCTCAAGCACCTGTTTTGGAAGTCTGTGGCTTCTAAAACCTTTAAGAAAACTGCTCCGTGCTGTTTGACTGGCATGTTTATGGACATCAAAGAGGGGCCAAACTTGGAAGCTTTCTGGGATGTCATCGCAAAACCCTCTAGATCGCAAACTTTACTTCCAACTGAGAATTGGGAGTCTACCTGTAAGGGCATTCACTAATAGCTGGTCTAGGGGGGCCAAAGCCGCTTGTCCAGCCTGCCCGGCACTTTCGGAATCCATTGGCCACTTATTGTTCGAATGCCCTGTGTATGAGGCTCCCCGCCGGATCTGGCTACGCCCAATGTGTAGGCTATTGGGCACTAGCAGTGGATTGGCTGCAGTCAGAATAATTCGTACCTGTACAAATATGACTGTGTATGTAGCTGTGGCAAAATTCCTGGGGTGGGCATGGATTATTAGAAGTAGACTGTTATCAGATACATTTTTATACTATGGGTGATAAAATTTCCCTGCCTAAATAATGTGTAATAGTACCCTTGATTGCATACTAGTAGTGGTTTTATGAATTTTTATGACTATGCAATTTTAAGAGTATTTATTTATTTTATATATATATTTCATATGTACTGTACGCTTTTATGACAATCGTCAAATAAAGCTTGCTTGACTTGACTTAATTACCATCAATGGTAGTTCCCCCCTCAAAGTTCATATAGTCCAGTATGCAACAATGAATGATTTCAGTACAGCCCGCTCAGGCCACGCATCATCGCAGGGTGAGCACACGATAAACACCAGACGTACCACTAACTCAGTACACCGTAAATAATCGCCACGTGCCCTTGCTAAGGCAAAATTCAATAGTCAAAACACATTTTTACCAGTGCGATCTGCCTGGACCACGCATCCTTGCAGGCTCCACACAAACTTCCCCTACCTCAGTGCACCACAACTCACTAACTCTTTACGATAGAATCTTCTGTGTATTATTTCACATACAACGCTACTACCTTTGTACAGCAGAAGTCATAAACCGTTTATGATTAAATATCTGTATATGGTATCATGATTACTAATCTACTTGTTACCAACAACAACGTAATAAAATGGAGTCGAGCACACGTGCCCGTACCCACTTCAACTATCTATCTGTGTCTGTGTATTTATTGTGTTTGTAAAATGCTTCTCCTCCGCCCTACCACATTATATTGTACTATAAATAGTGTATGCAACCATCTTACCTGTGACAGTTAGGGGCTGATTATGATAGTGGTTTTTCCGCATCCTCCGGGCCGGCGGAAGCCACCGCCGGCCCGGAGGATGAGGGAAAACCGCTGCGGAGCCTACAAAGACCCACCGCCAAATTAGAATGGCTGGTGGGTCTGGAATTCCGTCCGCAGCTTCTCCGCCGCGGTCGCCTTCCGACCGCGGCGGAAAAGCTCTAACATGGCTGGCGGTGTCTATCAGACACCGCCAGCCATATTAGGATGGTGGTGAATACATGCTTTTCCACGGCAGCTTTTCCGCCGTGGAAAAGCATACGGACTTTCACTTCGGGGGCCCGTATCGAGTCCCCTGGGTGAAAGGGGCGTGGGGGGTGCACATGGGGGGTACCTATGGTACCCCCCTGCATTTGTATGCAGAAATCGGCAGGCACCGCACGGTGCCTGCCGCTTTCTGCATACAAATGCAATGTATGCATTTTTACCATTGCTGCGGGTGCAGCTTGAAGCCGCACCCACCGCAATGGTAAAAATAGACGATGTGACCGCCAGGGTGGCGGTCACATCCTAATTTCGCAGGAGGGAACTCCGCAGGCCATGCGGAGGTTCCCTCCTACTCTAGGGTCGCGGAGGGACGCAAGTCCGTCCGCGATCCTAATGGGCCCCTAGTGTGGGCTATTCCTCCTTTTAAAAAAGAAAAACAAAAACATATTTATATAGCGGAAAATCAACCCAAAACTATATCACCTATTACATGAGCACCGTATTTACAATACATTTTCAGGCACACGTACATTACGTCATTACTCTACAATAACAGGATGTGGACACAACTCCGAGACTCGAACAATGATTTCCAGCCCCAAGTTCTACAGTGAACCAGAATAACCACATAAGTATATATATTAGCGGCCCTTCATGAGCCAAAAACTACAACTTAGACCTTTCACAGCCCTGTATTACTACAGCTACAACACTCCACTGAATGTACAACAAAAATTCATAATCGCAGAAATGCGTCAAGTCCACCATCTTTTATGTGTGCAACTATGAACGAATATAGAGTCAGTGATAGCCCGTACCTTCCATGTTGGCTAAGTTGTGGACTTTACAGATATAATGACACATTTGTTTTTAAGACCCGGGTGACGTCAGCACTAAAAAACAGACACCCGTATCACTTGATTTCTCATATAGCTCATGACGGGACCACGCCCATAGCTCCGGAATCATGGTTCAGAGCCTCGTGCAGCACTGGCACACGTCAGGCCAGCCCACTCCACTTACGATTCCAGGAAAACACAACAACAAAACATTGCCCAGATTTAATTGTAGTGATTTCTTAGTTCCAGGTCTAGTTGCCAGAACGGCACACACACACTCCCTCATGGCTGGTAAACACCCACACCACACCCATCCAGAGCATCCGTCACTACACATGTGACCGTACCAATAAAAACAGACTGGGAGCACGTGCTCTACGCCATTTTAGAGTTGCTCCCATCCCAAACGCTGTGATGGCCCGTCCTAGTGGTTCAAACGCCTCATGTAGACCCGAACCACCGAGTAGGGGGACCCACCACTACATGTGTGGCCTCTTTGGTCACTGAGTTAGTGGTATCAGAAGCACTGAGCGGGAAAGGAACCTGCGATGATGATGGGAGCACGAGTATGTAGTTAGCCATACCGATAGCAAGACTCAGCACCATATATGAGACTTCTTAGTGGCAGATCGGGACTACATGATGCAGAAGGTGTCCTGTCCACGAAAAGGAGAGCAGTGAGGCCTGGGTGCGCATCTGAGGGAGTCACAGGGCTTTAGCAGATTGGATACAAAAAATGACGCAGCGATTAAGACACACGCAGTCCTATATAGTGTATCAAATTACATGTAGATTTTTTTTCCAATAGCAGGAACGTTTTTATAATTGCTCAAACGTACGGAATATAAACTATACAAATAGTTATTTTAAATGTGAGAGGGAACGTGTGTGAAATGCCGATGTTATTCAACTTCACATTAAGATAGTAACAATTACGAAGTATAACATCTTTCTTTTACTATCTTTTAGATGTAAAACTTCAGGGTGCATTATGTCCCAGCAGGTGGTGAAAATCACACTGGTGACAGAAAGTTGGGCTGCAAATATTCTTTGCAGTCACTCTCTCACTTCCTCTCTCCTTTGATAAAAAATTACGCACAATGTTAACTTCCTTTGTATCTTAAAGGTTGTGTTTCACAAATTGGCGTCCCCCCAACACCTCTAAAACCCAACGTTCGAAGATTCTGCCATGATCCGTGGCCATCGAACAACGTTTGAGAAGGCTGCTATGACACGTGGTGCACCCTCTTTGAATCACGCCAATGTCACAGGTGAGCAAAAAAGCTTTTTTCCGAAACAACTACAAGTCATCTGTGAAAGGAGAGAGTGGGTATTGGGCAGCAGCTTCACTGCGTAGGAATGTACAATAACCTTACGCCACTTTTGTATGTACTATACTATGACTAACTCTATTTCAGATCACTAAACTGGAGGGTGCACTATGAACCAGCACGTACTTGGACACACAACCAAGGCAAAAGGTGAGCTACGAGTATTTTTTCCACTATTAACTGCTCCATCTATAACTTTCACTCTCTCACAGTTTTAATGTAGTTTTCTCTATCTTTCTCTCACATCATTTCTCTTTCTCTTTTAAAGTTATGGACGCTGCTGTCCACTCTGACGTGTAGAACCAAAGCTGAGTTCAAGTTGCGAACTCTGTGGTCACAGTGTTTACACAAGGTAAGCAGAGCGACCAAGATATAAAATGCCTCCGATAAAATGCATTACAAATGAAAGACCTTATTTACAAGCCCCTTGCACCACTTTTGCATCACTTTCAACATGAGAAAAGTAACACAAAACTGGCACAAGAGTCTTGCAAACAAGCCCTAAAGAATATTGTCCTGCATAATGACTTGATCTCTCACCTAATTCTGTCTCATCTCTGAATCATTTTAAAGACCTGTTGATCTGTAATGTAAATCCAATGCAGTAGGCACTTCCATACAGACACCGCTTGAACGCAAGCCTAGAAGACAAGTGAAATGTATCAGGCACACTGCACACGTTAAAAGAAGGAAATATCTTCAACTGTTGATTTGACTTGTGTAATGTTTGACCTCATTTAGTCACATCAATCAAATTTTAAACCCTAATTTTCTTTTTTGTTTTGCAGATTACCTACAGTACTTCTATTGGAGTCCATATCACATTTTGTTTATTATATTGTTTTGTTAAAGTTATGTTTCTAGTTATTTATTGTATTGTTATATTTAAATTATGTTTCCAGTTATTTATTGTTTTAATAAAAGTTAATGAAAAAAATAAAGTATATACTTCTTTTTTTTGTGGGGGGTAGCGGTCCCCAATAGAAATTGTATCTATAATTTGAAGTATAATTCTGAGGCTAACTCTTTAACAGATCTTTACCAGAGTCTATATCTATGACTAACTGTTCCTACAGAAAAGTTTAAAAACTCCAGCACAGTAACTTTTTTCCATTACCAACATAGTGTGGTGAACTTCTAACCTCTGTGCTCATTTAAGTGTTCCATGAACTGTTACTATGGTAACCGGCAGAAAGCCGTCTGGGGATAGAGTTGAAAGGCACTGGCTGTACAAAAACCATTATATTAATCCTGGATCCTCTACAAGACCAAAAAGGAAAGCAAAGTAAAACAAAACACTGTGTACTAGATTTACAACCCCCTTGACCACTTTTGTGTACAAGACCCCCTACAAAATTAGAAGTGTGTGGGCCTCAACGACCCCCCTCAAGCCCCGGGAACCACCACCCCGGTCATTTGTGTATTGTGAGAGACAGACTGAGTGACCCTATGCCTAGAGCCCTCAAGAGCATTGGAAACCGCAACCCTGACGGCCGGCTCATGCAGTCTCCCAGGGTGCCTACCCCCGGGACACTGCTGTTTGCTTTGAGAGGGCGGGAGTCTCAAGGCTCCCGCCCTCCCATGGCAAACTTAGTTTACAGTTTGAAAGACAGAGCAGAGAAATCTGTTCTAATTTTCAAAATAAAAAGCAGATTGCATTTCCACATACAAGTTAGCATCTCCCCTTGCGGAAAAGCAATGCTGACTCCCGAAGAACGAGGGAAGCCGGCGGGACCGTGGGGGCATTGTAGCTCCCCTCTAGGTCCCCAAAATTTTTTTTAAGACCCGGGGGGATAGGGTCCCCGGAGATATTAGAAATTACTGATGGGGGCTATTTTTTTTACTGTAAAATTTCAAGTCGCGCATCCAACGCAGCGCTCAGCACAACTCATAATCTGTAGGGAGCGCGACTCCAGCATCTTTGATGCACAACTTTTACGCGTTTGGGAGTCGGCATTACTTTTCCACATCACGAGCTACTAACATACAACTCCCCATGTGGAAAAGCAATCTGATTTTGATTTTGAAAGAGAGAACAGATTTCCTTGCTATGGGAGAGCGGGATGGACACCCCGGAACACTGCAGGAACCGGCCCTCCCACAATACATATAGCCCCGGGAGTGGTGGTCCCCGGGGCTTTGGAGACCTTACAGCCCCCCTCCCTAGCCATACTTTTTTTGTAGCCCCGGTGGGTAACGGGGCCCTCGAGTGCTCCAGGAGGGGAGCCATGTAGTCCCCCTCCCACAATATATAAACCCCCGTAGGGTGATGGTCCCCGCAGCTTTCAGGACCTTCGACCCCTCCCCCCACCATTTTTTTCTTTTTAGCCCCAGGCGCTTACGATCCCTGAGGCTGGGGGCCACCCTGGGCCCCACATAAAATTTAATAATTTTGCCCCTGGTATTTAACCCCACGGATACGAATTATAAAGAAAACCTCCTTTTTTGCTTTATTTATTTTAGGGCACAGTCCATGCACACTACACGCATCCCGGTTTAAAAAAAAAAAAATGCGGGCCCTGGGGTCCTTCCGGGACCCCCTAAGAAGGTCTAGAGGGTACAATTATTTCTACCCTGCCCCCTTTCTTCTTTTTGAACACATATTCCACTGACTTCCTCAGCCTCGCTTCTACCGAGGCACAAAATGGCTGCCAACAGTTCCCGGTTTCGAATGTTTACAACCGCTTGACAGCCAATTAGCATTGAGCGCATGATCGGGACGGTGCGCTTATGCTACGATGCCAATCCTCGCACAATCCGCGGATCCACCGCGCCCATAGATATTTATGTACTTTTAAATGTAATTTTCTCAGAAACTACTGAACAGATTACAGCAAAAGGCATGAGTCTGAACTGAGGACTACCTCTCTGGCAAATTTGGTGTAATTCTGTTCAGCCGTTCGAGCTGTAGCCGTGGCTAAAGGACCTATAGGAAATTGCATTGGGACCCACCTTTTTTCTCGGCCTCTGCTCGACCAATCACCCCTAAACTTTCTGGAAAGGAGCAGAACTAAGCTGGCCAAAAGTTTGGATAATTTCACGCACATTCATCGACCGGGGCCAAAGTTATTCCAAATAGAAAGTTGCGGATTTCCTATGGATAATAGGTCCTAACTATAACTATCTCCTGGTGACCGCCAGTAGATAACATATATATATATATATATATATATATATTTATTATTATTGGTAACATTGGACGTAAGGTTACTCTATACATCTATAAGGCACAGAGATGGGCTACGGGCTTCTGAATACTTCTTGAGCACTAGACCAATGGAATATGCTCAACAAACCAGAATGTTACTTGACATGCTGTCCTTTCGCCTGGAAAATAATCACTTCCTTTTTAATGGTCAATTTTGTCAGCAGGTGCAGGGAGTGGCTATGGGGTCCAGTTTCTCCCCCAGCTATGCCGGTTTGTTTATGGGCTGGTGGGAGGAACTGGTCCTTAGGCGAAACTATGATCATATTTGCACTGAACATATAGTATCCTGGTTGCGTTTTATTGATGACCTTTTTATTGTATGGCGTGGGACAGAGGAGAGTGTGTTATAGTTGTTTGATGAAATTAATCAGAATGATCTTAATCTACATTTTACTTTTAACAAGAGCACGCCCTCCGTGACATTTTTAGATGTACAGGTTTTAATTCAAAACAACGTCTTAACAACTACCCTTTTTAGAAAACCCACAGCAGGTAATACATTGCTTCACGCAACTAGTGCGCACCCCCCCATTTAATAAGGAGTATACCTTATGGGGAGATGCTTTGCATCCGACATATATGCAGTGACCCATTGGATGCAAAGGAGAAGCAGCAGGAGAGCTGTGCCAGGTTTCTAGACAGAGGGTACAGTCACAGAGTAGTGGAAGCCGCTATGAAAAAATCCCAACTATAATCAAGAAAGGAGCTTCTTATGTGCAAGGCTAAGAAAACTCAGGGGGATGAAAAGAAAAAGGCTGAGCCGGTCCGACTGATCTTGACATATTCCAAACAAGAGAAAGAACTGAGGAGCATAATAAGACAAAACTGGCACTTTATCCAGGATGAACCTGTGATTGGTGACCTGATGCCCTCCAACCCTGAAATAGCTTTCCGTAGATCTATGAGCATGGGTAATATGTTGGCAGGAAACAGTCAGGAAAGCTTCAAGAAAGATAACTGGCTACCTTCTAGAAAGGGTTTCTATAAATGTCTGACATGCAGAGCTTGCCAGTTTGGCACCAATACCAAAAGCTATGGAGCAGCATTTTCCGGGGCAAATAGAGAAATAAAGCAACATCTCACTTGCAAAACAGAGTATTGCGTGTATGTCCTGGAGTGCGAGTGACATCTAAAGTATATAGGTAGCACCAAACTGGCTGTACACAAACGAATTCTACAGATTTTAAGGGCAATCACAAATAAAGATCAAAATTATCCTGTTGCAAGACACTTCCAGCCGGTACATGATAGCAACCCCAAATTCCTATGATATAATGCTATAGAGTCCATACCAATGACAAAGAGAGGAGGGAATAGAGAAGCAAAGCTTAGGCGAACAGAAACAAGCTATATATTAGAGTTCGACTCAAAGTGGCCTGGGGGTTTGAATGCGACAGCGGATCTTTATACATTCTTGTGATGAAAATTTGGATGTGTATTAAAATTCGAGAATAGACCAATTATCTATGCTTATATCTGTATATTTTTCATATTTGAAGTAAAATTATTGCTATGTATTAGATCAGCTGAACCTCTGAAAAATAGCAAATGTTAACCTGTTGTTGGTGAAAAGGTTCATGAGTATAATGTGAATCCTTTTAGCAAATATGCTATGTTAACATGGTTTTTAGCGATTGGTTTTAAGACATTTGGGTAGTTTTTATTTAGGTGTCTTTTTACTGATTGTTTTTAAGAATGTCACAGGATGTCTTATTTATATATAAGGGTTTTTATATTGGCTTAGTGACTTTGCACACTCTGCTACCAATTTTAGTCAGCGTATTTGCACAATAAATTGGTACATAGGAACTGTTTACTACAAGTATTGAATCTCAATTACGTTGTTATTTGCACTCTGAAAGCACAAGTCACTTTATTTCAAAGTACTGAGGCATATGTCACTTTTATTCATAGTATTGTAGCACCATATCACTTTATTTTGTAATGAGTTTTGAATTGCAATTTTTTCTGGAATATAGTACTGTAGCATCATAGCACTTTATATTTCAATGAATTTTAAAATAGATTTTTTTCTGGAAATCTACAAGAAGTATTTTATAGATCATTGGTGCAATACATTTAAAACTATGATATGATTATTGCTGGGGAAATACCATTTAAGTGACTGTGAATGCTCTATGTTTTGTCATATATGTTATAGTTTATCACATGTAGAGGTGAGCACTTTATTAAGCAAGAATCCTCAGTGCATCATATGAGTTGGACATTTAATGGGCAATATGTAAAAGCATTTACGCAAAACGTTTTTGTCTTAGGTTGCCTAAAAATGCAGAAAAAGATTTTCTAATTAGGGCAAAGTAATTATTGTATGCATTTAGGCAGTTATTTACAAAAAACCCTAAAGACAGTTTTTGGCTAAAATAACAAAAGGCATTGTGAATGTATTGAAACATAAAAGTAACTTGTCTATGGAAAAATGTGATGCACTTGCACTTTAAATTTGGGGCAGTCATTGCGCATGATCAGGTGATCAAGGCCGCTTGGATGGCCAAAACGCATCTTGACAGAATGTGAGGAGAAAATAAAATAATGCTGAAATCCAGAGTTGGTCTACGCCCGTGATTCCGCGTTCAGGCGGTGTTTTCGCGAGTTGCAGTTGATATATATAAATATATTTTCAAACAGCAACTCCGGCTACTTCCACCACAGATCGGCGGCGAGGACAGAGAAACGGACCACTTCTGTAGGCAAGATGATTATTTAACCCTTTTCATCCAAAACAGCAGTGGCAGATGACGAGTTTCGGGCTCGAGAGCCCTTGATCACATAAGAGACTGCATGGAGAATTACCATTTTTAAATGCCGCTTAATATCCCCCCTCATCACATGGTCTATTCTGTGGTGATAGAACTAGAAAACATACTTGCAATGATTCTCCTTAAAATCAGTGAGTTACCTGCGCAATTGTAATTACAATTCCACAATATAACAGTCATACATTTATAATAATGTCAATTTCCTGTAGTGTGGCATATGTTTAAAAAAAAAATGAGACAGTTTGTGTCCTTTTAAAACCACCTAATTTCATAATTTATCTGACAGCATAATATATATATATATTATGCAAGGTCTGTCAGATTGCCAAACCAACAAAACAGGTACAAATGTCTAACAAAAAACATTGGGAGATAAAAGAACTCATCACTTGCAAAACAACACACGTTGTATATGTCGTCGAATGTCCATGCCCCATGAGGTATGTGGGCAGCACAGTGTGCGAATTAAAAAAACGCATCCTAGAGCACGTTCGAGCGACCATTCACAAGGACAAGGCTAATGCAATAGCTAAACACATGGAACTATACCATCGAAGTGACTGGAGCCAATTGAAATTCTTTGGTCTCGAAAGTGTCCCCAAAAAAAAGAAGGAGGGGGAGACAGGGAAAGGCTCCTGAGACAAAAAGAATCACGCCATATCCTAAACCTAAGAACCCTAACGCCCTATGGGCTGAACCAGTCGGAAGAACTATATGTACATTTATGAGGACTTCGCTTTGATAAATTGTTTGTTGCCCAATACACTTTTACAATACCAGTACTGGGTATGATACACAAATTGTAAAAATGAGATGATGGAGATATACATTTTCTTGCAGCACGGTAAATAGTGTTTGGATGTTATACTGTTACACGGGTAACCGAAGGAAGTTGGCAAGCTATGTATTCAGTAATGCTGAACAGCCCTAATAACAAAGTATTCCCACTTGAGGGAAACAATTGTCTAGTTTAAAATAACTAGGGATACCCGTGTCACCAAAGTCTGAACTGACAGTGTTAGGAAACATGCACAAGAGTGTAAGCAATGTCATCCCACCAGAGGGAAACCATTAGTAGATAACATCCCCAGGTTTACTAGTTGCAACCTGAACACGAAAAATCGTATATCAGTGAGTAATAGATGGGAAAATCACAATTATAATCTTGTCCCACTAGAGGGAATCTCTCATTTTCTCATGTGCTCTATACTTTTGACTAATCCATTGTCATTTGTAAGTGTAAAATGTGGAATATTGGGCAAAATGTAGAAAGTAACATTCAATTAAATGCAAAAAAACTACATGTCCCATAAAACAATGAGGCACTGGCAAACCCCAAACAGGAAGTGATGTATTGTATACAATTCAAGTATATCAGGGAGGGGGAGCCAAGTGAACGGTTGATCGTGAGCAAGGTATTTGTAATACCGAAACGCGTAGATCGTAACATCTGCCTGAGTCTGTGGAATGTAATGGAAAAATAAAAAAAATTGCAAAATCGACCTGTGGAGTGCGACCCAATTTGTTCCTTTGAGAAGGAATAGTGGCAAATATATATAGTGTCACCCCACGCAGCTTCTCCTTCCCCGGGATGCACCACATGGCGGCATTATGGGACTTGCAGTCCGTATTCACAGGACTACACAGGAGAGCCCTATCAGATCAGGGGGCGGAGCAAGGTGTTTAAATCTCCACCAAGGCAGGGTTGCCTACGCCACAGCACATGAAGCATTTGGAGAGGAGCGCTGACGAAGGCCGACACGCCGAAATGCATTCGCTGAGAGACTTTTCTTCAATAAAGTGCTTCTTTGGATTCTCCACATGGGTCGCTACTTCTTTCTTTGGGAGGAGTTTACTGCCATATACTCATGCGAACAGCCAAGTCGCATTCAAGTGAACCCACGCAGCACAAGAGGTCAGGACGTCTTGGCAGGCTCGTCTGAGCAGTTCTTACATTTGGATTGTGATAGCAATCTCGTCCTGAACCCACCACGACGCCTGGGGGACACAGCGGTGAGGAGGTAATTTTACTTCCACTTTGGGTGACCGGGTTTCCTGCGCCAACCCCCGTGAAAGGCTCCAGGCGAAAGGGTGCAGCGGTATATGCGGGGGATTCGAGGGGGCACTGGACTGTTGAATTGCCTCACCTCCCAACTCACTTTGACGCTGTGCCTGCTTTGACGACCACTCCGTCAGTGTCACCCCACGCAGCTTCTCCTTCCCCGGGATGCACCACATGGCGGCATTATGGGACTTGCAGTCCGTATTCACAGGACTACACAGGAGAGCCCTATCAGATCAGGGGGCGGAGCAAGGTGTTTAAATCTCCACCAAGGCAGGGTTGCCTACGCCACAGCACATGAAGCATTTGGAGAGGAGCGCTGACGAAGGCCGACACGCCGAAATGCATTCGCTGAGAGACTTTTCCTCAATAAAGTGCTTCTTTGGATTCTCCACATGGGTCGCTACTTCTTTCTTTGGGAGGAGTTTACTGCCATATATATATATATATATATATATACAAAATCGCCGCTTTGTAGTGCCACTGGTAGGCAAAGACGAGAAGTGGACCCAGATGTCTGTGCCAATCAGGATTTCTTTATTGGTCGACCAGCCTGTCCGCCATGACGCGATTCGACCCCCAATATGGGTCTTGTTCAGATGACACATTGTCATAGAAGGGGAGGCATCTTAAGGTACATATACAGGAAATGACGCATTGCCGAATCCATCATAAACAGTAAAGAGTTACTATAAACAATGTAATGCAATGGAACTGTGCAAAATAGGCTTATATCAGTGCAAGGTTTTTGATGAACAATATTTCTCTTCATAGCAGCAAATTATGTAGCAGCACAATACATATTTAATGTGCAAAATATAGCCAATATAATATATACATAATGTGCAAATTTTAGCCAGCATAAAATGAGGATACAAACAATTACTTTTCACAAAAATACATAAGTATATATATGAATAAATATATAAATATTAAAAACGACATGCTTTTATCAAAGTCTTATCATGTAACTTTCCTAATTTTGTCTAATGTCTTGCGGCATACCATTCATTGATATTAATTTACTCTTGATTTTATAGAGACCTATATATCCACAATAATTGGTTTGTGTGTGGATAACCCGGAAATACCGGAATTGAAACCCGCTTTTCACATTTTTTTTAATAGGCCTACTGCATATCAAAACTCATATATGCTGCATTATTGCTGCTGTTAAAGTTGTTCTCACGGTCAAATATAGCCCTAGTGGGCATTTATTACTCTTGTATCGATCTGAATCTGTTCTGCTGTCAAAACCTAATGTATAAAAACACTTATGCAATACATATAAAAAGAAATAGAACTATATAATGGTGCAAAATGAATTCATCCTTATTACCATGATGTTTTAATGTATCAACTATATTGTCTAGTATTGATGCAACAAACCCCCCAAGAAAGTGAAGATCCAAAAACATATATTACAGTTACATACATTGGTATATAAAATTCCCTGAATTAAACTCTGTCAGTTAAATCATTCCTAATCAATATGAGCCCATATTGATATTGAGAACTTGAGTAAACCAGTCAAAAAACAAAGTGATCATACTAGGCAGATAAGACCCAAAAGGTTCATAAGATTCTTTCTAGAGGTTGCTTACATAAATACAGGTGTGGAAAGCTTTGCTAGAATTGAGCCCTGCCGGGTGTTTGGTATCTAGTTCGATTATGTATCGCGTCTCAAGGAGACGGAGTTTTGCTTCACGATTACCACCCCGCTTCATGGGACAAACAGTATCAGTTATATAATTTTGATTGGGGTTACTGTTGTGAGACTGCTCAAAATGCCTAGCAACGGGATAGGTTTGATCCTTTCCAGTAACTGCTCTAATGTGCTGGAGTATCCGTTTTTGGGCTGGTAGTTTTGTACTACTGATGTATCTAAGCCCACATGGACACTCCAGCACTTAAATAGCAAAGTCAGTCCTGCAAGTCAATCTTTTGTTAATCATGATGAGCTTTGAGTGGAAAAAACTGGTGTAATGGGTTTTATTACTGCCAAATTTGCAAGCCTTGCAACTAGGACATTTTCTAAAACCCTTAGTCTGAGACATCCATGTTCCTTGAGTAACTACTTCAGGATTATTGCTCACCAGACTATTGCCCTTTGATTGTGATCTTCTAAAAGTAAGAGCAGGTTTATTCGATACCAAGCCTACAATTATAGGGTCCCCTTGTACCAAGTTCCAATTGTGAGTAAAAATCCTCGGCAATTCCTGATGTTGTCTGCTAAAGGTGAGGATTATTCTGGTTTGGACATCAGATTTATTGACAACTAGACTCTCCCTCTGTGATTTAGGTATCAGTACCTCACTCCTGGTTAAAGACTTAGGGCCAGATGTAGGTAATTCCAGTTTCCTGACTCTTAATTACCGAATCATACCGAATTGGTATTTCACAATCGGAAAACGGGATGTAGGAAAAAAATCGGAAAAAATTACCGAATCGGTAACACTCGGATTATGTAATCAGTATTTCCCAAATCGGTATTTTCCGAATCGGTACATACAGATTCGGTAATACCCATTCATTCCTATTCATTCCATTCATTCCTATGGTTCTCCTGGCCCATAGGAATGAATGGGAATTAACGAATCGGTATTTACAGATTCGGTAAATACCGATCCGGTAAATACAAAAATAACCCATGTGAGCCTATGAACCAATCAGGAACACCCAACAAACAAAGCTACAGAGGAACCAACCAATCAGATGCAACCACCCCTCCCTAGTACCTGGAATTGGCCACACCCATGCAGGTGCAGAACAACTGAACTGTTTGGAGAGCAGGAGGAAACACGGAGGAGCAGGCTTCCCTGAGCATACCTGAGTAGCAGAATGGAGTCCCAGGTTGGCCAGAAGGATGCAGCTGAGCGCAGGAGGAAAATCAAATTCAGCCCAGCAGAACTGCAGGTGCTGGTTGAGGAAGTGGTTAAACACCACACCCAGATCTTTGGCAAGCAGTCTCTGCATGTTGCAGAGTCTGTCAAACGTAACACCTGGCTTGACATCCAGTCCAAGGTCCATGCCATTGGGGTCATACAGAGGGACATAGGTGACCCCAAAAAATGATGGTATGATCTGCGGATCATTACCAAAAAAAACTTGCAGCACAGAGAAAAGAAGCCGGAGCCACAGGTGGAGGGAGGAACAGAGCACCAAGACTGACAGACCTGGAGGAGCTGGTTGAATCCACCCTGGAGCCATAAAGTATACATGGGATTCGGGACGCTGACAGCTCTGCCAGAGCTGCAAAGAAACAAGGTAAGATGCATGGACATTAATCTCCACCCTTTTCCCTGACCCCCTTCCCCATTGTGGGTGTCTGCATCACACTCCAGAACAGGTTTTACTTATTTCCAGCAATGCATCATGGGAGACATAATCATAGGTACATACATCAATGCAGTCACCAAAGAAATCAGCAAGGCATGCCACACACTATTTCCAGAAGCTGATGAAGACTAGGCAATTGTGTGATAGGAATGTGATTTAATTATGACACACAGGTGAACAACACCACTGACCCAATGTCCAAATCTGTCCACAGGAGAGTCATCGCGCAGTACAGTGCAGGAAAGGGAGGAGAGGGCACCGACAACTGAGAGGAGGGAGAAGACAAAAGAAGAAGCAGGTCATAGCGCTGTTCAGAAAAACACAACCACAGCCCAGGCAGCCACTACACCTGAGTGACCCACCACACCACAGCCTCCGTCACCTCTGATGTTTGGGTCACAAGAGTTGGAACCACCAGCACTTTCCCCCACACCATCATCACAGTCATCTGTGCAGGGAAGGGCAAGGAGGCTTGATGTGCCCCCTCTCAGGATTCTGGAGACGACAGATGAGGAAGATGAGGAGGGTGTTACACCAACTAATCTACCTCTGGCTGGAAACGCTGAGCAGCAGACTTCATCAGGAGCTGTGCGGGCCAGTGTCTGAGGCAGAAGGGCACGGGAGAGAGGCGAAGGCCAGGATGGAGAGGGGGTCTTCTGTGGTCTTGAGGCCACCATGGTAAAAGTCCAGCGCTTGCAGGCAAAGGCAATTTTAGCAGTTCACAGACAGGTGCGCAGTTTAAATTGCAATATGTCAACATAGACCAGGGTTGGCAACATGACAGAGAGCATGCAGTCCATGGCAAAGGGGATGACGGACATGACACAGTGCATGAGTGCTCTCTGCGACAAATTAGATAGAGACCACTCCAAGAGGCACAGGGATGCGGCAACAGACAAAAGCCATGAACTGGTTTGCTACAGCAACCTCCCTGCTGTGCCGGCGTTCTGTCGCCATGCAGGATGCAATTGTGCACTGCTGCACGGATTTGTTGAGGGGGATAGGGAGAGTCATCTCTGCCATTGAGGTTATGCTCACACACCAGTCCGCCACTGCTGGAGACACAGGTGTTGGGGAAATAGAAAACTCCACCAGCTGGAGTGGCTCTAGCACTCCTGTCCATGCCATTCGTAGGAGCAGCAGGAGCCAATCTGCTGACCCAGGCACCACTGAGAGCGTTGAGACCAGCTTGTAGATGATGAGTGCATGACTACGATGCCTCATCACTGATACTGTTGTTGCTTTAATTTTTAAACTGCCACATGATTAATATGTCGTGCTGCTAGTGTACTGCTGCTCTCATTTTGTACACGTGTTAGACGGCCCCTACCTGCTAGAGGTCCGCCGCTTCCACTTGTTGGTAGCTTGCTAGCGCCTCGTCCACCTCGGGTTTTACCGTTTGTTGTGGAGGACGCCGGCATACATTCGCAGTCCCTGCCCTCATTGGCTAATCGAGGGTCACGCGCTGCATTGCACACAGGCGCCACCTTATTTAGGCTCCGTGTTGTGTATTGAGCCAGTTAGCTTGTAGATGGTGAGTGCATGACTACGATGCCTCATCACTGATACTGTTGCTTTCATTTTTAAACTGCCACATGATTAATATGTCGTGCTGCTAGTGTACTGCTGCTAATTTTTTAAAAATCACCGGATTTTATCTTTGCTCTCATTTTGCACATGTGTTAGACGGCCCCTACCTGCTAGAGGTCTGCCGCTTCCGCTTGTTGGTAGCTTGCCAGCGCCTCGGTCCACCACGGGTTTTCCCTTTTGTTGTGGAGGGCGCCGGCATACATTCGCAGTCCCTGCCCTCATTGGCTAGCTGAGAGTCACGTGCTGCATTGCACACAGGCACTGCCTTATTTAGGCTCCATGTTCCCTTCCGCGCTCAGCGGACGCGCGCAGCGGGCACACGCCGAAGTCGCGCCTAAGTCCAGCCCATCCGCGCTGAGTACGTGCCAGGGGCCAGGGAGACTGGCTCTACGTCTAATTGCCCCCAAGTAAGTCCTCTCTATTCCCTCCATGACCTACTGGCATTTAAGCCCTACAGATTGCCCTGTCACCATTCTTTTCCCCCAGAGGCGCTCCTTGGTGCGTTTAGCTGCGGCTGCATGGACAGATGCTGCCGCCCTAAAACTCCTGGCACCTTAAGGACGGAGCCTACCCCAGGGATGCAAAAGTCTCCTTCGCTGATCATTGAAGAGTGTTTCCTTATCAATGCGAGATCCTTAATTAAAAATAACATCGCTTTCAAGGACTTTGTTTCCGCCAGGAAGCCCTCCTGGGTATTCATCACGGAAACTTGGGCATCGGAATCCGCAGGTCCCGAGCTCATTGAGGCCATCCCTGAGGGCTATGTTCTAGCTCGGATGGATAGAATTGGACGAAGGGGAGGAGGACTGGGTATACTACATAAGAGCTCCTCCATCTGTCGTACCAAATTCCTTTCCACCCCATCAGACTCTTTCTAGGCCATGTATTTTTCTCTTAACTCCACTCCCACAGTCGCCTTCTCTGGCCTTTTGTTTTATAGGCCCCCTGGCCCAGGTCTGTTTTCTGCCACGATCTGCTGAAGATCTTAGAATCTTTTATCCACAGACCCAACATCACCCTGTTGGGTGATTTCAATTTCCATCTGGAAAATCCGAACTCCAGTGATACTTCTTCCTTTGTGGATTCCTTAGCCTCCTGTGGCCTGCTGCAACTTGTGGACAGCCCCACCCATTTAGCCGGCCATACGCTGGACGGATTTTTTTCCAATGACCCTTGATTAAAGACAGCCTCTCCTATCCGTCTTGCGTGGTCAGACCATATGGCCGTCCCATTGGAACTCAAATTCCATCTTTCTCTCTCCCCCAACTCTAGGAAGTGGGAATTAAGAGGGAACTATAGGAAGATCAATAATGAGACACTTGCTCTATTCATGACCGGTTTGAGGCCTTTCACTTTGAGGGACACTAACTCTGCTGCCCTCGAATTCTCCAATACCATTTCGGGAGCAGTGGATATTCTAGCCCCAGCCAAACAGCACTACTCTGCCAGAAAGAGACCCTCGCACCCTGGTTTTCCGACTCGCTCAGGCTGCTAAGGCAGGGCTGTAGGAAACAGGAGAGGCTCTCGCGGACCCATCTCGATCCCAAGGAGAAAGAAATACATAAACGTCTCCTTAAAGAGTATAAGCTGGCAATAATTGAGGGAAAGAAGGCTCATTTTGTTAACCTGACGGCCTCCCTCAACTCTCCCAGGGACTTGTTTAAGATCGTAGGTTCCCTTTCCATCATTCAGACGCCGGACCCCATAGTGGGATCTCAAGAGCTGTGTGATAAGATCTCTACTTTCTTCCACACTAAAATAGCAGATATCTATAATGCTCTTGAATCACTCAACTGTGATTTGGGTGTTCCATCTTTCTCTGCTTCTCCCACTCCCGAATGCCAGGTGAATGAACTCCGCCCCAGCTTCCTTAACTTTCCTCTTCTCACCTCTGAACGGCTCAACCTGCTCCTTAAAAAAACTAAATCTGGATCCCCTCTGGATCCCTGCCCTCTCAAGATACTCAAAGATTGTAGGGAGGTGGTTTTGCCCCCCCTTCTAGAGGTGATGACCTAGAAATTACTGAAGGAATTTTTCCTCTTTCTTGGAAAATGGCGGTTGTCAAACCTCTTTTGAAAAAGGCCACATTGGACCCTCAGGTCTTGAAGAACTTCCGCCCAATATCTCTGTTACCTGCACCAGCAAAGATACTTGAGGCACACCTTAATCATCACTTAAGCGCCTTCTTGGATGACTCTAGCCTGCTGGACTCATCTCAACACGGCTTTCGAAGAGCTCATAGTACCGAGTCTGCCCTTACGGTGGTCATCAACAACATCCGCTCGAAGGTCGACATGGGCCAGACCACCCTTCTGGTCCTGCTCGACCTGACAGCAGCCTTCGATACCCTGTCTCCCTCGGTCTTGGTCACGCGCCTCAGGGAGATGGGAGTTGAGGGCCCAGCTTTGAGCTTCAAACCTCTTTTCTTAATCAAAGAGAACAGAGGGTGAAGCTGGGCGAATTCCTCTTCCCCTCCAAACCTGTGCAGTGTGGGGTCCCCCAGAGATCGTCCCTAAGCCCCACACTTTTTAACATCTATGTGGCCCCACTTGCCAGGTTAGTAAGATCTTTTGGGTTAGAGGTGCTGTCATATGCTGACAACACCCAAATCATGGTCTCCCTCTCTCAATCGGTGAGTATCTCCGCTCTTAACTTAAGGAACTGTATGGATGCAGTTTCTCAGTGGAGGATTCAGACCTTCCTGAAGTTAAACGGAGAGAAAACCGAGGTTCTGATCTTCGGGGGTAAGCAGGACATCTGGTCGAGTGACTGGTGGCCTCCGTCCCTCGGAGTGTGTCCCCCGCCCTCTCAATCAGCCAGGAATTTGGGTGTGCTGATAGACACTACGCTCTCCTTCGACCGTCAGGTCAGTAGGACTGTTTCCACCTGCTGTGGTGTCATCAGGGCCTTGAGAAAGATCGCACACTACCTCTCTCCGGAAGCCCGGAAGCCCGGAAGCAGGTCACCGTGGCTCTTCTATCTTCTAGACTAGATTACTGTAATGCGCTTTACTCAGGCATCAATAAAAATCTCATTCAGCGCTTACAGATAGTGCAAAATGCGGCGGCCAGGCTGGTTCTTAACCTTCCCAGACTCTCTTCAGCCTCCTTGGCCAGGAAGAACCTGCATTGGCTACCCATCCAGTCCAGGATCGCGTTTAAGATCCTTTGTCTTGCCCATGGGGCCCTGTATGGATCAGGCTCAGAAGGCATCAGGTCCCTCCTACACCCTTACTCTCCTGGTAGAGCCCTCCGCTCTTCTAATAAAAATCTTTTGTCGGTCCCTCGGTTCCTCAAAGTCAGGTGGGGAGGGAGGGCCTTCTCCTCCCTGGCCCCCAAGATGTGGAACACTCTACCCCCTGAACTGACAGGACAATCCTCCATATTGCTCTTCCGTAAAGCATTAAAAACGTGACTCTTCGTAGAGGCCTACCCGTAGTCTTGCATTTTAATAAATTACAAGCTGTATCATCTTTTAGGCGCCTTGATGCCCTTGGGCTAAGTCGCGCGTTACAAGACTTCATTCATTCATTCATTCATTCATTCATTCATTAATTCATTCATTCATTCATTCATTCATTCAGACCCAGCCTTGTGCATCCCGCACTGTAGTGCGTGGGCACAAACATTGAAGATGTCCTCAACCCACAGGACAGGTCACAGTGAGGTTAACTGTGACCACCCAGTCTGAAAAATAGACATTGTAGGACCATGGTGTGGTATCATTTAAATGCCGTAGTGACAATTAAACTGTGTACTTCAAATACTAAGCCTGTGTGTGTCTCCTTACTTACTTAGAAATAGCTGTGTGTGATCACTGCCCGTCTCAGTCTCCCATCTGTTGCAGGTGCTGCTCCTGCTGCATAGGGCTCAGCCTGTTCTGTACCATCATCAATGTCGTCATGATGTGTGATCTCAACCTCTGTGCCTTCCTTGGTAGCAAGATTGTGCAGCATGGCACAAGTCGCTATTATTTTGCAGCAGATGATTGGAGTGTACTGTCGTGCACCTCCAATCTTATGGAGGCAGCAGAACCTGCTTTTTAGTAGTCCAAATGTGCGTTCGACAATGCTGCGTATTGCTCTGTGTGCCACATTGTAACGCCTCTCACTCCTGGTAGATGGATTCATGAGGGGGTGAGGACAAAGGACCGCAGAGCATAAGCACTGTCACCTAGGTGGAACAGAGAGTGCCATTAGTTACATACTCATGGTTAATTCACCTGCATTGACTATCAGGGTGTGTCGCAGTTATTTACCTAGCAGGTGTCCATCACCAAAATCGCCAGCAACAAGGCGTGTGTATATCCCACTGTTCTGGAAGATGTACGAGTCGTGCGTACTCCCTGGAAATGTGGCCACAATGTCTGTAATGAGGTTGCCAGCGTTGCATATCACCTGCACATTGATTGAGTGCATTGATTTCCGTTTCCTGTAAATATGTTCTGTGGCTGCAGGTGGGCAGAGTGGGATGTGGGTGCCATCCATACAGCCTATGACGTGAGGGAAGTGTGCCAGTTGATAAAAGTCTATTTTGGTCTTCGCAAGTTCCGCAGGTGTGTCAGGGAAAGTAATGTAATGATGCATTCTCTGCATCATGGAACCAAGGAACTTCCTAAAGAAACGGGACAGGCAGCTCTGGGACACACCACCTACTACAGCAATCACACTCTGGTAACTCCCAGAGGCAAGCATGTGTAGGCTACACAGCACCTGCACATGGGGTGGGATGGCGTACGCCCTTGGTGTAGGGTGATCCAGGAGTGGGTGAAGGTCCCTGATCAAGTCCAGGATGGTTTGGGGGTGTAGCCTATCCCTTTGCAGTATCTCTGGCTCAGTTAGTTGAAAGAGTGTTATCCTCTGCCTGTACACTTGCTCCTCCCTTCTCCATACCTTCTCTCCTGCTGTCTGTAGCCGTAAGCGCCTCGCTATGACATGGAATGACGCCATTCTGGTAGAACTGTTGCATTTTGGGACCGTATTTTATAGCCTGCACCTGGTTACCACCTGCTTTCAATCCATGGTATTTACCGACTCTTAAATACCGAATTTCATGAAATTCAGTATTTTTTGAGTTTCCTACATCTCGATAGTCATTTTTTACCATTTCTTATTTACCGATTCGGAAATTAAGAATTCGGTAATTAAGGATTCGGTTAACTCCGAATCGGTAAATACTGACCTGTATTTACCGATTCGGTAATATTTTGAATCCTACATCTCATTTTCCAAATACCAGTCGGTAATGGCCACGATTCGGTAATATCGGCCGTTACCGACCGGTATTTGGCTACCTACATCTGGCCCTTAGTCTTGTTTATTGCTTCATCTATAATACTGGGGGCATAGCCTCTCACCAAGAAGCATCTCTTACTAGCCTGTTGGGCAATCTGGCACTCCACGTCGGAGCTGCAAATGCGTCTGATACGCAGCATCTCCCCAAACGGGATGCTGCGAATCAGATGCTGCGGATGGTGACTTGACGCGTGTAGTACTGTGTTGCCCGCTGTGGACTTTCTGTATAGTCGGGTTGCCAAAGTGTTACTCTCTATATACACCTCAACATCAAGAAAGCAAACTGTCTGTGTACTAACTGTAGATGTAAAATTCAAATTTAAACATTTATTATTCAACTTCTCAACAAATTGCCTGGCACTCGTCTCTGAGCCTCTCCAAATAAAGAATAGATCATCAATGAATCTTAGGTAGATCACAACATGATTTTCCACAATTTTCTTGTGGTCTCCCCTCAGGACCTGCTCTTCCCACAGTCCCATGTGAAGACACGAGTAACTGGGGGAGAAGCAGGCCCCCATTGCCACATCTCTCACCTGGTGAAAGATCTGATTGTTGAACCGAAAATAATTCTGTTTGAGGCATTCTTTCACCATGGCCAATGACATTTTGTTATGGGGCACACAATTCATAGGTCTCAAATTCAGGAAGTGCTCTACTGCTCTTATGCCATCATTATGTCTTATTGAGGTGTACAAAGAAGTCACATCCAATGTCATTAATAACATGTCTGAACACAAATCTATGTTCTCAATGTTTCTCAAAAAGTCGGAGGTATCTTGGACAAAAGAATTTAAGCCTTGAACTCATTCCTGCAAGAAATAGTTGATATATTTTGAAGTGTTCTCCATGATGCTATTAATTGCCGATATTATCGGTCTTCAGGGAAGGAGCGGAACTGAGCTGGCCAAAAGTTTGGATAATTTCATGCACATTCATCAACTGGCGCCAAAGTTATTCCAAATAGAATGTTGCGGATTTCCTATGGATAATAGGTCCTAACTATATATATATATATATATATATATATATATATATATATATTGTGATCAAGGTCCAGGTCGGACCGAAACGCGTCATGGCGGCATACTGATGCGTGGCGAACTTTTCTTTCAATAAAAACTGAAAAGCACGAAAGATTGGGTCCGCGCTTATCTATCTGAGTCCTGTCCTTGGAGTGGATTCGTTTGATAGAGTACTGGTATATATATATATATATATATATATATATATATATATATATATATATATATATATATATATATATATATATATTCCACAGATCAGCCAATTACTGCGCGCTCTAAGATAATGTTGTAAAGCAGTGTTTTTTATTTTCTCAGAATGTTGCATATGTAATATCAACATTCCGGGAATGTATGTGCACCATGTTCTAATATGGCCGCCACAGTTGTGGTGCAGTATGTGGTAACCTTTACTGTCAGTCCCTTTTCTATGCCAAGCACCAAGTGTATGTATAGCACCTCGTCACAAGGCTCAGTGTGTGATCAAGGAAGTTTGACTTTCGAAACGTGTAACACTCTGAGAAAATAAAAAAAGACTGCTTTTCAACATTATCTGAGAGCGCGCAGTAAGTGGCTGATCTGTGGAATACTTTTTATATATATCTATATACATATATATAAATATATATATATATATATATATATATATATTTACTGGGAAAAAAACAAAGGTTGCAGGGACGTTATAGTAAGGAAATAGAATTAAACAAACCTTACAAATTCACTAACAAATCTAAGGTTACAGGAACATTATAGTTAGATTCAGTCTTAATGCACACAAAACCACAGAAATTCAGCATTTATAGTTATCTCAAGTAACTATAACTCATGCCCTAATGTAACTATAACTTTCACTCCCGCCATGCATAATTTTCTTATCAATAAATTCACTTGCAGGAAATGGAAATATACTCTATGACACACTATTCTACTCTATACTAACCCTGGGCGCAGTGCTCCGCTCCCATCCACAGAGTGTGCGTAGTTTTGCCTACTTCGCGATCCGCAAAGTAGGCGTAGTAGGCAGGCTACGCACACGCCGTGGAGGAGTGAAGTTGCCCGCCACCCGCCTCCCGCCCGCCCTCTTTTAAATGGCATGCGCATTTGTCAGGAAGAAATCGCAATAAAGCAGGAAGAGGGAGCCCCTGGACGCCGCATCTCTGGTAAGTCTTTTTCAATACTTTTATTATGGTTTTAGAGATTATCAGGCCAATTAAAAGAGGGTGGGGGGGAGGCGGGCGGCGCATAGTGGGGCTACGCGAAGTGTGCGGGGTGCATAGATTCCCCCCCACTTCTGATGATCCGCGTAGCCCCACTACACCCAGGCCTACTCTATACCACTGTACACCACTACTCCACTAAATTTAGAGCAATAAAGCAAGTAGGCAAGGTTGATATGTAAACAAGATTAAGTACAGCAAAAGCGTTTTCTTAGACATAGTTTCTCCGTGTCCCTGGCACATGTCACTTCAGAAAAGCTGGTCACACAATTTTCTTTATTGTTACCAATAATTCTGTTTGTTTTATTTATTTAATGATACTAGTGGAATATTATTTCATGTTTGAAACAATTCTGCATACAACTATATTGTCACTTAGCATGAAAAACTGGGAAAATATACTAATGTAACTACCATGGAATTGTATCGTAACTGTGTGGATCCAGGTGCATCCATTCAGCACTTACCTCCCACCTACTAATGTTAGTTTCTAGCATCTGACTCACTGTTTGTCCATCTGTCCTTCCGATATCCATTGAGTCATGTCTAGGATGTTTCTTTGTCTATACTAATAGTCAGAATCTCATTTCAATATAATATTTTAACATTGCTTAATCAGAGAAACATACTTATATTATGGTGACCAACTTCCCAGTATAATTTTGCAGGCGGCCATATGGGTGTTGCATGCAGCTCCCCTGCATGATAGTAGTGCTGTTTGTGCACTGGAAACTGGTGAACTTTGAAAGAGATAGGGTATTAATACCAGCTTCGTGTTACACTGTGTGAAAGCAGCGGTCTTGATCGTTTATATGTATGTATGTATACGGTATATCTACAATGCAAATCAAGTCTAAACACAGCGGAGCGCTGTATACGGTCAAATACGAGCTTAAATTAATGATGTGAAAAGATAGGAAGCTAGGTTGTGAATGGTTAATGCATTGTGATGTAATGGTCTTTAAAAAGAAAAATCTTCACATCTTTCCTAAATTAGAGCACTGTTGGGCCGGTCTTGATAGATACGGGTATGTTTCAGAACCTGGGTGCATAGGTTTAAAAGGCCTGCTGTCTTGTTTTTTTTCCTTTTTACGCTTCTTAGTCTGCAGTCTGTTGGTGTCCTGGCTGAGGTGTGCTGTGATCCTCCAGAAATGGAGAGCGTGTCTTCAAGATATGCTGAAGTGCTGCTTGTGATAGCTTTGTAGATGATGTAGCTAGTTTTGAAGATAGTGGCAGCCAGCAAAAGGGAGCCAATTGAGTCCTATTAGGATAGGGGTGATGTGCTATTTCTTCAGACCATGGATAAGATGTGTTGCGGCATGTAGGATGCCCCTAAGAGGAGATCGTGTGGAGCCTGCGAGGCCGGAGAGCAGGACATTACCACCACCAATATGCAAGAGTGCAAGGGCAAAAACAGCAGTTTGGAGGTTAACTGCTGGAAGCAATGGTCTGACTTTCTCAAGAAGAGAGTGAGATGATACCTGGTCATCTTTGTTTTTTAGGTAATGTGTTTCTTGATGGTGAAGTTGATGTTCAGAGTGAATCCAAGTGACTTGGCATTTGGTGAAAGTTGGGGTTCGAAACCTTCAAAGTTCGAGTCATTAAGCCAGGTTTGTACTGTATACTGTTTATTGTACATGACAAATATCAGGAATTCTATCTTGAATGGGTTGAGCTTCCGGAAGGCGTCGGACATCCAGGTTAGGATGATGTGCAAACTGTGCTTGAAATGTTGGATGTCTGAAGTAGAGGAGACTTTCTTGGGTAGGGTATCATCAGCATTAGGTGAATCCTGGTGGTGTTATCTGTCAGTAGAACACAAAGCTGTTCCATGTAAAGGTTGAAGATGATAGGAGACACTGTGGAGTCCAGGGGGACACCAAAGGTGACAGGGATGTTTTGTGGCCTAGAGTCGTACTTGTGAAAAAAGATGTCAGTTGGATAGGTAGGAGGATAACCGGCGAAGGACATTGCAGTGAAATCCCATTTAAGACTTCATGGTAGGTTTCAGGGTGGAATGATAGAGTGTGCTGAAGGCAGCAGAGATTTCCAGCGACATCAGGAGGCAGGGTCATCTTCATTTGTGGTCAAGAGGGCATCATCTGCGACATGTGAGAATGAGGTCAATGTGCTGATGTGCTGTAGCATGATCTAAAGAAAGACCGGTAGTCAAGCAGGAGATGGTTAGCATTCTAAGAAATATAAATAGAGGGTTTGAGTGAGGTCTCTCATCCTCAACAATTTCTAATCGGAACAAAAGATATATTTTAATGGCTAAAAGGCCCTAGATTTTACATGTTGTTCTGGAGAGGGGCTTATTAACACCTTAACAGATGAGGGCCTGCCACACTAACCATTTTCCACAGCAACAAATCATGTGTGTTGTTCTTAAAACAGTGTGAATGTGATAGACCCAACGTACGCAGACTAACATTTTCAGAGAGATGTTCAATATCTGCTTCATCCTGATCCTAGTCAAGGATACTGGTCTGGGATTTTTCTCAGCGATGTCAGAGCTGCAAAATGTAAAAGTGGTGGTGCTCAATCAAACTGTGCTGCTAAATGCGCCTGACTATCAAGCTATTCAGTTTGCCTGAAATACAAGCAGCTTTGCTGTAGTAAAACGACATACCCCTATGCTAATCCTCTGAGCTAGGAAGCCTAGAAATACTTACCTGAAATGGGAACTGCTACATTAAGTCTTCTGACCCCAGCATCCTAGTGAGAAAGGTTATCTAAACTTGTGCCATGCTAGATCTTGAGGACATATATTTCAGAATTTAGAAAGCAAGAACCCTCCATAATTGTTTATGACTAGCTTTAGTTAAGTAAACATTTGACATTGTCTAATTGTTGCTCTCTTTGATTGTGTTTTGAAGGCCATTGAAAAATATTACAGTTTTAACACTTTTATCCACGAGTCTACGGAACCAGGTGATTCCCTTTTACAGTAATTTGAATTTGAATTTAAAGATATTTATATAGCGCACGTTTACCTAGCGGTTTCATGGCGCTGTGGGGTCAATTCAATTTCAAGTGCAGGCGCAGTAAAACTGATAAAGAGTGCTGCCCCAACACCAACAAGTCTGGTCTGTACTCCTCTCAATTACGTACTGAGGCCCCCCCACACAGACAATTCTGCAGTGCACATAAATACTTTCTGGTCTGTCCCACTTCTTTCATCCCTATACTAAGAGCTACATTCAGCTTTTCTAATGCACCTATATTTTTCAGAACCCACACATCTAAATCCATCCTGAACAACACTTAATATTCCAATCCTGTTTCTCACAAACACAGGAGTCCCCTCGATATTACAGTGCTGAGGACCATAGACACATCTGCAAATGTACATCCCTGTTTCTGGCCTGCAGCACCTCTGCTACTGTAATACAAGGGCACACGCTTCTTTTTCCAGAGTGACTCCTCCCTTCTTGGTGGGCAGCCACCCTACTGTTAAGTCAGTACACACAAACACAAATCTCTACAATGGACTGCATAGCTTTCTGCCAGCTCAACACTCCCTTCTGGTCCAGTCCTGAAAATAAGGGAGGTCCTTTGCCTGTCCCTCATTTTCTTCCTGACCTCTAGAACTCCAGTTGGGGCTTACAAGCAACTCTCTGTTGAGAGCTGTGTGCTGACTTCCCAGTACTGCTCTGCCAGTACATTAATGACCCTTGACCTGCCAGTTCTCTGACATATCAGGGAACTTCATAAACTGTCTAATATTAACTGAAAGGTACATGAGGGAGAGAGGCTGTAGTGAACAGAAACAAAAACAGTTGGCAGTCTCCTAGGGATGGCAAAAAATCCCATTGTGTGCAAAGCACACCTTTCTTGTTCAGAAGGCAGATTCAGAGAATCATAAATGCGATAGAAACAGCAAAGTAAGAAGACATGGACTTCAGTGGGCAGTTGGTGTTGACACTAAAGTAGGACAATGTCTTTTACTGCATTTTTTAGGATTGAGACAGTTTGAGAACGAAGTTTAGTTGCCAAGTGACTGTGTCTTGCATGACACATTCGGTCATTTCTGCCTTTATAGTCAGAGAAATGCATTCTGGAACTCTTAGTCACACCTTCCCACTTACAAATTATGGACTTTTAAATCTTAGCATGCAGAGTGTAGTTGGGTGAAAAGCCAAGAATGCCTATATGTGGCTCTGCTTGGCAACTTCGAGAGGGAGACACACACCATCCACATTTAATTCTGCTTGCGGTGTGAGAACATCGACGGCTTACACGACTAGTTTGAACAGTTTATGTATTTCGTGTATTGATAATAGCGGACATTTGAAGTAGGTCTTTAGCCGTGACCTGCAAAAGCTTTCTGTAATGAAAACTCATTGTACATAGAGAGAAAACTTTTAAAAGAGAGTGTTCCTACAGTGTATCTTGTCCCTGGCTCTGTAACCACAATAACTGGGTCGAAACCTGTGGAAAGCATATCTGGTCTAGTGTCTGGGCTACTGGTTGTGTAACCACAGGATCAGGTGCAAATGCTGCATTTTCTGCTTAGCAACATTGTGTGATCCTGGGCAAATGTACAGATTAAACAAAACGTGGCGGGTACTTCCTCGGATAAAATGAACATGGCAGTCGAAAAAAACACTTTATAAAATCGTATCTAGCTTGACATCTGGCAGTAGATCATACAGTCCTGTTTTTAGGTCGAGCCTAGGCAGCGCATGCGCTGCTCTGTGAGGCACGCTGTATTGAGATAGGGACTTGAAGCACCGCCCACTCTCCACCTATATTTTTCATTGATTGGTTTGTGTCACTGTCCACTGTAAACTGTGGTTGTTCATTGTACAAAAGGCTTAGTAATCCATTCTTAGTACCGCCTTGTCTCATTTTGTAACCTGCCATGGAGACAACCCCTGTTATTTATTTTATTTATTTATTTTTGTGTTTTATAGAGCGCGAACATGACCCGTGAGGGTATCAGAGCGCTTTACACGGTATACATTGTTGAGCAAACAAAGGATTAAGGTGCAGGGACAAATAGATCAAACATTACACGGTATACAATGTTGAGCAAAAAGATTAAGGTGCAGGGACAAACAGATCCACGAATGGTTGCACTCATTGTCATAGACAGAAACAAAAGCAAGGTTCCAAATGTATTTGTTGTGGGTAGCTTTTGATATGTGAGGCGGTAGTCTTAGATTAGTCCCACTCAATGAGGAGGTTCTGGGCAGACCTTAGGCGAAGAATTTACCCATGAGGAAGGTTTTCGTCTCAGTTTTGAAGCGTGCTAAAAGAGGGATTTTTCTGATGGAGGGTGGAAGAGAGTTCCAGATTCGTGGTGCTGCTCCGGTGAACGCCCTGTTATAAGTTCTTTTTTTTTTGAAGGAGGCAGGTTGAAGCAGTAGGTTTCCGGCAGACCTGGAGTTTCTGCTTCCTCCGGATATCACTAATTTCTGTGCCAGATAAGCAGGGGAGTTTGTGTAAAGCGCCTTGTGTACAGTGCAAGCCAATTTCAACTGGATTCTGGCCTCCAGGGGGAGCCAGTTCAGCGCTTTCATGTGTGGAGAGATGTTGTCAAACTTCCTGGTACCTGTGAGTAGTCTGGCAGCCGCGTTGAGGCACGCTTTTAGAGGTGCTAAGGAGGTCTTAGGTAATCCTGTGAGGGTAGAACAGCCGTATTCCAGTCTGGAGATGACAAGTGCTTGAACTGCAGTTTTTAAGTCTGGTGCATCGATGAAAGGTTTCAGCTTCCAGAGGTAGCTCAGGTGGAATCTGGCTGCTTTGGCCATTGAGTTAATGTGGTCTCTCATATTGAGGTTACTGTCGAGGATAATGCCCAGGGATTTGGCAGAGTCCACAATGGTCGGTGTGCAATTCAGGGCTGTGATGGCCTTAATCCACATCTGTATCTCCGGGTTGGTTTTAGATGGGGAGATTAGGAGAAATTCAGTTTTCTTTGCATTTAGTTTGAGTTGGTTATTGGCTAGCCAGTGGACAGTTAATTTCAGGGTCTCGTTCAGGGAGATGATCTCATTGAGCGAGGAGATGTTGATGTATAATTGGGTGTCGTCCGCATACATATGGTAGGAGATGTTGGCGGAGCGAAGAACTTCGGTGAGTGGCTCAAGGTAAAGGTTGAAAAGGGTAGGGGAGAGGGTTGAGCCTTGAGGGACTCCGACTGTGACTGGGGTGGGAGCTGATAGATTGCCGTTGATGAGGAATCTCTGGGAACGATTGTGGAGGAAGGATCTGAACCATTCTAGTACCACGCCATCCAGGCCCATCCTGAGTTTGAGGCGTTCAAGTAGTTTTTCATGGTTGACCGTATCGAAGGCAGAGGATAGATCAAGAAGGATTAGAAGGCAGGTTTTGCCTTGGTCTAGGGCTTGGAGGGCATCGTCCACGATGTGCAGCATAGCAGTTTCGGTGCTGTGCCCTGGTCTAAATCCAGATTGGAAGTCATCTAGTAGGTGGAAGTTGTTAATATGCTGGCTTAGTTGCTGTTGAACACACTTCTCTAATACTTTGGCTAGTAGCGGGATATTGGATATAGGTCTAAAATTGTCAGGAGAGGCAGGGTCAAGTGACAGTTTTTTTAAGATGGGGAGAACTTGGCCAGCTTTCAAAGGGTCCGGGATCAAGCCCTGCTGGAGAGAGGCGTTGATAATTGCAGTCCAACAGGGGACGATGGATTGGGAGGCGGTGGTGAGGCAGTTGGAAGGAAGCGGATCATTGAAGTGATTGTTTGGTTTTAAGCTAGAGAGAATTTTTGAGATGGAGTCTTCATTATAGTATTTGAAGTCCGTCCAGCGGGCTTTGTTTTTAGGGGAGGCCATAGAGGTAGGAGTGGAAGGGTGTGGCAGAGCAGGAGGGGGTTTGGCGCAGTTGGTAGTACTAAGTTCAATTCCTAATGCCGTGATTTTATCAGCGAAGAAGGAAGAGAATTCGTCTGCAGATATTAACGATTTGGGGGATTCTTTAGTTGTTTTAGCCAGTTTGTTAGATTGGAATTTGACCAGTTCAAAAAGCTTTTGGGGTCTGTTCTTGGCGTTCTCTAATTCCGATCTGAAGTACTCTTTTTTGCAGTTGATGATGTGCTTGTTGTAGGCATTTCTCGCCTGGCGCAGCAGTTTTAGATGCACTGCTGAGGGGTGTTGTCTCCAACTTCTTTCAAACTGACGGAGGGCTCTCCTCTCCATGTTGAGGGAGCCAGTGAACCAAGGGTTTCTGTCCTTGATTTGAGTTCTTTTAAGTTTTAGAGGGGCAAGGTCGTCTAGAATGTTCGAGATGGATGATGCGTAGTGCTCGTTGAGATCGCTAACCTTGGTTATGTGCAGGGGTGGGGGTAGGTCAGATCTGCATCGAGCCTCGAATTTCCCAAAGTCAAGGTTCTTAGTGTCTCTGGTCCATCGCTTGGGAATCACCGGTTGAGACGTCTTTGTCTTGCGAATCCCGGGCAAAATGAAGGATATGGAGTGATGGTCAGACCAGTCACAGGGGTCTATGGAGATAAGCTTGACAGCGGACTCCTTAGAAATGATCCAGTCAAGGATGGCTCCTTTTGAGTGGGTTGGCATAGAGCAGGCTTGGGTCATGGCTTGGTCATTTGACAGGTCTTTTATGGCATTGACGTAGGGATCTTTAGCGTCATTCCAATGCAAGTTGAAGTCACCCAGGAAGATTTCTGTGGCATTGGAGGAAATCTTTGTAGTCATGATTTCCAGAAGGTGATCAGTGAAAGCATCGTTAGGACCTGGTGGGTGGTAAAAGATGTGCAAGTTACAGAGGTGTACTGAATTGTTGCAGACAGAGAGTGCGAGGTATTCACAGGAGTCTGAGATGTCCTTTGCGAGTTCAGTGATAAGCAAGGAGGATCGATAGATGCAGGCTATGCCTCCTCCTTTCTTATTAGCATGTCTATCCAGTCTGGCGATGTTGTAGTTTGGCGGGACTAGTATATCCAGGCAAGGCGAAGAGTATTCCTTTAGCCAGGATTCAGTTAAAATGGCTAGGTCTAGGTTTTTGTCCAGAACGAGGTCGGCGATGTCAGCGGCGTGTTTAACTGCTGACCGGCAGTTTATTAAAAGACCAGATAAGGGGGTGTCGGAGGGAGAGTCAGGAGTCTGGACAGATAGAGCTACAGGCGCCAGATTGCTTTTTACCACATTTCTGTTGTGGAGGGTAGCTGGCCTGTTTGGGTTAATGGTGACCGTGCTGATGGGGTGTTCGGGCCGGGTGGTTGATGGACAGGGGATGGCTGGGGTAGAGTTGTGGTCCTGGAGGATGGCTAGGATTTCATTTCCAGTGAGGTCAAGATGGTTAGGGGAGGCGGTGGGTGCGTTATAAGTGAGGGAGAGAGCTTGGGATTCCTCCTCAGAGAGTGGGCAAGGTTGTTTGCGTGGGCGAAGGTGTCTTAGGGGTAGCGGGAGAGGGTGCTTGGCAGGTTCGGTGTTGGGTGAGGGGGAAGTATGCGGTGACTTCAGGTTAGCTAGTGAGGTCTCGGCACTGTGAAGGAGGTTCATCAGGTCCAGGATGGAGCAGTGAATGCTCTGGGTGAGTTTGGTCGCTCTGGAGTGCAGAGTTTCAAGATTGGTATAGTCAAGGGGTATGAAGGGATAGGGGTTCGAGTTGACCAAATCAGTTGAAGGGGCATGTGACAGTGGTAGGGCATTGGCTGGAGCAGGCTCCATGTTCTTTGGAGAAGGAGTGTCAAGCTCTGTATTTTGGTGGGGGGCTGGCGGGGAGGAGGTCTGGTGTCTAGGGTGTTATGTGTTTTGTTTCTCGGGAGGCTTCAATTACAGCCAATGAGCACTATTTTCTAAAATAGCTTTGATCTGCTTGCTGTTGCTGACAGGACACACTCTCTCCTTACGCTTTTTAAAAAAATGTATAGCATGCCTTTGCAAAGCAATAGGTCTTGCATTTGCAAGAGTTTAAGTTATTGCCATTGAAAATGACAATACCTTTTATTTATCTGTTTTAAAAGCAACACATAAATAAAAAAGCATTGTCATTTACAATGCCAATAGCTCAAACTCTCGTAAATGTTTCCTTTCCTCTAAAGTACTCGTAGTTGTGCATATAGATTGAGAAAAATGCACATGCCGAATGCAAACACAGACCTCATTGGATGAAAGCTTCTGGGACCAAGTGGCATTTCTTCATTAGGATATCCCTATGTGCAACCACAGGCATCCCGATAAGGAAACTCTAGACCTGTTGCACAATATTCTTGAATTCTTTAATTCTAATACTGAAGTACTCTGTGCATCAAAAGTGCAATTCAAACTTTCGTGTGTGGTACGGAAGCAGAGCCAAGTGATAGAATAGGAAATAAAGCTTGGGCTTGCAGGCCAATCTGAGACACGTCAATCAGACTGTTTACAGGTGTCCAAGATATGCTTTATCCAAGGGCTGTCAATCACCGGGAGTCATCTTAGCACAGGAGGACCCAGGGGCTTTCAGGATAGCAAGTTTTGAAAATGTTAGCAAGCATGTGAGGCTGTGATAACAGAAATACAGCACTTCCACACAAGTACACACACAAAATCCAGACGCAATATATTTTCAGATGCTGCTCGCGCATTAACGTATTTTAGGCCCCAAATGTCCCTTCTACCTTAAATAAATAATGACATCATATACGTTGCGGCATGCATTTACTCCGAAGCGTCCCTCTGCATCAAGGGCTGTTTGCTTTTATTATCTCATCCAGGCCAGGTATCCGATGACAATGTAAGAACAGAATCTCTGCTTCCTAGTTTCACTGTATCTAAGCTGGCAACTTCCGGTGCTCCAGCGGAAGCTTACAGGGTGAGCTCCCGCCGGAGTACCCCATCCAATACCATCCTGCAAACGATAAGGACCCAGGGAACACCAGTGAACTCTGATAAAACCCCTCTGAACCCCCAGTACTAAGTACCGTGTCCAGAGCAACGATCAACGCTGGTTTTAGCAGTCAGTGACCAAAAACCACGGAGAGGCGTGCAGCCCTCAAGATGGCAGAGGAGGGCTGTGACTAAGTCCGAACCAGATCCATCCGCACCAGAGGCCTATTGTCGAGAGAGGCCCGAAACCTGAGACTACTGGCAGGAGCAATGGAGTAGCAAGAGAGCCCCCCTCAAAGGTGCCTTGAAGACAGACCCTATGGCGTGGAGGTCGGGACCCAGTGGCGCTATGGGTAGTTGAGCCCGGCGGGAGCCCTGACTTCATAGTGCGGACACGCCTACTGTGAACGTTGGTAGCTCAAAGTGGAGGGATGGAGGAGGAACTGCGGCTTGACGCGGACGTTAGTGTGCTCAAGGTGGAGACACCACCTGGGTGCGCAGCACTCCTCCCTGCCCGCGTGGCAACAGCCGAGAAATTGTGGGGGCAGTGGCTCACTGGGAGGTGTGTCTTGGGGGCAGGGAGTGCAGAATACTTCACTTCCCGATCGGATGGATGGGGGAGCAACTCCAACAAGCATGAATGCCAGCAGCGGAGGGCGACCTGCAAGCAATGGGAGCATAAAGCGGACAAGAGGCGTGGAGGACATTCCACACATCAATGCCATCAAGGGGCTCAGCACAGTCTGGCTGGCCCCCAGAACACCAGTCTCTCTCCCTCAGTACCAAACCAATTCCTCCTTTCACAAACTCTGCTACACCAGCTATGGAGCCTTCATGCATAACAGCGCCTAGCTACCCCCCTTCCCACAGCGGGCTCCCAGCACAAGCTCAAGAACAGCCCAGCATCCAGCACACCGCCTTCGCCCACCACCACCTGGCCTTCTACCCCTACGGCCATCACCAGCTCGGGGATCCCGCCAGGCCCAAGATCACCGCCTTTGAATGCAACAGCACCTTTAAGGCCTGGCTGAACGAGTACCGGAAGAACCTCAGCAATGGTGAGAAGATCATCCTCTGTAAATATGTAATATATAATTGTCTAATCCCAATCGCAACTTATATATATGTAATTCTAACCACTTGTATCTGTAGTAGACTTATGTACTTACTACCATTCTTAAGTGAATTTAGAGTTTATCTGTTTGTATCTTTTATGTAATTCATGTATCTGAAGTCCTTATGTAATGTAACTGGTTCTATTGTAAAGTGCTCTGACACCTTTAGGTAAAGTTCGCGCTATATAAAAACTCATAAATAAATAAGCAGTGCTGTTGCCGAACTATTTCTGCTTTGTTATCTTCAGAGCTAACACACTGCGCATGCTCACACAGGGTGTGATGGGGTCATGGATGCTTGCTGACCGACTGCCCTGTGAAGAAGTGGGAAAGGCGGGGCTGTAATAATTCTATCCCTATTATTGACCTACAGACCTAGGCATTGCAGGGTCGATGCCAAAAGCACCGCTTTTGCCTGTGTTGCTGCATGGGGTGGTCTTCCAGCATGGTAGGCCACAGTTTGTTGGGCTGATAATCTTACAGCCTCAGGGCTGTGAAATTGTCAACCCTGTAATTGTTGGTGGGCTCATTTGGCTGGCCCATGAGCATCAGTACAAGAAATGTGCTGATGCCTTAATCTGGCTGGAGAGTGCCACTTGACCTTCTGCATGACATGTTATTGAACCACCCTATTGCGTAAACGAATGACAATTTTTCTACTAGTTTCCAAAGCATCACACTAACAGATGGAAAAATAAGGAGCAAAAATACCCATGCCTGCATGTAGGGGCCACTCTAGTATACAAAAAAGGGATGGATGGAATGCTTGAATTAGTCTCAGCCACTCATAATTACTCGGGATGCATCCCAGCCCGCCATTATTTTGCACACCATGCCACCTCACTTTGGATATACAACTCAGTCTCCAGTGGCAAGAGTCCAGCCCAAAGTGCCAGGCGAGGTCCTCCTTGAATTGGAACACAAGCAACTCAAGACCGGTTTCGCCCTAGTTATGGCTCATCAGCCAGGTATAGCTTTGTTCCAGTGACACAGTGTGCATTATACCCACTTCTGGGCATACCCGTTCCACTGAGGGTTACATACTAAAGTATATAAAAAAGTGACGGATTGATCTCAGCCACTGGTGATTACTCTGGTCCTCATCCCACTCCATCATTACTTTGCACACAATGCACCTCAGTATGGACCCAGCCAAATGCAAATCAGTCTAATGAACATTGGGCCAGTATAGTTTTTGATTCCATACGTTAGTGTCTTTACAGTGACCTTCTCACCCTCCACTACAAAAAAATTAGTCTGGGGCTCTAATGAAATCCGTGTCCCCTTCAGCCAATCATGTTTGTAACAAAAATGACAAAGCATTCTGTGAGCTGTAACTGTACTTATCCTTCTGGAAGTTAGGCTTAGAAAAGCCACCATACAATGCTGGTGGTCACAAAGCAAGGCATGTATGTGTCATACCTTATACGGGCCTTCTTGAATTCAGTGGGTAATAGAGAACAAACTGAGCAGCAACAAATCCTGTCTCAAAGCCTAGCTCACAAGAACCATCAGAAAGATTTACCCACTTACTGACTGATAGCAAAAGGTGAAGAGATTTTTAGACCAACCTTGCTAAGCAATCCCAGGAACAGTACATTGATGACATTTGTTGAGATAGAACCACCCTCCCCCATTATAATAATGTAGTCATATGTAAAGCATAGGCCAGAGCATGATGGGCAAGAACAAGGTATAGTAAAGACTGCCAAGCTAGACAGCACAGAAGATAGGCCGTCTATCATTCTCAACAGTACATTTTCATCTGTGAACTTTTCGTCTGGCAAATAACCTCATCTGTAACAGCTGCAGTGCTCCTTTATAATCTAGTCCTACAGAAGCAATAGGCGCACCTCTCTGTTTTTCTCACCGACTCAACTCTAGACTGTTTGCGACTGCAGCAGCAGCAAGAATCCGCATATATTTTCCTGTGTGAGGTAGGCTTTATAGCAATAGTGGACTCAAGTACAATGACTGTATTAGTAACACATATACCCTGCAATTCAACCAACTCAATGATGTGATCAGGTTGATGGCATGTCTAGAATTTCTGTCACCACCACACTAGACTGAGGACCTGATTTAGAGTTTTTCTGGTCAGGGTACACTGGCCCAAACTTGGCGTAGTACCCTGTCTTTCAAACTCTATCTAGAGTAGGGTGGACTGTCATGTTTCTGAAGGCACTGTCCCTGATGCCTCTGGCAACAGAAACCTTACACATATGGTCAGAAGCACTTGGGGGACATCAGGATAGAGAAGATGTTTTAATGTACTGTTTATCTGTTTGGGCTACAATATCCCTCACGCGATGGAAGAAAACTCCTGGGATGTCAGGGCCATTAGTACTTTGCTTTACAAAAATAAACATCTGCTTTGGGAGTTTGATTTGGTAAAACCAAAATGTTTGCTGAGTGACCACATGAAGCATGACAGCTGCTCAACAAACTTTCAGTAGCTTCAGAGGAGCTCTGTGGCAATGGTTCCTTTGAAGGCACAGAGATCTCTGCTAGGCCAGGAGAGATATTTAAAATATGGCAGACGGCTGTCCACCATGGTGGCAGAGGTGATAGCCTCTGCCTCAATAGAGATTGGAAGAGCAGGTGGGTCACCCACCAAAGCCTAAATGAGGTCCCTTGTCTGGTCTGGAGGTGACAGAGTCTGGGTCTGAGCTTGCATCTCCCTCCAAGAGACTAGAGTTACACAGACTGAGCAGCAAACACCACCGCTCCCTGCTGCTTGTGCTTGCTCTGTTGTATGTGCAGCACTTTATGGGTCTTCTTAATATCCTTTCCCAGGCTGGGGTGGCACACCAAGACCGTGGCCTACACTATAACAGGCACTTTAGGGTAGAGGCTGGGAGAAAGTATTGGGGTCTGTTTCCTGTGTCTTGCACAAGTTTGGTGTGTGAGGCAAAAAACTGCAGTCAGAAGTTGGAGGATCCCACTATCTACAGGCCGAATGGTCCCCCTAAATTATACAGCTCTCAATCGCCATTGCAGAATATAAAAAATCTGTATTTACGAAATATTAAATGCTCAACAATTTTAATCTAAGTTTAGTTGTCGGGATTCTAAAAAAACTCTGGCAGCTCATTCCGCTAAAATGTGTTGAAGGCCACAATTCATTTTTTATGCCGTCATTTATTTTTAAAAGGGTATAGGACCATTTAACAATAGCATAATGGCCTTGTGGTTACTATTGTCCTACCCCATATCTTACAGTAGTAGGAAGAGATGTGGAGTGGAGAGTGGAAGAAGGCAGCTGCAGGAAAGAGAGCACTTCTGGAGAAGGGAAGGTGTGGGTCAGGCAGACTTGATCAGTGAGAAGGTGCATTGGTGAGACCTCCTTGGGTGGGAAACATGAGGTGATGGGACTTGGGCCAGCAGATACTCTAAACAGAGTTTGATGGGCAGGTTACCTTGCTATGTTTGCGGCTGTGTACCGTGTCCATTAAACTCTAAATTCTAAGGTCCTAATTCTAGTCTGGTGATGAAAGTAATTCTAGACATGCCATCAACTTGATCATATCATTGAATTGTCATGGGACAAGGCAAGGAGGGAGGGACACTTGAAATGTGGTTGAAAATGGAATTTAAAGAGGTGTCATGTGCGACACCCTTTTGGTCCATTTTGCAATAAATAGAAACACAGCAGTTTTGCTGCATCTGCTGAGAACATCTCATATCATAAGATAAAGTGCAGCTGAAAACTTTGACAATGAGTTCAAAACCTGTGCAAGATCATTTTGGCAGGAAAATGGCTGAAAGCTATGCTGTAGATATATTTCTATGAATTTTAGTTCCTGTAATGTATCACCTCTCTTAATTTTATAAGCAAGTACATTAGCATGTCTGTTAAAGGTTAGCCAAATGTAGTTTATAGAACAGTGTTTATAGGCACTTTGAAGTATATGTTTAGCTAATCCCCTCTGACTTGACTTGCTGAAAATTAGGCAAAGGGTGATAGAAAAAAGCAGAAGAGAAAGGGGGGAGAGGAGGAAACAAGAAATGTTCTGTAGTACCGACACTAATGAGACTTATAGTCGCGTGACAAAGCCGTCACCACGCTGTATTGCTTGGGGCGTGTTCACTTCTTGAGCCCGGGCACAATCAAGAGTACATGGACTTGAGTCTAGGCACCATTTTGACAGTTGGTGAATGGTACGCTTAAGTGCCCTTTCAAAGACGTTTATGGTGAAACTGGAAAAGGCAGGGGTCAATCAATGCAAACTCTCCGATTTCATCTACCCAACGTGCAACAGTGAAAGTGAAGAACACAGAGCGGTTTCCCTAACCAGGGACTGCTGCTTTTCAGAGGGTACACATACAGAGAATGCCTACCTACCCCAAGGAAGGTGATCTCAGATAAAATAATTGCTGAGGTCAGGTGGGTGACACCCACACCACCACACATGTATTATTCCTTTGCACATGTCTGTCAGAGTTAGCCACTTGTGCATCAGTGTGGCTGAAAACCTTGAGTTCGTACCTCAAATACTAGAACATATAATGGGCAATGTAATGCACGAAACCCTTCAATACAGTTTCATCTCTATGGTCCCAGGTAGAAAGGTGTAGCTCTGTTACAGTGCACAGGCAGGAATTAATGCCATTTCCTGTACAATACCTACATACTGTGAACAGCAAAAATCAAAGACAGAGCAGATCTGCTTAAAAGGCACAAAGAAAGAGGATACTTGCTTAGTACCTTTGAGATACCCCCTCGGACCACTTAGGCATTTTGCACATCTGTGCAAAAAATATGCAATCTGCACATCAGTCTTGTCTCCACAAAATGTGAGTGGGGACTCGAAATGTGTAATAATCCCTTACTTAGGATATTACAATCTAATATTCACCCCACCCTCGCTCTCAGTGGATCTCATTAGTGCAGCGTGGTAGAATCTCAGTTAGGCCACTGTGTATTTCCAAGTATACTGTAATTAATTGCCGAGGTCAAGCTCTTAACAACTAAAGAGGAGTACAACTTTAAATCAATAACATTTTCATAAAGTAAAAGGACAGTCCCTCTATTCCCGCCAAATGCACTGAGGAACTTCCAGAATACCCATAACCCACACTAAGAAGAACAACGATACTACTACCATAACTACTATTATTACACTACTTCTGTTACTAAGACTAATAATCATAATAATAAAATGACAATAAAATAATAATAATGATAATTTGCAAAAAGCTGTGCCAGGCATGCAAAAATTTTGGATTGATCAAATTGGGCAGTTCTCGCCTGCCTACTGGTTTCCATTTCTTCCATCACCACTTTAACTGATAAGTGCTCCCCTTCTCCGATGCATGGTACTTTTGTACTTTTTATGGTTTTGTATATGTATATTTGCATCTTCGTTTTTAACAAAAGCCATATACGTTAATTAATCTCCTTTTTCAGGGTGAGATGTTGAGTTAACACCACCCACAGAAAGTGAATTTCTGCTGACCTCTTTCCAGAAAGGATAACGAGTAAGTGAAAAAAATGTCCCCAGCTGAATGTTTCTATAGTTTGTAAATGAATAAAAAATAAAAGCAATCAAATAATTATCATGTTATGTTTTAGGGTTTGTAAAGCGCATAGCTCCCCAACAATGGGGCTACCCAGTTCTAGACCTCGAGGGTTAACAAACTACAACATCTGTATCGGATCCTAATAAAAGTATTTCAGTTTTGTTCGGATTCAGGCGAAGGCAATTGGCATTTAATCCACTCTGAGACAATTAGCAATCCTTTTTAGGTCTCGCCTAGCGACGCAGCCACATGCGCTGCATGCTTGCGAGACTATTGTCATCGTTTTTTCTTTGGAAGCAGGGTGGAAGCTCCACCCATGCTTATCACTGGCGCGCGTCAAAAATGCTCACCTTTAATTGACAGGGAGGCATGTTTCTTCCCTCCCTGTCTTCTGTTTGCTGTGCCTGCCCGGACAAGAGATGTGCACGCTTACGGCATCTCTACAGCGTCTCTTTTGCTAATGGCGGACTTCGTACTTTCTTCATTGTGTGCAAGATAAGGACTAAATGTTATCTACATACGCTGCTTGCTTTTATATTTATCTGGCTTTCTTGGAACCCATCGTGGAGGTTCAGTTTTTTTCATAATTGCCTTTCCCGACCTTTTTGTGGCTTTCGCTTACCCACATCGCACAGTTGGACTGAGTTTGTATCACATGCTGCAACGTATTTATATCTGTAAAACCTTTAGTTACATTGAAGGCGCTGGGTTTTGCAATAAAATAGCTTCACGCTGGAGGTCGCGCACTCTTACTGTGCTGTACTTTCTAGAGCTGGTTGACGTTCACATTTAGAGGTGTTGTTGTTGCTCACCCAGTTGGCATTGTTTTAGTTTCCCTGTTTCATATGTTAATAGTCCTGGTTGCTTATCCTGATGCCCCTAATCTTTCCTGTCTCCCAATCGGAGTGACTCACTATGATCCCACACTTCTGCAATTCCAGCCATGTCCATTCTTTGTTCTCTTTCACAACTATGTCTGTTGTTTAGCAAAGTCACTCTTATCCCACATGATCGCAACTCCATCCTACACTGTGATCATGATGAGGTAGTAGTGGCCCAGTGTTTCTGCTGTGTAATGAGGTGCAATGACACTCTACTTTGACAATCGGTAGAATGTTCGGGCTGTATTGTTAACCAATTGGGTTATTTAGAAAGAGGATACAGTGTTAGTAATATGTTTTGCTCTGGTGCATGAGAGACACTGCTAAGCTTTAGAAAGTTGTAACCCTGACCTGAGCCAGGCAGAGCTCGTACAGGCACGCAATGCTCTAGGGGTCCAGAGGCCCTGCTAAAGCTCTGCTTATCTGTGATCCTGAGCCAGATATAGCTCTTAATGACCATCGCTGTGCACGGGATACTGCTAAGCGCTGCACCTGCGTAACCTGAGCTGAGTAGAGCTCGCACTGGCATGCACGGCTCCGGTTAGCATGGGTGAATAGGTACTGCTAGTAGAGGTACAGGGAAGGGGGCTGCCCCAGCACCCCAAAAATAAACATGCTGGGGTTAATTGCTGTGCATGGGGCACTGCTGCGCAACCTGAGCTGGGGAGAGCTTGTACAGGCAAGCACTGCTCCGGGGTCATAGAGGGTCTCCTAAAGCTCTGCACATATGTGACCCTGGGCCAGGTATAGCCTAGACCTGACCATCGCTGCTCATGGGACACTGCTAAGCACTGCAACAGCCTACGCTTAGCCGGGGAGAGCTTGTACTCGCAACCACTGCTCCAGTGGTCCAGAGGCCCTGCTAAAGCTCTGCGCATATGTAATCCTGTGCCAGGCTTATCTCCTACAGACCATCGCTGTGCATGGGACACAGCCAAGCGCTGCACCATCGTAACCAGAGCCGGGGAGAGCTCAGGTTCCAGTTACCATGGGTGAATAGGTGCAGGAAGATGGGGGAAGGGTGCTGCTGGAACACCTCAAAAATAAACATGCTGGGGTTCATAAGGTGAATGACCACTAAGCACACATTTAAATGCTGTGTTTATGTAGTCACATTTGCTTTGCGTTCAAAAACAGAAGTCAAATGTCAGGCTGTGTCTTCTGACAAACTGCTACTTATTCTTTTTAATACGGAGATTGGTGTTTACTTTTCAATCCCTGAATGGCAATCGAAAAGAGTTGGTGAAGTGAACTATATGACAATCTTGCTGGTATGAAGGAAGTATGAAAGGGAAGGCTGTATGATAATTTTTTCCTAACTCACAACAAAATTTAAATATAAATATCTTTAAATGAACTGTAAAAATATTCCAAAATATAATGTAATTTCGAGGTCCAATGGAAAAACTATTTTCACACGATTAGTTGGTGATGCGCAAATAATGTTTGCTGACACCCCAACATTATATATCATTGTACTCTGTATAATTTTTATCAGGAATGCATGTTTGTGCAAATGTATTGGCCATTTCAATGGAAAATGTGCCATCTGTAAATGAGTGCCCACCATGCATTAGTGATATATTTGCGAGGGCGTGCTCCAAAATTCACCAACCGCTACTTACCACACCCTTGCCACTCTTATGCTGAAAGGGCGTGACTTATTTGGTACACTCGCTCTACGTGAGGTGCTTGGAATTTTCACCATCCCTATGAAGTCTTTGATGTAACATTGATGGCAGCACCAACACTCTTAAAATGGTTCTAGGACTACTGCATGGGACCATGCTAAGCACTGCACCAGTGTACCATGAGCCAGGCAGAGCTCCTGCAGTCACTGCTCCAGTATGCATGAGACTGCTGAGCGCTACACCAGTTCACCATGTGCCACAGACAGCTACTACAGGCACATACTTCTCCAGTGCACCACAGACGCTGCTAAGGTCCAAACCCATGTAACCATGAGATAGGCTGAGGTCGTAAAGTCGTTCACTCACTAAATCGTACCCCAGAGACAGGTGTGTAGCACAGAGTCAGGCAGAGAGCACCTGCAGGGAATTCTAGTGCCCGAGAGGCACTCTTGCATATATGCAGCACAGAGTAAAAAAAGGCAGTTGCAATTGCCACTGCTCCAGGTTTTTAGTTCGAGACTGGGCAGCGCATGCGCTGCTCTGTGAGGCACGCTGTATTAGAGTATGGTATGGAAGCCCCGCCCACTCTCCGCCCATATTTATCATTGTTCTTCGTAAATGCTGCCTTATGATTGTTAATAGGCTTGTTAGTCCCGCCTTGTCAATCAATCAATCAATTGCCTTGTGTTCATTTAAGAACTGGCCCTTTTACTTCGGTTGTTACACTGTACGTCTTTTTTAGTCTGTAAGCACAATTTTCTTTAATAAGTTTCTCCTACAGCAGGCACAACATGCTTTTCTGCAACATTCAGCGCGCCATGCATGCTTACACTTTCCGAGCAGCCGGGACAATGACAGCCGCTTCTTTCAATAGGTCTTACATTTACAAGAGTTTGAGCTTTTGGCATTGTAAATGGCAATGCCTTTTATTTATGTGTTAACTAGCAAAACAGATAAAAGGCATTGTCATTTACAATGCCAATAGCTTAAACTCTCACAAATGCGAGACCTATTGCATTACAAATGCTTGTTCGAAGTTGGCTAAGTCAAGCAGTAATGTTATCGATCCAGGAGAGCATGAGCTGAGTGTCATCAGCATAAGATATCATGACCCTGTGGAATTGATGATCTGTACCAACGATAGAATGTAAACATTGAACAAAGTAGGGCTCAGTGAAGAGCCCTAGGAAATGCTGTGATGTACAGTGTGGGGTTGGGAACTGTAGGGGGAGAAATGGCCTGGAAGGAGCATTCAGATAAAAAGACACAAACCAAGACAGTGCTGCTCTACCAATGCCAATGCTCTGTAAGTTCTAGAGTAAGATTTTGAGCGACACCATATCAAATGCGGTGCTCAGATCAAGCAGGCTCAGGGCTGATGACCTGCCTTCGTCCAGGGCACTGTGGAGTTAATCGGTGACCACGAGGAGCGCAGATTCCATACTGTGCGCCGGCCTAAAGCTGTTTTGGAGATGCAATATGAGGAATGATGGCAGTGGTTTGAGAGAAAAGCCAGCACCTCTGTTAGTTTGCAATTGTACAACGCAAAATGTCCTCTAGCGTGCTCAATGTGAAACACTGTGCCACCCACAGTGCCACTCAGTACTAGGTGAAAACCTCTATACACATTGACCAATTATAATTTTTTTAACAGAGCACAGCACAAAAAGGGTCTTAGCTGACTATCCTCAGTCAGTAATGTATTTGATTTCAGACAAAATAATGAAAGATGACATTAAATATACAGTAATCTTGGTCTCAAGAGTGTTGACACCGCGGTATGTCAAGCAAACAGGAGATATTCAGGATGTGGTTTGTTTCAAAGAACTTGGTTAGAATGCCATTAATATATCTCTCTGTTACAATCGCAAAGAAGGCAAGAGGGAAATAGGGATGACATTTTTTTTAGGTTTTGAAGCATCCAAAGAGAGTTTCTTCAGGAGGGCAGATAACTTTGGCATGTTTCCAAGGCCCATCTACATAGAATGACAGGGGAAGATTGACTTATTCAAAGCAGGGCGGGAAGCGAGAGTCCTGAAGCTTGAGGAAATGATCTGGCTGGAGTGGATCTGCAGGTGAGCTGGATTTATCTTGGCTACAGAGGGTTATGCAGCTCAGGCAGACACAGGAGGCTAACCGAGTTGAGCGAATGCATAGGACTGCTAGCAGCAGGCGGTGCTGTATTGTCTAGACTTGTGGCGAGGGCATCAGAGGGAAAGTGCAAATAGATATCCTCTATCTTGCCAATGAAATATTCAGCTAGTTTCTCGCAGAGTGTGCTGGAGGCGTCAAGTGGGTCAGCTGAAAGCACTGGCATAATAAGGCTATTTATTAGATTAAAATTTTCCTTATTGTGGTTATTACTGTTCCTAATTGTATTAGCAAAGTGTTCAGCCCTTGCTTTCAAAAACAATTTATGGTATAATTTGATGGCTGCTCTGTATTGTATTTTTTGTAGAGTACTGTATGCTTTCCTCCAGGAGTGTTCTAAAGCCTTGCAGTGCTTTTTGGCCGAAATGAGGGACTCATTAAACCAAGGAGCAGCATGCTCTTTCCTAGTGGAGACCTGTCTAGCAGGGATGAAAATATCTAAGGCTGAAGTGAGCCACGATTGTAGAGTGTTGTTAGCTGCCTCTGTGTTAGGGGCAAGCTGTGGGCAGCTAGCCTGAATTTAAATCTTGTGTATAAGGCATGGAACAATTCCGGCTTTTTCCACTTCTCCACCAAAGGTGTAGAAAGAAATGATGCATACCTACCTACATTTGCTGACAACTAAGAATTGCGAATTCAAGAAAGAAGTAAACAGGCCAATTTCTCTACGTGCACTACCCAAAACTCACAAGAAATTCGAATTCTGTCCGCATACATTGTAAAGTGGTGCTTTTTGAAGGTCCAGCACACGGATCCCATCTGAGGATTCTCCTGTGTGGCTAGCTATGGGGACCCATGTAGATCAATTGTGTGTTACCAACAGTCTAAGACAGAGCCAGTCTTCCAGGATTTTTGGTTCATTGTGCTTCATTTGGCATGGTAGGAAGAAAAACAAATTATCATCTCAAAACATAGGAGAGAAATCTATTAAATAAAAAATCTGCACTGTACTCATGTACGATCCTGGAATTGGGTAATTTCTGGGTTTTTCTGTACTTTTACTGGTGATTTCTGACAACAAACGCACTTTCCCCCTCCTGAGGCGGAAGCCGGGAGGTCTCTTGCCTTTCCACTGTATTTTTAGCTATTTTAGCTGTTTTAAAAAATCGAATTGTGTATTTTTCTCTGTGGCAACATATGAGCAATATTTGTTGTGCTGTGTCCTCCTGCGCTCAGTAGCGCTTCAGATCCCTTCCACACCCTCCCCTCTTGCTCCGGTCCTGCTCTCGGCCGAGTATTGACGCCGAGAGCAGAGCACCGGTTTTGGCGGCCATCTTGGGTCGGGTAGTTGGTCGTGACGCGATTGGCAGCATCATAAAAGGGACGCTAGGGTGAGTGCTGGTGATTTCTGGCAACAAACGCACTTTCCCCCTCCTGAGGCGGAAGCCGGGAGGTCTCCTGCCTTTCCACTGTATTTTTAGCTATTTTAGCTGTTTTAAAAAATCGAATTGTGTATTTTTCTCTGTGGCAACATATGAGCAATATTTGTTGTGCTGTGTCCTCCTGCGCTCAGTAGCGCTTCAGATCCCTTCCACCCCCTCCCCTCTTGCTCCGGTCCTGCTCTCGGCCGAGTATTGACGCCGAGAGCAGAGCACCGGTTTTGGCGGCCATCTTGGGTCGGGTAGTTGGTCGTGACGCGATTGGCAGCGTCATAAAAGGGACGCTAGGGTGAGTGCTGGTGATTTCTGACAACAAACGCACTTTCCCCCTCCTGAGGCGGAAGCCGGGAGGTCTCTTGCCTTTCCACTGTATTTTTAGCTATTTTAGCTGTTTTAAAAAATCGAATTGTGTATTTTTCTCTGTGGCAACATATGAGCAATATTTGTTGTGCTGTGTCCTCCTGCGCTCAGTAGCGCTTCAGATCCCTTCCACCCCCTCCCCTCTTGCTCCGGTCCTGCTCTCGGCCGAGTATTGACGCCGAGAGCAGAGCACCGGTTTTTGGCGGCCATCTTGGGTCGGGTAGTTGGTCGTGACGCGATTGGCAGCGTCATAAAAGGGACGCTAGGGTGAGTGCTGGTGATTTCTGACAACAAACGCACTTTCCCCCTCCTGAGGCGGAAGCCGGGAGGTCTCCTGCCTTTCCACTGTATTTTTAGCTATTTTAGCTGTTTTAAAAAATCGAATTGTGTATTTTTCTCTGTGGCAACATATGAGCAATATTTGTTGTGCTGTGTCCTCCTGCGCTCAGTAGTGCTTCAGATCCCTTCCACCCCCTCCCCTCTTGCTCCGGTCCTGCTCTCGGCCGAGTATTGACGCCGAGAGCAGAGCACCGGTTTTGGCGGCCATCTTGGGTCGGGTAGTTGGTCGTGACGCGATTGGCAGCGTCATAAAAACGGGCAGGGATGTCTCCGCGCAGCGGACGCGAGCAGCGGAAGCGCCGGATCTGTGCCGGAGTCGTGCCAGAGTCCTGCCCGTCTGCGCCCGTCCGCGTCACGGCAGCGACCGGCGTGGCGGCAGACTCTGGCCATAGGTTTACCTACTCTGCAACGGATTTATTATCCTATAACCTGAATATTAAGTCCTGTCGGCCTGTCTTTCCAGGCCGTTACAAAGGTAAATGTCGTTGTCCTGGTTGTGGTTGGTACCCTAACATCTACCGGGTTTCTGAGGGACCCCACTTACTCCCCGTAAATAATTTTAAGTGTTTACTGTTAAATACTCGCTCGTTGCATAGACACGCTCTGGACATTTTTGAGCTATTGACCGTTGAGAAACCACTCTGTCTAATGCTTACAGAAACCTGGCTCAATGAGTCTTCTAACCCTGATATTGCGGCAGCCATTCCTCCCGACTATATAGTCTATAGAAAGGATAGGGCACTGGGTAAAGGTGGGGGTGTGGCTCTTGCAGTTCTAAGATCTTTTGCTTGTGCAATCATTCCTTCCTCACCGATCTCTGGCTGCGAATCCCTCGCCTTCTCTATTACACTTTCCCCACACCAATCATTCTCAGGGCTCCTAGTTTATAGACCTCCTGGTCTGCGTGGTGCCTTTTTCGAGGAGCTTCAATCAGCTATTTCCACTCTATGCCTGAAGGTGGAACACTGCATAATGCTTGGGGATTTTAACATTCACATGGATGTTGAATCGGACAGTGAAGCTATTAAAATCACGGACATCACTGCTCCCCTTGGTCTAACTCCCTACATCTCTAGTGCAACTCATGATAAGGGTCACACCCTTGACCAAGTGTTCTCCACTATTCCCCTCATTATGTCATGTCCCGCTCCTGTTTTGTGGTCTGACCACTCCCTGATTAGCTTTCTAATTCAAGGCAGAAGTAAAATCTCTTGTAATAACTTTGACAAACTGAGGCACCCCAGTAGACCCTTTCATAAAATTACTCAGGAGAGCCTTGTTCAAGCGTATCAGGAACATCCTTGTATCCTATCCGGCCATCTCGAAAGAGACCTTGAAACTTTTCAGAAATGGCTTACGGATCGGCTTGATGATCTTGCCCCTCTTTCTACGCCTTGCTCATCCACTAAGCGTAGCTCGGCTCCTTGGTTCTCCAAATCACTGACTCTTGCTAGGCGAAACTGTAAGTTAGCCGAAAGACTTTGGCGGAAACAGTACGATCAGGAAGCTAAGTCCGCTTACAAAGCATCTATTAAATCTTATCATGCGGCTATCTTAGAGGCCAAAAAGAATTATTTCGCCAATAGAATTGAAGCTGCGTCAAACTCGTGTAAAGAAATGTTTTCTATTGTCAAAGAGTTTGTTTCTCCTAAATCGAGTTCAGTCCAGCATAAGTTCTCTGAACCTTGGGTAAAGGAGCTGGCCATCTTTTTTTAATATGAAAATCAAACTCATACAAGAATCCTTTCCCCCAGCTGTCCCCAATGTACCTATGATTGATTCAAATTTGTTGTCTTTTCCATCTGATACGTGCCCCACTCTATCGGAGTTCCCACCTTTATCGGAATCTACCTCTTTGGATCTCCTACTCAGAATTAAATCAGGCTCTCCGCTTGACCCCTGTCCGGCGAGTTTTCTAGCTAGGAATGCCAAGACTCTCAATTCCCTGATCTACCCTGTCTTGAATTCATCCCTGTCCAGTGGCATGGTTCCGCCTGCATGGAAGAAGGCAATGGTTGTTCCCCTTCTAAAAAAACCAGGCCTTGATCCAGAGATACACGCGAACTATAGGCCCATATCTCTCCTGCCCAGTCTGGCTAAGATCGTCGAGAAGCACGCCCACTCTGTGCTTTCCTCCTTCTTGGAAGACCAGGGGCTACTCCACTCTACCCAATCTGGCTTCCGCTCCAATCTGAGCACCGAGACCGCTCTTTTGGAAATAAACGAAGCCATTAAGGAAGTTCTCGACGCAGGGGGAAGAGCTATGCTGGTGATGTTGGATCTGTCGGCGGCCTTCGACACCGTTCCGCATGAGGCCCTCTTGAGAAGACTTCACGAGATTGGTCTCCGTGGAACGGTGTTGAGCTGGTTGAGATCTTATCTAGCGGGTCGTCGACAAGTGGTCTGGGCCCCGCCGTACTCCGCAGAGGTGCCGCCTATGGATGTTGGAGTCCCACAAGGGTCGGTGCTTAGCCCGACCCTTTTTAACGTCTTCATGACTCCACTGGCGGTACTTGCGGAGTCCATGGGTGCCCAGATCATATCATACGCTGACGACACCCAGCTTCTCTTCACCTGCAAGAAGGGCACGGAGTTTGACGGGGAGAGCATCCGTGGTTGCCTGGGGGCTGTCTTCGACTGGTTTCAGCGAAGCAGCCTCAAATGCAACCCTGACAAATCCGAGGTGCTTTTCTTCGGCTGTCAAGCGGATCCACCGTGGCAGGAATGGTGGCCGGTGTGTATGTCACCCCCTTCCTTCTCCTCTGTGGTTGCAAAAAACTTGGGGATCAAAATCGACAACACCCTTTCGCTGAAAACACAGATCACAGGTCTCTCCAACACCTGTTTTGGTCTGTTAAAAATGCTGCGAAAATTTCTTCCTCTGCTCCCTTTAGTCCACAGGAAGTTAACGGTACAGGCTTTGATTTGCTCCAGGATTGATTACTCAAATGTCCTCTACCTGGGTTTACTGGACTACCTCCTGCACCAACTTCAGGTAGTTCAAAACTCCGCAGCAAGGGCGATCTTTGGCCTACCTCGACAAGCTCGGGCTTCAGAGCTGCTTTCTTCCCTTCATTGGCTCCCAGTTAAGAAGCGGATTACTTTCAAGGCTCTCACTTTAGCCCACAAGGCACTCCATTTGGTTGGGGCCTTGTATATTCAGAAACGGCTTCTTTTCTATAAACCCACCAGATCTCTCCGATCTGAATGTCTTGGCCTGGCAATGGTTCCTCCCATTAGAAGGGTCAGGATAGGTGGTCGTTCCTTTACTCATCTTGCCCCAAAACTATGGAACTCCTTGCCTGTGGATCTGCGCCGTACTTCTAATCTGCTTGCCTTCAGAAAGGCCCTGAAAACCTGGCTTTACAAGCAGTAACTTGTTATGTTTGTGTTTTTTTTTCATTTTCCTTCTCAGTTTGGGGTCAGAAAGCGCCGGGACACTCCCTGGAGTAGCCGTGCGCTATATAAGCAACCCCAATAACATAACATAACATAACAAAGCACCACTAAAGTGCGTACAAATCAATGTTTACTATCGAATGTCATTATAGTGTGTTCCTATACACTTCTTAGAGGATTTGTTGTGACCAGTGGCTAGGGAAATATCTATCACAGGTTGGGAGAAGACCGGAGCTGCAAACAGGTTAGGTGTAACTAGGAGTTTACCTGAAGGCTCGAAATACTAAATGAGCAGGCTCAGGGTTTCTCCTTTGGGACATCAAACAAGCATTAACAAAGCCAATATATCTCTCCTATGTGAACGCTATTGGCCTTGTCAATGTCTTTTAGCCATGTTGTATAGCAGCATGGCTGCTGTTCATCATGGGTAAATGTTAGTGGTGTTGCATAGAAGATATTGGCGCAGAAGAGAGTAGGGTAGAGTGGAGTGGCACACAGGATAGTAGTGAGAAGTCCAGTGGCATACAGTGGAGTTGTGTAGATTGGAGTGGGGTGAAGTGGAATGGCTAAGAGGAGCATGGAGTGGAGTGGCCTAGAGGTCAGTTGCAGAGGGGAGTAGTGCAGAGGGGAGTAGTGTAGAGGGAAGTGGCGTAGAGTGGAGAGGCATAGATTGGAGTGGTGCAGCATAGAGTGAAGTGGCGTACAAAAGAGTGGAACAGAATACAGTGGCATAGAGCAGAGAGGCATAGAGTAGAGTGGCGTTGAGCAGATTAAAGTGGTGTAGAGTGACGTAGAGTAGAGTGGTGTAGAGTGATGCAGAGTAGAGTGGCGTGGAGTGGAAGGGAGTGTCATAGAGTAAAGGGGAGCGAAATTAAGTGTCTTAGAGCAGAGTGGCCTAGAGTGGAGTGGCCTAGAGTGCTGTAGAGTGCCAGTGTGTGGATTGATGTAGCATACAGTGAAATGGCTTAGAGTTGAATGGAATAGAGTGGAGTGGCACTGAGTGGAGCGACACAGAGTTGGATGATGCAGTGTAGAGCGGGGTAGAATAGATTGCATAGAATGTTGTCGTGTGGAGTAGAGTTGCGTAGAGTAGTGCAGAGTAGAGTGGGGTAGAATAGATTGCATAGAGTGTTGTGGTGTGGAGTAGAGTTCAGTGGAGTAGAGTGAGAGAGTAGGGTGGCATAAAGTGGAATGCGCAAAGCAGAGTGGTGTAGATTGGTGTTAAGTACAGTGGCATAGCATAGAGTGGGGTAGAGTGGCATAGTGTAAAACGGAGTGGCGTAGAGTGGAGAGGTGTAGCATGCCTCAGAGTGGCATTGTGTGGAGTGGAGTGCTGTAGAGTCCTGAGTGGCATAGAATGGCATGGAAAGACATGGAGAGGTGTAGAGTTGCATAGATTGGAGCGGCATAGAGTAGAGTGCAATAGACAAGAGTGGCGTAGTGTAGAGTGGAGTGGCATAGAGTAGAGTAGAGTGCCAAAGAGTCGAATGTAGTGGCATAGAGTAGTATGGTGCAGAGTGGAGTGGTGTTGAGCGGAAGAGATTGACATTGATTGGAGTGGCATAGAGTAGAGTCTAGTGGAGTAGAGTGGTGTAGAGTGGAGTAGCACAGAGTAGAGAGGAGTGACATAGAGTAGAGAGGTGTGGGATAGGGTAGAGCGGCATAGAGAGGAGTGGCATAGAATGGAATGGCATGGAGTGGTATAGAGTGGAATGGAGTAGAGTACCATAGGGTGGAGTAGAGTAGAGTGGCATAGAATAGTAGAATTGTGAATATATATAACTAAAGCATGGTTAGAGACAGCAGATAGGGTGAAACCAACATAAATAACAAGCTGTATGCCTGTGTTAAAAGTAGGAAAGCACACTCCACTTCCTGAAACAATACTGAAATGCTTATAAAAACAAAGTAATGCATTACAAAAAGACAAGGAAGAACACGTGCACTTGGTCCATGCTCCAGGGAGGAGCTAATGCAAGAAAGGAAGGGAAGCGTTTGGGAGATAAGCAATTGAAAGATTGTAAATGAGAGTGACAACAAAAACAACTAATGGTATGCTGTGGGTGGGTTATAAGCCCACTAAATAGTAAACAATAAGTTTCGTAGCACAGTATCTGCGTTCTGTAGCAAGACCTAATAAACAGAGCTACATGTACCACTCACTTCTCAAAAGTAGACTGTTGATAAGGCGCACTTGGAGAGTTTCTGCAGTTAGCTGCACTAAATTGCATTAAAAACCAGGAAATGATGGTACATCTAGACATTACTGCCATATGGATATTCATAGATTCCTGAAACTTTCGCACTTTCAACATAAAATGTACCAATATACCAAATGCCTCCTGGTCAAAATAGGTCTTGTCATGTTCGATATTAAAATATAAGCTAGAAAACTGTCATTTTTGTTGAAATAATAACGCTTGTCACCAAAGGTCATTTTGGGAAGGGAAGCAGATTAGATCTCTCTCAAACCGGTGTCTTACATTAACTAACACAAGGTGTACCACTTTTAGAAGATAAGGGTTTAAATACACAGAAAGGACCTACATACACTGCCTACAGTACTGGGGCATCTCTCCTTTAAGGGCTCCAGGGCTATCCCCTTGTATTCTGGTCCACTTTTGTCATTGTTCTACCAAGAGTGAATAATAATAATCTATTATTCACTCTTAAAATAAAATAAAATGCCATTCAGCAAGTGCCTGAGGCAACTTGTTGTAACACACTCTGATAGCTGATATCTAACCTCTCCAACCTGGGAACATTACCAATCAGCAAAACCCTGACTCACAACATCAACACCTCCATCACAGCTGCCACTTTACTGGATGAATGGAAACTTGCAGAAATCAACACCCTCCTCAAGAAGCCGACTCCAATCAACTGAGCAACTGCCGACCCATCACCCTGCTCACCTATCCTGCCAAAGTGATTGATAATGCCATCAACAAGCAACTCACATCCCACCTCGAACTTCAACTTGACCTTAACCATCTTCAAGACAACACTCAATCAGGATTCAGAAAGAACCACAGCACTGAAACAGCACTCATCACGGCCATCAATGACATTCGAATCATCCTGAGCCGAGGAGAAACAGTGGCCATCATTCTGCTCAATCTCTCAGCGGGCTTCAACACTGTCTCCCAGAAAACTCCACAAGATTGGCATACAAGGATCTAGTCTCAAATGGATCTGATCCTTCCTCATGCAAAGAACACAAAGGGTCCGGCTGCAACTTTTCACATCTGAGACCAAGATACAGATATATACGAGTCACACAGGGATCGGCTATTAGCCCTACCCTTTTAAACATATACATGGCCCTGCTTGCCAAAATCAACCGATCATAAGACATCATAGTTATTTCCTATGCTGATGACACTCAGCTCACCGTCTCCCTGATGGACAAGGCAGCCACCACCAGCACCAACTTCACCAACTGCATGACCTTAGTAGCAGACTATATGTGACCTAACTGCCTGAAGCTCAAATCCGCCAAGACAGAAATACCAGTCTTCGGCAACAAGACCTCCCCATGTGACTCCACCTGATGACCATCGGAGCTGGGACCACTACCCGCACCCACACACCACAAAGAAATCTAAGGATCATCTCAGACAACTAGCTCAACATGACGCCTCAAGTCAATAGAGTGTGCACCTTCTGCTCCCACATCCTACAAATGTTGTGAAAGATCTTCAAATGGTTGCCTCAAAACATCAGACAGACCATCACACAAGCACTCATAACATCAGGCTGGTCTATGGCAACACTCTCTCTGCCGTAATCTCTAAACAACTCCTACACAGACTCAAGACCATCCAGAACACCGCCACAAGACTCGTACTCAACCTCCCACACTGCGCCCACATTACACCACAACTCAGGAAGCCTCACTGGCTCACCATTAACAAGAGCAGCCAACTCAAACTTCTTACAGACACATTCAAAGCCCTACATAACGCAAAACCAGTATACCTGAATGCTGGTTTCACTTTCACCAAAAACTAGGCACCTATGCTCTGCCTCCCTCTCACACACTCCCCGCATCTGCAAAAGCAAAACGGGAGGTCGCTCATTCTTGTACATCACACCTAAAACATGGAACAACCTCCCTCAAACACATCAGAGCCTCCTCCTCACCTCTTGAGTTCCACAAGAAGCTGAAGACCTGGCTCTGTGCATAAGCACCCTCGGGACCACACACCTGCACCTGGATAGCCTCTTGGTTGATTAGTGTGCTCTACCAATCAATATAACATAATATAGCGAAGATGCAAAAATGCACATGCAGCAGCCATCAGAGATTATCCAGGGATGGTGAAAACCTTGAGCCCTGGCATGCTACAGTGCCTCCCTTTTGGGACAGAAATGTCCTCTACATGGTAATGGACGTGCACCCCTGCCCTGAATGCCCCAACTGTACTGATGGCAAGATCCCTAATGCTGATTTTTCTTTGTCATAGGCCAGCATAGGTCATGCATGTGCGCCCTAACATAGGTTTGTCTCATTGATTGCAGTCTTGTTGGACAGGGAGGGACGCCCAAAGTGCTACCCTCATAGTGGAGAAAGACTACTGACTTTACCAGTAGTTAGGCAGCAACAGCCCAGAAGTGGCAGCATACCCTGCAGCAATCAATAGGAGTAAATAGGTCCTCTTTAACCTGTGCCACTGGAGTGAGGCCTCCAGGCTCACTCATTCTAAATTTTGCTCCTGAGTGCTTAACTCACCCCTTGGCCTACATCAGGTTGTTGTGAAGTGCAGTGCAGTGCATGAGTGGTGTTATCTATGCTGGGTGTATGTGTGCCTGGGAAGGGTACCCTACAGGGATAATACAGTACTAGGCAAGGCGTGCATGGTAAATGCATGTTCTTGATGCATGTGCACCTGTGAGTGGTACAATACATGAAGGATGTGGTGTTGTGCAGTGCGTGCATGGTAAATGCACGCACTGCACAACACATGTGTGCCTGTGAATGGTACATTACATGAAGGCTATAGTGCTGTGCAATTAGTGCATAGTAAATGTATGTTGTGGGTGTATGTGTGAGTGGTACAGTGCACGAATGATACAGTGCTCTGCAGTGAGAGTATATTACATGCATACTGTGTGTGTGTGTGTGTGTGTGTGTGTGTGTGTGTGTGTGTGCGCGCTCGCGCGCGCCTGTGAATGGGACAATACAAGGCAGACTATGGGTTCCACTTGTGAAAGCCGAGCCTGCATGGTGAAACATGAGGAGTCAAAGCAATCACACCACACAGATATATTTATTGCTGCATTCTTGAAAGCTGCGAGGTGTACACTGGAGAAGGGAGAGCCAGGCTTCCTCGTTACACTTCAAGGATGCGCTTTGATTCAGAGAAATATTTAACAACAAGGGGTGGTGATGGACAGAGTTTCTGAATTAAGCAGAATACTCTCACCCAGTCAAGAGATCAGGGCCAGATCCAACACCGTTTTTTAGCTCACTGCACCATCCCAGCTCAGAACCTGGCTATATGCAAATTAGTCTGTTCCTGTCCCAGTGCATGATGGGATTGATTCAGAGAAATGTCACAAGGAGGGGGTCTGGGCAAACCTCAGGAAGAAGATAGGCCTAACAATGGAATCAAAAATCGAGGATGAGGTCCTGGGCCAACCTTTCGATGCACATATCACTGTTGCTGACATCCAGGTGTGAATTATAGTCACTCAGATTGCCTGTGTTGTGGGGCTATAATCTTTGGAGTCGATCCTGCTGTGACAGACTGCTTTCAAGAGGAAGAGAGGGCAGAGGAGAGGACACCTCAAAAGGAAACAAACCGCCAACATAAACTTCAACGACACAGACTCTAAATCACATTTGATGTCTGGAAATTAACTATAAGAAGGTGAGCTTGAGCCCCCAAAAATTGGCAACTGTCAAGCAGTCAGTCGGGCTGTGTGAGGAGGAGAAGTTCTGCAAGACTTCATCCTGTGACCAGAACTGGTGGCTGAGGCCTCTTAGTTCTCCCTGTTGGGTGAGGGGGCATCACCCAGGGGATCCAAGACCACCTGCCCTGGAGCCTGGAATACTAGCACCTGACTTCTTGTTAAGAACAGTGTGCCCTGTTGGGACGCGGAGAGCATTGGAGGGATAGAGGTCCATTAGGGAATCCTGTAGATTGGATTCCCTCTGTGAGATGTGATGAATGACTACTACACCGATCGGGTTGTTGCCCATGTGCAGGACAAAGCCGGCAACCCTTGTGTGCCTGGGGAGGGCCGCTGAGAAGTGAGCCATGGATAGCGCTGCATCGATCAGGCCAAAGCCTGTGTGCAGTGAGGCATCAGCGACCCCGTATGCTAGGAGAGGCTGCTGCAAAGTGAAGTACCCTTATTGCTGTGCCATTTAGGTTGGAGCTCTGTGCAGTGAGGATTCAATGACCTGGCATGCCATAAGGGGCTGCCATAAACGGATCGCTGTGTGGAGTGGGCCTTGGCCCTAGCATAGTGAAGCCAGCAACCCCAAATGCCAGAGGGGGGAGCAATCTGCAGGCATCTGTTGTGCCGATCGGGTTGGTGTCCGTGTATAACAGAGGTATGATGACCTCGTATGCCAGAGGGGGTCACCGAAACTAGCAAGAAGTGCGTCCTTACAGTGAACATCACCGGAGAAGTGGGGCCGTCATAGGATCTCCAACCCACCTACATTGGGAAGCGGGATCAGGATTATGGCATCACCTTCTCTCAATCAAGGGACTGGAAGACTTATTCTGCTAGAAACAGCCACAAGGAACCTACTGTCGCTGCGGGAGAGAGACTGAATGTGAAGAACTCAGGGATCACCGAGTTCAGACTGCCTGGGCCACTTGCAGTGAACACACTTGAACAAGCTGATGCTGCTCCAGTGCCCGAAGCGGGGGCGCGTTCAGGAACTCCAGACGCTCAGATCCTGCAGGTGTGGACAATACTGAATTAGGGTGAAGTCGGCCCCGGGGGAAGTTGCTTACTTGATAGTGCTTTTGCTCTGGAACACTTTTGACTTTACTATAGAGGCAGAGTAGACTCTTGAGACTCGGACTACTAGTGGGGCTTACCTTGGATAGTGCCTACAGAGAATGGGGAATAACCTTGATCTCTAGAGTGAGGAGGGAGTGGGACACAGGGAACTGCCTATGAAACACAAGAGCATTGACTTCAGGGGGATTGTGTAGATGTGTGTGAATGTTGTATTTGCCTTTGTGTTGATATCGGTAAAATAAAATACTTCTCTTTTTTCATAAAAATTTGTATTTGGGTGGACAATAATGTATTGCTGCTACTCTGTGTATTTTGAAGTGTTAGACTGTGCTCATCCCCTGGATCTGCCTCTCCCCTCATCCCCTGAGGGAGACTTAGACGGCTTGGACCACGGTAACCCTGAGAGTCAAGTACTGAAGGGGCCCTTGCCCAGCTGTTCAGAATCCATAGTAGGTCGGGCCCCAGGAGGTCGGGCCCCAGGACATGAGGAGTAAAAGGCTTCAGGCCCGTGGCCTTCTGAAAAGAGTTCAGACACTTCCCCTTCTTTGACGTCTAAAGCATCACATCAAAAGATACCAATGAGTGCTGCAGGCTTAAGCCCTCCAGTGTCCATGGCTACACTCCGATCAATCAGTCCCCCACACTCCCTTTCCCAACTCGTCATAGAGTTGGGAAACGGTGAGGTGAAAGAGCAGAGACTGCAACCTCGAATCTGTGACTGTGGAGGTTTGAGGTTTCCGTTTCACCATGCTCCAGTGCTGGAAACAGAAAGGAGCAGGAGTGCGGACTGGAGCAACTGAGGCAGCCAGGTAAAAAAAAGCTTTTTACACACTGATTGCGCGTGAGTGTACGTGCCTGTGAGAGAGCATGTTTGTGTGTAAGCATGTCTATGTATGTGTTTGTGTTTGTGTGTGAAAGTGAGAGGGTGTCAGTGAAGGAGTTAGTTAGAGTGATAATGAATGAATGAGTTTAAGGGGGAATAACAGGGAGTGTAACAGAGTGTTACTGTATGTAAAACTGAGTGAGTCACAGTCTGACTCAGTCTTAGTGAGCCAGAGACTAAGTGAGTTTGAGTGAGAATGAGTTAGAGTGATTGAGTGAGACTGTGTGAGAATGAGTGAACCTGAGAATGAGTGATACTGAGTGAGACTGTGCAAGTTAGAGAGATTAAGTGAGACTGAGAATAATTTGGAATGAGTGAGACTGAATGAGTCAAAGTGAGATTAAATGAACTGGAATAGGTGTGACTGAGTAAAACAGTGAGAATGAGAAAGAATGTGAATGAGAATAACTGAGACTGACTGTCAATTAGTGAGAATGAGTGAGTCAGGGTGAGATTGAATGCCTCAAAATGAGTGAAACTGAGAGAATCAGGGAGAACAAGTGCGTCAGAGGGAGACTAAGTGGTAATGAGTCAGTCACAGTGAGATTGATTGAGTTATAACGAGTGAGACTGGGTGAGTCAAAGTGAGATTTAGTAAATCAGAATGAATGGAACTGAGTGAGAGGAAATGAGAAGGAGTGAGACTGAGTCGGTCACATTGAGAATACGTAAGGCTGTGTGAGCCAGTGAAATCGAGTGAGTTAGAGAAAGTAAAAGTGCTTACAAGGACAAATGAGAGTAAGTGAATGAGACTGAGTGAGAGACTGCAAGTGAGTGTGAGTGAACCCACCAAGTAGAAGTCAGGCTCCCTCAGTGGAATTTGAGCCAAGGATTATGCCTCACCACTTTTAAAGGTCACCAGCCACCACTGCTACAGTAACTTTATTATATTTGGCATTAATCTGCTTGAGCGTGAATCCATAAACAGCAGTGCTTCATTATTAACGGTCCTGACAGCAATATAGGGTGCAACAAGGTAAATGCCTACTAGAACTTGCAGGTATTTTCACTTTAAGCAGGGTGCAAAATCGGGAGGTAAAATCTAGTAGGAAATTACTGTTACGAGAGTACTCTTTCTCCTCATTTGGAGACTGGTGGGCAGAGCATGTGGCCACACGATACCTACAAACCTTCATGCATTATTCCTTCATATTACCACCAGCCTTTTAAAGGTGGCAAAGAAAGGTTGTTTTTTTCTGTGGTATATTTTCATTGCATCGCCGATGGAGTAAATAAATCTACATTATACATACCAGTTTTACGTATTATGCTCGAACCATGTGCTTGCAGTAATTTGCAGCATTAGCTGATTATCACACATATTCACTATGTGTACTTTGTGCTAGATTTGTACATTAGTATTATTTGCATAACTCACTGTTGAAGAGTCAATTAATTCACATGCCCCGGCTTATGTTGAACCAGACTTTTCGTAGCCTGTATAAAAAGCAACCACTGAGGCAACTGGGAAGATGAGTGTTTTCAGCTTACTGCAACCAGTTCACCATTTAGCTCCATATTAACCCTCACCACACGCCCCCATGGCATAGTCAGGACAATTCTATGTGCAATCTCTCGGTCAAATACCTGAAATACAAATACACTTCTTTCATCCATTTTTGCTCAAAATCACATTTGGTTATTAAATGACAGAGCGGTGACTATAATAAATATAATATTTTGATAAATATAATATTATCCCAAATGTACAGGCAATTGTAAGCTATTTTGTAATCAGTAATGTGGAATTTAATCCAGTATAGTAAAAGCTTACAGGGAATCTTTAGCAATAAGGCGTCTTCCTCAAATTATGAATTTTTGTATAGGCGAAATCATTATTAATCACCTTGGCAGATGCATTCCCGAAAACAAGACATGTTCTATTCAACCATATACACAGTGGCATAACATAGGTCCCCACAGTCCCTGTGGTGTGTAGGGGCGGGTCTGAGCTACAGGGGGCCTTTCAGCACAGTACCTTGGCCTGAAAGCTCCTGATTGAGTCTGGAGGGGGGGGGGGGGGTCCATGTACATTGCATGGGAGCCCTCTCAAGTCTCGTTACGCCACTGTATCTACAAAATGTAGAAATTATGCTACCAAGGCATCTGTTAGCTATAATTCATATGGAGGTAGAAATACTGTCTGTTATCCGGGGATTGGGCGTCATGCCAAAATGACCCGGCACCGCACCCCATTCCTATTCTCCGCTAAGAGCCTAGTCAGCTTCCAGCTCTGGCAGTTCAGAGTGTTCACCACCTATCTGTCCATCCAGGGTGAGGAGAGGTGACAGAAAGCCCATCAGACCATTAAGGAAAAGGTGAGAAACTGAATGGAGGTATAGAGTTTGCCTATCCTAGCGCATCACTGTGGACCCAGTACCTGCGACCAGTCTCTGGTGATTCATCTGCAAATACATGATGAAAGAAGGGAAGGCTACCCAGTCCTTGACTTGCTTGGCTTGGGTTCAAGCAGAGGGGCTGTCTTAGGCATGTGACTGGTACAAGAACAATTTGTGAGGATGTTGAGAGTGGAAAGTTGTAACAGTTTAGACAGACCGTGCCCATAGGATTCTTTGAATAGTTTTTCTTTTACGCCTTTGTGGAGTCTCACGTATTATTTTTTTGAGTCGTAGATGAAGTGGAAATGAGTTTCAAAATGTTTCAAAAGATTTAAAAGGTTGAACCTTGGACATGTTAGGATTCCCTCCAAAACAATGGCAACTTGATGTGCAAAAGAAGAGTGTAAATTTGGCAGATCTTACAAAGCTGCCCTGGTTTCTTGAAGATCTCTGAGAGATACTCCAGGGATTGGCCATGTAAACATGTATGGTTCTTGTAGAAGGTCTTGAACTGTCATCTCCCCCCTAATAGCAACCAATTCAGAGTCTTCAGTGTGGTAATTGTCATGATGATACCATTATAGGTCAAATATTGGAAATTAATTTGTATCTGAATACTCCGATGGCTTCCAAAGTAAGTGAATGAATCAAAATCAAAATCAAAGGCGCAACTAGACCAAATTATTTTGGGGGGGCTAGTACTAAAAATGTCAGGGAGGGGGGAGCTGATTCTTCCTGAAATATGCAGAGTTGAGATGCAGGGGCTCTAAGAAGGGGTGAAAACACAACAAAGCCTCGTTAGCAAGTAAATGGTCTTTTAAATACCTGTGAAGTACTCGGGTGCGGATTTGTGTGTGCCCAGGAAGCTTTCTCAGCCCGGGTTGCCATACATGACGGGGATGGGGGTGCTGAAGCGCTTTTAGCCCAATGGGCGTTGAGCTCCTAATCAATATATACCTAAGGATTATTCTATGAATACAGGCTAGACTTTTTCTTTGGTGGGTCTGATCTACCAAACACAGCACTTTAAAGGTTAACAATTGGCTGTCTTCGGGATAGTGAGCTGGTTCGTGATCTGCATTTTCTAACTATAATGCAAGAGACTGGCAGGCAAGGCTTGAAAATGTTTGCTGCAGTTTGCAGTACACAATGATAAGAAGTTTGCAAACTTGTGTTGCAGAAAACAATTTGAGGAAAATATTTGGTGAAAACCGATTGTCAGAACAATATCGCAGAACTTCATAATCACCACAAATAAAAATGAAGCACAACTGTGCAGGCAAATAAAAAGAGAGTAATCTGCCAAATATAATACACAGATTGAAATTGAATTACTGATCACAACTGGCCTCTCTGTGAGATATCAATGATTGAGTTTTGCATAAAGTGGGTAAGCTAGCACTCAGCCCACAACAATGTCTTTTGAAGTTAATAGTTTTTTATAGCAGAGAAAAATGACGCAATAAGTCAGTTGTTATTGTTGGATAAGGTGTATCCAAATTGTATGGAGTATCAGCAACAGACAGAACGGCCCATTATAACATACCCTCTCTTTTCTATTTTCTCCCTTCTACCCCTTACTTCTACCACCCTCCCTCAATCTTGTAACAGTACTCTTCAAGCACTCAACATAGAGCTAAAAGATCATCCTGTACATTCATTCAGTTGTTCGATATAACATTTTGAAACAATAACAGGTGTAGTTTTATTAACAGTTGTGTTAAACCAAAATCTGTTGAGGCCAGAAAGACAATGGGAGTTCACCATTTAAGCCTTTGCACATAAGCCTCAGTACGGATGTTTCTGGACTTCCGACCTGCACTCCCTAGCCCCTCCGTAAGGGCATTCCACAGCCAATGGAGAAGTTGTTTGTTTCCCAGACCCCCTATTTCGATGAGCTAGCTTACTGTATGCACCTTGTTCTCCCCTAGATCATAGGATAATCACCCAGATCCTATCAAATGTCTCATTTTGGGCATTCACTTGATATATTTTGTTTTGAAACCATTTGGTACATTTCACAGAGCCAGGTCTCCACGTGAGGGCAGCTATCAGTTCTCTATAGTCTCAATATACAATGTTTGGTGAACCGCCATTGCTGTTTTGAACCATACACCATTCTGGTGCATGATCTCTCAATAGATTCAGGTATTATGAGCAATGCAGCTTGGCTTGGAAGCATTCCCAGAATATCTTAAGTATCCTTCACCACCCTCCAGATCTCTGTTCAATAACCTTCTAACGCTCACAGACTGAATGCACTTCACCTCTGTTCGGCTGACGGCATCCCCAGCAATCAGACCTTGACTCCAGTCCTGCAGCCTCCAACTTTTTGGGTGACCAGTCGCATCTGTGAACATTTTTATAGTACCCAAATTTCAGTCTGGCCTCCCATAAATGTTTGTCTCGAATTGTAACACAACAAAACCTTTTGATGTTTGTGACACTTGATATTGATTAGTAACAGTAACACCCGGTTATCTCACAGGTTCAAAGACTGCAACCACGCAGTGAGTTCCTCAGGGCGCAATGATATCTATGCACAGTGCAGTTTGATAGGCCCCAAAAGAACCTCAAAGATCTACAACTCAATTAAGCACAGATTTTTTACTTCTACACCAGCGCTCCACAACTGTGCTATAATGTGTCTGGTGACACTTTTAAATATAGAGATGCTGAAGAGAAACCTGTCATCCATTATTCAGTGGATGAATCTGAACTGACAAATCTAAATAACATGATGGAGAGGTTTTGTGCAGATTGCAGGTGCACATAACCTTCTACTATCTCCATTTTGATTATCTTTATTTGTGCAAGCAAGTTCATGTTACTTTAAGCCCTAATTATGCCATAAAACAAAGAGTTAACAATAAAATATGTTGTAGTTCTCTAATATGACATTAAGGAAGATAATTAAACAAAAATACATTTTTATGTTTAAGATCAAAATTCAATTAATTGGGATGCTATTATGTAATTATATCTGTTAAAGGACACAGCCCATCTCACTGAAAATCAATAATCAAGAAAAGCTAGGCACAACACCTTTGTGTGCCTTCTCCAGGACCTTTCAATGTACTTTGTTAACATGCTTGTGAGTGTTCTCCTCTCCTACAACATTTTAATACAACAGTATTTGATGCATTGGATTTCTCATCACTCACTCATGCCTGTAGAATGTTGTGATATAAATGAGGGAGGAGAGTCTATGAACGTGGGTTCGTACTTGGACTCTGTGGGTGAGGTGTTTCTTTCAATAAATGTACTTGTGGTACCGCACATTGTGAGAGCATTTATTATTCTCATTTTCATACTGGTGACAAGGATGGGTGTGTGATGTCTCAAATAAGATAGTTCCTGCTTCTCAAATTGCAATTTTGCAACTTGAGCATAGACCGTTGTCCTCGAACACATGTAAACCTGTTCTCAACCTTCTAACAAAGTTCTTCCCAAGTGTTACAGCACACTAAAACATCATCATAATACTAAACGATCCCTGAAATTCCTTTCAACAAAAAGTCATACCTCTTTGAAAAACAGATGTTGCCGTCACCAACTCAACAGGTATGCACTTAAATTTGAAAGCTTCAATGGGGGTGACAAATACCGTCAACTCTTTTGAGTCCTCATGCAACCATATTTGGTGATAAACAGATGCCAAATCCTATATTGAAAAGAACTTGGCATCTGCTAATCTTACACGCATTGCAGTGATATTGGGAAGACGAAAGTTATCCACAACTTCTTTATTTAACATCATTAAATCCACACAGAACCATGAGTCCTCATTTGTTTTCCTGGCTGCCACTATAGGTGCCAACCACTCTGAAGCCTTCTCTGGTGTAGTCATGCCCAATCTGTGTAATTTGCTCAATTCTTCCTTCACAACCCCTTGTAGCACAACTGGGAATCTTCAAACCTTAGCTGAGACTGGTATGGATCTAGGCTGCAATTCTATGCAGGTCACATAATCATGGGGCACCCAAGTTTCTCCTTAGAGACTTTTGTGAATAACTGTTCATAGGGTTCAGCACCACAGTTTACTTGTGGGTGGGCTTTGGGATCTTACCAAACTCCTAGACAATTCCGTGTGTCCAAATTATTATATTATCTCCTTTCCTTGCTCCATACACATTGCCACTGATGCAGTTTCCTGCCAATTCCATTTATGTTATAAAATACCACAACATTTAAATAGGTAGGCCACCATACCCACCCAGCACCACATCCATGTATTTCGAAATAAAATCCTTTGCAATGCTTTCATCAAATGTCTCTTTTCATATTATCCAGATCCCCCAGATGTTGCAGCATTATAATGGAAATCTTGCAACACAAAGTTGCAGTTTTGCAATAATTGTGTAGTGTTTAATCTGGCTAATATGCCGTGGTTTATCTTAGTTTACAGACTACTAAACCTCACAGCCCCCTGTCATTAACCAGCCCAGCCATCACCCTTCTCTAATTTTCACTTCCCCTGCCACCAACCTTATGCCATTGCCTTCCTTTACCATTACTGTAAGTCGCCACCCCATTTGTCTGCCATGAACCTCCCCTCCCATGCCTCTGCCATCATCCCACCTCTTCTCTGTCGACACTCTCATGTTCCTTTGCCATTACCTCACTTGGGTCATTATCCCATTCTGTCCTCACCTCCCTCTGCCATCGACCTCACCCTCATTTCCCATCACGCTTCTCTGCCATTGCCATCCTCTTTGTTTAGTGTAACAAACGTTGTTATTTGCATAGAAGAGAGTGACACGGAAGAGATTGGTGTAGAGGAGTGTGGTGTACAGTAGTGTAAAGGAAGTGGAGTGGAATAGAGTAAAGTGGTATTGGGTAAGAGTGAAGTGACCTAGAATGGCAAAGAATAGAGTGGCTTGGAGTGGCATACAGCAAAGTGGCATAGGGTACAGTAGAGTGGCAGTGAGCGGAGTGATATAGATTGGAGTGGAGTAGAGTGTAGTGGCCTTGAGTGGCGTAGAGCGGATTGGCATGGAGTGGCGTAGAGTAGCGTGGCATAGACTTGTACAGTTTTGGGTGTAAGTAACTAAAGGGTCAAAAGATATGACAGGGTGAATAAAACATGAATATGAAGCAGAATGCTTGTGTTAAAAGTAGGTAAGCAGATTGCATGCCCAGTAATATTACCAAAATGCTTATAAAATAAAACAATTGTGTGTTGCAAAAAGACGAGAAACAACACATGTACTTGGTCCATGCTTCAGGTAAAAGCCAAAAACACAGTTGATGGACAGAATGCAGAACAATGTCTTACATTCACCCCAGTACAAAGATCTGGTCCTAAATCCATCGTTTTTTTGCACTCCACACCACCCTAGGTCAGACACTGGCTATATGCAAATCAGCCTTGGCCCTGCGCCTCATGGGAACAGTCCAGCCCGTACTACTAAGCCATGATACAGGCAGGAAATTCTTCAAAGGAACTATACAAGATACTTACATCCTTTGTAAAACCCACAGCATGTGTGAGCATGGATGACTTCTCACAGCCATTATGCAATGAGATATCCCTGTTTTTTGAGAATAAAATTAACATAATATACGACAAAATCCTGAAAACTACTAATACTAACTGTGGGAACCCTGCCCCCATTTTGCCGCAAAAAATGGAAACTTCCCTTCTCTCCTTTCCCCCAGTCTCTAACAGTGATCTTCCCCTCCTAACCGGCCACATAAAATCAGGCTCCCCTAATGACCTCATATCAGCAAAAATGATGGCTCCACTAAACTCCTTCTTAGGCCCGTACATCCGAACCATCATAAATCAATCCCTTAGAGAAGGACAGGTACCCTCTGATTGGAAACAAGCAGTGGTCAATCCCATCCGGAAAAATACCTCTTTGCCCTGGTCTGACCTGTCTAATCTCAGACCCATCTCCCTCCTACCCTACCTCAGTAAACTCACCGAGAAGCATGTGAATACCCACCTGTCAAAATACATCGAGGCAGCGGAAGGCCTAGACCTTTCCCAATCTGGTTTTAGGCCTAATCACAGCACTGAATCAGCCCTCCTTTCCGTGACCGACAACATCAGGATGTCACTGGATAAGGGGGACTCAGTGATTTTAGTGCTGTTAGATTTGTCCGCTGCCTTCGACACGGTATCACATGAACTTCTTCTCGAAAGACTGAGTGATGTGGGGGTAGGAGGAATGGCCCTATCGTGGCTACAAAGTTTCCTCACAGGCCGCACTCAAGGAGTCAGACTGGGATCCCACGTCTCACCCTCCAGGGAGTTAACCAAGGGAGTGCCACATGGCTCGTGCCTTAGCCCCACGCTTTTTAACATTTATGTGGCCCCCTTAGCAAATCTAATAAGATCATATGGATTTTCTCCGGTGTCGTACGCTGACGACACCCAGCTCCTGTTTCCCTTTCAAACTCTGACACCTGCAATTCAGTCCACCTTCGCAGATGGGATGAGAGCGGTGGCGCATTGGATGGCTCAGAACTTCCTCCAATGCAATGTGTCCAAAACCGAGGTCATGTTGTTCGGGGGGGCGACTCTCTTGTGGTCCCCAGATTGGTGGCCCTTGGAGCTAGGCCCAGTTCCCAACCCCAAACCAATAGCAAAAAATCTGGGTGTCAAATTAGATCAGGCACTCCGGTTTAAGGAGCACACCAATCAGGTGGCAGGTGCCTGCCTCCACACGGCGGGGCTACTGCAACGCGTATTCCCATTCCTCCCTGACAGTCACAGGAAAACGCTCATACAAACCCTCATAATAAGCAGAATAGATTACTGCAACGGATTATACCTATCAGCAGATGAGGAACAACTGGACAAACTTCAGGTTGTCCAAAATACGGCAGCTAGACTGGCCCTCAATGCTCCCCCAAGAACATCATCCCGTCCTCTTCTTCGCCAACTTCATTGGCTGCCAGTAAAACAGCGTATTAAGTTCAAAATCTGCAGCATGATTTATAGATGCCTGTTTGGATCTAGTCCAAAATACTTAAAAGAAATATTCGTCCCATACATCCCTGGACGTTCATTTCGCTCAAGAAATCTTCAACTGTTACAGGTCCCAAAAATAAAAAGAGCTAGACAAGGCGGGCGTGCCTTGTCTTACAAAGGACCCATCCTATGGAACTCCCTACCCACTGAACTCAAACAGATCAGCAATCTTGAACACTTTAGAAAAAAACTTAAAACCTATCTCTTTACCCTGCCATAATCCTAGGCAATCTTCCTGCACAGCTCCTCTCGCATAGTAAAACTGTCCAGTACAAGCAACAGCGCAGAGATATCCCTTCGGGAATTGACTCAGGCGCTCTATAAGCGAATAAATAAATAAATAAATAAATGTCTTTCCTAGACCGGAATCAAGCATTCAAGGACCGGTTTCTGGCTATCAGCCTTCTTCAGCCTGGATAGCTTGACTCCAGGGATGTGGAGAGCCTGGGACTCAGCTCTGAGCTTGAATCCGGTCTAGGAAAGACATGGCTTGGTAGTTCGGGCTGGACTGTTCCCATGAGGCACAGGGTCAAGGCGGATTTGCATATAGCCATTGTCTGACCTAGGGTGGTGTGGAGTGCAAAAAGACGATGGATTTAGGCCCAGATCGTTGTACTGGGGTGAATGTAAGACATTGTTCTGCATTCTGTCCATCAACTGTATTTTTTGTAATTTTCACCCCGAGTGGGCTGGGTATGCTCAGACGTGAGTCCCAGGCTCTCCACATCACCGGAGTCAAGCTATCCAGGCTGAAGAAGGCTGATAGCCAGAAACCGGTCCTTGGATGCTTGATTCTGGTATAGGAAAGACATGGCTTGGTAGTTCGGGCTGGACTGTTCCTATGAGGCACAGGGCCAAGGCTGATTTGCATATAGCCATTGTCTGACCTAGGGTGGTGTGGAGTGCAAAAAAATGATGGATTTAGGCCCAGATCTTTGTACTGGGGTGAATGTAAGACATTGTTCTGCATTCTGTCCATCAACTGTGTTTTTTTGCAATTTTCACTCCAAGTGGGCTGGGTATGCTCAGACGTGAGTCCCAGGCTCTCCACATCACTGGAGTCAAGCTATCCAGGCTGAAGAAGGCTGATAGCCAGAAACCGGTCCTTGGATGCTTAATTCCGGTCTAGGAAAGACATGGCTTGGTAGTTCAGGCTAGACTGTTCCCATGAGGCACAGGGCCAAGGCTGATTTGCATATAGCCATTGTCTGACCTAGGGTGGTGTGGAGTGCAAAAAAATGATGGATTTAGGCCCAGATCTTTGTACTGGGGTGAATGTAAGACATTGTTCTGCATTCTGTCCATCAACTGTGTTTTTTGCAATTTTCAGGTAAAAGCCAACACAAGAAAGGAAGGGATGCCTACGTGGTAATTGTGTAAAAGCCAAAGGGGATGAGGTCCCCAGGGACTTCTAAAGGCTGGAGGGGCGGTACCTTGTGTAGCTCTAGTTAGGTCAGTGTTTCCATAGGAAATGCATTTTTTGTTGCTAATACCTTTAGCACTGTTTGACGAATCTTCATGAAACTTTCCAAAAAAGGGAACTTTTTACCTAGTGTGTTCATGAAAAGTTTTGGGTTTATCCATCAGACAGGGACTGAGACAAAAGGGGGGCCCCAAAACACAAAATCCCTATGCATTTTCCATAGATTTCTTTAATAAGCACTACTGTGAAAACTGCTGAATGGAATTACACCAAATTTGACAGAAAGCTAGATCTTGGTCAGTAGATTGTGCTTCATGTAATTTCGGTAAATCTATTCAGTAGTTTTTGAAAAATGAAGATACAAATATATTTGTAGATCTAGATGGTTTTGTCCACGAGAGGATCCCAAGAGCACTAATTTTAAAAAGAGAGCACTCTGATTGGTCCATTGAGCTTTTTTCCCCTTAAGCCATCTTGCTCCGGCGAAAGTCAGACTCCAGCAGGAGCGAGTATTTTGATTGGGTGGTAGCAACAAGAGAAAAATCTTGCTGGCAACCATTAGAGGACTCAGAGACTTGAGGCCAGATGTAGGTCGGCAAATACCGGTCGGTAACGGCCGATTTCGGCCGTTACCGACCGGTATTTGCAAATGGAGATGTAGGGGCCTTCAAATATACAGAATCTGTAAAATACCGAATCGGTAAATATACCGAATAGGTAAATCCAGATGTAGGTGGCACTGAAAAACAGTGCCACAGGCCATTACCGATTCGTTATTTACCATGTAATTCTATTGCATGGTAAATAACTAATACCTGTGTACATATATGCCCTAAGGGCATGTATGTGTGTCACATGGCACACAAGCCAAAATCAGGGGTGCAACAGGATGTCAAAGTGACACCCTGTCACCCTTGCAAAATCGGTAATTTTACCGAATTGGTATTGACATTGATTCCTATGGGCCTGTAGGCCCATAGGAATCAATGGCAATTACCGAATCGGTAAATACCGATTCGGTAATTACCGAATCATACCGATTCGGTAAAAATTACCGAATTTTTACCTACATCTGATTTACCGAATCTAGAATACCGAATCGGTAAAATCCGGTATTCTAGAGTCAGTAAATCAGATTTACCTACATCTGGGCCTAAGTGCCCTGTCCTGAAGTAAAAAAAGAATATGAGGGCATGGTAGAGATACCCTGCCCCTCCAGAACCTATGGGGGGACCCAGAGGAATAACCATGCCCCTCAAAGCCTTTATTTTGCCACAATCATGGCAAAAACAAATGAAAAAATGGTGGCTGCTTTTTTGAAGTGGCGGGGAGCATGAGGAGGGCCCCTCACCCCTGCTCCTTTTGGGCCATAGGGACCAAATCCTCTAGGGCCACGTGTATTATTTAAACTGAATGATGTCATCAGTGATGTCATGAGTGATGTCACTGACCATGTCATGAGTGATGTAATATGTGACGTCATCAGCAGTGCATTGCACGCGCAAGTTATAGTGAGTCCAACTAACTATAACGTGGGAATTTCAATGGTTTTATGCGAGTAAAATTTCCATCTAACTATAACTGGTGTGAAACCTATGTTTTTTTCAGTGAATATATATATATATATATATATATATATATATATATATATATATATATATATATATATATATATATATATATATATATGTATATATTAAAAGGCATGGACCACCTTCGTTGCAGCATTCAGTTTATTTGCCCAACAAACAATTAGTCATGACGCGTTTCGACCGTCTCTGCGGCCTTGGTCACATGACAATGCAAAATGCTCAGCCCATTTTAAAGTGCAGGTGCATCACATGTCCAAAAGGAACTAGACAAAAACTTTCAGTATAAATACATTTATAAAAGTCAAGTTCACTGTCTCATTCTTATCCGTTTAAATACGAAAACTTGATTATACAGAAGACAGTTAATAAATCACTTCACTTGTGAATTGTTATATTTCGGACAAAAACAACAGTTTTTTCAAATCAAATTTGTACTGTCAGCTTTAATGCTTATTCCATATTCCAAAATATAATCCATATAGACCATAACCATTTGCCATGTGTATTAAATTTGACACGTGCTCACCATAACGTGCATAAATTTTAAATCTTTTTAAAGAAAACTTAAGAACATCCTAATGTTACTAAAAATAAATCTTATGTATCATGATAGAACTGCACAGGAAATACATATATAAGCATACTCGGCAGCAGTGATATTTCTAGGTAACAACTTAATGCATACTATGTCTAACACATGATTATATGTTAGCTAACGTTCAAAGAAGGGTCCCCTTCAATGATAATACTAAAGTGGCATAGTGCAATAGTGCAATGCAACTAAAGTGACTCATGCTTATAAAAGAAAATAAAACCTTAAAAAACTATCAATTATCAATTCATGATTATATAGGTTCAATTCATTGTCCAATGTTGCACTGGATATATTTGGAGGGACATTTATGTATCTGATGATGTTAGGGGGACAGTTTCAAGTTAAATTATACAGTACTTAATGTGATTGACAATATATCAGATTTACTGCTTTTACAAAACACCATAATTGATGAGGACGTAAGAAGTAGTTGAATTAAAACAACATGGTAAAAGCAAACTATTTATAAAAGGATATCGGTGACATGATTAAAACCAACTATCTAAAAGACATATAGATAAAATCTACCCTAATATCTAAAAGACAGCTAGAATCAATCATGGGTCAATGCATGTATATGTTTTGCAACTGTGATATATCTAAAAACTGTAATAATTTAAAAGAAATAAATATGTTTCAGTACAAAATTGTGCAAATCTAGCAATTTGGTATCCCAATTATCCTGTTTGTCTTAATCACAATATTGGATGATATATGCCTTCCCTTCCTATCCTACATTCCCCTTGGCGACCTCACATTTAAAAGATGTTTTACTATTTCGATTATAAGTATGTGTGAAGGTCTACTGTAGTGTTCAATCCTCCAGGCCATTTGGAATCGAATTCCAGAATGTAGTTTGTTTCAGTTTTTCGCATGCAGGCCTCCCTATCCCCTCCCCTTTTGGTTACTGGGATGGACTCAATAGCATAATATTTTAGGCATTGAGGTTTACTGTTATGACATGCCTCAAAATGCGTCGCAACCGGATAACTCTGGTCTTTATTGGTTATAGCACGCAAATGCTGCAGGATTCTTTTATGAACCGGCAGCTTCATGCTGCCTACATATTTCAAATGACAATCGCATTCCAGGATGTACACACAAAATTCCGTTTTACATGTAAGGTGTTGCTTGATCTCCCTGGTTGCCTTTGGGATAACCGTGGTGTATTTTTTAGTATTCACACCCTGTTGACATGCTTTACATGTAAAACATTTGTAGAACCCCCTACTGGTAGGCCGCCAGGGTTCTTTACCAAGGCATTCCTGACTCTTCTTAGTTAGAATTGTGCTCAGACTCATACCTTCACGATAAGTTATCGATGGATTGGCGGGCATCAACTCTCCAATAATGGGGTCATCCTGTACAAAGTGCCAGTTACATCTGACTATACCTCTTAACTCCTTTTCTTGTTTGGAGTATGTCAGTACTAACCGGACTGGATTGCTATCTACACTCTGAATTGGACTCCCTTTTGGGTTGCATTTTAGGAGATCACTTCTAGCTTTTTCTCGTGATTTTCTAATGGCGGTTTCTATTGTTCTAGTACTATATCCTCTGTCCACAAATCTGGTTAGACTTTCTTGTTGCTTCATGATCATATCCTCATCATTATTACAAATACGGCGGATGCGAAGCATCTCTCCGTATGGTATTGATTTGATCAAGTGTTGTGGATGGGCACTCGTTGCATGTAACAGAGTGTTTCCCGCAGTCCGTTTTCTAAAAAGGGTAGTACTAAGAGCATTGTTGGATAAAAAAACCTGCACATCTAAGAATGTCACAGATTCCTTACTAATACTAGAAGTAAAATTCAAGTTAAGATCATTCACATTTATTTCCTGTATAAAATTTAAAACACTCTCTTCAGATCCATGCCACACTATAAAAAGATCATCAATGAAGCGGAGCCAAGATACTACATTGGATGTACAATAGTGCAAATATTTACGCCTGAGGACCAGTTCCTCCCACCATCCCATAAAAAGGCAGGCATAACTTGGGGAGAAACTGGCCCCCATGGCTACACCCTGGATCTGTTGAAACAATTGGCCATTGAACATAAAATAATTGTTCTCTTGACAGAAAGATAACATTTCAAGAAGCATTTTTGTGTGGTGGGTTAATTCCATTGGCCTGCTGCTAGATACTATTTGCATGCTCGTAGGCCATCCCTATAATTAATACATGTATACAGGGAACTCACATCCAATGTTACTAAGAGGAAGTCTGATTTCCACTCAATCTCTTTGATTTTCCGCAAGAAGTCACTTGTTTCTTGGACATATGAATTCAAAGATTTCATATATGCCTGTAAAAAATAGTCAATGTATTTCAATAAGTTTTCTAAGGGTCCACCGCATGCCGCAATTATTGGTCTTCCTGGCGGTTCAATAGGATTTTTATGGACCTTTGGTATAAAGTATATATAGGGGATTAGTGGATGATCCTTTTTAATGTACTGAAACTCATCCCCACTCAACATACCTAGTCCCTTCCAGGCCACCAGATTTTTACACACGTTTTCTTGCATCATCCTGTATTTTTGCGGATTGCTTTTTCTGTAACAATGGATATCATCCAACTGGCTGTATGCTTCTTGAAGATTATCTTTGATTGGCCATAAGACTATGTTCACGCCCTTGTCCGAATTACGGATTACCAATTCTGCCTCCTGTAGCTTTTTCACCAATTGGTTCAATTTCCTTTCTTGGATTGTATATTTTTTCTCTTTTTTATTGTTTACACGGGCCAACCTTTTTATTTGAGTCACCACTGCATCACTGAAGGCATCTAGCTGATCATGTGCTGCCAAGGGGATGTACTTTGATTTTGGTTTAAATGGGGTAGTGAGTTTTCTTTGACCACTTAATGCCACTCTTTCTTGTGTCCCCAAGTTATCCTCACTTCCCTACTGGCACATATCATGAAAAAGGCCAATATCGCTCACTATCAGTTCTGCATTGCCCAATCCAGACTTTCGTGGTTCTATAGCTGTATTTGATGGTTTATGCAAAAATTGTTTTTTCAATTTCAATTTTAGTATATATTGATACACATCTTCCCTTGTTCTTATATAGCAGAAGTTCGATTCCGGGCAGAAGCTTAAGCCTAAGCTAAGGAGTTGTTCCTCTGCTGTGGTTAATTCTATGGAACTCAGGTTGATTATGGATTTAGATTTAATTGGTCTTGTTGCATCCAGTACCTGAGTGTTTTCGCCAGTCTCTATTTTTGGCTCATTAGCGGGGCTTACTGCCGTGGTTTCCGGGTGGCTCCCCGACCCCGGCCACGCTTGCTTTGATCTCCTTTGTTTTGCGGCAATGCCCCTGCCCCTCCTACGTTGGGACTTTGTTGCACGGTTTTGCCCTTGAATCGTGACCTCAGGGTATCCTTTCTGCTGTCTTTTAAAATTTCAAATTCGTCCCCCAAAGTCAGGGCAATGCTGCTTTTTTCTCTTGGTCCCTCATTTTCGGAACCACTTTCCACAGCGGAGCTGTATACCACCGAATCGTCATCTGTTGGTTGGGCTGTCTTTGTATTTTTTGTGCAGCGTTTACTTGCTGTAACTGCTCTTAAATTGTCATAGCGGCGCGCAAATGTGAATATTTGCCCGTTGGCATAATCATCTCTGTCCCTCTTGAATTTATGAATTTTTCTGGCCTTAATTTTTTCTTCCTCCTTCGCCAATCTTGTTACCATGTCATCCCTTAGTTTGGTGATCTCTGGGGTTTCTTTTACACCTATTTGTGACTTGATTGTCTCCTCAAGTGCATCTATTTTCTTCTGTAGCTCCTCCCCGTCAATCTCGGCATACTGAACCAAAATCTGCATTAGTCGACATGACGAGTCTAAATTACACTCACCCCATGCCACCATCATAAGGGGATTTGGCGCCTCGTAGTTGGGGGCCAGCATTATGCGTAGCCCTCTAGGCACTCTCCCAACATCAAGGTATCACTTTAACGAACGTGTCTCCCACCACTTGGATTGTTCATTACGGTTGAGTTTTTCCAACTCTTTGAAGGCTGTTCTGATGTTGCTTGGCTCTGCAGCGCTTGGCTCCCCTCCAGCTCCCTTGTCAACATTGGTTTCGTTCTCTATCTCATCAGAGAACATTTCCTGTGCGGCGAGCTCCCGGGCTCTTCGTGCATCGCCTGACATCACTGCTTATTGGGCTTTACTATTCTGTGCTCGCTTGACACACGAAAGCCGACTTAATGCTCCGGTCTTCGGTGGCTGTTGGCAACCTTGTTCGACCTCTTCAGCTTCGTGCGCACACCTCCTCTCTCCGATCAGCCACACATGTACGCATATAGCGCTCTTACCCCAGCTGCAGAGTTCGACTTGACGCGTTCTTGGCCCCTTAGCCTGCTCACTCGAACGGCACCACAGGTTCCCTTTCCTTCGCGTATCGATTCTGCAAACCACTAGTCGCTGACTTCTTCCGGGTGCTTCTCCACCCGCTTGCGGCTGATTTGGATGGCTTCACTCCTTCCCTTAGATGGGACTCAAAAGGTGCCCCCAGAGTCCCCGCCAAAGTTCCACCAGCCGGCAGAAAATAACGGAGACTGGAGGCACGGTAGACTGCTTGCCGTGAAGCCTTCTTGTAGAGGAGGGGGTCCAACACCGGCAACAGTCAAATGCCGGTAATTAACTGCAATACCTCGCAGCGCTCCACCACTCGGGTGAATTGCAAGGCATGGACCACCTTCGTTGCAGCATTCAGTTTATTTGCCCAACAAACAATTAGTCATGATGCTTTTCGACCGTCCCTGCGGCCTTGGTCACATGACAAGGCAAAATGCTCAGCCCATTTTAAAGTGCAGGTGCATCACATGTCCAAATGGAAATAGACAAAATACTTTCTGTATAAATACATTTATAAAAGTCAAGTTCACTATCTCATTCCTTTCCGTATAAATACGAAAACTTGATTATACAGAAGACAGTTAATAAATCACTTCACTTGTAAATTGTTATATTTCGGACAAAAACAACAGTTTTTTCAAATCGAATTCGTACTGTCAGCTTGAATGCTTATTCCATATTCCAAAATATAATCCATATAGACCATAACCATTTGCCATGTGTATTAAATTTGACACGTGCTCACCATAACGTGCATAAATTATAAATCTTTTTAAAGAAAACTTAAGAAAATCCTAATGTTACTAAAAATAAATCTTATGTATTATGATAGAACTGCACAGGAAATACATATATAAGCATAATATGAGTCACTTGACACTATGAACAAGTCATTCTCAGCAGCAGTGATATTTCTAGGTAACACCTAAATGCATACTATGTCTAACACATGATTATATGTTAGTTAACGTTCAAAGAAGGGTCCCCTTCAATGATAATACTAAAGTGGCATAGTGCAATAGTGCAATGCAACTAAAGTGACTCATGCGTATAAAAGAAAATAAAACCTTAAAAAACTATCAATTATCAATTCATGATTATATAGGTTCAATTCATTGTCCAATGTTGCACTGGATATATTTGGAGGGAAATTCATGTATCTGATGATGTTAGGGGGACAGTTTCAAGTTAAATTATACAGTACTTAATGTGATTGACAATATATCAGATTTACTGCTTTTACAAAACACCATAATTGACGAGGACGTAAGAAGTCGTTGAATTAAAACAACATGGTAAAAGCAAACTATTTATAAAAGAATATCGGTGACATGATTAAAACCAACTATCTAAAAGACATAGATAAAATCTACCCTAATATCTAAAAGACAGCTAGAATAAATCATAGGTCAATGCATGTATATATTTTGCACCTGTAATATATCTAAAAACTGTAATAGTTTAAAAGAAATAAATATGTTTCAGTACAAAATTGTGCAAATCTAGCAATTTGGTATCCCAATTATCCGGTTTGTCTTAATCACAATATTGGATGATATATGCCTTCCCATCCTACATTCCCCTTGGAGACCTCACATTTAAAATATGTTTTACTATTTCGATTATAAGTGTGTGTGAAGGTCTTCTGTAGTGTTCAATCCACAAGGCCATTTGGAATCGAATTCCAGAATGCAGTTTGTTTCAGTTCTTCGCATGCAGGCCTCCCTATCCCCTCCTCTTTTGGTTACTGGGATGGACTCAATTGCGTAATATTTTAGGCATTGAGGTTTACTGTTATGACATGCCTTAAAATGCCTCGCAACCGGATAACTCTGGTCTTTATTGGTTATAGCACGCAAATGCTGCAGGATTCTTTTATGAACCGGCAGCTTCGTGCTGCCCACATATTTCAAATGACAATCGCATTCCTGGATGTACACACAAAATTCCGTTTTACATGTAAGGTGTTGCTTGATCTCCCTGGTTGCCTTTGGGATGACCGTGGTGTATTTTTTAGTATTCACACTGTGTTGACATGCTTTACATGTAAAACATTTGTAGAACCCCCTACTGGTAGGCCGCCAGGGTTCTTTATCAAGGCATTCCTGACTCTTCTTAGTTGGAATTGTGCCCAGACTCATACCTTTACGATAAGTTATCGATGGATTGGCGGGCATCAACTCTCCAATAATGGGGTCATTCTGTACAAAGTGCCAGTTACGTCTGACTATACCTCTTAACTTCTTTTCTTGTTTGGAGTATGTCAGTACTAACCGGACTGGATTGCTATCTACACTCTGAATTGGACTCCCTTTTGGGTTGTATTTTAGGAGATCACTTCTAGCTGTTTGTCGTGATTTTCTAATGGGGGTTTCTATTGTTCTAGTACTATATCCTCTGTCCACAAATCTGGTTAGACTTTCTTGTTGCTTCATGATCATTTCCTCATCATTACTACAAATACGGCGGATGCGAAGCATCTCTCCGTATGGTATTGATTTGATCAAGTGTTGTGGATGGGCACTCGTTGCATGTGACAGAGTGTTTCCCGCCGTCGGTTTTCTAAAAAGGGTAGTAGTAAGAGAATTGTTGGATAAAAAAACCGGCACATCTAAGAATGTCACAGATTCCTTACTAATACTAGAATTAAAATTCAAGTTAAGATCATTCACATTTATTTCCTGTATAAAATGTAAAACACTCTCTTCAGATCCATGCCACACTATAAAAAGATCATCAATGAAGCGGAGCCAAGATACTACATTGGATGTACAATAGTGCAAATATTTACACCTGAGGACCGGTTCCTCCCACCATCCCATAAAGAGGCAGGCATAACTTGGGGAGGAACTGGCCCCCATGGCTACACCCTGGATCTGTTGAAACAATTGGCCATTGAACATAAAATAATTGTTCTCTAGACAGAAGGATAACATTTCAAGAAGCATTTTTGTGTGGTGGGTTAATTCCATTGGCCTGCTGCTTAGATACTATTTGCATGCTCGTAGGCCATCCCTATAATTAATACATGTATACAGGGAACTCACATCCAATGTTACTAAGAGGAAGTCTGATTTCCACTCAATCTCTTTGATTTTCCGCAAGAAGTCACTTGTGTCTTGGACATATGAATTCAAAGATTTCATATGTGCCTGTAAAAAATAGTCAATGTATTTCGAGAAGTTTTCTAAGGGCCCACAGCATGCCGCAATTATTGGTCTTACTGGCGGTTCAATAGGATTGTATGGACCTTTGGTATAAAGTATATATAGGGGATTAGTGGATGATCCTTTTTAATGTACTTAAACTCATCCCCACGCAACATACCTAGTCCCTTCCAGGCCACTAGATTTTTACACAGGTTTTCTTGCATCATCCTGTATTTTTGCGGATTGCTTTTTCTGTAACAATGGATATCATCCAACTGGCTGTATGCTTCTTGAAGATAATCTTTGATTGGCCATAAGACGATGTTCCTCCCCTTGTCCGAATTACGGATTACCAATTCTGCCTCCTGTAGCTTTTTCACCAATTGGTTCAATTTCCTTTCTTGGATTGTATATTTTTTCTCTTTTTCATTGTTTACACGGGCCAACCTTTTCATTTGCGTCACCACTGCCTCACTGAAGGCATCTAGCCCATCACGTGCTGCCAGGGGGATGTACTTTGATTTTGGTTTAAATGGGGTAGTGGGTATCCTTTGACCACTTAATGCCACTCTTTCTTGTGTCCCCAAGTTATCCTCACTTCCCAACTGGCACATATCATGAAAAAGGCCAATATCACTCACTGTCAGTTCTGCATTGCCCAATCCAGATTTTGGTGGTTCTATAGCTGTATTTGATGGTTTATGCAAAAATTGTTTTTTCAATTTAGATTTTCGTATATATTGATACACATCTGCCCTTGTTCTTGTATAGCAGAATTTCGATTCCGGGCAGAAGCTTAAGCCTAAGCTAAGGACTTGTTCCTCTGCTGTGGTTAATTCTATGGAACTCAGGTTGATTATGGATTTAGATTTAATTGGTTTTGTTGCATCCAGTACCTGAGTGTTTTCGCCAGTGTCTGTTTTTGGCTCATTAGCGGGGCTTACTGCCGTGGTTTCCGGGTGGCTCCTCGACCCCAGCCACGCTTGCTTTGATCTCCTTTGTTTTGCGGCAATGCGCCTGCCCCTCCTACGTTGGGACTTTGTTGCACAGTATTGCCCTTGAATCGTGACCTCAGGGTATCCTTTCTGCTGTCTTTTAAATTTTCCAATTCTTCCCCCAAAGTCAGGGCAACACTGCTTTTTTCTCTTGGTCCCTCATTTTTTGAACCACTTTCCACAGCGGAGCTGTATACCACCGAATCGTCATCTGTTGGTTGGGCTGTCTTGGTATTTTTGGTCCCGCGTTTAATTGTTGTAACCGCTCTTAAATTTTCATAGCGGCGCGCAAATGTGAATATTTGCCTGTTGGCATAATCATCTCTGTCCCTCTTGAATTTATGAATTTTTCTGGCCTTAATTTTTTCTTCCTCCTTCGCCAATCTTGTTACCATGTCATCCCTTAGTTTGGTGATCTCTGGAGTTTCTTTTCCACCTAGTTGTGACTTGATTGTCTCCTCAAGTGCATCTATTTTCTTCAGTAGCTCCTCCCCGTCAATCTCGGCATACTGAACTAAAATCTGCATTAGTCGACGTGACGAGTCTAAATTACACTCACCCCATGCCACCATCATAAGGGGATTTGGCGTCTCGTAGCTGGGGGCCAGCATTATGCGTAGCCCTCTAGGCATTCTCCCAACATCATGGTATCTCTTTAACGAACGTGCCTCCCACCACTTGGATTGTTCATTATTTTTGAGTTTTTCCACCTCTTTGAAGGCTGGTCTGATGTTGCTTGGCTCTGCCACGCTTGGCTCCGCTCCAGCTCCCTTGTCAACATTGGTTTCGTTCTCTATCTCATCAGAGAACATTTCCTGTGGGGTGAGCTCCTGGGCTCTTTGTGCATCGCCTGACATCACTGCTTATTGGGCTTTACTATTCTGTGCTCGCTTGACACACGAAAGCCAGCTTAATGCTCCGGTCTTCGGTGGCTGTTGCCAACCTCGTTCGACCTCTTCAGCTTCGTGCGCACACCTCCCCTCTCCGATCAGCCACACATGTACACATATAGCGCTCTTACCGCAGCTGCAGAGTTCGACTTGACGCGTTCTTGGTCCCTTCGCCTGCTCACTCGAACTGCACCACAGGTTCCCTTTCCTTCGCGTATAGATTCTGCAAACGACTAGTCGCTGACTTCTTCCGGGTGCTTCTCCACCCGCTTGCGGCTGATTGGATAGCTGCACTCCTTCCCTTAGATGGGACTCGAAAGGTGCCCCAGGGGTCCCCGCCAAAGTTCCACCACCCGGCAGAAAATAACGGAGACTGGAGGCACGGTAGACTGGTTGCCACGAAGCCTTGTTGTAGAGGCGGGGGTCCAACACCGGCAACAGTCAAATGCCGGTATTTATCTGCAAAACCTCGCAGCGCTCCACCACTCGGGTGAATTACAAGGCATGGACCACCTTCATTGCAGCATTCAGTTTATTTGCCCAACAAACAATTAGTCATGACGTGTTTCGACCGTACCTGCGGCCTTGGCCACATGACAATGCAAAATGCTCAGCCCATTTTAATGTGCAGGTGCATCACATGTCCAAATGGAAATAGACAAAATACTTTCTGTATAAATACATTTATAAAAGTCAAGTTCAGTGTCTCATTCCACAGCCAATGGAGATGTTGTTTGTTTCCCAGACCCCCTATTTCGATGAGCTAGCTAACTGTCTGCACCTTGTTCTCCCCTAGATCATAAGATAATCACCCAGATCCTATCAAATGTGTCATTTTGGGCATTCACTTGATATATTTTGTTTTGAAACCATATGGTACATTTCACAGAGCCAGGTCTCCACCTGAGGGCAGCTATCAGTTCTCTACAGTCTCAATATACAATGTTTGGTGAACCGCCATTGCTGTTCTGAACCATACACCATACTGGTGCATGATCTCTCAATAGATTCAGGTATAATGAGCAATGCAGCTTGGCTTGGAAGCATTCCCAGAATATCTTAAGTATCCTTCACCACCCTCCAGATCTCTGTTCGATAACCTTCTAACGCTCACAAACTGAATGCACTTCACCTCTGTTCGGCTGACGGCATCCCCAGCAATCAGACCTTGACTCCAGTCCTGCAGCCTCCAACTTTTTGGGTGACCAGTCGCACCTGTGAACATTTTTATAGTACCCAAATTCCAGTCTGGCCTCCCATAAATGTTTGTCTTGAATTGTAACACAACAATACCTTTTGATGTTTGTGGCACTTGATATTGATTAGTAACAGTAACACCGTCTTATCTCACAGGTTCAAAGACTGCAACCACGCAGTGAGTTCCTCAGGGCGCAATGATATCTATGCACAGTGCAGTTTGATAGGTCCCAAAAGAACCTCAAAGATCTACAACTCAATTAAGCACAGATTTTTTACTTCTACACCAGGGCTCCACAACTGTGCTATAATGTGTCTGGTGACACTTTTAAATATAGAGATGCTGAAGAGAAACCTGTCATCCATTATTCAGTAGATGAATCTGAACTGACAAATCTAAATAACATGGAGAGGTTTTGTGCAGATTGCAGGTGCACATAACCTTCTACTATCTCCATTTTGATTATCTATATTTGTGCAAGCAAGTTCATGTTCCTTTAAGCCCTAATTATCCCATAAAACAAAGAGTTAACAATAAAATATGTTTTAGTTCTCTAATATGACATTAAGGAAGATAATTAAACAAAAATACATTTTTATGTTTAAGATCAAAATGTAATTAATTGGGATGCTATTATTTAATTATATCTGTTAACGGACACAGCCCATCTCATTGAAAATCAATAATCAAGAAAAGCTAGGCACAACACCTTTGTGTGCCTTCTCCAGGACCTTTCAATGTACTTTGTTAACATGCTTGTGAGTGATCTTCTCTCCTACAATATTTTAATACAACAGTATTTGATGCATTGGAGTTCTCATCACTCACTCATGCCTGTAGAATGATGTGATATAAATGAGGGAGGAGAGTCTAAGAACGTGGGTTCATACTTGGACTCTGTGGGTGAGGTGTTTCTTTCAATAAATGTACTTGTGGTACCGCACATTCTGAGAGCATTTATTATTCTCATTTTCATACTGGTGATAAGGATGGGTGTGTGATGTCTCAAATAAGATAGTTCCTGCTTCTCAAATTGCAATTTTGCAACTTGAGCATAGACCGTTGTCCTCGAACACATGTAAACCTGTTCTCAACCTTCTAACAAAGTTCTTCCCAAGTGTTACAGCACACTAAAACATCATCATAATAGTAAACGATCCCTGAAATTCCTTTCAACAAAAAGTCATACCTCTTTGAAAAACAGATGTTGCCGTCACCAACCCAACAGGTATGCACTTAAATTTAAAAGCTTCAATGGGGGTGACAAATACAGTCAACTCTTTTGAGTCCTCAAGCAACCATATTTGGTGATAAACAGATGCCAAATCCAATATTGAAAAGAACTTGGCATCTGCTAATCTTACATACAATGCAGTGATATTGGGAAGACGAAAGTTATCCACAACTTCTTTATTTAACACCATTAAATCCACACAGAACCATGAGTCCTCATTTGTTTTCCTGGCTGCCACTATAGGTGCCAACCACTCTGAAGCCTTCTCCGATGTAGTCATGCCCAATCTTTGTAACTTGCTCAATTCTTCCTTCACAACCCCTTGTAGCACAACTGGGAATCTTCAAACCTTAGCTGAGACTGGTATGGATCTAGGCTGCAATTCTATGCAGGTCACATAATCATGGGGCACCCAAGTTTCTCCTTAGAGACTTTTGTGAATAACTGTTCATCGGGTTCAGCACCACAGTTTACTTGTGGGTGGGCTTTAGGATCTTACCAAACTCCTAGACAATTCTGTGTGTCCAAATTATTATATTATCTCCTTTCCTTGCTCCATACACATTGCCACTGACGCTGTTTCCTGCCAATTCCATTTTTGTTATAAAATACCTCAACATTTAAATAGGTAGGCCACCATACCCACCCAGCCCCACATCCATGTATTTCGAACTAAAATCCTTTGCAATGCTTTTATCAAATGTCTCTTTTCATATTATAGAGATCCCCCAGATGTTGCAGCATTCAAATGGAAATCTTGCAACACAAAGTTGTAGTTTTGCAATAATTTTGTAGTGTTTAATCTGGCTAATATGCCATGGTTTATCTTAGTTTACAGACTCCTAAACCTCACAGCCCCCTGTCATTAACCAGCCCATGTCAAAAAACACAAGAGGGAGGTAGAGCGAAGGGTTGGATTCTTGCTCCACAATGATACTTAAATAAACACAAAGAATCCAACACAGAGGGAGGGAAGGGGGAGGAGTGATCAACAATTGTTGAAGCACTCAGTGTTCTGTAAAATACCCCTCACACACCAAAACGCCCCTTGGTGTCATGCTTCATCATCGGGGTCTTCGCACCCCTCTATCGGGATGTGGCGTGCTGCGACCTACGACTACGCGGGAGCACTTAAAGAAATGACTATGTGTGGTGTGAGGTGTGTGGGGTATGTTGTTATAAGTGAGTGGTGGGATGTGGTGAAAGATTAAAAAGAACCTGGCACATGAGTATAAAAGAAAATTTTTTGTATTCTGAACTCTGGCTGGTACTGTTAAAAGAAGTGCAGTGTGAGGTCGAATCAGTTGTATTAAGCAACAGGAGCTTGGTGTGCGTTGTCGACATGTTTCGGAGACAAGCTCCTTCTTCAGGACGGGGGCACAACCTCCCCACCCTACTCACGTCTTTTTTAATAAAAATTTGTGTATTTACAAAAAAGTGAAAATTATAGGCTAAGTGTGCCTACAGCGGTCTGCTACAAGTACAATGACTTGTGAAGCTTGCTTGTGGGCTTCATGAGCAGAAATTGGACGTCAGGGGTGTTGCTTGATTTGCAATATTAACAGGACGCTATGATCACCGTCTTACCCCTCGCGCTGCCCCGATGATGAAGCATGACACCAAGGGGCCTTTTGGTGTGTGAGGGGTATTTTACAGAACACTGAGTGCTTCAACAATTGTTGATCACTCCTCCTCCTTCCCTCCCTCTGTGTTGGATTCTTTGTGTTTATTAACCAGCCCAGCCATCACCCTTCTCTAATTTTCACTTCCCCTGCCACCAACCTTATGCCTTTGCCTTCCTTTACCATTACTGTAAGTCGCCACCCCATTTGTCTGCCATGAACCTCCCCTCCCATTCCTCTGCCATCATCCCACCTCTTCTCTGTCGACACTCTCATGTTCCTTTGCCATTACCTCACTTGGGTCATTATCCCACTCTGTCCTCACCTCCCTCTGCCATCGACCTCACCCTCATTTCCCATCACGCTTTTCTGCCATTGCCATCCCCTTTGTTTAGTGTAACGTCATTTGCATAGAAGAGAGTGACACGGAAGAGATTGGTGTAGAGGAGTGTGGTGTACAGTAGTGTAAAGGAAGTGGAGTGGAATAGAGTAAAGTGGTATTGGGTAAGAGTGAAGTGGCCTAGAATGGCATAGAATAGAGTGGCTTGGAGTGGCATACAGCAAAGTGGCATAGGGTAGAGTAGAGTGGCAGAGAGCGGAGTGACATAGATTGGAGTGGAGTAGAGTGTAGTGGCCTTGAGTGGCGTAGAGCGGATTGGCATGGAGTGGCGTAGAGTAGAGTGGCATTGACTTGTACAGTTTTGGGAGTAAGTAACTAAAGGGTCAAAAGAGATGACAGGGTGAATAAAACATGAATATGAAGCAGAATGCCTGTGTTAAAAGTAGGTAAGCAAATTGCATGCCCAGTAATATTACCAAAATGCTTATAAAATAAAACAATTGTGTGTTGCAAAAAGACGAGAAAAAACACATGTACTTGGTCCATGCTTCAGGTAAAAGCCAACACAAGAAAGGATGGGATGCCTACGTGGTAATTGTGTAAAAGCCAAAGGGAATGGGGTCCACAGGGCCTTCTAAAGGCTGGAGGGGCGGTGCCTTGGGTAACTCTAGTTATGTCAGTGTTTCCATAGGAAATGCATTTTTTGTTGCTAATACCTTTAGCACTGTTTGACGAATCTTCATGAAACTTTCCAAAAAAGGAAACTTTTTACCCAGTGTGTTCATGAAAAGTTTTGGGTTTATGCATCAGACAGGGACTGAGACAAAAGGGGGGTCCCAAAACACAAAATCCCTATGCATTTTCCATAGATTTCTTTAAAAAGCACTACTGTGAAAACTGCTGAATGGAATTACACCAAATTTGACAGAAAGCTAGATCTTGGTCAGTAGATTGTGCTTCATGTAATTTCGCGTAAATCCATTCAGTAGTTTTTGAAAAATGAAGATACAAATATATTTGTAGATCTAGATGGTTTTGTCCACGAGAGGATCCCAAGAGCACTAATTTAAAAAGAGACCACTCTGATTGGTCCATTGAGCTTTTTTCCCCTTAAGCCATCTTGCTCCGGCGAAAGTCAGACTCCAGCAGGAGCGAGTATTTTGATTGGGTGGTAGCAACAAGAGAAAAATCTTGCTGGCAACCATTAGAGGACTCAGAGACTTGGGGCCAGATGTAGGTCGGCAACGGCCGATTTCGGCCGTTACCGACCGGTATTTGCAAATGGTGATGTAGGGGCCTTCAAATATACAGAATCTGTAAATTTACCGAATCGGTAAATTTTACTGATTCGTTATTTACCATGTAATTCTATTGCATGGTAAATAACTAATACCTGTGTACATGCACATCTGTGCATGTACACCTGTGCCATGTGGCACACATACATGCCCTAAGGGCATGTATGTGTGTCACATGGCACACAAGCCAAAATCAGGGGTGCAACAGGATGTCAAAATGACACCCTGCCACCCTTGCAAAATCGGTAATTTTACCGAATCGGCATTGACATTGATTCCTATGGGCCTGTAGGCCCATAGGAATCAATGGCAATTACCAAATCGGTAAATACCGATTCGGTACCGAATCATACAGATTCGGTAAAAATTACAGAATTTTTACCTACATCTGATTTACCGAATCTAGAATACCGAATCAGTAAAATCCGGTATTCTAGAGTCGGTAAATCAGATTTACCTACATCTGGGCCTAAGTGCCCTGTCCTGAAGTAAAAAAAGAATATGAGGGCATGGTTAGAGATACCCTGCCCCTCCAGAACCTATGGGGGGACCCAGAGGAATAACCCTGCTCCTCAAAGCCTTTATTTTGCCACAATCATGGCAAAAACAAATGAAAAAATGGTGGCTGTTTTTTTAAGTGGAGGGGAGCATGAGCAGGGCCCCTCACCTCTGCTCATTTTGGGCTATAGGAACCAAATCCCCTAGGGCAAGGTGTATTATTTAAACTGAAAGGGGGCGCGGGTGCCCTCTTCAAGCCATTTTCAGCCCTGTGGACCCCCTCCCACAGGACCGAATGTATAAATTAATGGGAGGGGTTTGCCCCCCCCCATGAGGCGTTTTCAGCCCAGGGGACACTGTCCTCCAGGGTCCAATGTTAAATTGAGGGGAGGTGTAGCCTAAGCAGACCCCGGGGACCCTATTACCTGGGGCCGTATTCCAAAAAAAAGGAGATGCGGGATGCAAAGCCTTTCTCCCTGAACCTTAAAATGGCCCTGGGGACCCAGGGCCGTCTCATTAACGAAAAAGTAGTTAGGCTGTGTGGCATCCCTTCCTGAGCCTTTAATGGCCCTGGGGACCCCATCTCCCGGGACCAGCTCATTTACTGTGTCCTGGGGAGCCATTAAACCATGGGTTGATGCACGTGTGGTGGGAGCTTTTCAAATTGCCTGCCAAATGGGAGCAAACACTGAGTCTGCTCCCAGCTAGCGGGAGCATTTTTAAAGCTGGGAGCAGACTTGTGTTCTGTTTCCCTCATCACACTGATGTGGGCACTGAAACAGAACACACATTGCTCCTGCTGGGAGGGAGCAGCAGAAGTAGTTAACTCCCTCCTGGTTGGAGCAATGCCAGCTCCCTCACCATGCAGGGAACTGGCTCGGGCAACTGGGCTCTGGGGCTCGCCTTCTGCTGCCCTCCAAATTATGGCATGGGGATGTCTTGAGTGGGGATGGGTTGCATTGGGCCTGAGAAGTGATGTCATCAAAAATGTAATTTAAAAAGTAATCAGTGATGTCATAAATGATGTCATAGAATGTGTCATGAGTGCTGTAAAATGTGAGATCATAAACAGGCATTGCGGGGGTGCAAGTTATAGTTAGCCTAACTGTTGAATTTCCGTTTCATGTATAGTTGAAAATGAAAGTGTTGTCACTGACATATTTGCGAAACTATCAAATTACTTTAACCTTTGGATTTTTCAGTACATTTTAATGTTTAAAAAAAAAAAGATCTTTTTTCATACCTAACTAGAACATTACTTTAACCCTTGTTATTGTGTTTGAATATATATATATATATATATATATATATATATATATATATATATATATATATATATATATATTCTCCACCAAAGCGATCCTCAGGCTCTCTGCGCTCAACTGTGGGTGCTCTGCAAAGGGGCCGGATCAGGGCCCAATCAACAATTTTCTCCCCAAGGATGCGGCACTCAGCGTTTGTAAAGTTTAAACAAGTTATGCTTTATTTCTCCAGCTCGGACCAACGCGTTTCAGCCATCACAGGCTTTGTTCACGGTAAGTGAGCTTTTTTCTATGTCTACTATTTATCCCATTTTAAACAATTATGATGCATTATGGGATTTGTGGTCAAGTTACATTTCAATAGAATTTGCAATTGCAGATTGCAACACATACCAGCTCGCCGGATCTTGTAGCAGAAAAGTAACTGGAGCATGTAACTGGATTGGGAAGTAACTGGATTGCCCTGAAACTGCGTGAACGGGCTGGGATTCAAGCCTTCGCCCCAACAACGGACAACACCCACTGAGACAGAGTCTGACCTGAAGGAGGCAAGACCTGCTGAGCCGGCACTCGGACTGCGGAGCTATCGCAACCGGCCACCAGACCCGTGCCTTCAGAAACACCACATCGCGGCGCAGCTGAAGCCCCGGGGTACCGCTGAGTCGGCTCGGCGGAGGGTCCCGAGCCAGCACCGCCACAGCAGAGGAATCCAGAAACACCATACTCTCCGCGCGGAATAGCGGAAACAACAGACCAGCCCAGCTGAACCGGGACCAAGGTGGACCGAGCACCGGACCCATCCCCCCCCCTTTCTCTAAATTGGCAGATGCTGGCCGCTACAGGGGTACAACGGACAACACGCGCAGCAGGGGAGCACCGCGGGACGAACACCGGACCCCGCCTCCACTCACGAGCTGAAACAACGGATCCCCCCTCCACCCAGAAGCCGCCGATTGCGACGGACCCCCCCCCCCCCAGAAGCCGCCGTAGCCGCCGAAACAACGGACCTCCCCCCCACCCAGAAGTCACCGATTGCACACCGGGATGAGGACAGCACCCCCCTCCCCGCAGTAAAGGAACTCTCCCACCCGCCCCGCAGTAAAGGAACACCAACGGACTGGAGGGCTGAGAGGAGCAGCGGACGCCGGCATGGAAATAGTTTGCAATCACTGGTGGAGCACATGAGCGCGCAGCGGACACAGTCCTTAACTACAAGAGAAGGTATTTATGTACTTTTTCTTTGGTTCTGAACTTTGTTGCACTTGTACAAAATGGCGGGGGTCGGAAAAACAAGAACCTAAGGCCATAAATCACCCACTGTGCCCACGAGAGTCCATCGGGATGAGTCTCCCCCACAGAGGGAGAAACGAAACTGATCTCACTGCTCACAAGCATGGAAATAAAAAGAGGACTAAATGTCTGATCTCACTGCTCACAAAGCATGGAAATAAATAGTGGACTAATGTCTCTTCTCCCCATATGTGGTGGCCATTTTGACACAGTCTCCCCCCTCGGACCACCATCGTGGCTAATCATTCTTTTGCACCTTATGTACTAAGATCTGGTCTCCTCAGGCTATCTCTAATCGTATTTGGCACTGTCTCCGTAACTGCCTTTCCTTCACCTGTGTCACAACGAACGCTACCTCACACCTAGCTTGGAACTGGGCTTACTTCAAACGGAACCTGGAACCTCTCTACCCTGTTCACAAGCAATAACAACAAATAAAGGACTAGCGTCCCCAGTCCCCCTACATGGCGGCCATTTAAGACTGACCTCTCTCTCTACTCAGCGGCCATCACGGACTAGTCATTGCCTTTTACTGCAGGCTCTAATTTTATTTTAATTATTTTATCTTATTGTCTTATTACTGGATTACTACACTGTATGCATTGCTTTCACACTGCCATCGTATATTCTAGTGTTATATTGTTATTGCTGCAATATATATGCACATTTATGGGACTTAGTAACTCATTAGTAGTTTAGCCCTATTCTAGCCTGTATTTTATGGTATTTTTATTGTAGTGCTATATTGTTATTACTGCAATATGTATGCACATTTATGGGATTTAGTAACTCATTAGTAGTTTAGCTCTATTCTAGCCTGTATTTTATATGCGGCAAGCTGCACATATCTCACCTTTATCCCCATCATTCGCTGTCCGCTTCCGCATTTATTTATTTTCTTATTGGGTTTTCATTGTAAGCTACATCACAATATTGCACTGATTATTACTACCTCATCCAACTCTCTCTGTCAGGCAAACTGCGCCCAGCCACTTTCTAAGCCTAGACTACATTGCTGCTACCTTGTACATTCTGATATGTAACTTAGCCTCCACCTAATAGGCCTTACCTCGCATAGTTGGTCACACGGTGTAAGCTGACTGCTACCTTGTATATAGGATACATCTGATAAGATGCTCCCACGCACTGGCTGTTCGGGGATCACACTGACTTCCACCCCCTATATCTGTGCTCACTCACTAGTGTCCTCCTTGGCCCTGTAACTAGCGGCTGACAGCGTGTACTATCGCCCTAGTTCAGACACCTAACACCACAGCCTCTCTAAAATGGAGCTCAACGGCAAGCACACTTTTAGAATTAACTACCCCTCCACCCCTCTCTCCAAAAGTGCCACTAAACGTTTCAAACACAACTTCTTGAGGGCGCACCCGGAAACACCCTTTGCTGACACCTACTTCTCATCGGGCAATGGAGCCCTGAATACTGATTTCATCTTCCACACCTCACGCAGAGCCCAATGGAGAAAAACTTTCCTATCTCTACTCACAGTCTCCACCACCAAGAAAACAACCCATGGCTCAACTCTCACCATCACACCTTCCCACCTCTTCCCTGGCAGGTCTACCATTACAATCTATAATACCGGGATTGTCCTGATCCAAGCCACGGACAAGAACCTGGAACTACTAGACAACCTGTTCCCCAAGTTCAAAGAGCACCTCTCCAAGCTGCGGACCCGAACCCAGAAGTCCGCCAGCACTATCCCCCCTGACCTCGTAGCCACCACCTACTACACCTCTACCACCAGTGCCCCAGTAAATGGCCCACCTGCTGTTAACGCACGCCACTCCCCAAGGACAGTCACGAATATCCCCACCGCACATACTAGTAGCCCCTCCAACATGACACTTCTTATCCCCACACACACCCCCTCCATCCCTCTCCCCTCGGACAGATCACCCCCCACCCACAACACTCCACCATTTGAACAAGCCACCGCCCAAAGTTTATCCACCCCCTCCCATCTCCCCCTCGACAGACACCTCTCCCTCCCCATCTCTCTCTCCACTCCCACCCACGTGTCTCTCACACCCGACACAACAACTCCCACCCACAACACGCCTACATCTGCACACACCATCACTCGGAGTTTATCCACCCAACCACCCCATCCCCCCCATGGCAGACACCTCTCCCTTCCCCGCTCCCTCCCCACTCCCACTCTTAACGTCACCCCCCTCCCAACACAAGATACAGAACATACCTCCTCCCTTACCCTAGCACCCCCCTCTCCCCCACCTCCTATTCTTAGCCCTCACTACCCTCCTGTCTCCCCCACTGTCTTCAACCTTCACTCACTCTTCTACTCACCTGTACCGTCTCCCACTGAAGTCACTATCTATGCTTCCCACCCTCCGCCTGCCTCACCTTCACCACTCACACCCCTCGCCCACAAACACGTCCACACCTTGAATACCATCCCACCCATTAGCACCGCGGAACACCTCATCAACCCTCCTGACTTGACCTTATCCACACTCCAACAAGTCAAGGAGGAAATTTTACAAATCAAAAAAGACATCCACGCAATCAAAGACCTTCTCTCCACACAGCCCAGTCTACCTCCCACCATCCCACTACCCTACAAACGACGCACCCTTCCTACATACACTCGCCCCCGACGACACCAGCAATGGTCCACTATCCCCGTTCGCAATAACTCCCATCGCCCCCGTCGTGTTCTCAGCCCCTTGTCGGACCTCGACCTTTGCTCTCTCCTACGCTCTTATGGCCCAGGTCCGGTAAAAGGTTTTTCCAATTCGCACATCCCCATACCCACAATTCCCACAAACGCTCTGAGGCTCCCAACACTCAACAACAGAGGCTCCGTCCCTAACAACCTCAGGAAAGTTCCCCTCACACTAGAAAGCTCGACCACCCTTCTCTCTCCCAAACTCAAATGCATCCTACTAAACTGCAGATCGGCCCAGAGACATTCCTCCGACATCGCGGATCTTGTCTCAAATAGGGAGCTAGACCTAGCCTTTCTAACGGAAACGTGGCTCACTGAAGCCTCTACCCCGATTATGGACATACTAGTCCCCCCCAATTATCACATCATTAGGTTGGACAGGTCTCCTGGCAAGACGGGCGGGGGAATTGCATGCATTGTTAAGAGCAACCTCTCCGTTACTCAAGTCACCTCACCCTCCCTCTCCTCCTGTGAACTCCTCTGCCTAGACATCATCAGTGAGGGCAAACAAGTATGTACTCTACATCTCATTTATCACCCGCCTGGTGACAATCTCATATTCACCCAACAAGTCATGGACCTGATCACTTCCAACGCCGGTCGGCAGACCACTCAAGTCTACCTGGGTGACTTCAATCTCCACTGGAACGATCAGAAAGACACTTCAGTGAATAGTCTAAAAACTTTCCTCAATGCGCTTGACCTCACCCAATTATGCGATAAACCAACACACGACAAAGGCGCGATACTCGATCTCATCATTGCCAAAGAGAACGCTATTCAACTGGAAGCAATTCTACCCTGCGATTGGTCAGATCACCACATTATCACCTTCTTTATCAACGAAAAAGTTAAACCTAACCCTACTCAACCAATCAAATCCAAAACATGGAAAAGGGATTTGAAGAATCTTAACCCCTCCACCCTACCTCCCCACATCGGCAACCTCCTCCTTCCCCCTTCAGGTGCCTCAGATGTTCAATCACTGACTGACCACTACCTTGACTCTATGAATACAATAGTCAATGAAGTCGCCCCTCTGCAACTGAAGAGAGTCTCCACCAAAATTTCTAACCCCTGGTATGATGACAGTCTCAATGACGAAAGGCGTAATATGCGAATGGCAGAGCGCACCTGGAGATCGGACCCTTCAGCTCTGCATCTCAAAAAGCTCAAGAACAAGAGAAATGCCTACTTTAGGAAAATAAAGCGCACAAAGTCGGACTTCTTCAGCCGCCAGTTGGACCAAGCGAAGAATAGGCCAAGAAAACTGTTCGAGCTAATCAAGACCCAAACAAAGGCACAACCCACACAATCAAATAGCACAACAAAGGACACTCCACACTGTGAAGCCTTCTCTGCTTTCTTTAAACATAAGACTGACAACATAAGAAATGACCTCATCATGGATGTAAATCGATACTCCAACTACACCAGAATGGCTGACACTCAACCTAAAAACAAGGCATCCTGGCAGTACTTCGACACCTATTCGGAAGAAGCTATACACAAACTGCTCTGCACTTTGAAGCCCTCTAATCACCTCACAGACCCTCTACCTGCTAATGCTGTAAAAGACTTTATCCCCTTGCTCCTCCCTCTCTGGACCAAGATCATTAACAGCTCTTTGCAACAAGGACACATTCCAGACTCCCTTAAGGTGGGGCAAGTCACGCCTATACTCAAGAAACCTACAGCTGATCCGTCTGACCTAAACAATTATCGGCCCATCACCAATATCCCCACCCTGGCCAAACTGTTGGAGAAATGTGTCCAACTCCAACTAACAAAACACATTGATCAATTTGACCTCCTCAACCCTCATCAATCAGGTTTCAGAGCGAAACATAGCACGGAAACAGCTATGACACACATAATTGATGACGCCCTCCAAATTCTGGATCGGAATGAGTCCTGCCTCCTCATCCTTCTTGATCTCTCGTCAGCATTTGACACGGTCAAACATGAGAACTTGTTGGAGCTGCTAAGTACTAGGATGGGGCTATCGGGAACTGTTCTCAAATGGTTTTCGTCTTTCCTTCACAACCGGTCTCAGAGGTTCAAGATCGACAATGTACTATCTACACCTGTGCCTGCAGATCTAGGGGTTCCACAAGGATCCACCCTCTCTCCTACACTGTTCAACCTCGTTATGGAACCCCTCGCCACCTTGCTTCAAGCATCCAATGTTCAATTCCATATGTACGCTGATGACACACAACTCTACCTAAAGTTACAGTCCCCGGAAGATATCAAACAGCTGAATTCCACGCTTATTAACACCCAATCCTGGCTGGCCGATAATCACCTCAAACTGAATGCTCTAAAAACTGAGTTCCTACTCATCTCACCTCCGGCGAAAATCTCCACCACCCAAACCTGGCTCAACAACCTAACAGCACTCAATGTCCAACCTACCATCGTGGACTCGGCGAAATCCCTAGGCATCACACTCGACGCCAAGCTCGACATGCAGCAGCACGTCAGCAAAGCCACAAAAGCAGCTAATTTCCAAATTAACACGCTGAGGAAAATTAAACCCTTCCTCCCGGCCAAAGACTTCCAAACTGCTGTACAAGCTCTAGTCATCCCTCGAATTGACTACGGAATTGCGACCCTCAGCGGTCTCCCACAATCCACAACAGCACCCTTAAGAGCCTCCCTGAACGCTGCCGCGAGACTCATTACTGGCTCTAGAAAGCACTCGCACATATCCCCAGACCTAAAGTCTCTAAAATGGCTGCCTTTTGAAGCCAGAATACAGCTAAAAATTGCAACTATGACACACGCGGCCGTGCACCACAAGGCACCCAACTACCTCGCTCAAAAGCTGTCTATATCAGGAGGTTCGAGATCCAATAGGAGTACTAAAAATCTACTCCTGAAACCTCGTAGATTTCGGAAAGCGAAAACTTACAAACGCTCCTTCTCAGGAATGGCACCCAGGATCTGGAATGCGCTCCCTCCTGAAACAAGGCTAATCACCTCCACTGCACTCTTCAAGAAAGAGGTGAAAACAATGCTTCTGGCCAAGATCTCCTGATCGCTACAGATGTTGGGTCAGAGACTCTGCATTGCTTGTACCGCTGCTCTGCCTATCCCCTGGCACTATACTCGACTTGTTGGGGGCACTATTACGCTACTCTCTTACTACCGACCAAGATATGATACACGTTGGTTTACTGATCCACCTGTACGCCATTGTAGTCGGATCAATGACCTGTGCTGCTCTATACTACTCCCTTACCTTATCATATATGGATTGGTTTTATGTTTGTTTTTATCATCCTTGTTATTACCATGTTACTTACCTTGTTATTACCATGTTATTACCATGTTATTACCATGTTACCATGTTATTTACCTGATCATATATGGATTGGTTTTATGTTTGTTTTTATCATCCATGTTATTACCATGACACTGACTATTATACTGTTCCCATTATCTCTGTTTACTCCTATTGCCCCTTCCCTGTCTTTGTGAAGCGCTCTGATATCTGTAAGGATCCTGTTCGCGCTATATAAAACTTTGAATAAATAAATAAATAAATAAATAAATAATCACGGTATTCGCAATTCTCAATATGTACATATATATATATATATACAAACGCTCTGCTTTACGCGCACAATGCATTTATACAGTCTCATATTATCTTCATATGTAGACCTTTTCTCAAGTATTGGGTATAGTACCCATTAGTAGCGTAATATTGTTCTCATTTGACATTATTAATCTTCCGACATATATCATCTCTAGCAGCTCTTAGCATAAATCATAACTATTAAGGAGTCTCATATCAATGTATCGAGTTCAAAATATCAAACAAAATTTCATTTATCTGGGTATAGTACCCTATAGTGCAATTTTACGATTTTCAGTCTGCATGTTAATCAAGTCATTATTTCTAATTATTCCAGATGTACATAAAGTTCCTCAATCAAAATGACCACAAATCCCATAATGCATCATAATTGTTTAAAATGGGATAAATAGTGGACATAGAAAAAAGCTCACTTACCGTGAACAAAGCCTGTGATGGCTGAAACGCGTTGGTCCGAGCTGGAGAAATAAAGCATAACTTGTTTAAACTTTACAAACGCTGAGTGCCGCATCCTTGAGTGATGTCACTGACCATGTCATGAGTGATGTAATATGTGACGTCATCAGCAGTGCATTGCAGGTGCGCAAGTTATAGTGAGTCCCACTAACTATAACGTGGGAATTTCAATGGTTTTATGTCAGTAAAATTTCCAGCTAACTATAACTGGTGTGAAACCTATGGTTTTTTCAGTGAATTTAATAGGTTTTTTAAATGCTAATTCCTTTCTATATCGAGTTTCTAACCTATGTTTTTTTTTACAATTTGCTGTTTTGTGTAAGTATTTTTATTTATTTTTTTATCATTTTTTCCTGGGGCGCTCTGGGTGCGCGCTCCGGTAAGCTCTCCGGAAAGCGCACCCAGAGCGCTACTTTCGTTCGTGAAAAAAATATGAATGAAAAGTTAATAATAACGCAAAACATTTCGTACCATACAAATAAAAGCTGTTTTTTTTAAATAAGGAAAAGAAAATAATTTTGCATTTCCGTGAAACTATCAAAACGTCACTTCAGCGCCTACGTTCGCACCGCGTATTCGACCCGGAAGCGCCTACGTTCGCGCCGCGTGTGCGCACCCGGAAGCGCCTACGTTCACGCCGTGTGTGCGCACCCGGAAGCGCTCCGGTGCGTGCAGCATCAGCGCGTCAAGTCATGTGACCTTAAAATAACACTTTTCATTGGTTGCTAACAGTTTTTTTTACAAAGAATGTAATCCCCACCCATTTCCTTCACTTCTTCTTTCACTTTTGTGACTTAAAGACCTGTTTTTTGCGCCTGGATCTTTCTTGATTTATCATGGCTGCCAGAGAATCCAGCAGTGATGAAGAACCTGATTTAATCAATGAAGAGCCTCGTACCCCAAAGGTGAAGGAACATTTTATTTGGAAATTATTTAAGATTGCAGCAGACCAAAAGAAGGTGAATGCTCCAAAAGTGGAGTGCAGGATCTGCAAACAGGTCCTGTCACGGGGTGACCCCCCAAAAAAATACTAATTTGGGAACTTCACGATGATCCGGCATGTGGAGAGGAGGCACCCCCAGAATTTTGCCCGGGAAAGTGTCAGGGCTCTGGCACAAGAGGTTCCCAGTGATGGGGCCTCTACATCGACCGGAGGAGCAACTTCTTCTGGGAGGGGGCAATCGCAGGAGCTGGTGCCAAACATTCAACCTGCTTTTAACCATGGTGTCCTGAGATGCAGATACTGCAATCAACTCCTCACCTATGGGGAGCAAAGTGTCCAGCTCATGGTTCGAGCATTGGAGAACCATCACTGCCCTTCCCACCCCTAATTTTTTTTGGTTTTTTTGCTCCTGTTGAGCAGTTTCCATTCCCTGTTTTTGTTCCTGTTTAGAAAAAAGAAGAAAACAAAAAGTTCTTTTCAGAACTACCTCCAATTCTCATCAAAGAGCTATATTCTTAAAAAAATGAAAAAGAGTAAGTGAAATAGAGTGCATTGATAATGGAAAGGAAAATGAGTAAGAAAGAACAGAAAGGTATGAAAGGAGAAAGGAAGTGAAGTAGGAGGACTGAAAGAAGGTGAGTGTTAGGAAAGAAAGTAAGGAGAAGAAGAGTGAATATGGGGATTGTTGATATTCAAAAAAAATGTTGCAAAGGAACAGGGGTGTGGAAGGGTAAGAAAAGATGCATTGCTGGAGTTGAAGGCAGAAGGCCTCATTTATGAAGCCATGCGTCACTTTAACGCCACCAAAGCGTCGTTTTTTGTGACGCATCACTCCAATAAAAAATGCACCTTATTTATTCATATTTACAAAGTGGTGCATCTAGGTAAATGCGTCACTTTGTAAACCCCTGCGCCACATTATTCCTACGTCAGGTGTAAAGTATGCAAAAGGGACGTATTGACGCAAGAAAGGGTCGTAGAGGTGACACAGTGAAATCTATGAGATATCACTGCGTCACTTTTATGACGCTGTTGCTTCCAAATTTTACGCCTGTTTCACAGCAGGCGTGCAGGCCCTTTCACATGGGGCTTGGCCCCATGTGAAAGGATACATTGCTGGAGTTGCTTCATTTTTGTGACACACTCCAGCAATGCTTCACTTTTGCGCTTACAGATACGTCTGAAATACGAACGTATCTAAAATAACTTCCAACATATTACGTCATAAATTTAATATGACGCATAAGTAGAAGACTGAAGGACTAATTTATGAGGCCATGCGTCACTTTAACGCCACCGATGTGTTACTTTTTGTGACGCACCAGTGCTGTAAAAAATGCACCTTATTCAGTCATATTTACAAAGTGACACATCTAGGTAGTTGCATCACTTTGTAAGCCCCTGCGCCACATTATTCCTACGTCAGGTGTAATGTATGCAAAAGGGACGTATTGACACAAGAAAGGGTCGTAGAGGTGACACAGTGAATAAACTGGAGGCCTCATTTCTGAAAAGTGACGCATTGCTGCGTGAAAACAGCGATGCGTCACTTTTCTGTGCGCACTCCTTACGACATTCCAGATGTGTCATATTTAATGTATGACGAATCATGTCGCAAGGAGTTACAGATACGTCAGTATTTCTGACGTATCTGTAAACACAAAAGTGACGCATTGCGGAGTGCGTCACAAAAGTGACACAACTCCAGTAATGCGTCCTTTCACATGGGGAAAGCCCCATGTGAAAGGTCTTGCGTCAGTCTTACGCCTGCTGTGAGGCAGGCGCAAGATTTTGACGCAACAGCATCCTAAAAGTGACGCAGTGAAATCTCATAGATTTCACTGCATCACTGTTACGTAGCTTTTTGCGGGGGAACGCCCCCTCTGCATACATTATACCTGACGCAGGTATAATGTGGCGTAGGGTTTTAAAAAGTGACCCATCTACCTAGATGCGTCACTTTTTAAATATAGCGCAACGAGGCGCATTTTTTTACACCGCTGGTGCGTCACAAAAAGTGTTGTACAGGCGTCGCAAAACTGTCGCAAGGCCTTTCTGGTGCGCTTCCCGGTGCGCGTACCGGGCGCTCCCCCCCGCGCAAATCGAAAAAAATATATTTTTTAAAATGCCCCGCGGGACCCTATTTTAGCCCCCACATCAAACCTAGGGGGTCTACCCTGCCCCCTTATAGGAATTTCTCCCTTTTTTTATGTCACCTCTTGTGTCTCAATCCTACCGAGACACAAGATGGCGGCCGCTCCAGACTGTTTCGAATGTTTACAGACACCCGTGAGCCAATCAGCTTTCCGCGCAAGTCGCGTGTCGCGCCTGGGGCGCTCCCCGGTGCGCGCGCCGGAGCGCGCCTATAGATATATATATTTTTTTGAACCTAAATTACTCAAAATCCACTGGAGCACATATCTTGAGACATATCAAAGGCACATCGGGCTACCAGTCCATACAATTTTGCCAAGTTTGGTGGAAATCCATTCAGCCGTTCGGGCTAAAAGTGAAATCGACCGCCCTATGGAAATTAACATGGGGAAAAAGCGTTTTGGGACCCTCCTTTTATCTCGGCCCCCGCTTGACGAATCCCCCCAAACTTTCAGGGAAGGACCGGAACGCCGCGAGGCCACTTTGAGGAAATTTTCTGTCAGATTCGTCAACCGGCGCCAAAGTTATTCCAAATAGAATTTTGAGATTTAACATTGAAAAAATCCTAACTATAACTACCTACTGGCGACCGCCAGTAGGTAATATATATATATATATATATATATATATATATATATATATATCCATACTAATATAATAAAGAGAAAGCCCAAACCTTTGAGGCGGGTAATCTCAGGAACCACAGCACCAATCACAACACCCAATACAGCGTTGGAAAGGGCAGTTGCAGCAGAAGGACATAGGCTATGCAGACACCCACCATATACATTTAAAAGGTTAAAGAACCGTGCCAGCAAAGTAGTCCCTTGTGGGAGTGTCTGCGTTGTGCTGTGGGCGTGTGCTGGGGGCGTGACAAATGCTCGGGCGTGTGGTGCGTTCCGCCCTTCATGCCATGTTTCATATTGTGTGCTAATTCCACCCTGCTCCCTTTAAATACCCCTGCACCCCATATTCATAACCCACCTTTACTCCTTAAAATACCCCAACACCCTTAAACAGTAACTCATCTTAACCCTATGAATATACCCTGTACCCCAAAACCCAAACCTATCCCTAAATCCTAAAAATACCCCTGTACCCCAAAACCCAAACATAGCCCTGAACCCTATAAATACCCCTGTACCTCAAAACACAAACCTACCCCTGAACCCTAAAAATACCCCTGTACCCCAAAACCCAAACCTAACCCTAAACCCTAAAAATACCACTGTACCCCAAAACCCAAACCTACCCCATGACCCTTAAATACCCCGTACCCTAAAACCCAAACCTAGCCCTGAACCCTTAAAATACCCCTGTACCTCAAAACCCAAACCTATCCCTGAACCCTAAAAATACCCCTGTACCCCTAAACTCAAACCTAGCCCTGAACCCTAAAAATAACCCTGTACACCAAAACCCAAACCTACCCCTGAACCCTAAAATATCCCTGTACCCCAAAACCCAAACATATCCCTAAACCCTAAAACTACCCCTGTACCCCATAACCCAAAACTATATCTGAACCCTTAAAATACCCAAACACTCCAAGACATATACCTCAGTACCCCAAAACAAATACCCCTATACCCATACTTACCTTATCCAAACATTAAAAAAACATGCTTTTACCATTCATGCATTTACAACGAATTTCGTTGTAAATGTATGCGTGGTAAAAGCAAATGAAATGTAATGCCATGCGTTTTAAAGGCATTGCGGAGTCATGGTACTTTTGTAATGAAAGTATGCGAAGTGATGGTATGCGGAAAGAAAGTTGCGGAATAATGGGTGTTTACCCTCCCCCGGTAAGTACATTGCTCATATTTTTTCACCACCCATTTGAAAAATGCACAGGTCTCTCTCATTGATGGCCAGCACCGACATACACTTTTAGACACACCTCCCACCACAAGTTCTAGAATTGAAAACTTTAAAGCTGGGGAGCTACGTTCGAATCTCGGCATCAGCTCAACATCCTGTGATTCCAGAAAATCGCTTTGTCTCCCCGTGCCTACCACAAATGAATGTGTTCTTCTGTAATGTAAATTGTGCTCATGCCATGTTGTCGAGTTCGCGCTATATAATATTGCAAGGAAAAATAAAGTAGGGAAACTCAAGTTCACACACTACTGAACGCGCACTCTTAAGTGCATCAGCAGTGCACTGTGAATGGGAGCGTTTCACAGGCCTGTCACAGATAAGAAATGCTATCAAAACGAAATCCTACAAAACAATATACTACTGGCCGGCAGCAATTCATACCCGGACAACGTCGGGACGGGCTGCTAGTATATATATATATGTCATTTTAGGGTTCAGGGGTGAGTGAGTAGTGGTAAAATGTGGTGAGGGTAATTTAAAGTTTTAAGGTGGGGAAAGGCAAAGGGAGATAAAGGAGATTTTAGGATTAAGTGGAGGATTTTGGTAAAGGGAGGTGAAGGTAATTCTAGGGTTGTGGGGTGGCTAGTGGTAACGGAAGGTAAGGTGAACTTTAAGATTCAGGGGAGGGAAGTGGTAAGGGTATGTACGGTTGAATTTAGGTTTCCATAGAGGGAAGAGATAAAGGGAGGAGAGGAGTACATTAAAAAAGCTGGTTTGGGGCCCCTCCCCCCCAACATATCTATCTATCTAACTAACCTTGCGTGCTAAAGATATCTACGTGGAAAAGGTTGCTTGGTAAAGTTTTGGTGGTAAACGCATGTGCGGTAATGGTATTAGTTGCTAAGACACACATCCTTGGCAGAGTATCTTATAAAGATTGCAGTAAATACATTGTTTAAGTTCATGACAACATACTGAAGGTGCTTTCTTTCACAGGCTGGGTCCTCATAACAGTATAAACTGATGTCACTATTCACCCAATGCAGTGCAAATGACTGACCCTTTGCTAGACACACAAGTCTGGAGTGATTGCATTAACCAACTGAGCTTGCTCAGCAGAACAAAGCATTTTCCACAGAAATGATTAATGTATACTTTTTGGTCATTTAAGGTGAGTGAATTATATCTTATAAACATATTTATTTGATCCGTTCAGCAAATCCCAGTGACTCACCAAGATCTATTGCGCAGATAAAACGGGATGGGCCCCGAGCTCTTTTAACAAAATTCAGCAGGGTGGGGGAGGGAGGGAGTTCACGTCTCTCTATCAAAACCGAGCTAAAAGGTGGACATGGCTTATGTCATCCTGCTCCTGGAAGGAGTCAAACGAAAGTGTTCTTCGGCGGCTGCATGGAGGCTTGCATAGTCATATTACATGCAGACAGCCAATCAAATACAAAGTCACAACACTAAAAAAAAAAAAAAAAAAAATGGAATCTGTGCAGAAGATTTCTGTTTTTATCACCCAGTATAAGAACAATCACAGGCATCGTGCTACATTAATTATTTAGAAGAAAATAGCAATTTGCGAGATCGCTAAAGGATGGAGGCTCTGATTATAGTTAACTTTACATTTCAAGAATCAAACATCATTTTCATATTCCTTGACCCTAACTTCACCAATTTCTCAGGATTACTACTTACACACATTTCCACTTGCAGTAGGACTTCATCACACATTTTTTCACAATCTGATGATTTTTGTTAACAGAAAACACGCTTTTGCAACATTTTGCTTACTGTCCCTTCTTACCACATCTATTACAGATGACCTTCAAATCAGCACACACTTTACTGCTTGCCAAATGTTCTTTCTATACCACAACAGAAACACTGTCCTTTAAACTTCTCTGTCATCTGTCCTATCCCTTTTATGCTCTTTAACAGCCATAAGTGCTCCACCCAAACTTGTTTTCTGTTCATAGCGTTTCAACTCATCAACACAGTTCACCATGTTTCCCACCCGATTTGCAACGATAAAGACCTCGCTCGATGGTGGATCATTCTGTAACCATAACTCTTCTCTTGCCCTGTCCGAACTACAACACAGAAAGAAATTATCTCTAATCCTTTCATCAGAAGATTGCTCAAAATTGCAAGTTGAAGCAAGTTCGCAAGCTGGGACATAATCATCGACATACTCCTGCTCTCCTTGCTTTCACCTCCGCAAATGATATCTTTCTAATATTGTAGATATTTTTGGCAACAATGTGTGTCCAATTTTTTTAAAATATATCTCATTCTCATATAGGCCCCTCACCATATTTCTGCCCAAATCTGGTAAATCCTCGGCAATTTCTAATCCTTTGTCTCCAACATTATGCAGAAGGCCACTTTTCTATTTACTACTAGATTGGTTCCACAAACTTTCATGTAATATGCAGACACCTTCTTTCACTTGCCCACTTCATTGAAGGCCCATCAGGGCAACTCAAGAAAAATGGTGGTGGTACTAAGTTCTGCATTATACTTTCTAGTTCAATGTGGTCCCGCTACTACATACAAATATATTTTTCTTCATAGACTCCTGTCACAACAAATCACTAATTTTGCAAATACTCGTGGGATCCAGCAAATAACTGTCACTTTAACTCAGCTTTTTGGTAAGTGTTCACATAAAAAAAACAAAAGAAGCCAAAATGCAAAAAAATAACATTGTAAAAACAAATTCAACATCAACACTGCTCAGGGTGTTCCCATCAGTGACAGGCTGTGCAATATAGTTTAGGGTGTACCCGTCACCGACAGGCTACAGCAAACACCTCCACAGCATAGAAATACAGTTCGGGGTGTGCTCTTTGCCAACAGCCCACTCCAGAATGATCTTCCCTCCTGCAAAGAAATATTCCTCAACTTCAAATACCTGGACTGGCCTGGTCACTTTCCACAAACGTCCCACGGCCCCACCTACTGAATGTAAAAGAGCAACATAAACATGTCAGCAACTATCTGACGCACACTGCCTCTCCCCAGATCCCCTTTCAACAATAAAACAGTGCCGCATGGGTTCCAACTGTGCTTAATTTTGAACTCACGCCCTGACCATGCTCTGCTAAGGCTGCGCAACAAATTCTCCTACAAATTCTCCTACATGCCGATCCACAAACTGTTCTTCCTCTGTTCATGCCATTGGGTTCTTGCAGCCGCCTTTGTGTCACGTTTTGCCCCACAGACCGCCCAACTGTGCTGGGACATCCACGGACATGACTCCATTCCTCTGTGACTCCGTAGACATCCTCAGCAGACCACACACCAACTGAAATCCACCAAAAGGGCCTGCAGCCGTGTGCAAATATGACAGTTGTTAATCCGTCAAGTGTCACTGCCCGCTCCACGTCACCAGTGGGAAAATGAGGACAATAAATGAACACGATGTCCCATAAGGCAGGTAAGTGTTTCAAGAAAACACCTCAGGAACATCATCCACGTCCCAACACCGCGCCTTAGAATCTCCCCCCTCGTTCATACCCCAACATTCGAGAGGCAAAAACGAGTAAAGAGTACTCCAAGAAATCAAACTGTACTGCAGGAGGGAAACAATGTCAATGCTTTCATTGAAATCTTCCCAACATCTATATTTGCTCGAGATATGACTGACACTACCTGGAATGTGTTGGAGTCAGAACTTGAGAGTGTACGTTTTTACCTGAAATCCAGGTGAGAACAGTCCTGCTTGTTCTTTTATCAAGGTTCTGAGTGAGAACTGAGGGTAGGAACATCTAGGATTTTCTTGACCTGATCCATTCAACAGAGGGTGAGTTAAAAGAGTTTGGGCTAGAGGAAAAAGGCTTTGCTGATGAGGACTGGCTTCCCATTCTTTTGAAGAGGGAGAGTTGATGAGGAATTACAAACTTGTGCTCGGAAAGTTCCAGACAAGGAGCCTGAACCCAATAGTTTGCCTTTATGCTTTCTCCAACCTGGGTCTGAGGACAATAACTGCTTAGTCTTTGCTAGCATGTGTGTGATGACAGTTTCTAAATGTACCCAGTGACGATACCACAGTATGCCTCATGGATGGTGACTACCAATTTAACATGACCTTCTCTTCCAAAGGGAGCTCCTGTATCTTATTCAGGTGGGACAGATCTGGTCATTTTCTTCCAATTCAGGTACAATCTTACCTCCGAATTTTATTTTGAACTTTATTGACTTTATGTGTCCCCCATTTTGAGATTCCTTATTAGTATAATGTAGCATTAATTAGACTGAAGGGATGGAGTAACCTACAGAGTATAACTGAGCAGAAAGCACGTGCTATTTATGACAATGCTGACATGTGTGATGAAATGGATGAAGGGGTTAAATGAAGGCAGTGGCTTCTTGTCAGTTGCCTCAGGTATGGGGTTGTATGTTGTTTCAAAGGTACGAAATTTCTGTTTATGCCCCCTGGAACGAATGCCTTATTTTTCTTTTCATTTAAACAGGCGGATTTCTTCACTGAGAAATAGGAGTGGTTTGAGTGATTAGTGATGTTGTCCCTGCTCTTAGATCCGTTCTACAACTGAAGGTGGATCTGATATTATTCACTTACATCTGGAACTGATGTTATGCTGCCAAGAGAACGTCTTCTCAGTACTGTATTTCAGGCACTATGGTGCTTGAGAAGGATCAGGATAATTTGATGGTCGTGAACTAGTGATGTGATTGGGAAGTCTTCACTGGTATGTACTACTATGGCTATTTGCTGCTTTGATAGGTCTAAAACCTTAGTGGTAATCATAGAGTGGAGAGGTTTTGAGCTTCAAAATATTGCTGGAGTTATGTTATGACTTTAAAGCACCAGATCTTCCATGAGTGTGAACAGTTGGAGATGAGGCTTATTGCAAATGGCTTCTGTCCATATAGTCTGCTAGAATGTTTTTGATCACTTGATTTGTGGACTTTTATTGTTGGTGAGTCCCAGAGAAACACACAGTAATTTCCTGGTAATTGTACTGTGCGTATTTACCACTGGTGTCCACCTCTTAAGATAAGGCCGCTGCGGTGAAGTTGGGGTAAGGGGCACTGGGCTAGTTAAGTGTGAACATGTAAGCACATCAGTACTTAATTTGTACTAGTGGTTTCCAGGTCTTTGCACCAGCACTTAATTATCTACACCAGCACCAATGGCAGTCTGCCACATGGTGGCACTGTTTGTCTCATTTAGAGGGGAAACAACCTTTACAACGCAACTTTTACAACGCACTACCATTACAACAAAACTTTTACAACGCAACATCCATTACAACGCATGCCATTACAACGCAACCATTACAGCGCATGACACTACAACACCTACCACTACAACGCATGTCATTACAACACAGTCATTACAACGCATACCATTACAACGCATACCATTACACCGCATAGTACCCTTACACTATCCAACACTTACCCTACTGTTGCACCCCCTGGAGTTAGAATAGTAATTTTTACCCCTACACTATCCAACACTTACCCTACTGTTACACCCCCCTGGAGTTAGAATAGTAAATTTTACCCCCTACACTATCCAATACTTATCATACATGCAATGTAATGGTATGCGTTGTAATGGTATGCGTTGTAAAGGTAGTATGCGTTGTAATGGAATGCGTTGTAAAGGTAGTTTTTAAAAATTTGTTGTAATGGCATGCGTTGTAATGGAATGCATTGTAATGGATGTTGCGTTCTAAAAAATGTGTTGTACTGGTATGAGTTGTAAAGGTATGCGTTGTAACGGCATACTTCCCGTTTAGAGATCAGCCCAGCAAAAGTTGTTTAATACTTTTAATGACTAATACCTGAAACCCAAGCCATTCTGTTTAGATGCTTTGGGGGTCTGGATGGTCTGAATTGTCACACTGGTCGTAGCATGATGATTAATAGCTGTTTTAGTAATACTTTTGGCAGCATTTGAAGGGGCAGTGGGTGATGCAGCTGCATTGGCCCCCTGTCGGCATCCCTGGCATGTATTGTTTTTACAAATTAAGCACTGGTGCACGTGCAGCCTGCATGTGAAGGCCTGGTATCTACACACAGGAAACATGCCTGTGCTAGTCTTAAACTGCAAATGCGACCTGTGAAAATAACCCCTTTTGAGGATTAATAAATCATCCCTAATAAGACCTTATTGACCATAAAGGCAGGGTGCATGATATTTAAAATTAAGACATGTAGAAATTAATGTTGAAGATATCCTTACAGTGAAATATTCCTAAAAGCTATTGTCACTGTAGCAAGGCCAGCCACTTCCATAGAGAAACACTGTGCTACATTATTGTATGTATTAACTGCTAAATTCAGATTGGTAGCAGCTACAGAAGTAATGCAAGGACTCGTTTTCAAAGTTATTAAAAATCCAATGCCATCGTAAAATTGAATTTTGTGTGACTAATGAGGAATAGCTACTTTTAAAAAGTTAAAATTTTTCTGCCTAAAGCTTCTAAGCATTCAACTGTCACCTGGATTGCTCACCTGTTAGATGTGGATTGTCACCTGGCACAGGAGATGGCATGGGTATTGGCAAGTGCTGGAGGGCTGTGAACTTGACACCAGGCCTGCCCCTTTTCTTCTTTGTCTAACCAATTTAGCTCCAAAACTAATGAGAAAGAGATCTTCCCCAGAAACAGTTTGGAGTGACCACAAGTGAGGGTTCACCCATTATCAAAGCCACCCCTCTGTTTGGGCACAGGAAATCTGACCAGGAGAAAAAGAGTTTGTCAGAACTGTCAAGAGAAGCCAGCACCTGCCCATACTAAAGCCCTTACTGCATCGTTGGCATTCGGAAACTCTGAGTTCTGAGCAAAGAACATTGAAAGAGCCTCTGAAAAATGCTGTCGGGTATGGTACTAGGATGCACACTTGAGGCTTGATTTATGACTGGTTGAGGTTAATGGTTCATATTAATTTGGAAGACCCATTCCTAGTTGCAGACTATGGCATTTCCTTGGAATATGTTATAAATATCTGTGACCAGGTGTTTAATAGCTCTCAATCGTTTGTTAATTTGTATTAAATAAACATGCTCCTTTGCAGCAGCGGTCCCTTTTTTTTTTTTTAAAGAGGATGCATAGTTAAGTGTGTAAGTGATAGTTGGTTGCAAACAGGATTTATTGACATTTCATAGGTTGTTGACACATGTAGATTTTTGACTGATCATCGGCACAGTTTGACTGAGGTTAGGTTTTGTGAAATAGATTGAGGCCATTAATTATTGTCTGTGAGTCACACTTTGAGACAGAACAGGCAGTTTAGGGAACATTTTGTAACAAGGAGAATTTAGGAAGAAGGAGAAACCAAATAACTTAATTATATTCCCCTACTATTTATCTCTATGTATCTTGTCTTTTTACTATAACAGGTGCTGAGGTTCCATTACAGCTGATGCCGCCAGTACTTAAAGTAATTATGCAAATAGCACCGTTTTAATTCCGAAAATGTATGCTTCAGAAAAAACATCCACCTTTATGTTTTCTTGATAAATTGCCGCGTAAAACACACATCTTTCTCTTGAGTGAATAAAGTGTCAGCCACTTCCACTGCTTAATAGCTACCACGAGAAATAAACAAGGTGGAGAAGGAACATGAAAGACTTAAAGGGAAAACCAGGCCCGTAGTTATAGACCCTGTAAATGTCCTTTGCAATATTCATAGTATTATGAGGGGCAATTTTTTTTTTATTATTCAAATGCCTTCATCAAGTTTTGTATTTTGTTTCTAACCTGTTATTTGGTCTTCAGCAGGCCAATAGTGAAAGATAAATCGTGGTACATGCCTATTTATACCCCCAAACTATAGCTATAATCATATGGCACAAAACATTGATAATATTTCGTGAAATATATTTCGATTTTTATTTTTTATATAATCTTTATACCAGTTGCTAAAACTCGAGCTCCGTTTTTGTAATCACTGCTTGCACCTGAAGAAACATTTAAGGAAGAGACGATACTCACTGCCCTTTGTTCTAGAGGCTGGATTCGCATAGCCATCAAACTCTGGCCCAAAATTCACAAACCATGGGGCATATTACCAACAACTAGCGATAATTATCGCTATGTTGGTTTAGCGGCGATATTTTTATCGCCGAGCTAAGGCGATTTTTATCGCTTAGGAACCTTGCTATTATCAAGGTTTATCTCCTAAGCGATAAAAATCGGCCGAAATGCATGAATATCGCTGTAAAATCAGCGATATTCATGCATTACCGAGCTAATGCTCTTAGCCATGTTATCCACCGACCATTGGATAACATGGCTAAGAACTGCTCAGGGGCAGGTGTTAACTTTTGGAGATATTCGCGCTTAGCGCGAATATCTTCAAAAGTTGGTAATAGGAGATAGCGATGTTAGCGACTGTTTCCAGTCGCTATTATCTTGGCACGCCCACTTTGCATGTCATTAGTGATAAATATCACTGACATGCAAAGTGGGGCCCAAGATGGTCGCTATCTCCTACTAGCTGTCGCTAGGTAATAGGGAGATAATTTTATCTCCACTTTCTTGGCTTTTAAAGCCAAAAAAGCGGAGACAAACCCCCTTGATAATATGCCCCCTTGTTCTTCAGGGTTGCGAGGGCTACTAATGCACTGGAGAAACTTCACACTTGTAAAAAGCTTAACTATATTTGTATCTGTGCCCAGATAGTTAACCATGTCTTCACCTCTTCTTCTCTGATGGCAAGAATGACGCACTGATCTACTGCCACGTGCTAGACTTCCTTCATTTGCCAGCATCTGCGCGTAAGTGTCTTACCTTAGAAAAGCGAGAAGCAATGTGTATGTACCCTTGTTCCTGATGGTCGTAGGTTCTAGGTTGATGCATTAATCCATTCACCCATCTTCAGTCCTTGCTGGTGAGAAGCATGTGTGCATGGAATGCTGCTGCAGTTGCACCACGCTATTCACATGCTTTTCCAGGGGGATTTATGCTCACTGACTGGAGGGTAGGATTGTGGCCATGTCACATCTGATGGCACGGTGATGTCATTGTGTATTTTATTCAAACACAGGCATGCACTGGCTACCATTCCTCAAGGGGGCCCATTTCCCTCTTTGGAGCGTAGCACATGAAGACCACCACCCTGTTTCACCCCCGCCTGCTAAGCCGGTATACCGCGTCTTTCCCAACTGACCCACACACTGCACGATCAGGACGTTGATGCGGTCAATAAACTCAAGTTAACCTTGTAGCTACTACTTTCCAGGTCTGAAATTTGACTTACGGCTATTTTACGCTTGATACACATCCTCATTTACAATGTTTCGCTACATTGTAACTTTCTGAGCTTGGATAAATAAAAGCCTTGAAAAAGTTGCTTTGACAAAGCACATGTTGGCTGTACTCATCATCTCCAACAGTGCAAACATCTAACTGTAATATATATGTTGAGCCATACTAACGGCCATCTCCACGGGACGGCATCTATCCGATATGTATTGGCAGTCGGCTCCAACTGGCATGCATTGTAAATGTACTTATTGTATATATTGTTGAATACCTTAAGTCTAGTCTCAAATAAAAAGTGACAATTAAACCATACATATGTACATGTTTTAAAATGATAATTTGGAGGATAATATTGTACTTAGTGTGCTCCTTCCTATCCATCTCACCATTAAGTTGAGTGTGACATCGGTTCACACTGGGGTTACATGTGGTAGCAAGACTGTGGTCCATTGTAGCACCTTTATACTTGGTTGGGTGTGCGGTTGTCAGAATCCACTGCTACCGATTGTAAGGTTGTTAGCTGGTATACCAGTGCACCCTCTCTCATTCTGCTGCTTGAGCAGTTAGTGGGAGGAGTAACCCATTGTACTTGCCTAGCACCTCCACTTGGCAGGGTCAGATACCATTGCTACCGGTACCCACGCCTAGACCTGTTCCCAGGGCTTCTGTCTGCACCTACTCCACTACCACTTCCTTGGGTTTGGGTAAACTGTAAAAAAACAATGTTTTTGGGGACATTTGCCTTCAATGTTTAAATAAATTGGTCCGGCCTCTCTGGGTGCAGGGCGTCCGTGAAAACTGTATTAAACAAGCATTTGCAACGCAATAGGTTTTGCATTTCTGTTTTTTTAGAGTTAGAGCTACAGGTGTTGTAATGGAAATTAATGGAAATGTTTTTTACTTTTTAAGATGTTTGTTTTTAGCACCTTTAAGTGCCCTTAAGTAATGTCTCAAGGCTACCAGATTGGAAATGAACCAACCATATGCTTGTTTACATGGTATCTTACCAGGGGTATCTTAAGGATTTCGGGGGCCCTGAGTCAAACGTATGCTTCTAAGAGCTCCAGTGGCAAAGGCTAGTGCTCCATTGCCAGTCCCACATGCACACAGGCAGTACCTGTAGCAGCTTCTCTCCTCCTCTGGGTGTCAGGATCATGCAGCATGTCGCATTTCTGTTCCATGTAGTCTCGCCCTTCCAAGAGCTCCGGTGGCACGGGCTTGTGCTGCACCGCCAGACATATGATCTCCTGACCACTCGAGGTAGGAGTTCATGGAATGCTGGGATGGGGACTGCAGCCGTGGGTAACTTCAAAATGCATAAGCTAGGACACATTGAATGACAGCACAGTGCGCATGCGTACAATGACACACATGCGCACTGTAACGGCGTAGCACCGACTGGAGCTACTGACAACTGCGGCTCGTCCCTCTGGCCAAGGCCTAAGGCAAGTGTGGAACTCACCCATATGTACATGTTTGTGGGGGTGGTAGGGTGGGCAGGTTGGCTATGGTTGCACCATTCTACCTGTATTTAAAAGCATCAGTCTGGGTAGGGAGCACATCATGAAACACAGCCCATCCATGAGAGTGTACACTGTGTGAAACACTAGGGTGTTGGTGATGGAGTTAATGCTGAATTAAGCTAATAGACCTCTCCCAAGGGTTGTTGCCAAGAGGTGTGCTTGAGAAGAAGACATTTATAGAGCTGGAGGAGACAGCAGAAGAGAAAGAAGAAGAATACATGCGTTTGGACTGACTTGCCTAAACGCTTACAAATCCTTGTCTTTTGATTAAAATAAATCATATTCTTCAAATATACCTAGAGAGGGGTGTCTTGCATGTAGCTCCATTGTTATAGCCCCATTCTGGAATCCAAAAGCCAGAACCAGAGAGAAAGATAGATGGAGGAGAGGTTGCTTTCTTCAGACAACACATGTGTATTGCTGACATCTCCTAGATGGGCGGTAGGAGCATGAGATGACATAGCGAGGAAGGAGGAAAAAAAATGATCCTTAGAAGTGCTTTGACTGCAGTTGCCAGGAGGTAGGTGGCAGGGTGCACAGGGTGTTGCCTGCAATATCTGTTGCAAGGGCCACTAACCTATTGAAGGGGCGCAGATTCTTGTGTCTTTTCCTGATCTCTCTGAGGTAATAAATAGATCAATGCAGTCTACTCACCTCTTTGTACTCATGTATTCCCATCATAGCTGCTAAGCACCTGGAGTAGTGTGCCTGTGTGGTAGGCTTGAATTTAACTGGGATAAGCATCTGCTGGTGGCCCGTGTTCCGTGAAATGGCCTGCATGACCATGGCACTGGCAAGTATGTCAGCGGGTCAGAGCCAGTCTGGAAGAGTACCCTTAGGGTACCTTGTGAAGAATCAAGGTTGTTACCGTGAGGCTGTATAAGCCGAAGATAGCATCTCTGGCGCCCGACATACCAAAGGATCGTCATCTGTGGGCATGTGGCCATTGTGCTCAGGAAGTTGTGCCAAATACTCACTGGAATGTTGAAGTGATCCATGTCATGAATCAAGTAGGCACTAGAGCGTCGGAGTGAGCCATGATTAGCAGTCCACCATCTGAAAAGTGTCCCGGTTGAAAGTCTCTGCACTCCTGCCATGATCCCCTGAGCATTTCACTGCATGGCCAGCTGCCGCATTGCTTTTGAGATGATTGCCATGTACTGTCTCGAGGTTCCTTTGCCAATAATCCCATTGCCATGGAAGGGCCAAGCATAACCCACACTGCTACTAACAGCTTGGTGAGAGATTAAATGGGCCTAGGCCTGAGAGACTGAGATGCTAAAACTGAGGGAGGGAGTATGCGCTGCACCCATCAATGTACTTTGCATGCTGAACTTGAGGGGGGATCCCAAAGACAGTGGGTCCCAAGAGGGGTAGGTGAGGGCTAGTCAGAAGAGTCCATACAGCACAAAGATTTGGACCCATGACCGGGGTATTTGTGAATCATTGATCATGTAGTGGAATTCCATGTTTTCTGTGTAATAATAACTTGTCTTTTCTACACAGAGAAGCACTTGGCTGGATACTGATCTTATTGTGCTGATGGGGGTGGTATTAATTTTTGTTCCTCAGCAACCCATACACTAACCTCCCTGAAAAGCCTGATACTTCTTGCTGTCGCTACTACTGAGAGTCAAGTGTGGAAAAACCTGTACTTGGTTCAGTTTGAAAAGCCATACCAGGGAATGCCCTGAGACAGCAGTGACAAAGGCCTCAACCCTGATGGATGTGGCTCAATAATTCCTGCAAGCCCCATGGCCTCCTGAAAGGGGTCTGACATAAACTGATATGGACTACAGCTGCAAGTGAGGAATAGCCTTTATCAGATTAGTTCCTGAAGTTATATTGATGTCCCCATTCCGTTTAGTGCTTACAATGATAGCAGGTGAATTTAGAAATTAGAAAAGTGCATTATCTGAGTTTCCACAACACAGGAGATGGTTAATGACTGACCAAAGAATTATTCTTTGTATGCTTTGCATGTTTAATTAGTCATTTGCATGGTCATCATCAGATGGATGGTAAGATATCTTTAATTTATTCCACTGTCTTTTGTTTCCTACTGAGGCCTGACAAATATCAAATATTAGATTTCATGATGAGGAGACTCTTCTTTGCCAAATGCATTGTGCCATTGAGTGTGCTGATTTAGAGAAATTCAGCTCATGCTTGAGGTGGCAAGGCAAGGGGTCCGCGATTAGCAGGGCTTCATACATTATTTGCACATAGCAAAAAATCGCAATAATTCAACAATAAAATTTATAGAGCAAAGGACTCCTTGAAAGAGCTATTTAACACAGTAAAAACACTTGCCAACTTGCCAGAGGCCAATAATAACTGCAACCATGCCTTTTGTAATAGCCTTGCGGGCTTTATCCAAGTTAAAGTTGAGGACGTTTTCAATACTTTTGTAATGAACAAGCATCTAACTCCTGACCTACTGGATTAAAGGGATTGTCCATCCAATTCAGAAATTTTAAATACCTTTTTCCCACTCAGTACAGAGCAAGTATTAAGCCTAAATAAGTCCACCAAGACAGGATCCCCTGTGGACCCTTGTCTACCGAAAATCATACATCTCGCCTCTTATATTATAAGTACTGCTTTGGTTGAGATCTTTTATGAGAAAATTAAAACAGTACCTTTCCCTGCACAGTGGAAGAAAGTATCTATTCTCCCTCTTCTCAAGAAACCCAGCCTCAACACACAACAGGCCAGCAGCTATAGGCCTATTTCCAGACAAAATACTTGAAAGGGCATTAAACCATGAACTTTCCTCTTTCATTGACGCCAACAAGCTTTTGGCCTCCACAAAATTTGGCTTTAGAAGGGCTCATGGTGCCGAGTCTGCTCTGATTGTCGCTGCAGAACAGTTGAGGTACAAACTTGACAAGGGTGGCAAGGCCGCTCTTGTCTTGTTGGATCTCTCAGTGGAATTTGACAAAGTCAATCAAAAATGTTTGATTGACTGTCTTTTCAAGTTTTGCGTTAGGGGTTCTGCCCTTACCCTTCTGAGTCTTTTCTCGTAGACAGGGACAATTTGTAGCCATGGGCAACTTTGCTTCTGACATACTCCAGATGCCATGTGGGGTGCCTCAGGGTTTTTCCTTAAGCACTACTCATTTCAATCTGTATATCAGCCCACTGCCCAACCTTTTCAAATCATTAGGCCCCAACGACACACAAATAGTGGTGTCAGTATCCAGTAATCCAGATGAGATAGTGACGAGATTTAACAACTGCATGAGACAGATAGATAATTGGATGAAAATTAACTGTCCCAAATTGAATGCTGGGAAAACAGCGGTCCTTCTCCTCAAGAATGACACCTCATTTTGGACACCCAGTTGCTGGCCACAAAAACTGGGGTCAATGCCCAAGCCTGTGGAGAAGGCTAGAAATGTTGGGGTCATATTCGACAGTAGACTGTCCTTCGGTGATGATGTAGTGGAAACCACATTTTAATTGTAGGGGTGCATTATAATCACACCTGTAGGCCTGAAATGTAGTTCCCTGGAAACTCTTACCATAGAATTAGTAAGTTGAATTTCATGTGTGCGGTGGAATTTGTTCTTTCTCACGTTTTGTGTTGCAGGGGAAAGAAGCATTCTTGTTAGCTAGAATAATGTCTTTGTATTACTAGTCAGGCAAGGAGAGAAGAAGTTACAATCCAGTAGCTTGAGTTGAGAAAGGAAAGTTGTTGTGCTTCACATAGGAGAAGGCTTGGGAACCAAGGACAAATTGTTGCAAGAGAAGAACATTGTTGTCCCATGGAAAACTACCTTTAGGACTGCCCCCAGAGCAGATGGCATGACCCGTAATGAACCTTGAGAAAGATACCTGCAATAATGTGATGTGGGGAGTAGGGAAAGTGCCCACTTCTTCCTTTGCCTTCGGAGAGAGATCATCTTAGAGTAAGCTCTGTCTCGATAGCTGTATGCTGTCGGATCCATTATTGGTGTAGAGACTTCTTAAGAAGACTCCACATGCTTACACCTTTTATTACTTTCCCTGCAGATAATGAGTAGCGATGTCATTGTAGTGTTTGTGTAGGGAGAGATTAATGCTTTATATTCATTAACCTTCAATGCAGGGAAATTTGGACTTATGCTTTCTGATCCTCTGCATCTTGCTTTTTGAATTATTTATTTTATTTATGCTACATCGCCTTAATTGGATATGCGGATTTGGCTTCATGCTGGTTCCGATGTACTTTTAAACTCTCTGCTTGAGGTGTCTTTATGTTCAGTTATTTTTGGCTTTGTAATAAATCAACTAACTTTACGTAGTTGTCTGTGGTTACTATGTGTCAAACAGATTCTCGTTTAAATGATTGGCAATAGTAATGAATTTTCACCCCTCTACGCTTCCATGCCGCTAAAAAGTACCATCGAATTGTGATTCTAGAATGGGTCCAGAGTTTATGGGCCCGGCACTTTCAGTGATCAGGTAAAGTCCTTAGCCTCCTCAGTTTTCTACATCCTGAAAATGATCAGGAAGGTGTGTCTCTCATTCCCACTGATCTGCAAAAATCATAGTAACTGAAATTTGCTATATCCAAACTGGATTACTGCAAAGCTCTTTTTCTGAATGCTCATACCAGATTTCTTCACTAATTACAGCTGCTACAGAATGCATCAGCACATATTCTACTAGGAATTCTCAAATATCAATCCACTTCTCAGTCCGTGGTTAAGCTCCATTGACTTGCCATAAGAAGGACGAGTGAATTCAAGGCTCTTTGCACTGCTTTCTAGGCCTTACTAAACTCTGGCCCAGAATATTTGAGGAACAGATTTACCTGGTACTCTCCACCTAGAAAACTCAGATCCTCTACTGCCAAATATTTGGTTGTCCCTCAGTTCAAACAAGGTTCCTGGGTAGGTAGAAGCTTCATCACATGAACTGCGAACCTGTGGAACTCACTCCCGCTTGAATCATCTTTCCTTCAGTAAATCCTTTAAAACCTGGTTTTTATCAACTGAGCTAGCAGTCTTGGCCTTAGACATAAGCAGCACCAAGACGCCTCCCGACACTCTGCAAATTTAAAAATCAATCAATCAATCATGTTTAGCAGGCATGGTCACATCCAGTGTGCTCTTGGCCATTGGGCAGTATATTATCTTTCAAGAGCCCAGTTTGCTTTGCCAGTGAATGAGGTGGCAGCATTCAGACCATCAGTCAAGAGGAGTTTGTTTGAGGACCAGAATGCCATGGTGTAATTAAAAATCCATAATTGAGTAGAATATCTGCTTTGCAGAACTTTCCTCTGCCCTGCATTTTTCTCCCTATTGGAATAATGGGAGTCAGGCATAAGAAAACGTAAACAGGCTAAAGAAGCGACTGAACTACAACATCACGGAAAAGAAACCTCTCAGGGCACCTACTGGGGTGCCCTGTAGTGCAAAGAGAGGCATACTATCACTTCTAGAAGCCCATCCAATAGAATTAGCATGCGTCTACAAGACAGCACACCCCCAATTCATGATTGTTGTTTATCCCAGACATTGCAGGACTAATGCTTTGGTCAAATGACTTACAGCATGTTCCATCAGTTGGTGCCAGAAGTGTGTCAGGGACAGGCACATGTTTTTGTTGCATAGATAGAGTTGCATATCTCGTATGCCTACTACAATTATGTAATATCCTTAGAATATCACTTACTATATCACTTCTAATATCAGAACCTTTACCATATGAATCCTGCATTAGCAACCTTTGAACATTGCGTCCCAATGATATGGTAATACCACGTTTTTATAAATCGTGAAACATTTTCGTGAATACATAGTCCAAGAACCAATCATCACTCTAGCATTACTTGTAATTTACTAAATGAAGATGCATACCTATTAAGACTGGGCCTAGTATTTTTGCACCTGATAGTACATGGTGCTAGAACAGAAGACTTCTTGTGATCAGGTGGAACTGTTCCTTCCAGGATACTGCCTCCCCTAACATGTAATCAAGCCCTTCATCACTATTACTTTCAAATAATGATGACAATTTTGCATTGACTACTTTTGCAATTTTTTTTTATAAGCAATGATATAATCTTACTTGAGATAGAAATAACCCGAAAACAGCTCAAATAAGATACGAGGCATAAGTAATGTATAGAGACTGTAAATAATAAAAACACTCATTATATTAGAGTGCACATTTCACAGAAAATGGCTATAACCATTAAAAAGGTTTAATAATGCACAGCACTGTTTCCCCATCAATTTTCCTGACTTGGTACATTTTGTAACCAAAGAGTGGCCTGTATATTACTGGCACAGAGACTGAATTGTAATAAAAATGCTGCAAATCCTTGAATCTGTTTACGCCTTAAATTAAAATATAGCTCCTTTGAGGAAGTATTCCATAACTATTCTACCTGCTCCGCTACATTGAGAACTAATTTTAGGAACCACTTATAAAAGTTATAAAATATATACTCGTACGCCACTGTCCGTCAACATGAATGACAAAAAAGATGTATTCAGATAATGGGAAAATGGAGGTTGATGAATCCTGATATTTCTATCAACTTTTTAGATGCATTGATCTGTCATGAAACCACCCAATTTCCCTATCTGCAGTCCACACTCCTTCACAACCCTCTATAACATTCACACTGTTTCTCCTCGGCACAAACAAACTTCCACAAATGATTTATCTAGAAATGTATGTCGATTTTTTTTCAATGTTCGTTTTCTTCCTTAAACTTTCAGAAGGAATAAAATGAGAAGACTCGTATGCATACTTCATATTCATTTCTGTCTCCCACTGCAATTGTGTTAAAGGCTGAATATAAGACCGTATAATTAATAAACATATTTTTGCGCATTTAGTGCTCAATGCAAAAGGCTAATAATAACCAAGTACATTACCATGGGAAATGGCAGAAATATGAATATTATATTTATTTTGGGCGCAAATCGAATAAGAAATGTTTTGCTTTGCTTAGTTTCAAACTGTGACCAAAATAGATGTGCTCTACCTTGACGCATTTCAACCAAATGTATAATGAAGCTCCCCAAAAAAGTAACCTTTGTCAATTTTCAAGGTTAATTCTTGGGAACAAATTGAACAACCTTAGTGGTGATCAATGGAGTTTATCACAAAAGAGAATGGACACTTGTATTTACAATAACCAATGGTTATTTCTTGACAACCCTCATAGACGCTGTGATTTTGTTGTTGCGGTGTATCTTTTATCCGCCCCTTCTCAAGCGTCATGGCATAGTCATTGGGTTGTCAAGTAACGTGCTATATGCCAGCCTCACCCGAGGCAACCTCTGGTAAGTGTAGAAGTGTCCAGAGAAAGTTAGGACTAGTCCAGAGGGATAGGTGTACAGTGCCAATAAGTGAATATAAAAAACAGTGTTGCACCCGAAACCAAAATTTATTATAAGATGATGCACACTGTAAATTAAAATACGGGGAAATAGTGGTATATTAGGTAATCGAGTTACAGGATTACCATATAACTCTATCGTAGGTCAACATGTTTCAGCTCTTTAGGGCTCGCAAGGGTCTGTAGAGCTTTCGTCAGGACAAAAAACACAAACTTGATACTCACACAATTAGTGTAGTTTTCAATGGGGAGTATGAAATTCTCATACTGAGATTCCTGTATATTGGAAACAAAATATGATTAACATTTGAAGTTAAAATGTCACATTAATTAACAGCATATAGCATATACACAGCTATATGCTGTTAATTAATGTGACATTTTAACTTCAAATGTTAATAATTTTTTTTTTCCAATATACAGGAATCTCAGTAAGCTGAAACATGTTGACCTACGATAGAGTTATATGGTAATCCTGTAACTCGATTACCTAATATACCACTATTTCCCCGTATTTTAATTTACAGTGTGCATCTTCTTATAATAAATTTTGGTTTCGGGTGCAACACTGTTTTTTATATTCACTTATTAGCACTGTACACCTATCCCTCTGGACTAGTCCTAACTTTCTCTGGACACTTCTACACTTACCAGAGGTTGCCTCGGGTGAGGCTGGCATATAGCACGTTACTTGACAACCCGATGACTATGCCATGATGCTTGAGAAGGGGCGGATAAAAGATACACCGCAACAACAAAATCACAGCGCCTATGAGGGCTGTCAAGAAATAACCATTGGTTATTGTAGATACAAGTGCCCATTCTCTTTTGTGATTATTAAGGTACCTATTCAGGGGAAATGAATGGACGTTAATTCCTCTTCCCTCCTATGATAAGAGCAATGGAGTTTATCTACTTAAAAAAAAAGAAAATTAAAAAAGATCCTTCTCAGGATTGGATCAGGAAAACGTCCAATGGTCACTCCACTGTCCATTAATAATTATTTCACCGATTCTATCCTCCTTCGATCAATTTCCCATCCAAGACACGTGTCCACCTACCCCTTAAAAAGCCTGCTGGTTCCCGCATTACGCACATTGCTCAACACTACAGCATTAGTCCTAATATTCATAATGTGCCCTTACTCAGAAAGTGAGTGTTTTTCTTTTACGAAGGCCATCCCTCATTAGCAGCAAGCGCCGCATTTAAGCATAAACCGAGAATTCTAATGGAAACATTAATCCTTTCATTCTTGGAAACATATTAACCGCTCTAAAAATATTCAACAGAGAGAAGACTTAATTTCCCTGCATCTGCATTATAATTAATCCATTTTTGGTAAAGACTCAAATAACCTATGGGGGAATTAAAAAACTATATTTCAGTACATACTTTCTTTTTTTTACAGATCTTTCTAAACATTTGTAATAGTGAACCAGCAAGGTTAGGACACACACCCCCCACTGCGTCAATATGCATTCTTTAAAGAAATAGCATGTCAGTGTTCACCCATAATACAGAACAGATTTGTGAGCGATGCAGGGTAAAACGACAAATGCTCACTTTTTCTAGTGTTATGGACATGGATCTGCCGCTACAAAAGTGATATTGTTAAACAATGGCATGTGTCCATTGGATACCTGTAAACACCATTTAATCTCCCACCTCCTCTAATCTTCAGGTAAAAGCAAACTATCCAATGCGGGCTCCTGCCAGTAACATGGATTTACTTTCTGCTCTTGACACCACCCCCACCAGGAGCGTAAAAAAGATCCCTGCAGCCCCATACTTGAGGGGGCCCTCTCAGCGCCTACTGATGTGAATGAGAGGGGCCCCTTCAGCATATCTTGCAGGGGGGCCCCCTCATGTTTTGTTACGCCACTGCCCCCCACGCTCCCAAAAGCAATATTTAACATTAACAGTTGCACTGGGTAGTGGAAATAATATAATTTAGTCTCTTGATCCTCACTTCCCAGGAAATCCCCTTTACGGAAACTGGATAATTTAACATCTCTGACCGTCTACATGCCTGGTCTGGTGTTTGTGGCAGAGCTCATGTCATGTCTTTGTGAATGATCCTTAAGAGTCAGCAGTGGCCACTACGAAAACAGGACATGGACCCAGGGCCGGACTGGGAACACAAACCAGCCATGACAATGCTAGTAAGATGCACTGCTGCTCGCCACTTTAGCACTGCTGGCCCTTTTGTTCCAGTGGGCTGATATAGCCGCACTGCTGCAAAATCGGCCCCTGTAACAAAAGCTTCCCCCACTGCTCGAAAACTGGCCACCACCCTTTCGGCCCACTGGGAAAACACCCAGAGCCCGCTACAGCCAGTCCGACCCTACATGGACCCCACCAAATCAAGTATCAAACACACCAATCTCTGGTGGGCACATAGGATATGGCTGGATGAGAGGTATGAAAACGTGTCTGCCTGGGTTCTCGGTCGGGGGCACAGCGGATAGCTTTTGACTGAAATAAGACCGAAGCAAGTAGCTATACTCTTGCCCCATGAGCAAATAAAAATGGAGAAGCTGCTCATTTTGATGCGGGTATGAACACTGCCATGGTAATCATGAATAAAATAACACCAGCTGAAAATTTTGCACCAGCAGCATAGTGAGTACTATAAAATAAAGACTTATCTCTTGGACCCTAAAAACCAAGCACTGCAAAGGCTGCATCCCATAAAACTGCATAGACACGAAATAGATAAACAAAACTCTACAATCAACACAAGGCCCAACCTACTATTGGGTATCTATATAGCGCATCATTCAAAGTAAACTACGTTACACATCACCAATGCTCCAGAACAGTAAAGCCAATTCGGACATATCCTTGAATCAAAGACTAAATATGCATCATTTGTAATCTAGTTCGCAACAAATATCAACACCATCAAGTCAAACTCTAAGTCTTTCCATCAACTAGCCTGGCCCCAAAAATCTCAAAATAAGTGCTACGAATGGTGAAATTTAAAAGATTCAAACAAAAACCTCACAAAATTTAAGAGTAACAAAATATACCAGCTACTCTACAGATTTCTTCCTTCAATCTGCTCATCTAAATGTGGTTACACATTATCAATTCCTCTGTCGAATCAGAAATCTTCCTGAAAACAGTTAAAAATTCCACAAATTTGTACTCAAAATAATTTAACATAAAAATCAAACATAATAAGTAAACAATTGAAATATGTGTAGCTTTGCAACTCTGTCATTTAAATGTTGAAGATAATCTCCTGCCTTCACACCAATAAATTCTCTAAGCAGGTACGATCATAAAAATGACTTTAAAAATCGTATAAGGTCTCTTTTGCATATCCTAGGAGGTAGATATGTGCCTCCTGAACCTCCTAGCCCTTAGAAATGTTCGAAGCCATTGACCATGGTAGAGGACAGAGTGCTTTGCCTCGATCCCGGCAAATAGAAACAGCTAGAAAAGATATAAGTATTATACTTCAAACCTCATTGGATGACTCTTGGAGTACTTCAGGGCTCTATTCCATTTCCCATGATGTTCCCATGATATTGCCAACGCAAATTTAATTATAAATTAATGCTTTATTAAATTTATTAAATAACACAATGTGAAGAATTTATGTTTAAAATTAAATGTTAAATGCAAAAATGTTAGTAGGCAATCATAATTAAAACCTATAGGACTGTAATATAGAAGTAAATCATGGATTCATAAACTGTCCTAATTGAAGACACCATGATGTAACAGGAAGTTACATTAATACAAAATGCTTGCTTTTCACTTTAAACGATCGTTGTGCAAGATGTTTTTCTTCTCTTTGCTGCAGATATTGCAATTAGGAAGCCACTGTTTATTAGTTAATTAATAGACATTTTTTGTATTAGACAAATGAAAGTGAAGTTCTCACTGCAAAAGATGTAGACAACAGGGATGATTCATGGGAGGATGTGTTGGAAAACAAGAAAGGATGTGTTGCATTAATCAAGGTCACATAGTTAAAAGACAATTTTACTCTGGTGAGAACAAGGAGAGTAGACCTGTTCCCAGGAGCGTGCTGAAATCTTAATTGGCCAACATGAAGAACAAAGAATGTTGAAACATAGAAAATGTGTGTTTATATTAGTACATGCTCTTAGAATAAAGAGCAGAGCTCTAGGTGTGCGTTATCTTTTCCAGACTCTCTGAGAGGAGACTCTTTACTGAGTTTTCTTGGACATCTCTTTGAGCAAAGTCTTAGATTATTTCTTGATCTGCTGTTATTTGAGAGGAGAAAGCTTATTTGACTACAGGTTTATGCGTACCCTTGTTTCTTTCATCAGGACCCTTCAAGGGTATCTGAATTGACACCTTTAATCCCTTTCGGATTTATCTTGACTAAGTTTAGAATAGGGAAGTTCTTTTATGGAACATGCTTTTTTCATTTCATTGTATTGATGCTTTATTTGATTTACTAATTTGACTTATTTCATTACTAAATATTTATTGATTTGTTAACATTTAATGATAAAATGTGGAAAATAATAATTAATAAAAGAATGAACAACTAAAAGATTTGAAAATCCTTTAACTCATACCTAACTCCCTTTATTGACTGAACTAAAGTAATGATAATTGATAACGTTTAAAGTTGACTTCAGCTCTTTACATCTCTGTCGACATCAAAGATCCATCAACTTGTACGCAGGGGTCATGGTGATGAGTAAGTGACAAGGGAACCCTGTACTCAAACAATGGCAGCAGAGGATGGTTTATGTCATGAGGAAGGAGCTGGAACAATTAAGCCTTAGTTTAGAAATGTCCATGTCCTTAAGCCCAAAGAATGAACTTGAAAATTGACGGAGTTGTGGTTTAGAAGATGGTTGCAGTATTGGAGGTGTGAGTGAGTATCAATAGGGTTATGCATCGCTATTACCTTTGTTGAGATTTTGTTATATTGTTGTGCTCGGAAATTGTAGTGTGTAAGTGTTAAATGTTCAGCAGTTGAAGTGGTAATCAGATTCAAAGTAGTCTAAGAACCCAGGATGAACAGTTGAAGTTGTGTTGTTATTTGTCTGTTAAGATTTGTGGTGTAGATTTGTGAGGTACCGTTGAATTGCACAATTGAAAAAGGGACTGTAACAATTGTTGTAATTGTACAAATATTGATTGGTGTTAGTGGTCCTATTGTACAAAGGGGAAACTACATCAGTTATAGTGATTTTCTGCTGGTCGGGATTTCATTTGAGTGTGTGTATGTGTAGAGAAGTTGGAGGGTGCTAAAAACTTATTTCTGATTCTTTCTTGTAGAACTGAACTACTTTTAATTCTTTAGAGGAGCAGACAGAAGTTGCTTGTTTACTATGCTTGCTTAGAGTTGTAAAATTTGTGCATGAGAGAAGATTGTAATGGATGGGGAACCGCTGCGATGAGTGAAAGAGGTCGTCATAGTGTGCTGTGCTGAGATTGGTCGGTCGGTGTTAGTATTGTGCTGGTAATGGTTGATGACGACACAGAGTGTTACATAGGATAGGCCAGTTGTTGTGAAGGGCCGCAGTGAGATTGGTTGACAAGACATCATGTACTAAGCTGTGACAGGATTGGAAAAAGAGGTTGAGGTATAAGGAATTGAAAATAAAATCAAACTATTGAAAATTGAATTTGAGCACTGCACATTTATATTTGAATTATATAAAAATGTTTATGTTTTAAGAATCTTTGACATCTGATGAGAGGTTATGGAACAGTTCCCGTTAGGGAAGGTGAAGAGGCGTCTCCGGAGGGTACGCCAACTCACTATGTGACAATAAATGTAGGGCTTCATACATGTTTGTGGCCTAGTCAATGGAGCAAGATTACTGAAAATGAGGGTCAATTTAAATTTCCAAAATATGATACATTCAATTTAAAGGTTATCAAACTTCTGAGGGATAAATTATATGAGCTGAAACTACCTACTTGGCCCACACAATATGAGGAATTAAATGCTTGGGCGAGAGAAGCACATGCTAAAAAGCAGAAGAAATACCAAAGTAGGGTAAAAAAAGCTGTGGAAAATTTTGCAGGTGCTCAATGGGACGAAGGATAACAAAGGTGAAGAAAATAGATACTTGAAGGAGCTAGAATATACCCAGTTATAATTATAGAAAAGGCAAATAAGAATCATAAACAAAAAAAAGATTAAGAAGATGCATGGAAAACAGACACTGATAGTGAATCAGGGGATGAAATTATGTATGCTTTATTAACTTTGCCCCCACCACCATATGTGACCCCTACAACAAATATTAATAGTGATACAACTTCTAGTGCTACAGTGACTACAGCCCTGTTGACCCAAACACAGTTCAGATTAAAATATTATTCCAGTATTTCAAATTGTGCCTGCAGCTGGTGAAGTGGCTCATACTGTAATACCTCCAGGTGTGAACTTCCTCAGTTGTGACTGTTTCTGCCCCCGTGTCACATGTTGCATCAACATGGACATTGGTAGTGCCAATTGCAACTGCACCAATAAATACTATCCCGAATACTGAAGTTCAAAGTACTTTAGGAGGAGTAGTGCGACAGGGTTTACCTCAACAACGCAGTTTTCACAGATTGTTGCCTGGACGGCGGGTAAAATGTTCAATCAATAACAGAAGGAAGAAGGATTGTCTTTACGGCTACCATTGCACAGGGAGAGGCAGGACCTTTTGAGGATGGAATTTTTCCTCTATGATTTGAAAAAAAACACAGACAATAAAGAGACAGGAAATGTATTTATTTATTTTATTTTATTTTATGCAATTTTTAAAGCGCGCAAATACCCAGAAGGGTGTCTCGGCGCTATCATTACAGCACTCAATTCTTGCGATGTAGGGGAGTTTAGGATGAAAACATGTTTTAAGGTTCTTTCTGAATTTTAATAGCGTGGGGGCGGTTTTGATGTGGAATGGGAGTGTGTTCCATAATTTAGCAGTTGCTATGGTGAAGCATCTGTCTCCCCAGTTGCTCTTTCTTGTCCGTGGAACTTTCAGCAAATGGGCTGAGGATGATCATAAGGTCCTGGAATGTTCTAATGGACAGAGGGCCTTTTTTAGGAACTGTGGGCCTGGGTTGTTGATAGCTTTATAGGCTATACATAGAGCCTTAAATTTAATTCGACTCCTGATTGGGAGCCAATGCAGCTCTCTGATGTAGGGAGAAATTGAGGTAAATTTAGGGATGGATAGCAAAGTTCTGGCCGCGGCGTTTTGCACCGTCTGGAGTTTATTGAGTACCTTTTCCTGAGCATTCAGCAGGAGGGAGTTGCAATAATCAGTTCTTGAGAACACTAAGGTGCTGATCAAGGTTTTGCCCGCAGACGGCGGTAAGTAAGGTAGTAGTTTTTTTATCCTTTTTAGGATATAAAAGGAGGAGGATACCACAGCGTTGGCATGATGGAGAAAAGTCATCTTATTATCAAATGTGACTCCCAGGTTACGCACCTTGACTACCGGTTGGGGGGGGCACCCAACTGAGATGGCCACCACTGAGGGGACCAGGCAGGCTGCAAGTTCCCGAATGTCATCACCTCTGTTTTGTCAGAGTTTAGTTTAAGACAATTTGATGACATCCAGGAACTTATTGCCTTCATTCCCTCTTGGAAATTGGCTGCGACTGAGGTTCCATTGTTGTGCACAGATAACACTAGTTAGGTGTCGTCTGCGTACGTTGTTAGGGCAATTCCGTAGGATTTTATCACCCTCGCTAAGTCCGATACATAGATATTAAAAAGCGTCGGACTTAGCGAGGAGCCCTGTGGAACTCCGCAGGGGAGGGAGAAGGTCTTTGAGGTGTAGTTACCCATCTTAACTGTCTGGGGGCGGTTGGCCAAGAATGAGGCAATAAGATCTTTGGCCTTGCCTCTTATTCCTAAAGCCGAGACACGGTCGATCAAAGTGATATGATCGACCGTGTCAAAGGCAGCGGAAAGGTCCAAAAGTATTAGAACCGCCGCTCCTCCCTTGTCCATCGTGGATCTAATTTCATCTGCTGCTTTAAGTAGTGCTGTCTCCGTTCCGTGACCCTGTCTGAAGCCAAACTGGGTGTCATCGAGTAGATCGTTGTCATTGATAAATTTTGAAAGTTGGGTATTCATTATTTTTTCGAAGATCTTGGCTGGGAAGGGGAGACAGGCGATAGGTCTATAACTAGCAGGGAGAAGAGGGTCCAGAGTTGGCTTTTTTAGAAGTGGCTTAATGATAGCCCTCTTCCAGACCGATGGATAGGTGCCTGTTAAAAACATAGCGTTGCAGATAGTGGTTAATGCAGGAGAGACAGCTTCCGGGATGAGATTCAGGATAGAGGGGGGACATGGATCGAGAGGGGATCCAGATTTGATGGTGGCTACCAAATGTTGAATGTGTTCTTGGTTGGGCGTTTCAAAAGATGAAAAAATCAGAGGGTTACTAATAGGGGGTGCCACGGGAGTAGGGGGGGAGGCGGTGTTAGAGAAGGTCAGAAATATGGAACTAACCTTTTCCTCAAAGAAGCTGGCCAAAGCGTCTGATAAAGACTGTGAGCCTTCTAGGTGCGGGACGGGGGGATTGGACAGATGGGTGAACACCTGAAATATAACTCTCCTACCGAGTTTTTCGCCTGGTTGATTTGTGAGGTGAAATAGAGATTTTTTTCTGAGATTAAGAGTTTTTTGTAAATAGAAAGGGCGTTTTTGTATGTCATTTTGTCCACAGGACTATAGTGGCGGCGCCACTGCCTTTCAAGGTTCCTGCAGTACTGTCTCTGAATTCGTAGGGGCTCCGTGAACCACTGAGCTGAAGGCACTTTCCTTCTACGGTGGGAGGTTTTAATGGGAGCTAATTAGTTGCAGGCGATATTTAGGTTAATCAAGTAATTGGAAGACGCTAGTATGGGGTCCTGTTCGTTTGAAATGTGGCTCTCTTGCATCATCTCTGTTAAGTGAGCCAGGTTGATATGTTTCCAGTCTCTAAAAGAGACTAGAGAGGAGGTGGTGGAAGGAGGTTTAATGAAGTTGATTTTGATAGAAAAGCAGATCGCTGCGTGGTCTGTCCAGATCAGGGGGGATGACTTGGGTAATTGCTATATGAGGATTGTTGGTAAAAAGGCCATCTAAAGTGTGGCCTGCTTGGTGCGTAGGTGCTTTTATAGTTTGCAGCAGGCCGGCAGCGGCTAAGTCAGTCATTAGCTGCGTTGTGTCGGGGTCGTTGAGGGCTTCAAGGTGAAAATTAAAATCACCTAGTATGGTAAAGTATGGAGAGCCTGCGGCTGCTTCAATAAGGTTGCCTATATTGGCTAAAAACTTAGATCTTGACCCGGGAGGGCGATAAATTAACATGCCCTTAAAAGATGTATTGGCCGATAGGCCTATGGTAAAAAGAAAGGCCTCATACTCATGGCAGTTTGACTGTACCATTGTAAGTTTGAACTGGCCTTTATAAATTATAGCTATGCCTCCACCCTTTCTTATAGGTCTGTCCAGTCTGCAGACACTGTAGTTGATTGGAGTAGCAGCTCTGAAGTCTGGGCCGGATGATTCATCCCCCCATGTCTCTGTGATGAATAGAAGATCCAATTTATGCGTGTCGATCAAGTCGGCAATTTCCAACTTGTGTTTGGGAAGTGATCTAGCGTTTATTAAAGCTGCTAACACTTGTTGTGGGGCAGTCTTAGGGGGGTTGGAAGTTTCCTTTCTACAAGTGGAACATTTGAATGGGCCTAGGATGGGGTTGGTGTATCTGAAATGTGGCAGAGCGTGGGGTATTTCCGCAACATACCTGATGTTCAATAGTTCTGTAAAGGTGTAGGTAAGTCTCATCGTATCAGGAGCCGGATGTGGGGTGGGCGCTGAAGGGGGGTAGCCCTAGGCCCGTCCTCGGCGCGGACTAGCGCAGACGAGCTCGACTAATGCGCGCCTTTGGCGCGCATTCGTTGCGCCCGCTGCGCTCGTCCGCTGCGCTTCCGGTTACTGTACATGTTTTATCATCCAGCGAGAGTAGCGTGAAGAGGGGGCGTGGTCAGCGCATGTGGTCGTGACCGCAGCTGTCGAATGGCGGTGATGCCCTGGCAACAGTCGACCGTGTCAGCCTTCAATCGGCTGGGCGGCTGTCTGCGCACTCGAGAGGTAATGGCCTGGGTCGAATTAGCAAAGTTTAAAAACAGATTATACACAAGTTAAAATGCGGTGCAAGCTCCCGGCTATTCGCCTCAGGAGTGAGTTTAGTAAACGCCTCGCTCTTGATCAGCGAGCGTTTATATAATGTACGGAGGGGGCGTGGTCAGCGCATGTGGGAGTGACCGCAGCTGTCGAATGGCGGCGATGCCCTGGCAACAGTCGACCGCGTCAGCCTTCAATCGGCTGGGCGGCTGTCTGCGCACTCGAGAGGTAATGGCCTGGGTCGAATTAGCAAAGTTTAAAAACAGATTATACACAAGTTAAAATGCAGAGAGATCCTCTACTATTCAAGAGAAAGCAAGACCTTTAGATGTGCCAAAAGTAAAAGTAGAAATAGAATAAATTATTAGAGTTGTCTAGATATTTCATATTAGGATCATTATCAGGAAAGTGAACTGATATATCTAAATAAAGAAATGATGAGGCGTGCAGCAGCCACACATGACAAATTAGCTGAGTTGGCAGGAATTATAAAGTGGTTCTTTCAAAAAGAATTTAATTACAGTTAAGCCTTAGGGCACAATTACATGATGAAGTTACTGTGACCATGCAATCTTAAGGGATGAGGTTACAGATTTCGGGGTTAGTAAAATTAAAAGAGAATCCTGCACAATGGAATACCCAAGTTGACAGATTTGTTAACATTTCAAAGGTTTTTTAGACAGATTTGAATAACTTCTTTGACTTTGTAGTACCAAGTGATTTGATGGCTGAGTGTAGAATAGCTGAACAATGGCCACAATCTGAGCCTTCGAGGGATGCCCGTACCCATGCCCCCTCACCTGTCCTGGGGTAAAAACTAAGTATGATGAGGTGATTACCTTTTTGAAAGGAAGAGTTCCAGCGAAGCTGAATATCAATATAAATACTCAAGGGGGCAAAGCAATCAGTGCATTCTTGTTACAACAGATTGTTGCAGGTGTTTAAACAGCACAGTGGACAAGGAAGTCCTGAGAAACGTGATATGGTGAGTTATGTGTCAAAGTTTGTTCTTGGGTTGGAAGCAGCGATCAGTATGCACATACAACTAAACATGATTTGTTGGCAGACAAAACCATTAGATTAGATCCTGAGGTATGCAAAATACAGTAGTAATGAACAAGACATGAAGCAGAAAAGACTAAAGGAAAAACGTTTGCTCCTACAAACAAAGTTGGCAAAGAAAAGATTACAGAATCAGTCATTTGGAGGGAACAATAGTGGAATGCAAGGTATTGGTTTTCAAGCTGGAAGTCAGGGTATTCAAGGAAGAGTTGGTATTTCACAGGGTCGAGATAGAGGTATTCCGATTGATCCAAATTCTGGGATAGACATTGCAACATTGGAGAAGTCGACTCCTTGCCATTATAAAATCAAGGATTGGAAGAGGGAGTGTAGACAGGATCTGAATAGAATGAGTGCTGATGGGCAAATGTAGGGTGTGAATCAAATGGAGATGCAGAATATTCCAGTTCAGGTGTCTTCACAACGAATGCAAATGCCAGTACAATCACAAGTTCCCATGATACAGGATCTGCAAGCTCCAATGTCCCCACAGAATATAGGAAAAGCTAGATTAATATGAATCCAGCATCAAGAACAAATCCAAATCCGTTTCAAAACCAGAACCATTTCAACTATTCCCCATGTTGGAAAATGAGAGTTTTGACTCTTTCAATTCCCAAAGAAGGTGCCTGAGGGGAAATGAAGATTGCGTTGGAGCAGTCTTAGAGGGAGACCAAAGTGGACCATTTGTAAAAGTAGAAATTAATGCCCATCAAGCATCATTTCTTATTGACACCGGAGCTACCCGATCCACTGTTAGAACAGCAGAAGTCCCAAACCGCACCCTCCTGGGAACAAATATCTAATTTGTAAGAGTTACAAATAAACAAATAATGAAAACTGTTTCAGAGAAAGTGCCTGTAAAAATAGGTTCATTTGAGGAGAAACATCAATTTGTAATATTTGAGTCAAGGCCTGTAAATCTGATAGGAAGAGATATTTTGTTCAAGTTAAATTGCACCATTTACTGCGCACAAAATGGTGGTGAGTTCCAAACACATGATGAAGATGTGGAATTTAAAATGGCCCAACAAGGGACAGCTGTAGGATGTACCCATTGAGGACAGTCGAAGATTTACCTCCTGTTTTTAAAGATGCAGTGAACCCAGAGATACAGACTTTACAGGAAGGGAGAATGGACTAATCAAAGGTATAGAACCTGTCTGAATTACAGTAAAACAAAATGCAAATTTCCCAGAACACCGCCTTATTACGCCAGAGACAGTTGCAGAAATAACCCAAGTGTTTGAAAACATGCTCAGACAGGGAATGTTAAAAGAAATTGTTGGAAGCCCTTGCAATTCACTTATCATCTGTTTGCTGATGTCCAGTGGCAAGTACTGGGTTGTGCAGGATCTTCGAAAGATTAACAACATAGTTGTTACGTGTTGTTCTGTGTTACCTAATCCAGCAACAATACTTTTCCAGATTCCTTGCGCTGAAGTATGGTTTATAGTTATGGACTTCTTCTCTATTCTGTTGCATGAGGGCAGTCAATACGTGTTCTCATTTGTGCTTAGAGATAGAATTTTAGAATGGTGTCAAGTCCCACAAGGGAATACGGAGAGTCCATCAATGTTTAATCAGACCTTGAAAAAGAATCTTGAAACTCTGCAGATGACTGGCAATTCAGTTCTCGTACAGTACATTGATGACCTACTTATGGCATAAAATACACGAGAAGCTTGCAAACAAGATACAATTGCTCTACTGAATCATCTAGCTGAGAATAGACATAAGGTGTCTCCAAGCAAGCTGCAATATTGTAAAAATGAAGTCCAATATTTGGGACATATATTTGAGAAGGAAGCAAGAAAGGTATCACAAGAGAGATTTGAAATGATTTTGATAATCAATCCAACAAGAACTCAGATAGAAGTCAGGATGTTTTTGGGACTGGTTGGCTACTGTAGACAGCGGATAACAAACTTTTCACTAGTGTCCAAGCCTTTCGTGAGGCTGTCACAAAAAGATGTGCCTGATCTGCTTACATGAGACTACGATTGCTTGAAAGCTTTGCTAGAGCTGAGAGAAAGTCTCCATCATGCCCTGGCACTAGAAATACCAGATTACAGTAAAATGTTCACATTCTTTTGCAGTTAAAGGGTTACGCTCTCTTAGTGCTTCCTCAGATGTATGGAGATTCACAAAGACCTGTGGTGGTATATTTTTCAACTACTCTTCACCCTGTTACTGCAGGATTGCCGGGCTGCCTTAAAGCGGTTGCGGCCGTTGGTGTCATTATTCAGAGATGTGAGAGCATTGTGATGGGACTTCCTTTTACAGTGATGGTTCCTCACTCCATAGAGCTATTGCTCAATCAAACGAAAACACAGTATTTAGCAAACAGTAGACTCACAAATTACGAATAACAAATATTTGCGGGTGAAAATGTGGTGCTCAAGAGATGTCGTAAGCTGAATCAAGCTCCCTTATTGCCCTCCCCTGAAAATGAAATTGATGGGGACAATGTTGAACATGATTGTCTAGATGTTACTAATTTATGCACCAAGCCAAAGCCAGACATAGAAGATGAACCCTGAATGAATCTGATTATGTAATCTTTGTGGATGGCTCATGCTTAAGAAAAGATAAGGGAACTTTGAGAGCAACCTATTGAAAGGAGGACAGAAGACTCCGTAGGTAAGTAAAATCCATTTTCTTTATTCAGCAGAAAGGTAACGGACCGGCCAGTGCAGGCAACAGCAACCAACTGCCAAACCCTGACCATTCCACATGCCATCATTCCAACATGGAACTCGTTGTCTTGGTGGCATGTGCATTTCAATAATAAAGAAGAACCCAACACATCTCTTTGCTCACAATAACGAAAAAGCAAAACATCACAGCTGGAAAAGAAATAACAAAAAGGGTGGCGAACATACCAGAAAGATGGAGTGCCACAAAAACAAACAATGCCAATGACCCACATAATCTTTGAACCATCTCCATCAGACTCCGGGTTCATCTTGTGTGATGCTGGATTTCATATGGGTGGAGGTACGCACCCCCTATACAGTGTCAGCCCTTTGCTTGGACAACCTCTCCTTGTTCCACCATCTACCATCACTGAGCTTGGCAGAGCTAGCTCCAAGAACAATGATTTGCATAGGACCGGAAAATGTAGAATGCCCCTTGACCCAATCCTCTGCTTTAAAAAGAGCCTGTCTCCTCCCTTTGACAGGTTCCTTAGTCACATACTTGCTCTGCGACTTTTTGCAATTTTCTCTCACCGCCTCAGGTTTAACCTTAGTTATATTCAAATCACGCATCTAGGGTCTTAATAACTTGGTGGGAGCCATTCTGCCCTTCAATAAGGCAAAAGGAGATTTCTTGGTAATGTCACTGGGGGTGGTGCGCAAACCCCATACCAAATCCACCATTTCCTTCTTCCAATCCAATCCATTTTCTACTGACAACTGAATGCTATCTTTTATGACCCTATTACATCGTTCCACTAAACCATTGCTGCAGGGATGATATAATGAGGTGGTGATGTGCTTGATGCCCCAATGACTCACAAAACTTTGGAACTCTTTGGCCATGAATTGCACACCATTGTCAGTGACAAGTTCAACAGGAGCACCTTCCATCAGAAATAAAGACTGGAGAAAAGCCAATACTTCCTCAGTGGTAGTAAACTTTACAAATTTCTATTCAGGCCAATGCAAACCATAGTCCACTGCAACTAAACCAAACCTGCTACGTTCATCCAATACACACATGGGTCCAATGAGGTCCAGATCTAACTTGAACCATGCTTTGTCAGGAGCAGGCAACGCCTCAATGGGACTGGGAAATGTGACTTGAGATTTGTCACTTACCGCACACGCTACGCAGTCTCTGACAAAAAGTTCAACTCCTCTATCTATGCATGGCCATCAAAATACCTCTCTGATTCTCCTTTTCATGGCTCTCATGCCCACATGACCCTCGTGAGCCAACGCTAAAATCTTGCCTTGCAGAGACACTGGCACCACAAACAAATCCACTCTCCTCAACATGCCCATTTGCATGCTTAGCTCTGGAAAAACATGTTTGAACGAACTGACTTCCCTATCATTGGGAACCCAACCCTTATTCACCATACTAGCCACAGTCTGGATGGTTTTGTCTCCCAAAACAGCAGTTTTCCACACTTCCTCCGATATCCACCCAAAACCAGACTCTTCTCATGAGGCCCCAACGCAAAAATCCATCATCCACCTGTTCTTCTACTAGAGCGTTGGGAAGAGACAACCTGGACAAACAGTCCGCAAAAATATTCTTGGCACCAGGAATATATTCTAATTGAAATTGGAACTCCATTATTCTGTAATGCCATTTGGCAATGTGAGGAGTGGCCTTACTGCCTCCCTTTGTGGTAAAGAAATTCGCTAAAGGTTTGTGATCCACACACATAATAAACTTGGAGCCCCACAAGTACTGCCTAAAATGATTCACACCTCACCAACACGCCAGGGATTTACGCTCTATCACGGAGTAAGTGCCCTCCGCGCCTCTCAGGGTGCGAGATGCAAAACACACTACTTCTTCCTTTCCTTTTTTTTTTCTGAAGAAGCACAGCACCCAACCCATGTTGCCTGGCATCTGTGACGATAATAGAAATATCATTAGTGTCAAATGCTTGTAGGGGAATGGCACAAATTAGTTCTGATTTTATTCGCTGGAATTCAGACTCTTCTACTGAGGATCACACAAAATGTTGTTTTTTTTTAATCAGAATTCTCATATTATGTGTTTTATCACTGCAGTTGAGAATAAATCTAGAATAAAATTCTAACATCCCGGAGCGGGTCCTTATTTTGTGGTGTGGGGAAACCTTTTATGGCCATGAATAAATCCTCCTTAGGTTCCACCCCCGAGCAGAAATTGTATTACCTAGGTAGTCCACTTCATTCACTGTAAATTTGCATTTCTCTGCTCAGTGACACCCTTTTCAGTCAAAATGGATAGAATAGTAGCTAAAGTCTTGTTGTGATCTTACCCATTCTTTCCATACATCAAAATGTCATCTAGGAAACATCTGACATTGGGAACACCAGAAAACATTGCCTCCGTGACCCTTTGGAATACCGCTGAAGCTAATGCCTGACCAAAGGGCATTCTCTTAAATCTGGAGTCACAAAGGATGTGAGATGGAGGCTTTCTCTATTAGTGTTATCTGGTGATAAGCAAAAGACATGTCTAAAGTGGTAAAAATGTTGGTCCCCTTTAATGAACCCAACATCTCAGTGATGTTTGGTAGAGGATGTCTGTCGACCCATATTCTCTCATTTAAATCCCTCATGTCGATGCACAATCTAAGGGCACCATTAGCCTTCCTGGCCAAAACCATGGGGGACAACCATTCAGAACTCTCAATGGGTTCAATGATACCTTGCTAGCACAGAGATTCCAATTCTAAGGACATCTCTTTTCTCATAGCAAATCGGAACACGTCTGGGTTAGTGGACCACAGGTTGAACATCTAGTTTTAAAATCATACAATGTGAAAAACCTTTGATTTTGCCAAGATTGTTGCCTAAGACTTCTAGAAAAGACGCTTTCCAATCTTGTACACCACAGTCCAGACAGATTTAAAATCCTCTTTTACCAGAACCTGCTGCAGACTGTTGGGGTCTAAAATGATACCCAGATTTTTTTGTTCTAACCATCCTAGCAAGGACGAACCATCTTTTGCCACAATCACTGTGGCAGGAGTGGAATGATGCTTAAAAGTTAAGACACAATCCAATTCTCCCAATATCTGAACTGGTTTACCCCATAAGCTACAGACCTAACTAAGGACTTCTTCAAGGGAGTGTTGATTAACTTATTCCATTCTTCTGGACCAATAAGGGTGAAGAAGGAACTGGAATCAGCCATCTTGGAAATACTCTCACTGTCTATGCCAATTTGACAAAAAGGACGCTTGACACTAGAACTGTCAAGCTTCAAAATTTGTGTATTGTTAACAATTTTTGTGCATTCAACAATTTTTGTGCTTTCAGAGGTTTCGTGTGCCTAACCAACATCTGATATCATAATCTCATTGCCCTCTTAACTGTCAGGATCAGAATCCAACTCAGATATGCTGTCAATTGACACAACTTTTTTGGTTACTGGTTTGACATGTACAGGCTGAGACTTAACATGTTGGCAAAATGACCCCTCTTTTTGCATTTCACACAATATTTATCTACTGCGGGACAGAAAGAAGCATTACCCAAATGGCTTCTGCTGCCACATCTGTAACACTCACAAGTTATTTGCCTATCACTTTTCTTTTCCCTCTTGTTCACAATAACCCTGGGCGAAGCACTACGCGACGCTCGCGTAGTTTGCGAAGTTTGCGCAACTTCGCGCTACGCGAGCTGCACGTAGCACAGTGCGAACACGCGTAGTGCAGCGTAGCGTAGTGCATCGGTCATTTTTTGCTTGTTCGCGGTCCTAAATGTCATGTTCGCGACCGCGAGCAAGCAAAATGACATCCCGGCGAGATTCTCAACGTGGGGAGGTCAGGTTTCTCATTGCGAGTGGTTGTGCATGCTCGCAACCGCTCGCAATGAGAAACTACCAGTTTGCGTTGAAAAAGCTGCCGCTACTCGAGCAGCAGAAAACTACAGCTCGCACTGTGCAAGATGCCGTTTTCAATGATTGCACAGTGCCGGATGCTTGTTCGCACTGTGCAATCATTGAAAACACATCTTGCACAGTGCAAACATGCTACTACGCAGCTCGCGTAGTGCTACGTGAAGTTCGCGTAGTGCGAAGTGCACTTCGCGTAGCGCTACTTCGCGAACTACGCCCACCCTTAGTTCAAAACATTCTCCACAGTGGCTGTATGAACTTTAGTTTCTAGAGCAATCTTGTCCATAAACATAGTTGTAGTCTCCACATTTTTGCCAATTTCTGAAGCTTTGTTCAAAGTTAAGTTCTCAGTTGTCAAGAGCTTCTCTTGAATCTTTTTGCTATTGGTTTCTCAACCAATTGATCTCATAACATTTCACTCTCAAATGCTATATAATCACAAGTTGTAGCTAAAATTCTAAGATCACTCATAAAAGTTTCTACTGGTTCACCAGGTAACTGCTTTCTCATGCAGACCTTGTGCCTCTTCTTTTTAAATCTTGCATCCATAATTTTTATAGCGAAAGCAAATTCATCCACAGCATCACCCTCACCCATAACTATAGCTGGAGGAAAGTCCTTTAAAACCTTCCTCCCTTCAGTGCCTAAAGAATGTTGCAATAAAGCGAACTTTTTCTTTTGAGTAAAAACATCTGCTTCAATTGCTTCTAGGCAAGCCTCAAACTCTTCTAGCCATAATTCCCACTCCACAGGAGGATTGCCTGGAGTGGATGAAAATGGGGAAGGAGGTAAAACTGCTTGTTGGCGGTATTTGATAAATATGAACACACAAAAGTTGCAAACACTAAACCACAGATTAAAGTTATCTGGGAAAAATGGCAGTAAAAGACCACCAAATTACAAAATGTGCAAGTCACTAAAAACAAAAGAAATGTATGAGAGTTGTTGAATCATGAAATGCATTGAACATTGACACTTGCAATACAAACAAACGCTAGCAGGTACAAAGGAAAATTAATTCCAAAGTCACACAGAGTGCATGTCAATGAGAATGAAGTCGACATGCAGGAAATGTGCGGAAATGGGTGTGTGTGTCACTAGTGCACGCTTCATGAGGAACTGGCACTGAATGTACGTAAACAATATAGGGTGTGCACATCAACGATACGCCAAGATGAAATAGAGAATACCTGGTTCGCCCACTGACTTGCAAAATGACAGATGAGTGAATCAAGGAATCACTTTGCTGCCCAGAAACAGCTGCCACTAGGAACGTTGGTGAGTGTAAATCGTAGAGGAATTTGCTGTGCAGCTGAAACACGCTATCTGCCTGAAACGTAATGAAATGAAGCAACTACCTACATGAACGTGCGGATATAGGCTGGGGAAGTTGCTAAGTTGCAGAAGAGTCGCGAGCAGGATGTTGAGCCAATTACGTCACCAGCTCACCAAAACTCCCCAAATAAAACTATCTTTAAACAAAATGACGAGGAGACTGCAGTGAATGACACCAACTCGTAACAGCAGCGAAGTGTCATGGTGAGACCAAAACGGAATCCGCTCGAACTGCGGCCTGCAGACTGCGCAAAGAAACTCTTGTACAACGAAATCCAACTCTGCGATTGCAGAACACACGAAGACAAGTCTTGCTCAGCCGGTCCTCAAGGGTCCAGATCCGATCATCGCCAATGAAATCAGTACAGAAGACTCTGTAGGTAAGTAAAATCTGTTTTCTTTATTCAGCAGAAAGGTAACGGACCGGACAGAGAAGGCAACAGCAACCAACTGCCAAAACCTGACCATTCGACATGCCAGCCTTCCAACATGGAACTCGTCCTCACGGTGGCATGCGCATTACAATAATAAAGAAGAACCCAACACTTCTGCAGTCTGCACAATTCAAAAAGTAGTAGATGATTCATGGCTTCGAGGTGTTACCTTTGCACTAGTAGCAGAATAGATTGCACTTATGATAGCATGCTGCCTTTCAGCACAAATAGGAGTGACTATATTGACAGACAGTTAGTATGGCATTGGTGTAGTCCATGACTTTGGACGATTATGGTCACAAAGTGAGTTTGTGACATCTTCAGAATCCCCATTCATAATGGGGAATATGTAAAAGAATTGTTGGATGCTTTGCAGTTGCCCCAGGAAATTGGAGTGGTAAAGTGTGCTGCATGTGCTGCATGTGCTGCATGTGTGGCTTACACATTTAACAGAGAATATACAATTGAATCTGCTGAGAACACAGCTTTCTCTATGTTGTAGTTGGTAGCTAACACCCGGAAAGAGATTAAAAGATTACAAGAAGAAGTTTCAGAAGCAGAACAACTAGGTTGGGTCAGAGCGGGTTGTGTTAAGGATGAGAATGGCATTTGGAGTTCAGCTGATGGAAAACGTGTGTTGCCAGACAGTTTGCTTCCCATGACACAACATTTTCATGGTCATGCACACATTGGAAAGGATGGAATGGTAAGGTTGTTTAGGCAAAATTGGTTCAGTCCCCGATTCAGAGTTTTAGCAGAAGAATTGTGCCACAGATGTGTAACATGTCACCAGATGAATGTAGGCATAAGAACACTAGTAACCATGAGTCATGTTGGAAGTTCAAGTGGTGGTCCATTCAATAGGATGCAGTTGGACTTTATCGAGATGCCTGCACATAACGAGCAGAGATATATCCTGATTATAGGGTGCATTTTCTCTCGATGGGTGGAAGCCTACTCAACACAGAGAAATGACAGTATCACTGTAGCTAAAGTGCTGCTGGTTGAACTCATACCAAAAGAATGTCCGGGTTCTCCGTAGTAAGACAGTGGGATTCATTTTAATAATGCGGTCCTTGGAATGCTGTGTGTGGCTCTTCAAACGGATCAGAGATTACATTGTAGCTCTCGTCCTAAGGCTTTGGGAATAGTGAAGCAATTAAATGGAACCTTGAAGTCTCGATTGGCTAAGGTTGTGCCTCCCTGTATTGGCCAGATGCATTACCACTGATTCTGATGAGTCTTTAAAATACTCCTAACAGGAGGACAGGATCATCATCGCCTCATGAAATTCTCATGGGATGCATAATGAGACTGCCTGCTGTACCGGTAAATGAATTTGTGAACATCACAAATGACATGATACTTGATTACTGCAAAGTACTGGCTGATGTGGTGCATTCTGTTTCTCACCAGGTTGGACCTGTCACTGTAAATCCACATCAGGAACAGTGCCATGATCTTATATCTGGTGACTGGGTTTTGGTGAAAATATATGTGTGAAAGTCCAGTTTGGAGCCATGGTGGAAAGGCCCCTACCAAGTTATTCTGATCACAAACATTGCTGTCAAATGTGCTTGGATACCTAATTGGATGCATGCATCGCATACTCGAAGAGCAAGGTGTCCACATGAAGAAATAGTGTTTCAACTAAACCAGAGACAGTACATCCAGAAGAACAAGAAAGGGGCGAAGAACAGCAAGATCTCACACCAGTACAAGTTCCTGAAATATTAATGAGTGGTGTGGAAGTAATAATAATAATAATACAGATTTTTATATAGCGCGATCAGCTACCTTCACAAGGAGGTGTCCCGGTGCTGTGAGAACAAAACGGGTCAGGAGCCCTGGGGAAGATGTCTAACGTTCCTGTAAGAAGAGCCAGGTTTTCAGCTGTTTTCTGAAGTTAGCTTCCGAGGGGCGCTCTGGAGGCAAAGTGTTCCAAAGCCGCGCTGTGTTTGCCGAAAAGGACCGTCCCCCCATGCGAGCCCTTCTCACTCGTGGCTCGAGCAGCAGGACTCGACTGTTCGAGCGGAGAGAGCGGGCTTGACAATACCTGGGGAGCCTGGATCTTAGGTAATATGGACACTTTCCGTACAGAGCTCGAAACGCCAGCGTGAGAGCCCTAAATTTTATTCTGCTCGCCACCGTCAGCCAGTGTGGGGCACCTAAATGGGGGGTGACATGGTCTTTAAATGGTATGCGTCTTAGCAATCTAGCCGCTGCATTCTGCACGTTTTGCAGGCGCTGAATCAGGAATATCGGAAGACCCAAATATAGGCCATTCGCATAATCCAGCCTAGATGTAATTGTGGCATGGATCACCGTCTTCCTACACTCCTCTGGCAGTAGCTTGAGAATTTTCCGTAAGTTCCTCAGTTTGCTAAGGCAGCCCCCCGTCACCTGCTGAATGTGGGGGGAAAAAGATAGACTATCGTCCCACTTTACCCCTAAGTTTTTATCTGACACACTGGGTAGGGGTGCCGGCCCCATCTCCCCGGGCCACCACAGATCAGCCGCGGGCGGAGTGCCCTTCCCAAAAAAGATCACCTTCGTTTTATTTGGATTCAGTTTTAATTTATTCGTATTCATCCAGTTTGCCACGTCGCCGAGACAGCCCTTAAAACTAGCAAAGGCTGACTCTGACACTTCTGAGTAAGGAAAAACCAACTGGGTGTCATCAGCATACGATATAGCTGTGACTCCCCAGTTGGCAATTAGTGTGAAAAGCGGGGCCAGATAAATATTGAATAATAGAGGGTTTAGTGCCGATCCTTGCGGAACGCCACATCTCAGGCCCTTGGGCTTAGAAGAACATGCCCCCAACGCCACCTTCTGCGATCTATTAGTTAGGTACGAGTGTATCCACCCAAGAGCCTGATCCTGAAGCCCAATACCTGCTAGCCGTTGTAATAATCTATTGTGGTCGACCGTATTAAAAGCGGCCGACAGATCCAGGAGCATCAGCAACGCTGAGTCCCCTGAATCCATCGACCACGTCACTGACTCGGCCACCTCGATTAGAGCAGTCTCGGTACTGAAACTGGCTCTAAATCCTGATTGAGTCTCATTTAAAATATTATTAGCCTCAATATAACCATTTGACTGTCGCTGGATTAACTTTGCCATCATTTTACCCGGTGCCGCCAATAGGGAAATTGGCCGAAGGTTGCTCAAGTCCTCTGGGTCCCCATTAGGTTTTTTCTTCAAAGGGAGAAGCGTTGCATGTTTCCAACCCTCCGGGAACTCTCCCGTGCTAATGGAAGTGTTCCAGATATGCTGCAGGGTAGGTGCAATAGAGTCCGCCATCAATCCCCATAGTTTTGGTGGGCAGGGGTCGTCTGGCGAGCCTGATTTACAGCGCTTCAATTCCTGTTTAAACATGTCCAGTGATATTGGCAGAAATTGCCCAAGGGATAATGGCCGAGGACCGTTGGCCATTGACTCAGCTTTTACAGTAGGTCTCGAGGGAGCAAAGGAATCATATACTTTTAGTATTTTATCGTCGAAAAAAGTCGAGATTTCATCACAAAGTGCTGTAGACGGGGGGACCTCCCTCTCTATACATCGCAGTTTAAAAAAAGACTGTACAATTTTAAAAACCTCTTTACCGTCTGAAGAAACTGTTGGAGTACCACCAAGGCAGTTGAGTGAAGGAATAAGTGTGAGAAAAGAAGGACAAATTTGGAGATTTGAATGGCAAAGTGGTAAAAGACGATTAGGTTAAGGTGTGTGAATCAAATGTATACTGCCTGCAATCATCGAAGAAATAGAATCTAGCAGTATAAGTGACACAGAGTAGGATCAGCAGACACTAATGAGATTCAAAAGAGCAAAGGTACCTTGTTGATGGAATTCAGCACCTTAATGGACTTTCTATATGAGAAATGTGGCTAGTGGTTAAAATAAAAGTCCAGGTGAATTGAGCTCCAAGTTGTTTAGCTCCATGATATGTCACACTGACAAATGGCATTGATTAAAATAAAAAATGTGAAACACACATTGTAATTGAGAACTTGACGAACGCCATTATTTGAATTTGAGACTGAAAGCAGCTTCAATGATAAATGATTAAGTGTGTTAAAAGTAAAGATGTAAAAGAGACTGAAACAATAAAAGGGTTACTAAAAACAATTCAAAAGAATTAAGAAGAATTTGTAGGTCTAAGGTTGCAGTAGTGATAACAAATTTAGAAGAAGACAGAGTAGGGTTAAGGATGACTCATGAAGTTTGTTGTATACAAGCTGAATGAAATAACTTCAAGTCAATTTTCAAAGGTTTACTCTCTGTACAAGTAGACTTTAAAGCAGAGAATTGAATCTGCTTGCTGCTATATTCTACTAAAGGTGTGACTGTAGACAAACATGTGTATCCTTACTAAACCAAGATGTAGGATCAATATAGATATTACTTTATTAATAGAAGTTGTAACACTGTTAGCTTCATTTGTAGACTATTCGAAAGAATAGTGTTCAACCAACATTTATTCTAGATTAGTTCAGGAATACACACAAGCCTTGGAATCCAAGAATTGTTATGTTTGCACACATTTACCTTTTTCGGCTGCAGATGAGGTGACTTATCACTTCACCCCTCTGTCCTATGCAATTAAATGTAGCATTATGCTTAGCTTATTTTGTACAGGAACATTTTGAATATTATTTTTCCAATTACAACATGATTTTTTCAAATCTTCCTCTTCAAAATAAGTATGACTTGACACCCACGGGCAAAAGAGCAAGACACCACATGGCATTTCTTTAGATCATCCACAGTTATAAGCACTGTCAAGGCATATGAAAATACCTCGACTTGCCTAATGAGACCCTTAGAAAAGACATACGTTTTGGCATTGGAGGAAAGAAGAGCTCAAATCTTTCATATAAAAACAAAGATGATGTTTTTAGGGCGGTCTGGAGGAAAGAAGTAGATGAATATAAAAAGAAAATGGTATATCCAAAATTGAAATTAGACAGATGACAAAAAGGTAAACTATGAGCATATAAAAGAAGAAAACAACTTAGAAAAAAATGCACAATGGGATCACTAGCTGTACGCACACATTTGAGGTTTTAGGAGGACCTGTTCCAAGGGGAAGAAGTAGTCTTTCCAGGGGTTTATTTTGTTTGTGGACAAGATGCATATTTCCAGTTATCTGCTAATTGGGAAGCAATTTGTTACTTAGCCTTATTGCCTCCTAAATGTACAATGTAAATAGCATATATGCTTTGAATATGACACCATCCCACAGACATACACAAAGTGTTTATAATGGAGCACAGTTAGTAAAAGGCATTTCTGGTACTATCATACCACCAGTAGGAATAGGTTTAAATAATGAAAAGATTAGAAAACTGGCAACAGTAGTCCATAAATTAGCAATTAGTACATCTGGTGCTTTGTTTGCTGTTAACATGAATTAATGGCTATTAGAGCCATGGTTTTACATAACTGGCTAGTTTTAGATATTTTGCTGGCAGAGAAAGGTGGAGTCTGCAAGATACTGAAAGCTCAGCATTGCTGTTCATACATTCCAGTTGAGAGTAGAAAGACAGAAGAATTTGCAAAGAACATTTCAGACATCAAACCTGAACTAGAACCAATAGAAACTGCTAGTGTATCAGAAAATTTAGGTAAAGCTGCTTCTGTTGCTGGTAACTAATTTGCAACAGTAGAAGAAGGGCTTTTTAGAGTCATTCTGAAGCTTGTACTAATCATAGGCATTTATTTGATAACTGTATACGCTTTATATAAAACAGTTCGATGCTGTCTAAACAGAAGAAAAAAAAGAGAGATTAGGAAAGAATTCGATTTAGTAGAGAAAAAGAATAGAGAATACAAGAAACTGAGAGAACTTGGAAAACATAAAATTGAAAGTTATGGTTCAACAGAGAGTGAGAGCTTACTCCAAAAGATTCATTTACGAACAAATTGAAATGGTTTTTCAACCATCAGTGGGGGGAAACTGCTAACACAAATTTAATTATTAAAAATGCTTTATTAAATAACACAATGTGCAGATTTTGCCTTTAAAATTAAGTGATTTAAATGCAAGAAATTTAGTAGGCAACCATACTTAAAACCTATAGGCCTGTAATATAGAAATGACCGTAGATTCCCAAACTGTCCTAACTGAAGAAGCTATGCTTTAACATGAAGGCACATTAATGCAAAAATGCTTGTTTTTCGCTTTAAACAACCTGTGCGCAAGATGCTTTTCTTTGCTGCAGACGTTTCAATTTCAGAAGTTACTCTTTATTAGTTAATGAATAGACATTTATTGTATTAGACAACTGACAGAGAAGTTCTTAACACAATAGATGTAGATGAGAGGGAGGATGATTCATGGGAAGATGTGTTGGAAAACAAGAAAGGATGTGTCACAACATTCAAGGACACATGATTAAAAGAAAATTGTACTCTGCTGAGAAGATGGAGAGTAGACCTTTTCCCAGGAGCGTGCTGAAATCTTATCAGCCAACATGAAGAAGAAAGAATATTAATATTGTAACATAGAAAACGTGTTTATATTGATCATTTGGAACCATCCTTTCAAAGTTTTTTTACCGCTGGATCAAGTCTCTGAAAAGGATATTAAAATCCCCAGATAGGGAAGGCCCAAGGCTAAGGCGAGTGAATGTCACTTGAAATAAGATATCTCATCCTCAAGCTCCCACTAAAGCCACTGGTTTTAGTGCCAAAACCTCTGAGTTAGACACAGATGGATTTCGTGGCTGTCTAGGGCGCTTCATGGTTGGCTGGATTTGCCACCTTGCCCCAGTCCAATGTTTTACCTTTGGATGTACTCTCTTTTTGGAAGACAAAATCCTCCAGTTTAGCAAGGATGGAAGCTGTAACTGGATGGGACTCCACAAGGTCAGATACCTGTATCATGAACGCCTGCTAAACATATTTTCTGTGTGGCAAAAAGCTTTGAGAGGTGCAAGCATTGTCTTCTTGTCCTCTAGAGTGTGATCTTCCTGGGCAAGCCCCAGCACCTTGTCCCAGTTTTCTAGAAGAGTAAAAAATAACTAATTTCCACCTTTCTATGGTGAAAGTTGTCTCTGGTGTGTCTAGCAACCCACAGCTCCTCAGAGCAGACCTATAGGCACCAGGTCTCCCTCCAGCAAGGTGTCCTGCCCACTGTGGCCAGCTGATCTCTTTGGGAGTCTGCCGGCAGTCCTATTGCATTTTGTGTATCTGAAGCAGTCAAACAGAAGGCCAGCCATTTGACCCTTGGGAAGCAGTTCTAGTTCTTGGGTGCCAGCAGGAGTTAGAAGTCCTTGAATCCTTTATCCTAAATCTAACAGGAATAATGGGTGTGGAGGGTATTCTTCTTCAGGTACATGAATGTTTTGAGGAGTTAGTGGTTGAGGTGTCAGATTTATCCTGAACTAGCAATGATTGGAGACATTCTGCCAACTGATCCTAACTATATCCTTACATAACCTCACCTTCCTTTGGAACATTACCTCTTTGACTTACTTTAAAACTGTAAAATTACCCAGGACCCTCTGTTTCAATTTGACAGAACCCATGGATGTTGTTTCATCAGAATACTAGGAGTACCGAAAGTGACATGACATACTCTTGGACTTTATTGACATCAAAAGAAGTGACATAATGGGACCTTTGACCCTGAATATTCCCAGGAAGTGATGTGACTTGACCTTAACCCAGATGACATCACAATAATTGACATCACTGAAGTTACATTATAACTGTGTAATTAATTTAAAAATACAACACAAATGTCTCTTTTGGTCCAGCTAGATCAGGTTGCTGATATACCCTTTGAAAGTGGTGGGTGTATGTAATGCAATACTTGCCCTAAATTGTACTGAGCAAAGCAAATGAACTGGCACTCCTTTGAATGGGTTCAGGAGTAATGGCATCTCCCCACAAGAAATTTTGCAACAAATGGGTGAAACAGTTGATTTTCAAAGCAAGCTTCCCACATAAATCTGCTAAAAACCAATAGGCTATGAAAGAGCATTAAGTAAATATATAAGCACCTTCACAGTGTGCCAAGCCAATGAAAATTGACGTACCACAGAAGTTGCCTGCCCTCTGTTTTAAAATAAAAAATGTGATCAGGTTGCCCCCATATGTTACAATCACAAAAATAACCTCCATTGTGTCAGGGCCAGCATTTTGCCATGGGTGCTCCCTATAAGCCATTGGTGCCCCCTTATGTCAACAATACATATACTATGCCAGTCCTGGATTTTTGCTATTCATGTTATTCATGTCCCATGGCTGACCCTTATGTCACAATTTACCTTCATTGGATGATGTTTGTCCCTCTCCTATATGCCACCGCTTTCTTCCCTTAAGCTACGAATCACCTCCAACATGGTAGCATGACAATTTTGCCAATACCAAGAATCACCACCAGAATGCGTATGCCAGCCTTATACAATGGATGTCCCATATACCAAGTATTATCTCTAGTATACCAGGCTCTGTCAGTCAATAATTGTCTCCAATGTGTCAACACCAGTATTTTGCAAGGGCTAAATGCAGACTCACAAGGAAACCACATGTTCACTCATGCTCATTTGCATTCACTAACATACACTCATTCTCACCTATTCACTGTTACTCAAACATTCTCACTCACTTGCACTCATTCATTCCAACTCTCTTGGAGTCAAGCTTGCACTCATTGCCACATTATCACTAATTCTTACACTGATAAACTCAAAGCTTCTCATGCTGACTTGCACTCACTACTACTCTCACACCATCATTCATACTCACCCTGATTCACTCATTCTCTCTTACTGACATTTAATCTCATTAAAGCTACTCCTCACTCACATACATGTGCTCACACACACATAAGCTTGCACATGAAAATTCCCTCTCTCACACAAACACTTTTTCACCCACAAGCAAGCACACAACATGCATTTAAAAACATTTTTACTCTACCTATGCTCTAGTTTTTACTACACTTACAGTGAACAATATACAGTTATTCATTGATACACAAGGGGATCTATGCACACGTCTTCTTAATATAACTAAAATTCGTTATTCTTTACACATGGAACCAAAGCAAACAGTGAAACATTGCACATGTAGTCTTGATTGATGTTTTTCTTCACGTTTTCTTTAATCACAACGCCCAGCCAACACGTGTTTCGTCAGGGCAATTTGCCCAAGACTTCATCAGGGCTCCAATCGGGCCAACTTTGCAACGTTATGCACTTCAATTATAACTGTGCTCTCCGCCGGTTGTACTTCCGTCCTGGCTGCTGGAAAATATGTAGAGAAAGCGCTGACAATAATCAGCGACTAATATGCTGGTAAGTACCAGTGGACAAAAGAACACTTGTTTCGTGTCAATATTCAGGCAGAACCAGTATCTCCGCCATCTGTGGCGTCCGCGGCACGCCTGTGCATAGATCCCCTTGTGTATCAGTTTTTTGTGGATTTAGGTCCCTACTGGAGGTGTTGGGTTTCTCCTCTCTTCTGTAGCACCGTCACATAAGGTAGAAGTAATAATAGACGTGACACACTGCGGGCGCCATACTTGATTGACCACCAAAAAAAAGCCCCTTCCTTTGTTTATACAGTTATTCATTGTTATTGTAATTAAAAATTAGCTGAAAACAAGGAAGCTGCGACCCCTAAATGATGTCCATGGCAGAACCCTTGTGCCACAAGCCAAGACTGTCTTCAGATTCTTGACTGGTGGTGACCTATTTAGAAGAGCTCGTGTACCACTTGATATGTAAACTGATTTTATCCCCCACTGTGACTGGAACCTGGCTGTCCAGCAAGGGGTCCTGTGAAGAATAGATGAAGCCCTCCTTGGCAACCTCACACCAAAACAGGTAGTGATTTGGCTGTCTTTTGTTCTGTCAACTTTTTGTGTCCCATCCCAGATAGCTAATACAGCAAAGCAGTTATCAGTTAATCCCACTCTAACCCTTTCAGGGTTCAGAAGCAAGCCATTGCCTTCTGAGTCAAGGTCATTAACTCTCCCAGTTAAGGATGAGTATTCGAGCTGTGGGGGTGCAATGAGAAGTAGAACTTGTTGTAAGCCATTTCTAGCTTAGGCAACCTTAAGAACATTTTTATTAGGTTGCTGTTGTACTCAAGTTATCCAAAATCTAATTTCACAGTTAAATCAGAATTCTGAAAATTATGAATGGAAATAACTTTAAAGGGCTTTACTAGCATTTTGCCAAACAGACAGTGAAAATTGCCAATTTTAATAACACCTAAGCCTGTATCATGGAAAATGTAGCTCCACCAACACAGTGAAATAGCTTTGAGGCCTTAGTCAATGTGAGGGCACATTCTTAAAAGATAGTGTGCCACTTTTTAAATTAGACTCCCTGATTACTGGACTTACAAGGTACACTTTATGAGACTTGTGTGTAAATATTAAAATTAGCCTGGATGTGAAATTCCTCACTGCTTGGGAAGTTTGTGGAGTTTTTCCCATGCTGTGCTGATATTCCAAAAACTCCACAGAGCGGAGTTTTTTCCTTGCTCGCCATCATTAAGTTGGTGAGCGAGAAAAATCTTACTGCAGACCACCTCCTGGTGAGATTTCTCAATGCAGGCGGTCACGGATGGTCACTACAGCTCGCGGTGAGAAGCCTTCCGTTCGCGTTGAGGACGCTGCCGCTCGAGTGGGACATCTACTTGAGGGGCAGAAAGAAGCAGCACCCTCTTGCGCTGTGTGTGGTGCCCTCCACGCTTATTTTACAGTGCAGGACAAATACCTGGTGCTAAAATCAGCGCAAACGGCTTGTTGAACTCCGTGTAGAGCAGCAGAGTTTTTTGATCACTTCATGGAGTTCTGCACTGCATAGCTCAGCGAACTCTGCCCAAGCTTACTTAAAATAGATTTTGCTACATGGGGATGACACTCTTCGTTGACATGTTTTACTGCAGTGCCTTTAACCTGCAGCCTTGCCAATGACAGTTGTGTTCTTAACCTCATCGCTGCGGCGGTAATTTTTGCGCTACGCGGCTTTTTTCAAAAACCCGCGTTAGATGACGAGCTCAGCTCGTCAACCGCACACGCCCCCCCGTGGCTGATGACGAGCTGAGCTCGTCATCAGCATCGAAGGGGTTAACAGTCATGTATTTTTGGCATGTATGTGAGATGTGCAAATACACACTGCAGCCCGCCTATGATAGTTAACTACCATGCCATTTGTTCATTTTCAGTGTCATCTAATATGGCCTTACAAGGACGTTAAATAGACTGAGTGAAACCAGTTGTATTAATACCATTGAATGGCCAGAGCATAAACACTGTGGCACTGAATAGCAGTGCACTGAGTCCTAACACCAGCAAGAATATGGAACAGAGAAAGGCAGAAAAAGCTGTGACGATACAGAAAAGCCAACTTTGCTACTGTCAGACTTTTCTAAACCTAGTAAACCTCTGGGTGGGGCAGTTTTCTTGGTACTGCTGGTCAACGGATTAATAGAGAAAATCTTATGCACAGGACCCAGATACCTCTAACATCCTCGAGTGATGGAACATGGGGAGTAGAGTGCTTTTGATAACGAGAGGATTGTATGTGGGTGCTTATCACTCGTTTTACATTCAGCTGCTCTCATACAAAAATAAATCACTTAACTTTAAACATTTATCACTGTGCTGACTGCCTCTCTCGCATCACATCGGTTATCTTTTTATTTATTTATTGGATCCGCGTTCTGCAGATTTTGAATTCAGGGCTGCTGACACTGGCTTTGAAGTGCTCTTCAGTTGTAAAGTTAGTTTACCTTTCATATCCTTGATTTGTACCTCATGTTTCCGGAGCCATGTAAACCACTTGTTGTAAATGTGTAAACTTTATGATATCTTCCTGTTGAGACTTGTTTTGTTTGTAGAGAGCTCGTATGCAAACGCTCCTTGGTTATTCTAGGTGTATATATAGCTTTCTGGTTTTGCATACTGTGTTTTGTACTTTCTGCACGAAATGCACACACAAATATAAAAGTGAGAATACGTTTTTAAAAATGCATTCAATAAATTCAGCATGTTTTAGAGGGCTCGGAAGGTACCATTACTAAGAATACCGTAATTATCTCTTCTGTGACATTTACAAAAAAAGAAACCTTTCTTCACAGCTTTTCATTGCTGATCTTTAGAAAACGAAACTTCTTTATCCTGCCACTTTTTTAGCCAAGAGGACAAAAACAACTACTGAGTACCATTATGCTTACCCATTTTTGTGGAAAAACACGTAAAATATATTAAACTTTCAGTAAAAAGAAGCTAGTGAGGTATATCTAAGCACAGGCCAATGCCATGGGTTAAGGTGTCTGCTTTAAATAGATTTAGTCACAGAAAATGTACAATAAAAGGCCTGAAATATGGTTTAAATAGTTCAACACAGAGATTGTAGTATTAGGCATCCGATTGCCGTTTCTCAAAAAACAACCTTTAACCTGTCTTCATGCTAATCCTCTAAGCAAGTAAGGAACCGTGCAATGTCCGCCCTTCGGCGGCCGAAATGCACCTCGACCAGTGCTTAATTTGTAAAAAAGAATAAGTGATAGGGATCAGTCAGGATGCCACTGCAGCTTGCAGCACACTTTGCCCCTGGCATGCTGCCAATGATAGTGGCAACAGACCTGCTAGCCATCACACTCTTACAGGTGTGACAATTCGGACTATTTCAGGCCCCCAAAGCAATAAGAATGCTTTGTGCGGCAGGTGAGATTCATTTTCATTGTATATTGAATTACCAATTAACTGTTGCTGTGGTCATTTCGAAATTATCCAGACAGCGCCACCTTGTGGCCGACTGTCACAATCCCGGAGCTGATAATTAAGTGCTGGTGCTGCACCGGATACCACCGGCTCAAATTTAGCTAATATGAACACCTATCCTATATCTTCTTACACCGTAACCTGGTTAAAAATGCTCTCTGGGAATTCATATGTCCTTGGCAGATTGGCTAGGCTGATCTGACACACATACGTCTACCTTGGTAACTACCAGACACTCACTTGGTCAAGGGACATACATGAACATTGCACAACGTATACAAAATGCGTACAAAACATTTCTTCTGATTCCCATTGCATTAATGTGAAGTGTAGCGGCTCTTGTAAAATCATATGAAACAATCCTATACATTAACACCGATCGTATGTCACTTCCTTCCTAGTCTGGTAACATTTTCATACAGAAATATTGGACCGCTTCCCATCTTCTGTAACCTCCCCACGCCAGCCTTACACCTGCACCACAGCGAAGGCACCTTTTTGTCCGGTTGTGTTGTGGTAGGCAAAACGCCCCCAATCCGAACAGCTTCTGGTCTTCACAAACAACAGCATAATAATTGACTGCGATGAATAAATGCAGACTTTCTTTACCTTGAATATTAGTAATTCCAGTTCTTAGTACTATTCTGCTTTTTAAGGCCTTTTATAAGTTCTCTGGTATTTCTGTTGGCGGCTGAGCTTTTACTGGTCCCGCTGGAAATGATGAGGTCAGTGGAAACCCAGCGGTCTGCGTTGTTAGCCACGAAGCCGTTGGATGTTCAGAACTGCCAAAAACTCCAGTGGAAAATGCAGTAGACGAATGCGTTATTATTGGCAAATGGGACCTAAGCTGACCGATTCGCCGTGTAATTCCCCATTTCTCGGTGGAACCTCAGTTTTTTACTTTTCCGCTCGCTTGTTCAGCATCCGCTGAGTTAGCAGGTCCCTTCCCTCTGCTCAGAGACATTAACTCTGGGGGTGCTCTGGGTTTCAAAGGTGGGGTGGCACGACACGAAACTGATTTTCAGTGCTGCAGTCCAGCTGGAGCGATGCGGTTCCTACCTCCACCTTTAACTGGTGCCAGCCTGCAGACTCTGTCATCGAAGACTGATTCCAGTGGCACTGGGGAGGATGGAACAGGGGAAAGGGAAGTAAGGTATGGCATGCTAGCTATGCTTTTGCAGTGTCCACTCAGAGTTGTTTTGTTTCATCTGCTTATGCTGGTCTCAGCTCTGAACCTTCTATATGGATGGAGTGATGTGGGTTGGATTTGTGCATACACACAAGACATTGATTGCAAAGATAGATCTCTGCAACTTTTGCGATTCCCAATCAGTACTACTCAACTGTCTTGTAACCTGAAACCCCCCATGCCGCTCTACAACTGAGCTTCATTCACTTGTTTTTACAGCTACCAATGCTTGTCTGTCACGCTGGGGATATCCAACAGAGAACATTGCTCTCGATAGTCTTTGCTGTTCTTCTTTATATCTGTCTAATGACAGATCACTACAAGTATGCAACCTTAGTCACACTATCTATGCTTTTTAAGGTTTTCTGTATCTTTGCTTATAAGTATTAGGATGCTAATCCGAGACAACCTGTAGATTCTTCTCCTAAATTTCATCACGCACAGGAATTTACAAATGCTCACAACTCCACTCCTTGCCCTGGTCCACTTCATCAGTATTTTCAGGGTCACCAATCCTTGTTTGTGCAGCTGGTTGAATGAATCAGTGCCTCTAATGATCAGGGGCTTCATAACGAAAGAGGTAAAAGCCATCCTTATGGCCAAGTTCACCTGAACTCTATTGTTGTTGGAACAAAGATTTTGCACCGTTTTTGTATTATTGGTTACCTGATCGTTTATTGGTATTATATTTTTACATGTTTGCTATCCTATTTTGCTACTCACTCACTACCGACTACTATATTGTACCCAATAGTTTGTTTAATCACCCTCCTGTTGCCCCTACCCTATCTGATATCTGCAAAGATCTTGTTCGCGCTATATAAAACTTTGAATAAATAAATAAATAAATGTTCGAATAAGCAAGCTGGTTACATTCCCCAAGGGGGCTACTTTTCACCAAATTAAAAAAAAAAAGAAGCAGCTAAATGTTTATCAATATTAGCTAATAGTTGTTTGAACACAGTCTTTCCTTGCTGTGCCAAGAGCCCACTAGCCTCTGGTTTCTGTTGTTCTTTTTTGAAGCTTCAATGCAGGTAAGATTTCTACAAATGCTGGTAAGCACAGTCTAGCTGGGCAACCTTGGCATAGTTTCAATATGGACTGCAACCATGTGGGCTACTCCCATTTACAAATCTGCACCTTTCAGCGATGCCCCGTTAACACCATGATCTCACTGGAATGCATGGTCACCCAGATGCCATCCAGTGGACAGAAATACATCTGTGGATGAAAGGTCAACATTGGTACAAATACATCTCTCTTTGGAATGATTCCCAGGCCCTTCACCACGTTCTTTCTTCGTGAAGATATTACACGTTTGCACCAGTTATTTGGGATTTTGCGTGGCGATCCAACCACACAAAAGTGATGACCAACTCCTCTTGCTTGCAGGTTAATGATTCCTCATCTGGTCTCAACCAGGACTGTTTTGCTCGAGTATCTTGTTAAGTTCAGCAAGAAGCAAGCAAATCCATAGTATTCAAGGGTCATCAATTTGTACACAAGAATATCAGAGTTCATGCTTCTCCCCCTGAGCATAATGCTGCACTGCGATGCCACGACATGTGATCCTTGGATCCTGCAGGCTACAGTGCCTCTCTGTGCTTGACCAAGCCTGGGCCTCTCAATGTTTTGGTAGCTGCAGTGCTTAATTGTTAACGCCTACGCTTGTGGCAGTCTGCCACATGGTGGTGCTGTTTGGCTAAATTAGAGATGACCACAACAACAGTTAATTATTAATTCAATACATATTAAAAATGGCTATTACCTTCCGCCCAAGCCATTCTTAAAGCCATGGGGGCCTGAAATAGTCTGAATTGTCACACTTGTAGGAGTGTGGTGGTTAGTAGTTGTGTTGTTACTACCATTACAACATGGCAGCGGCAATGTGTGGTGCAAGCTGCAGTGGCCTCCGGCATTGGCACTTTTTCTTTTACAATGCAAGCACTGGGGAGCTAACATGGTATAGGCAGGCGGTCTAAGTGGGGCCAGGGTGAGGTTGGCTGAAGTGAATGTATCTTGCATGCGGTTTATGGTTCTGTCAGAAAAGACAAGTCTAGCAGAGTCTAGTCAGCGAGGGATGCAAGGGATCTGGTCCAGAGAATGGAATGATTACAGCTCTGGAGAGGCTGGAAGGCCCCAGTTTGAAGACAATATTGATATAGCTCTTGGCCCCTGTTTTTACTTGCAGTACTTGAGTACAGCAAGTAAAATGTTGTGGCCCCTATACACTATGCACTTTTGTAGTAAGTTGGCATGCGTTAGGTTACATAGTTACATGATTTGTTTATACAGTCCATAGTTATTCTTTTCTCATGCTGAGTTGCAACTCGACTGTATTTGATCCCACAATGTTCTCTAAGTTAGATACCATTGTCCTGTTTGATACGCCCAAGATCTATTGCATTTCTTACCAAGATAGCTAAAATCTGCCTCTTTACCATTTTGCCTGTACTGAAGCTCAACATGACTTCACAAATCAGGTTAACACCATCAAGCCTCCATTCCCAGTGCTGGTGTTGGTTGCTTCTTGTTCTCTCCATTTGTGTCGGGAGATGCCAGTGCTGTACGTGCCTGTTTGGCCCCTTGATTAACCCCCGGACTCTTCTGGAGGTGGCGTTCTTGACTTCCTGCTGTTGTTCTTATCCCCTGCATTAAAGAGGTGCTCAGTGCTGCTGCTTGTGGCACAGCCCATGAGCGAAGTCAAACAAGGTCTAATAGAGTCATGTAACCAAGCAGCTCCATAATAAGCTTTGGATATTATTAATGCTGGTAAGGTTGAATTAGAGTAAGAGTTATTAACAGTGGTCCATTTGAGAGCCTCAGCGTACACAATTGAGAGAGAAGGTGGTAAAGATTGCATCATATTTTGAAAATCTTTGCTTCTTTTGGGCATATACTATTCACTTTGGATTTTTGCTTTGCTTCACTGCTAGCAGCTGACCAGGGCAGATCTTGAAATCTGATTTGGAGAAGGCACCAATCACAGTGTTCAGTGTAATTGGGCAGGGCTGAAATAATTTGTGTGACACAATTTTAGATGCACCTCTGTTACTTCATTTGTGTTTATTGGAGCAGAAGAACCATCTCTATAATAGACAGTCATGCTAGCACTATTTATTAATTCTAATGTGGTAAAAATATAAAAGAGCAATGTGGTTGAAATCTGACAGTCCCTTTTTATATGATTTACATTTAAAACAAGTGAGCATAATATTCCTATGGATGCGGAATTGAAAGTTCAAAGACATAGAGCAATAAAGAAGAATATGAACAAGGCTACTAAGGATAGAGTAAAGGTATAAAGAAGACAACACTCAACATAATAATTCAACAAAATAATTTAAAAGATTGCATTCATATTAGAAGCACTAGAGATATAATAATAACAGCTGCGGAAATCTGTAAAATGAATGCTGCACTTTCAGTAGACAAACTGAGACTACTTGAATTCAGTGATCTAACCCCAAATTGCTCAAAACTATTGCAAAGCATTTAAAAGAATGGAGAAATAAATCCTATGGATCCGAATATAATTAGTGGTAAAACTACTCTAGGAGAGGACATATTTGACAAAAGAGGAACTACAAGTGGTCAGAAATATGTTTTAGGACAATTAATAGAGGAATAGTGAGCTGATAAGTACAAAATCTGGAAATGAAAAACAGCACCGATTTTGCCCAAGTTTTCGCCAATGGAAAACGTATTTTCAAACCTAGAGGAAGAGCTCTCTGCCATAATTGTTCAGTTCAAATCTTGTAGTGATATAAAAAGAGAAAACACCCCAGTGATTGAACCTGCACTGGGTCATCTATGTTGATGTCTAACTAGTTGTTTGGAGTCCATAATGTACGTTTTGGAAACAATTTCCTAAGGAGTCAGATTATAATATTGATCTGCTGACACTAATTTTAAAGTCACTAGCATCCCAACAGAATAGTAAGGAAAAAACAAGATACTCAAACAGAAAGCGTATGGGTAGGAGATGGTTGAGTTAATGAGCAGCCCTTGACTGAATTAAAAGCAAGTCAAAATAATGTGGAGCTATTTAGAAATAAGGACAAACATCAAATGAAGGTTGTGGAATTACTCAAGGATGACAAAGAATGGAATCATGTTAAATAATTGATTCTGAAATTAATTTTAAAGAAATAGCAGCATTTTTCCATTAAAGAACGCTAGAAAAAAGTAGAATAAACAAACTATAAAAAAGTTTTTTTTTAAAAGTAGGAAAATGAAAATGAAGGACCCTAGAATAACCATATTTGAGGAGGTGTACTCAAAAAAGTTGAAAGAACCAATGAACTGTCAAACAAAATACTGAATCCAACTGCTCAGATTTTTCTAAAAAAAACAACTTTACAACAAAAACTCAATAAACTTGATGTTCAACATGTAGGCGAATGCAAAAGTGCACCTAATTATGGTCCAATAGATGAGGGTACTGTAAACATAAATATAAAAGAATGTCGATTTAAAAAAGAACTGTAATTAAACGAAATACAATATATATGCATGCCTGCAAAAAAATAAAATCACTCAATCCATTACCTAGAATGGGAATAACTAGAAGAATATTGAGAGTAACATTAGATGCAATCCTAATATGAAATGATTAGGAGTAAAATATATGTGTTTCAAAAAGAAGAAAGAAAATCCTCAATAGATTGAACAGCAATGAAGGAATACGATCTGTACAATTTGAAGGTATATTTCTGAATGAAGATGGATGTCTTATGAATTTCTTAAAAGTGCTTTTGATTGTGCATTCTGTTTTAAATCTCCATGATACAACATTACACTAGTAGCATTATTTAAAGATCTCAATGGCAAAGAAACCATGATAGATTTGATTTAAAAAATCAACAATTAGGGACAGTGCAGTCCTGTCGTTGGTTGGAACGTTATCTAACTTTGGTTACTAATAATGAACACAGATTTTATATAACCGTTTTAGACTCAGCACCCTTCATTTTATTGTAGCTTTTCCCAACCATGGTACTTGGTTTCAATCCCTGACCCCTTGTCCTTATGATACCATTCCTAAGCAATCAGCAGCACATTTTATGTTCTTTTGAAAATGTTATGACTACCCTAGACACATAGTTGTTACCCTTTTTTATGCACCCTTGATTTCAGATCTTACAAAGATTGTTTTCATCACCTCCAACTTTTAGCTAACACACATTGTTGCCTTATTGTAACTAGTTTTATAACTCAAGTTCTTAGTTTCAGGAAAAGATGAAAGAATGGATGTTTTTCTTAACTACATTTGATATTTCATTTATGTTTCTATGTATTGTATTCTAGCTGTCAATATTATTTTATGGATGTTTTAGTATTCATTTATTATGGTTAAGATTTCATAAATGTTTAATTGTAATTTATTATCTTTTATGGCTAGTTAGCTGAATAAAGAAACCTGACTGACAAAGAGTTACAGTAGTGAAGGTTAGACAATTGAAGGTGTGCAACAAATATGATTTTAAAGATAGAAGTTAAAGAAAGAAGATGAGTTATTTACTAATTAATCTACTTAGTAAGGTGTGTGTTTTTTAAATTATATTTATTATTTGTTTTTGACTGTTTAACATTGTCTTTATGCTCTTATTATCAAATAAATAAATTGATTAGATTGACAAACAACGACTTAAATCACTGCCAAAGGTCATATACATGTTTGTATTCAGTACTTCCTTCCAGCAGACTAATACAATTGTCCATACATCATGAAAATAAGCCTTCAAACTCTTTCCATCAATAACTATGCATCCCATAAATAAGACATTGTTCCAGGATTGTCAGCGTATGAATACCTGGTAAACTTACCTGATAAACAGCAAGACCAACGCCTGGTTTTCATGTTGAACCTAAATGTATTTTATCACTTAACTAGTTTTTAATGTGTGCATGCTTTTGAGAAATGTATATCATTAAAGTCAATTCTTACCTTGCTTGTGAGCCAATGAGACAAATGCACAGTGTCATCTATTGATCTTCCTGAGTGGTTTAAATTGTATCCACATGATCCTGGAACAATGTTCACATTTTCTGCCAGGAAAATCCTGTGTTCTTGTTCTGAGTATGCCAGTGGTTCCAAAACATATGTCTTATTTTCTAATGAAAGAAATCCCCTAAAAGAGAAGAATGAATGGTCTTGTTAATGTACAAAATAATAACGCACCATCCTTGCTATGACATTGTACCATCAGATTGTACATCAATGTGCAGTATGTCGAAGGACACAACTGATGAGGCTCACCTATTATTATTTCCTATGGATAGTAGTTTTTGATCACTGGAATGAGCATTTAAACCTGACTGTAGCCTAGACTTGACTTCAGAGCAGGGTTCTGCGTCCTGGAGGGCGGGATCCATGCCAGAATTTTAGCATATCCCCATTTAAATAAATGTAGTTATCTTAAACACCTGGCATGGATCCGGCCCTCCAGGACCAACTTGGAGAACCCTGCTGTAGAGTATGGAGGGACAGATGCCACAGCAGCAATAGTGCATCTTGTAAAATTTGTCTTTCTCTGGATTTTCCTGGCACCCCTCACTAAGGGTCTTTGCAACAAGGGTGGCATCAAGGTCAGCAAGGTGTGAGTATGGTAGCATCACTTAGGTAGATTTGTGGCTAAGATGAAAATGGGTCTCTGCAGTGTGCGAGCAATGCCTGTGCTCAGTTGCCGATCACAACACCTTATTTAATAAATAATCTGTTTCTTCTCTCACTTCATAATCTGTGCACAATATCTTAATCTCTGCCTTTTTAGGATTTGACTAGAGATCCCTTTAGCTGTTCCCCCCCCCAAAAAATCATATCAAAAACACACTGATACATAGGGACTTTCGGTTATCCCTGTTCCTCTCTTGTTCTGTTGACACTTTGCTTCGGCTCACTACAGCGTACAGCAAGGGGCAGCCCGCTTCATCCATTGTCTGCCTTGCCCAGTGAGTGATAACATTTTACTTGATCACATTTGCTCCTCTGTCAGAAAAGGAGTGCATTGCAGTGGCATGGTTGCTGTTCTTGGGCTGCTGGCTAACTATTGTTCTGAAAATTGTGCTGCAATTTTGAAACGTGTACGCTTGCCAAGGACAGACCTCTTGGCTTTGCCACTACTTGTTTTCTTCGTTGCCTTTCTGCCTCCTGTGGTTTGTTTTTGTTCCCACCCTGCAGTTATGCTCTTTCTAGTCCCGCAATTACAGCTGCCAGTAACCAGGTGCTCGCTGCCTGTCAGCATCACTTCTACAGATCATAGGGCCAATTTCCAGTTCCTCTCTTGGCCTTGTATGCTGCGATTGTTCCTTTGCAGAGACAGTCACTGTTTTGTTGATGCTGGTCGATTGTTTTCTAAACAATCTGGTGGCTTTCCTCATTCCTGGATTGATTTACCAACCGTGGTTGTAAACATTGCAGTGCTAGTTGGCGAAAGTGTGTGAAACGATAACAGGAGAAGCCTTTGCAAGGTAGCATTTTTCTTCTTATTGTCCAATTCGAATTAGCATTATTGGAAGCAAGTTGGATGTGGCTGTGCTAAACACACCTTTACTAAGGCAGTACAGTTGCTACATTAGTTTCTCTTTCGGGTTATCTCTGCAATCCAACCGGTCCCCATCTGATTAGATTTGCTTTGGTTGCTGGGGTTATGCTGTGCCTGCCTGTTCAATCCATATTTTTTTCATTTTATGTTTAAATTAGATAGACTGACAATCCAACTGCCACCTATTTTTTCGGCTTTTACTTTGCTCTTTTTTTATATTTCTTTCACTAGACCTATGAGCTGTGGACTAATTTCACGCTATTTTTATTACTTTTTTAAATTTCATTTGATAGGCAAAGGTAAGAAGGTTTACTCATAAATGTAAAACATCCAAGTGTAGTGAAGTTATGCTCAGCATCTTGCTAAAGCATTGCTTAAGGTCACTCGCACCTAGCATCTGAAACGTTGCAAGCATATATTTTAAGCTAAATAACGTCTTCATTAATCTTAGAAAAGGAGTCGAGTATGTAGAAACATAAGCAATAAACTAACATACCACGTGACCAACAAGTTCAGACCCATGAGAGGATCAGAAACCGCACAGATGAAAATAAGAGGACACCTCTTCACATTTGGTGAACAAAAGTCAAAAAGTGGTCTTCCTTCTCATCTCTGCTGATCAACTTATATTGGTAACAGCTAGAGCAGGCATTCCTTCAGCACCAGGTGCACTTCCAGATCTAAGCTGAAGAAACACAAATTCACGCTGACTGGAAAATGACATGAGGAGACACTACCATATCAGTCAGTCAGTCTGTCAGTCATAGTTTGTTGTATCATTAATTAAAATTTTTACAACTCCCCCCCAATATAGATAAAAAATATATATAAAGGACTATCATTAAATTCACAATATAAAACCAGAAAGCATTGACACTCCCCGCCATTTTAATTTTCGTAAATTGAACTTTTCTGCATGTTGCATAAGGGAATTACTTTTTTGCTCCTGCATTAACTTAATGTTCATTCTCAGGATATGGGGGAGGTAATCGCTTTCCATTCGCGGGGTGATTTTAAATGTGTCGATATGTGGAACCAACTTGTTGCTGATAATAACGAAGTCTATTGTTGAACAAACTTTTCTGCTTAAATATATGTTGTTGCCGCTGGTATGTCTCCAATTGTGTTGCCATTCAAAATTGTCAGATCAAGGGTTTCTAGTTCATTCACTATTATTTGTGTCCCCCGGAAATCTGGCCTCTTACTTTCATTCCGAATTTTGGCTATGAGGTTACAGTTGAAGTCACCTCAGATGACCATTGGACAATGCTCGTGACTTCTTTGCATTGCTTTTATTAGTTTCATTAAAGTAGTATGTTTTTCTTTCTGCCTATTTCTCTCAGGGTGAACCCAGCTAGTCCCCATGTCCAATTCTTCAGTTGACCAGTCATATTTTTGGGCAACATACATTGGTAGACCTCCTCTGGGATGCCCGAAGCTTGAAAATCTTTCTGCCAGAATATGGAGTTCTATTTATCCTGGAATTGAGGTTGGTGTCATATTTCAGGTTTCCTGAAGCAGGATTATTTCTTGTTGGAGGAAGAAGGATAGGGTTTTGTGGTCTTGACCCATGTCTTTAAAACCATGGACGTTCCATGAGCAGATCGTAATGCCGTCTGGCCGAACCTCCTCCCTGTTCTGGGCCTGTGTCATGACTTCCGTTAATGATTTAAGTTCTTCATTAGGTATACTTATTGCTTAGCACCTTGGGCACCCAAGACCAGCCCATCTTGTCCAATAATCTGCCCTCCATGTTTGCAGAACTTGCTGTTACGTTAGCCATATTTGCTTTGGGGGGCATAGCGGGAGTGTTTGATCGAGCGCCACATAAGCCTGTTTTGTGGCTTTTCCAAGATGTAACTTCCTCTCTAGAATTTTTTAGGAGAGGGTATGGGTACCTTGGGCGTTTGTGTACCCTCAGCGTAATTCCCCAGGCTCCAAACCTTGCCCTCATTGAGTATATTTTGTCCACTAATTCCTTTGAGGACCAAGTTGTCAAGGTTTCTTCAGTGTCTGGCGTTAATGTTTGTTTGAATTCTACGGCAATTAGATCTTGTGAGGGTATTTCATTTAGTTCTGGGATTTCATTGAACAGCATTAACAAGTTCCCTCTGTTCAGAATGTCTTGCTTCCTTTAGTCGAATATTCCGGTACGAATGCAATTTCACTTTGAGCCCCTCAGAATGGTTTTGATAACTGCTAAAGGATTGTAGAGTTTCATCTTTTCCTGGTTCGGGATTTCTTGTTACTGGAATTTCGTGGTTAATTTAGCAGTCTCGCTCCACTGGTTCTGCATTCACAATCTCCAATTTCTTTTCCACTATTCCTGGGTTTTTTGTTGTTCGTATCCCTGTTGGCTCGGGCTCTGATTCCGTGTAATTGAGCTTGCGACTTCGATCCTTTCCAGTTATTGTGACCTCTAATGGTTTATAATTGTTTTGAACTTTGGTAGCTGTTTTTTCCTGCAACATCTTGCCTGATGAGACTTCCCGATTTTCTGGTTCAAACCGTTTTTCACTCTCCTCATTTTGATTATAAAGTTTGTCTCCTGTTTCTGCTTTTGGACATCTGTTACTCCGAAATTCACTTTTATGTAGAACTTGAGATGTTTTTTCTTGCCCTACATCTTTCTCAATTAATTGGTTTCTTTCTGGTTGCTATGTGCCCTGTCTGTGTTTCTGGCCTACTTCTTTCCTTAATCAGGATCCTACGCCTGTATGAAGAACTTGGTTCATCCTATTTTGTATGGGCGGGGCGATGGAGATCTCATTTCCTTGCCTTGGCTTGGGGTCTGAAGTAAGTTTAGATTGATCTGCATCAGTTTGTATGGCCCCTTGCATGGCACATTCACTGGTTTGTTTTTTAGCCCTTGCAATGTTTTAATTGTAAATATCAGAATGTTTTTCTCCGAATCTAAGCTTGACTGTTTGTTATATTTGAGCCTGGCCTTCCTTGCGCGCTTTCTTTGCCGTTTTGTTGGTTTGGTAACCACCAAGGTCTTTAGGGTGCTCTATAATGCATCTATTTGATAGTCCGTTATGTCTGGTTGATCAGCAAATTCCACTTGCTCTGGTTCACCATTGGCATTTCTGCTTGCCTCTGTTATTAAATTGATGCCATTTGATGTTTCCTTTGTTTCAATATTTTTTTGGGTTTCCATGTTCTGCTTGTTGTTACAAGTTTTTTTTACTACCCCTAAAATGTCCTTCAATATTTCTGGGAGAGTTACCAATTTCTCAATTAGTGAGCCACAGCCACAACTGGGCAGTTGTTTATCGTTATTTATTTGATGCTCCGGATTTCCCCTGTATGTTAGTAGGGACGTGATTAAGTCCATTTTGGTGTTTATGCCTGAGATATGGCCAGCGATTAAATTTATGAGATCTATATGGACTTCCATTTTATATGATTGGTAGTTCAAAACCCTTATTGCTTAGTCCAGAGTGCCTATCATGGTTTGACTCCATTGTGTGTTCGGATAATCTTCATGGCACTTCACTGAATCCCCTGACCCGAGGTCTATCCTGCTAACGGATGACATGGTTATTGGGGATGACAAGTTTATTTGGTTAACTCTTGTAAAACAACAACTGTCCTCCACTGGTACAATCCGTTGCTGGTCGTAATTGAGTGGTGGGCTTAAAGGAGTGGATACTGCCACTCCGAGTCTGCTCTGTTGTGTTCCCCTGCCTGCTTCTATTTGTGGGACATTTCCTTGGGTCTCTTTTTCCTGTATGTTAGTTTCCAACATTTCCAAAATTTCCACTAGGTTGGAGTCATTTAATAAGGAACATGATTTTGACCGATCTTCTTCCATGTAGCCTGTCGCTCTGTTGAATTGTTTAAGTTTGATTTTTCATCCTTAGGACCCTTTGCGTTTACGTATCCCTCCAGGACTACGCTTCTGGTTGCAACGCTTCTGGTTGGATTGTTTTGCTCTAACTTTTCCTCCATAGATTTCTCTGTGCTTCCCTCAATTTCTATGCTTCTGGTTGTTTCCGTTACATTTGTTGTATTAGAAGGAGCTTTTGTTTAATTTAATATAGCTTTCATAGCGTTTGATGTGACAGTTGTTGTGGGCTTTGATTGTTGTACCTGTACAATTACGGTTGCCAGCCTACTTGCTGTTGAGTTTGTTATACTTTTTTGTGGGGTCAGTTCCCCTGTTGGTATATCGTTGGTGTTTGCCAATACCTGTAAGGAGGAAATACTTAATTTATCAGGGCAGATTGGGCTTAGCAACTGGGAGGCCTCGACTGTTGGTGCGTAAATCGCCGCCATTGGGTCCTTTAAGAAGAAGAATTTAAGAATCCCTGTTTTGTTTCTCGGGCTCGGGGTTGTTGTTGTTGGAGTCGGTGCTGAGACTAAACTCTCTCTCTGACTTGTTGCCTTTCCAGTTTGGTTTAAAGGCGAGCTCTCCTCAGTGGATTTTTTGAGTTTAGTTTTTAGTTTATTTAATTTTTTACCTGTTGCCAGTTGACGGGCTTTCCCCGATCTCATTTCCTTAATGAGTTATTGAGTTGGTGTTACAACTCTCTATATTTTTCTTTTTTCCGAATACTAAGTTAGACTGAGTTGGTCTGAGTTGCTCAGTATTCTCCCTTTTGGATGCACTAAGGCCGCCTCAGATTCCAGCTCAACCTCGGCCTCCTCTGAGCCTTCTCTGTGCCACTTCTGAACCACCTCTATGAATCTCCACAGTCTCTGCTACCGCTGCAGCCCCCAAAACGTAGCTCCCCTGCTGGACTGTTAAAAATGAGATTTCTCCACCTCTCCTCAACCACAGCCTCCTCTGTGCCTTCTCTACACCACCTCTGTACTCAGGCGTGTGGGCAAGTTGGCAGGCAGGCAAGAGAGCAGCGTCTCTGCTTCTATACCCCCTTCTGCTCCCCCTCCTCTGTGATCCCTAATGTCGCACAGTGACCGCTCTTAGTCCGCGGCTCGCCACCTCACAGATCTGTTTGCACTTCCGGAGGACTCAGCAGGCCTCAACGGTGCTCAACGGCGCTCCAGTTCTCCTGTCCTCTCTCCGCCGCTTCCTCCGCACTGCTCCGCCTGTCACCGCCACTGCACCTGGGCTCATCTGGGCTGCACCTGGGCTCACTGCTCCTGAGCTCACGAGCCCGCAAGCCCAAGGGAAGACCCAGAACACTTGCCGCTCCACTAGCCTCCTGCGGCCCCCCCCAGTGGGTCCTTGAATCCAGAGGCTGCTGAATTGGGGCTTCCGGGGCTCCGTGCAGTTCGGGCAAATCGGAGCACCGCAGCGGTTCGGCGATTCGGAGCTCGTGATATCTCTCTGGGCTCCCAGCTCCCGCGGGCCGCTTGCCTACTGCTGCTCTCGCGCCGCGCATAGGGCCTGAACAAAGCAGTACCATATCACCCGGTGTCCCTCACTAGGTTAATCCTTGAGGTGTTGAGTTTTAGACACTCTCATGTGATTAGACCACAAAGGGGTCTATGCATCCAGCCACACCTCAAAATCAACACCTTCGAGAATAATATTCAATGTTTTTGAGGCCGTTTCTCGTGGGACCAGTTGAGTGAGTGTCTACAAGAGAGTAACTGTGGACAGTATTGTTCTTAGCACTATGGTCTCAGGGTCTCTGTCACTACAACACTCACATTTGATAAATAATTTCTTTTGTACTTTTGACTTGCAAGTTCATGCAGAAAAGGCTAACTATAGGTGGTGGTAGTAGGTCTGAAAGCCAAATACAGTATTTATTACACAGTAATATCACACAGCAAACTCAATATCAGACATACTACTTAAAGAAAAAAGGATTTATTTACAAATAGGCCCACAACAATCTGTGTGCATTACTGTTCTGTGGGCTGGAGATCGCAGGTCCTCACAATCCGTGTAAATATTTGTGGTTTTAAGTTCTTCACTAGATGCTTCCTCATTCTTCAGGCTCTCACATAGACTATCAACTGTCCTATGAGATACCTGCCTTTTGGCTTTGTTACTCAGTTGTCCTGTGTGCACCGGGCGAAGTTGGTTAGTGGATTGGAGCCCTGATCTGGGCAACAATTCCTAAAACTCCTAAAACCCACCACCAACATATTGTAAATCCCACCACAAAGGGATTTGGTTGCTAGTGAGCGAGAGACACAGGTCACAAAAGCTGCCTTCCAGTGTCCAGGGATCTGGAGGCTGATCACAGAAGCACTAGATCCAGCTCAGATGGCCACAAAGGTCCAACTGATCCCAAACACCAATGTTCAAATAGCTCTTTAAGGCATCAAGCTCATAAATTACTTTTCCCAGTCAGATCCTTTCAGTTGCAGAGCCTCAACCATGACCTTGGCCCATCCCCAGATCTATTCAGTATCCCCATTAACTGTGAAAGACTGTTCAGGCCTCTAATGCATCTTTAACGCCCAACAGTTCCTAAATGATATGTTGTAAATGGATGATACAGTGACCTAGGCGACCAACCTCAGGCAACATAATGCAGTCATATAACTTAGAGTGAAAGATTGAATTATATGTCTCTGACTCGGGAATAGGTGATATGGTCTCCAAAAGGCTAGGCAGCTCAAGAAGCACTGCAGGCTCATCAAAAGATGCAGCTCTTCTCTGGTCTTTCCATTTCCTAAAGCCTAGGAGGATGCCCATCGGGATTCATCACAAACAGCTGGCTACAGAAATCTATGGCTCTGTTAGAAGCTCCGTTTTTCACGTTTTCCTACACAGTTTATCCTGCCAGCTGTGCCCGCTTTAATTCTTCAGGTTGGGGAAGCTCTTTTCTTTGACAAGCAGTCAAACCTCAAGCTTATTGGACAAGGCGCAGCAGTAGGGTTTCTCTAAATCTTAGGGGGAAACAGCTCCCCTGAATCATGCTGCATAGCTTTTTTTGAAGCCCGGATGAACTCAAAGGCCTGGATATACGAGGCTTATTTATATCCAGATTAGGGAGGAATTGGTGTGAAGCCACAGTCAATTAGAATGTATTCCACCTTAAAAAAAAAAGACAGGGCAGGTTTGAGGTACAGTTATTAAAAGATGGGTTATTAATTTGGGAGGTTGTGACCGCTAATAATTTAATAAATATAATTTGGTTGGGCAAAACATTTTAGATAATATCTGCTATATCCCTGGAAGCTATGGCACAAGCAGCTTTTAATCCCAAAGATGTTTGTGTTAATTTCAAATGGTGCAAACATTTGGAGTCAATAAACCAACACAATAAAATCGCAAACCAATTTCGAAAAATAAATAAAATAATTACGTACAAAAAGACAACAAAATCATTTAGGTTGGATAAGGAGAGACAGAAGTTGAAGTCTTAAGGCAAAAATCCCAAAAAGATAAAGAGTGCCTGGAAAAAAGGAAAGGCCTCTTTTTGTATGATTGTCCCCCTTCCCCAACCCACAGTTTTGGACTGATGCTGGTTTGTCGACTGCTGGCCAGGCCCCAGTGCATTTGCTCTGACCCCTCAAATATATGTGCACAGTCTAATACCTGATTGGCATATTTAATTCTAACTGTAAGTCCCTACTATATGGTACACGGTGGACCCAGAGCCTGTTACTTAAATGTCACTAGTGGATTGCAGCACTTATTGTGACCCAGTCAGTGACAAAGTATAAACATGATTCTAGTTCTGCCATTGCAGCCTAGTCAGGCAGCGTTTTAAACATTCAACTCAACGTGGCAAAATAACCCTCTTTGCTAAGTCTAAACCTTTCTCTTTAATATTTAGAAGTCATCCCTAAGGTAAGCCTTTAAATCACATAAGGCAGGGTTGTTCATGCTTATGTTATGTTTTCCATGTACTGACAGCAAAAACTCACACTTGCTATTTTAACTGTTGCAAGGCTGGCATTCCCATTGACAATCATGGAGTTACAATTGTACATTACACAGCGCTAACTTCCATTTGGGAATACCAAGAATAGTACTTCAAGGTATCAAATTAATAGTGGGGTTAAATCCAAGATGTCAGAACCTTTCTTCCCAGTATGATGAGCAAATCCTCATGAAAAAACAGTTCTACAACATGTTTTCCATCTCTGGGAGGGACGCCAGCTTGTTTACCTAGGCAAAGGAGAGGGCAGGCTAAAGTGCGGCTGGTCTTTGCCTGTCACAGGAGGCTCAGCCTTTGAAATTGGACATCTGCGTTCACAGCGCTCTGGCCATCCTTTCAAGAGGAGGTCCCACCCCCTTTAACCAACAGGCCTTTGGTTCTTTCCTGAAAATAAGTCACACCTCCTGGCAGGAGAGAGGCAGACTGTCTCAGATAACAGCGGCTGCAGTTAATGAGAATCAGTTACCAGAAACCTTTTAGACAAGAATCAGCGAATTTCTAAAGTCACCTTTATAATAATTCAGATATTGGCTGAGGGATGCACTGTGGGAATGCCCGAGAATTGATGAAAGAGGGGGTAGGGTTGACAATGGGAATGTTCACCTTATTGGTTAGGGAGTCCTCACCCACCCACAACCTCGAGACTGGCATAAAAGTGGCACCCCTGGATACCAGCTTCAGAACACTACTGGACTCGACAAGAAGAGAAGAATGACTGCATCTACTGAACCTGTGAACCACAGAAAGGAAGGGTGCACCAAAGATGACTGCACCTGCTGAACCAAAGGCAGGATCCTACAGTTAAAATCATGGAGAGAGATCCCTTGGCCTGGACTGCTCCAATTTGTGCCAAGGACCAGAGAGTAGACTCCAAGGGCTGGTTGACTAGTCTACTTTTCAGTTCCAAGAAAACAAAAGCTATAGACGTCCTACATCTGCATGAGCCCAGCCAACAAGTTACAAGTGGATTTTCTCTGGACCTTGTTAGTGCATTCAGGGAGATTGAGTCTTAGTCCCCAAGAGATGCCCACCAGGTCCTGTACCCTTGGCTGGTGCTGGAGTGTACTCTTTCCCCTGGAAGAACTCTAACTTGCGAGCCTAGAGCTACAACACTACAGTTAACGCAGCTCCCCGTCATCCTCGAGGCCTCCTTGGGCAGCCAATATCAAATTGCACCCACTGAAAATCTTTGTCAGTTTATAGATAGCCTCGAAATCCTGTTGAGAACCTAGGCTTCCATCAGACCTCGCCTTTTCGCTGAGGGTGAGGCCAATGCCGGATCCAAACTGCAGAGGACCCCACAGACGAGCCTCATTAAAAAGGACAAGAATCAGAAACATTTCTAAGTGCAAGGGTAAAAGTCTTTACTGGGACCTATCCGCCCCTGTATCCAGCTGGCGCTCCCGCACAGCTGGCCTCAAGCTTTGTCTTTAGCCTGTGCAAAGCCCACTACATAAGATGCACAGTTGGTGATGCTTGTAACTTCTTTATTCAAGCCCTAAAGTAATGCTGCGTGCTCCCTGCAATCACCTTCATAACTGCCTTATATATATTTAAAATGGTTTCCCTTTCACACTAGAATCCCTCTCTCTCAACCCTTTCATATTACACCACAGTGCTGCAGTATCACATTCCTATTTTCTTCCCTCCTTTGAAAAAATAAAAATATGTATTTTTCTGTAAAATTGTGGGGGAACCTCTTTCCCTTTCTTCGCCTTGAGAAATGTTCAGGACCTATGTTAGGCCAATAGAGAAGGGCAGAAACATGTTGGTGCTTTCAACACTAGGGTCATAGAACCACAATGTTCTGCTTGCCCAGTGTATTTAGAGTTTCAACCCCCCCCCGCCCCCCCCCCCACAAATAAAGGGATACCTCGCGGTGGATGAGGAATTTTTATCTAATAGTATATAACCGCCAAAAATTTAACATTTCTCTAAAGAGCTCCCTGGGATACGGTCGAGCCCACCCTGACCTTTAGGAGTCAGGGTAAACCCTGACTCCTAAGCATACCACTACTAGAGTGGTTGAGGGCTGTAAAAAAAAGGTTTTCCTTGTTCCCACCACTAAGTGCGGTGGAATAGAGGTGTAGTTTAGTCTCCTTATCACATTGCCACCAACAGAGGAGGATACCAAACAGGTTATTTCATAGACTACTGCTACAAATGAAAAGCAGTGATTTATGTAACTTAGAGTGAATTTCAAGGTTTACTAAAACCTTTGAAAATTCATAACTCTGACTCCCTTCTCCAAATTTTTTGGTTTCTATTTGAAGAGGGAAAATATATACGATTTTTATAAATTGAAGTGTTTTTTTTTATTGTGTTGTATTTTCTTCTTATTGATTATTTTGGTACTGTTAATGCTTTACACTTGTTGCCTTTGAGATAAGTCTGACTGCCAGGGGCGGCTCAGGGGTTCATGGCGGCCCTGGGCAGGGAGCTAGGTAGGGGGCCCCGGAAGAGGAGGTCTGGCCGGGGCGGGTGCCGGTAGTGAAGTGATATAGTGGGTACAGAGATGTGGTGGGCGCTAAAAAGGAAGTGATGTGTAAATACTGGAGGCGAACAGATCCACGTACTGAAAATGAGGTGATATGGTAGGAGCTGCCAGAGATGCGATGTCTGTGAAAAGTTAAATGATACGAGCAATGGATGTGAAGAGATGTGGGTCCAGTAAGAGAAGAGAGGTGGTAGTAAGCATGGGCGAATTTTGCGAATCTCGCGTTCGCGAATTTTGCGGATTTGCGAACTCGCAATCCGCAAAATCCGCGAATTCTCGCAAATTTGCGGATTTTTTTTTTTTGTGTTTGCGCGGGTTTCTGCCAGTTCGCGAGGGTTTTTTACAATGTCGCAAATTGCGAACTTACCTGTCGGGTCGCAAGTTTCGCGAACTTGTTGTTTCTACCTGTCCAGCCTGTTTGGGACACTCTTCTTCATCACTGCCACTCTCTGTCACCACTGCCACTCTCTGACTACTCATGCCACCCTCTGGCCCACCCATGCCACCCTCTGTTTCATCACAGCACCCTCTGGTTGTCCAGTCAGTGTACATTATTGTGGCAACGCAAGCACACCTTCCCTGCCTCAAGTGACCTGAATTAATTTGGGGCTGATTAATGTGTCACAGAATATTTTTTTAGCTGGCACCTGCTTCCTTAGTGCTTCCTGATTAGTGATCTTTTGCACTTGCTAAGTGCTTTCATTGTTGCAAAATTAGTTACAACACCTGCCCTGCCCCAACTGACAATAATGCATTAGGGGCTGATTAATGGATTTGAACTTCCAGCCTGGCTCCTGCTTGTCTCCCTTAGCTGTAATTCAGGACCTTTGTGGCATATGTGTAACTATTCTGAGGTTCAGAGCAGGGTCACATAATAGTTTCAACTGGCAACTGAACTCTGGAGGGGCCCCTCAGGAAGCACTACAGGAAATGGCTACTAATGATGAGCCTGAACTTTTGAACCTGGTAAGTAGTTACTTTCAGTTTTGCTAAGATCGTATTTCTGCAATTTTGCACTTATTCGCGGGGCGCGAACTCACGCGAACAGTGCGAACAGTGCGAGCAAAATCCGCTGCTCGCGGATTTTGCGGGAGATTCGCGAATCTCGCGGATTGCGAATTTACCGAAAATCCGCAAAATCCGCGAGCGAAACGGATTTTCCGCCCATGCTTAGGTGGTAGGTGCGGGGGTTAACTAATGTGGTAGGTGCTGGGGTGAAGAGAGGTGGTAGGTGCTGGGGTGTAGAGATGTGGTAGGTGCTGGGGTGAAGAGAGGTGGTAGGTGCTGGGGTGAAGAAAGTTGGTAGGTGCTGCGATGAACAGCGGTGGTAGGTGGTGGGGTGAAGAGAGGTGGTAGTTGCCGGGGTGTAGAGATGTGGTAAGTGCTGGGGTGCAGAAAGGTGGTAGGTTCTGCGGTAAAGAGAGGTGGTAGGTGCTGGGGTGTTGAGATGTGGTAGGAGCTGGGGTGAACAGATGTGGTAGGTGCTGGGGTGAAGGCCACTGAGCGCCAGCCACGACTGCAGGGCACAGGGCTCAATGGGCAGAGGGAAAATGGCACCACTGCTGACCGAGGACTAATGGAAGTAAAGTGCGGCCCCTGCCTCACAAGTAATACCGCCGGCCAGCGGTCAGTGGGGTGCAGACACACACTTCACAGTGCGGGGCACCCAGGGGGGGGGCTGCTGTGGTTTCCCAGGACCCACCAGCAGTACTGTGGTGTGTTTGTCTTTAGTGCTGATGGCCGACACCCCACAGCAGTGCTTTCAGACACAGGGTTCAATGGCAGGTTGAAGCGCCTGAGAGCAGTATGCCAGTCCCACCCAGTTCCCCCTTCGGCCTCCTCCCTTCTCCCGCACAGCTCACAGCAGTCCGGCGCCCACCACGGCCCCTGCTAGGGAATGCCCAACGCTGCTATTAATATAGAGTTATTTTTATTGTCATTACACTCTGCACCTAGACCCCTCCAGCCACCAGGCGTCTCGGGTGACACATGCTGGATGCGATTCTGTTGATTGCTCGATTTATGGTGGTTACGAGGGTCGGTAACAGAAGTGGTAGGTGCTGGGGAAACAGGCAGCTGTGTAATGATATATATTTGAGGTGGCGGCCCCTGGGGTTTGGCGGCCCTGTGCAGGTGCACAGCTTGCACATGCCTAAAGCCGGCCCTGTGACTGCTCTATGCCACAGCTACTCAGGAGTAAACCGATGATTAAAGTAAAGTACCCTAACTAGACCGTATACCCTAAAGTGACATTACTTCTTAGTGAGGCCTCCCAACCACTACAACTAATAACCCACATTCTCACAGAGCCATTGAGACATAACAACTTATGATTGATCAGGACCTAGGTGCCATTTCAGAGTGACAGCAATGGAGTGGGTCATTCCAGTCAAGGGTATTACCTTCTGACCTAGGGCCAGATGTACTAAGACACAATTTTCAAATAGTTGTCAAAGTTTTTCACTGACTTTTTGCACACCCTTTGAATTTTGGGAATCAATTTAGGTACACATATTTCGGTTCACAAAATACCAAAAAGCATTGGGTCTCAATTCGACCTTTATGAATATTGTAAAACAACAGTTGATGGACAGATTGCAGAACAATGTTATGTTATATGGGATTTGTAGTGTGCACAATTACTCATGAGTTTCCTGGTGCGATGTAGGCTACAGACATGCAGATGGAAAAGAATTTAGAAAGCTTGTTTGAAAAGATAGGTTTTGAGAAGTTTCTTAAAACAACGGAGGTCCTTGATGTGGCGCAGCGAGACAGGAAGGCTGTTCCAAAGAGTAGCTACTTTGACTGAAAGTGACTGACCCCCCCATCCTAGAATGACGAAAGCAGGGAGTTGCTATCAGGCGGTGAGAAGCAGATCGTAGGGATTTGCGGGGGGTGTAAAAGGACACCCGTTTCTTAAGATAAGCGGGTCCTAAATCGTGCAGAGCTCTGAGAGCTAGAGTAAGGGCCTTGAACTGCACTCGTTGGACCACGGGCAGCCAGTGAATGTCATACAAGTGTGATCTGATACTTGATCTCTTAGAGATGTCAAATAAGAGTCTGGCCGCCGCGTTCTAAATCAATTGCAGTTTATTCACCAGGTATCCAGGAATGCCAAGGAAAAGCGCATTGGCATAATCCAAGCGGGATAGAATAGGTGCCCGAGCCACCATTTCCTTCGCCGGCTTGGGGAGCAAAGGGAAGAATCTGCTCAGTGCCTTAAGCGTGCCAAAGCAGGCGCCCGTTAATCTCTTGATGTGTGAAGAGTGATGGAAATTGGCCGTAGAGCAGAATTTCGGATTTCCCCTCATTGCACTTAAGTTTGGCCTGTGCAAGCCATGTAAACATGGCGACCAGGCACCTCTGTGCAGTCCCAGTGCCCAGGTCGGGCCATTCCAAGTGAATAGAAGCTGGGTGTCATAAGCATAAGCCATGATTTTGGCACCCAGCTCTTCCGTCAGGGAGATCAATGGAGTCAGATATATATTGAAAAGCAGAGGGCTCAGAGTCGAGCCCTGAGGGACTCCAGTCAAGACCTCCCGGGCCGAGGATGAAAAAGGCGGCAGCCAGACCTAATGGGTACGAGTAGCCAAGAAAGATTCCAGCCAGGTCCACACTGCACCAGAGAGGCCAATGGCAGAAAGGAGGGAGAGAAGAAGCTGGTGGGGAACCGTATCGAAGGCGGCAGAGAGGTCCAATAAAATCAGAGCCTCACTGCCGCCCCATCCAGGCATTCCCTAATTGCCTCCGTCATCTCCACCAGTGCTGTCTCAGTGCTGAAGGATGATCGGAAGCCTGACTGGGCCGGATGTAGAGCCCCAGAGGTTTCCACAAAGGCATCCAGTTGGCGAAAGACCACCTTTTTGCAAACTTTGGCCAAATCTGGTAGTAAAGATATGGGGCGGTAGTTGGCTGGTACAATATGTAAATGTAAATGTAAATGTGCTTCGATTTATATAGCGCAACACTTTAACCCAGGGGTCTCAAGGCGCTTGCTTAGGGAACCCGTCCTGGTATTCCCCTGTGAGATACCCCGGCCGGGTATCCACAAGGTGAAAGCCAGGCATCCCGCCGCGAGGGGCCGTAGTGGAGATTAAGCAAGCTATTGCCCAGAGTCGGAGAGTGTGACCCCGTGAGTCGAGTAGGCACCGGAGCGAGAATTGTCGACTTCGTGGAATTTTGAGCCAGAGACCCGCCGAGGCGGGGAATCGAACCCTGGTCCACGGCCGATCTCAGCTTCCGGGTCTGCCGCCTCTAACCACTGAGCCACGCTTCTCCAGTAGGGTCTGCTGTCGTTTTTTTTAAGCGGAAGATGCTTAGCTTGTTTCCATTGTCTTGGTACCGACACAGACTGAAGTGACCAGTTGACAATGGACGTAACTTCAGTACACACAGTGTCGGCCACCCCAGCCAGGATTCTGGCCGGGCACAGATCCGCGGGAGAGCCTGACTTAAGCGATTTAAGAAAAGTAAGGATGTCAGACTTCTCTGCCTGGGCAAGGAGAGAATATTGAGTTGGGAGGGGTGCAAAGAGGGGGTGCTAGGTGAGGGCTCTTTGGAGTTACTGATGCGGCCAGGCTTTCTTGAATTAATTGAATTTTATTGATAAAAAATGCTGAAAGCTCCTCATGCCCCGACATGGGTCTCGTGCTCACTGCGCCACTGGAGTCAAGCTATCCTGGCTGAAGACCGCTGATAGCCAGAAACCGGTCCTAAGATGCTTGATTCCGGTCCAGGTAAGACATGGCTTGGCAGTTCGGGCTGGACTGTTCCCATGAGGTACAGGGTCAAGACTGATTTGCATATGGCCATGTCTGTACTGGGGTGGCTTGGTGAGCAAATTAACGATGGATTAAACCCAGATCTGTGACTGGGGGTGAATGGTTTTTTTTGTGTTTTTTTTGTATATCTTTTTATTGAAAATAAAAACAAACAAGGCAATAACACAATACAATAGGATATCAGCCCGAATGCAGAAGGAGGAGTAAAAATATATTACAATAAGGTGTGCAAATCATATTAGGGGATGGGAGCAGGGGAGAAACAAGTTCAAAACCGACTACATATGTTACATTACGAGGAATGGCAGGTCAGGGAGAAAGTGGAACTTCAGGGACATCCATAAGAGGAGGAGTGCAAATATCTCCCCGGTAGGTGTTCCAATGACCCCATATCTTACCCCATTTCTTGGGTCGCCCCCGTGCCACTTAGACCGTTTTCTCCCTAAACATGCACCAATCCATGTTTCCCATCCAAGCCTCGATCGTGTATGGCCTCTGGGAACCCCACAACTGCGCTATGTCTCTTTTAGCCACCATATTTCCCAGGGTTGCCCACTGCGTCTGTGCAACATTATAATCAGTTGGTTCCCACACATTCAGGAGACAACGTCTAGCTTCGGGCAGCAGATCAATATCAGTAGCCTCCTTCATCTTATTGTGTATCCCAGTCCAAAAAGCCGCTACTGCAGGACACTCCCAAATTATATGTAGAAACGTCCCGAGCAGCCCACAACCACGCTTAGAAAGACCATCTTCCGAATAACCCATTCTAATCAAGCAGGGGCCAGTAACATAGACTCTATGCAGGATTTTAAGTTGCACAAACCGGAGACGGACCGGAATCGCGACCTCCTTGGGAGAAGAGATCGCAGACTGCCAATCCTCATCGTCTAATTCAAGACCGTCTCGGGTCCATACCTTCCGGAGGAGTACCAACAGGTCAGTCCTACCATTGATCAGCTTTTTATAGATGAAAGAGATAGTACTATCTGGCACATAACCATCCAGTATTCTATCCTCAAGCGGGGAGGACTCCGGAATATCCGCACTCTCAGTAAAGACCGAATGCAAGGCATGGTGGACCTGAGCATATCGAAAATATTCCCTGTCACTAAGGTTGAACTCAGCCCTCAATTCCTCAAAGGTTTTAAACTTGCCTTTTACCCAGAGGTCACCTACCTTACTGATACCGATCATATCCCATTTCTCAAATCCTTTCGTTTTCCACAAGTTACCCAGCTTCTCGGAAGCAAAAAGCGGGGTCGCACGGGTCAGTCGATCCTTCCATCCCATAGCATTGTTTGCGCAGTGCCAAACCCGTACAGCAATCTTTGTGGGCAGGTGAGCTTCCCTCTATCCAATCTAGAATAAGGCGCTCTATAATAGTCGCCCCCCGGCAACAGCCAACTGTCCATGGCAAACGCAGGGTTCAATCCGGGACCATATATGCCATGATTAATGGCCCCCAATTGAGATGCCCAGTAATACCGTTTGATGTCAGGGAGAGTGATACCACCATCATACCATGGAAGCGTCAACTTGGCGAGGGCGATACGGGAACGCCCATCCCAGATCAACTTCCTCTGGAGACCTTCAATAGTCCGAAAATAGCTTGCGGGAATTACATCAAAGGTGTTCTGAAGAGCATACAGAAAGCGTGGCAACGACATCATCTTAAAGAGCGCCGCACGGCCGAGCGGCGAAAGCGGCAGCTTGCGCCAGCGCACCACGTCTAGCTTCAGCCGGATTAGCGGCGGGAGCAAATTCTGTTCATATCGGGCAGCCGAGTTCAACGATACATAAACCCTGAGATACTTAAAACCCGTCTGTGTAACCTGGATGGGACAATCACGCGGCAAAAGAGGGACATCTCCCGAGAGGACGTATAGGTAAGACTTAGTCCAATTAATGACTAGACCTGAGTTCCTACCAAAGGAGGTGAGGACATCAAACAAAACCGGGGCAAAGTCAGGTACAACAATATATCGTCCGCGTAAAGCGAAATACGATCCTAGAGGTCTGGGGCCCACTGAATACCCTTCATCGATGGTTCCCATCTAATCCAGGCAGCAAGGGGCTCAAGAGCAAGAGCAAATAAGAGCAGAGATAATGGACAACCGTGTCTTGTGCCCCTTCCGAGAACGAAAGGCTCAGAAACCTGACCATCACCACCACTTGCGCCAACGGGTCTTCATAGAGGAGCCTTACCCAGCTAATAAAGTCAGGACCAAAACCAAACTTGGCAAGTACAGCCCACAGATACGGCCACTCCACCGTATCAAAAGCCATCGTAGCATCCAATGACGAAGTCCTCGCGAGAACACCATGCAAACGTCGCAGATTCAGGGCCGTATTTCGATGCGGGATGAAACCGGACTGGTCTGGATGAATCAGGTCACTAATCACCTTTATTACACAATTTTGGGTTCTGCATTAAGGAGTGATATAGGCCTATAAGAGGCGCAACGGTCCCTTGGCTTCCCTTCCTTATGAATCACCACTATGGTCGCAAGACGCTGATCACGGGGAAGGGAGCCACTATATCGCGATTCCAGGAACATGTCACGAAGATATGGCGCAATTTTATCGGGGCACAGTTTATAAAGTTCAATGGGTAGACCATTAGTGCCCATCGCCTTTCCTGAACGAATAGAGCGGATAGCAAGAGCCACCTCGTCCGCGGTTATTACGGCATCTAGCAACTCTCTATCAGAATCAGATAAGCTGGGCAATGCAATGTCGCGCAAAAATAAATGGGAGTCTTCCTCCGGTCTATCAGATACGGGGGAATACACTTCCCGGAGATGTTCCACAAAACTCTGGACGATCTCCTCGAGTTCAGTCACACGCATACCATTCACTCTCTCAATCACAGGAACCACACGACTAGCCCTCTCTTTTTTATCTAACCATGCTATCAGTTTGCCAGCTTTATCCCCGACATCATACAATCGACCCTGCTGCTCCCTGCCCACAACTTTTGCGGCATCCGTCACCAACGCCCTGTAGTCAAGCTGTTTAAGACGCATAACATGTATCTTCTCACGGGTGACGCCCATTTCCAGATCACGCTCCAGCTCGGTGATCTCTGTCTCGAGTCTAACTACCTCCTCGTTTCTACTCTTCTTCGCACCAGCAATCAATGATAACGCCTGACCTCGGATAACCGTCTTAAAAGCCTCCCAAAGCGATACTGTAGATGACACCGATCCCAGATTCTCAAGAAATGCTGGTCAAGAGATTTGACCAACGCCGCGCGGGTCTTAGGTTTAAGGAGATACCACGGATTAATTGGGACTACTCGCCCCTCCGAACCTACACGCGAGTCTATACGGAGCCACAGTGGGGAGTGGTAGGTTATTCCCTGTGCTAGATGTCGAACCTCAGTTACAGTGGGGGCCTGTGCAGCTGGCATCAAAATGTAATCAACCCTGGAAAGGCTACCGTGTGCACCCGAGTGGAAAGTGTATTGATTCTGGGCTGGGTGTAGCAGTCTCCAACAGTCCATCAACCCCAGCGTGTCTATAAAGCCACTAAGCCAATTCTGTGACCCCGTAAGTTCCCTGGGTGGGTGCCGATCTTCCCTGCCAGAGACAACTGAGTTAAAATCTCCGCCCACGACCAAAGTTCCCTCAGTCCCAATACTATTCGCCATAGGTCAGCAAAAGTTGTCGACTGTAGACCCGGGGGGACGTAAACAAGATCAAGGATATAGTTCTACCCTCCCACCGTCCAGTAAGAGCTACATACCGCCCCCTATCATCCAGGACCGTTGCATCTATTTCTAAAGGGAGAGAATTCCTAACTAGGATATCCACCCCTCTGGATCCAGAGGTGAACCCCACATGGGCAACCAGGTGATACCCTCTCCGGTTCATGGCGTGACAAGTGTTACCGATCAAATGCGTTTCCTGCAACAACACCACATCAGGGGAAAGTCGCTTCAACAATTGTAACACAACTCCTCGTTTTATCTTATCCCCCAACCCATTTACATTCCAACTCATTAGTCTCAATCCCCTACCCCCATCCCAAAAGTGAAAGCAGATCCACCCCTCCTCGGAACTCAACATCCAAATAAAGTGATAAAACAATACGTTGCCTTGCATTGAACCAAAACACACCCACTTGAACACCCCCCGACCCTCAAACCAGAAGCCTGTTACAACTCCCCCCACCCTGCACCCCTGCGTAAGACTAAATATCCACCCCAACTTGCAGTGTGCCTGTCGCCCTTATATCAAACAAGTCTACAAAAAGAAACCCTCGAGTAGGAAGAGAGTCAACCAATCACCCCGCTACTCCCGGGTATGACACATCAAATCATACGGTAAAAGTCATCGAACCATAGTCAGTGTTATCAGTAAAGTTCGGGCTGGAAACCATGCTCCTAATCCTGCTACATCGGGCCACCTTCCGCTCCTCCAGACTGTTCCTCCCGGCCACGTTGGTGTGGCAAAGTGTCGAGCCAGTCTCCCACCATCTCTGGACGATCAAAAAAATATGTTCGTTCATTGAATTCCACGCGCAGCCTGGCTGGAAATAGCATTGCGTATTTCAGTTCCATCTCCCTCAGTCGTCGTTTCACGCCCATGAATCCAAGTCTTTTCTTTTGGACTGCCTGTGTAAAGTCCGGGTAGAAACTTACAGTGGTATTTTCGTATTTAGTGGGTCCACTCATCCGTGAGTCCTGCAGGATAGCGTCTCTATCTCAGAAGTTAAAGATTCTGGCGAAGAGCGGTCTCGGCGGGGCACCCAACTTCGGTTTACCACCCGGTACTCTGTGGGCTCGCTCAACTGCGAAGAACTTGCTCAGACCCTTAGGAGCGAGGTGTTTGGTGATGAGATCTTCCACAAACAAATCGGCTGCCGGATCCTCTGACTTTTCCAGGACCCCAATAATGCGTACGTTGTTACGCCGGGCCCTACCTTCAAAGTCCTCCAACCGGCGTGCAAAAAGATCATTTGAGGTCCGCATCTGCAAGTCGGACACATCACCCGTTGGGCTGGAAGTTTTCAGATCTAAAGATTTGACATTCTCATTAGTTTTTGATAAATCCGTACGGATCAAATTAACATTGATCGAAACAGTATCCAGCTTGTGGGCGAGAGTCTCAAATTGTTGGCCGATGGACGCCTTCATCCCACCAAGGGCGCCCATGACGTCTTGTAAAGTCAATTCTGCTGATGAGGTCGGGCCCTCTTTAGTACCATCTAGTGATTTGCTCGGTCCACCAGGGGATCCTTTAGATTGGGCATATCAATCCTTATTGTTTGCTTGGGTGTAGCCACCTCGCCGAGGGGTCTTGGATCTTTGCTTGTCACCATCAGGTTTGGTCGCCATCAAAGACAAGGAGGCCTGCCAAAGTGGCGTATCTCGAGAGAAAGTGGCCTCACCGAGAGCTGCGATCAAAGCATCAGCGGTGACCAGAGGGCACAGTCAGTCTAGGCCCAGTTAACGCAGTCAGGATATCACCTTACGATCGCTAAGCCATCAAATAGCTTCTGTTAGTAGCAGGCTCTCTCTCAGATAGGATCAGACTGGAGCCTCTAAAACGAAAGTGAAAGTACAAGTCAGTGTCTCCTCAGGCCACTGTTGTTCAACTACTGCCCGGGCACCATACCAACTCGAGCTCCGGGCATCTCCGAGGGGCAGGCCGCAATATTCAAATCGTTGTTATTCCGGTTCCCGAAGTCCGATTCAAATTTGGACAACAGTGTCCGCCTCAGCTATGGCTCGTCTTCAATAACCCATCAATGTAATCAGGATAATTTTCAGGATAGATGCGGGAGGTTGCGAGTGTCTCGGGAGCCCTGTGCTCACACAGCCATCTTGGTTGCACGCGAAGCTCCTCCTCCGGGGGGTGAATGTTTTGGCATTGTGCAACATTCCGTCCATCATCTTGTTTGTTTTGCTGTTCACCCTAAGTGGGAAGGGTATCCCCAGACGTGGGTCCCATGCTCACTGCGCCACTGGAGTCAAGCTATCCTGGCTGAAGATGGCTGATAGCCAGAAACCGGTCCTAGGATGCTTGATTCGTTCCAGGGAAGACATGGCTTGGCAGTTCAGGCTGGACTGTTCCCATGAGGCACAGGGTCAAGACTGATTTGCATATGGCCATGTCTGAACTGGGGTGGCTTGGTGAGCAAAATAACGATGGATTAAACCCAGATCTGTGACTGATGGTGAATGTTTTGCCATTATGCAACATTCCGTCCATCATTTTGTTTGTTTTGCCTTATGAATATTGTGGCAGGTAACAAATTGCGTCCCTCTATGATTCACAGAGCACTTGGATAACAGCCTTCTGGGGTCATAAGACCACCATGTTTGAGACTGCTTTTAAATAAATCAATCATAAAAAATAAAATGCCGCCCATTTTCCTAATGGCTTCTGTTATAAATGGGGGTCTCTAGGTGGCAGAGGTAGGTACCTTTGTCCAAATAGGGACCTTTGCTTCTAGTCAGGGTAAGGGGGATATACACTATAGATAAACCCAGCTTACCCCATTGGTAGCTTTGCATGAGCAGACAGGCTTATCCCAAAGGCAATGTGTACAGTATTTGTACCAACACTCACAGTAACACAGTAAAAAACACCACAAATAGACACCAGACGAGTTTAGAAAAATAAAATATCTTTATCTAAACTAAACAAGGCCAAAACGACAAAAATCCAACATACAGATACTAAGTAGAATGTCTTTAAAAAGGTTTGTTGCAAAAATAAACTTGTAGATGATAGGTGAAACACTTTAGTCTCAAAGTACTTGGGATGCGTAACGCAAAACAAACAAAAGGGGCGCAGGGAAGGTGATGCGTCGACTCTTCCTGCGTTCTGGTTCCCATGCGACAAGATGGCGCATTGATGCGTACGACGGTCCGGTGCGATGTGACCAAATGGCGTCTCTGTAGCGATGCGACAATGTAGAGGCGATGCGTGCACGCTCGACGGCCGTGTGGCGAACTCGTGGTTTCCTGAGCTGCGACGGACCTGCGACACGCTTCTCCGGTGATGCAACAACACCCTCGGTAACGTCAACACAGTTCTCCGGGGTTGCGGAGGCGATCAGCGGTGGCGTTCTTCTGCAGCCATGCGACGGCCCTGCGACACGCTTCTCCGGTGATGCGACGGCACCCTCTGTGGAAGCGGCACGCTTTTCCGGTGATGTGATGCGATGGTGAACAGCAGTGACACGCTTCCTCGATGATGCAACAGCGGCTCCTGCAGCAGCGTCACGCTTCCTCGATGATGCAACAGCGGCTCCTGCAGCAGCGTCACAACTTCTCTCTTGTTGCATTGCGCTTCCAGCTCCCCACAGGAAATAGGCCTCACACACAGTTACAGGCCCTCCTGGCAGACTGGAACTCCCAGCAAGGCAGTTCAGGGAAGCTGGGGGTGAAGTCCTTTTGTGCCTGGGACTTCAGAAATAGGAGGCCAGCTCTTCTCGGGCCCTTGGAGACTTTTCTTCAGATGGACACAGCACACAGCAAAGTCCTTCTTCAAGCAGGGGGCACAGCGCACAGCAAAATCCCTTGGTCCTCTCCTCAGTAGAAACAGCAAACTTCAGGCCAACCCCAGACACACAGCAAGGGCAGTACTTTTCTTCAGTCTCTTCCGCTGAACTTTCTTGGGCATGGATTCCTCTTGATCATGAAGTAGTCTAAAATTCAGGGGGTTCAGCTCTCATATTTATACCCCAAAAGTCTTTGTTCTGTATGTGTGAGGGGTCCTGGACCCAGTCCAAACCCATTCTGGGTGCACTCTGCCAGTGCACAACTTCTCCCTTTGTCAGTGTCGGCCAGGGTCATCAGACGCACCACAGGAAGTGGAGCCAGCATTGTGGAAGGCAGACCTAGCCCTATTCAGGCCCAGGTGCTACTCCTCCCACCACTCCAAATGCAGATAGGTCTATTCAGCCTAGTGCTGATTCACCCAGATTCGTGCAGCCACCCCAGCCCCTGTCACTCTCAAACCAGACAGCCAATCCACAATCAGGCAGAGTCACACAGAAAGGTTGAACAAGAAAACAGCCACTTTCTAAAAGTGCTATTTTCAAACACAAAATTTAAAAACCATCACTGTCATAGTGAAAAACAAAAGTGGCAGTATTTCACTATCAGGACATGTTACCCACACAAGTACATGTCCTACCTTTCACATACACTGCACCCTGCCCGGGGGGTACCTTGAGCCTACCATAGGGGTGTCCAATGAGTAAGAAAAGGGAAGGGTTAGGCCTGGCTAGTGGGTACACTGGACAGGTCAACATGGCAGTTTATGAACTGCACACAGGCAATACTGTGGCAGGCCTGAGACCTCTTTTCAGGGCTACTTAGGTGGGTGGCACAATCAGTGCTGCAAGCCCACTTGTTGCATTTGAATTACCAGCCATGGCACACTCAGTGCCCTTTACTAGGAACCTACTGGTAAAACAAATAAGCCAATCATGGATAACCAATCACAATAACAATTTAAACAGGGAGCACTTGCACTTTGGCACTGATCAGCAGTGGTAAAGTGCCCAGAGTCCTATAGCCAACAACCACAGGTCAGGAAAAACAAAGGAGAAATAAGCAAAATGTTTGGGGATAGCTCTGCAAAAAGGGCAATTTCCAACAGTTTCTTAAACCTATATAGCCATTTGATAACATGTTACCAAATAGCTAGATGGGTTTAGTACATTCAAAAACCACACTCTCTTCATGCAAACCCTGCGATTTACAAATCACAGGGCTTGCAACAAGGAAATGCATTTACACATCTGACCCTTAGTCTCTGAAATGGAAATTGAAATTCTTTAAGGGGCAAGGTCTGCGGCGGAAGCTGATGAGGGTTCTTTAAATTTGGATATGCCATTGTTGAGCCCTTGCTGAAGCCTTAGTTGTGGTGCCAACAGTTATTACTGGGATAAAGATTAATTTATTAGGTATTGATATTGCATCACTGGTCAGTTAGATTGCCTCCATGTCCCAGTGTCCTACCTTCAAACATAGACACTTATTTGATTCTCAAAATACTCCAGTGGGGAAAGGCTGGAAGCTTTAGTTGGACAGGGCTCTACAGAAGGTCCTGCTTAACCTGTAGCAATGTGGCAAGAAGGTTCACGTGGGACAAACATGGCTTTCTTACCCTTGCTTGCATCTTCACTGGGAAAGCCTCAGCATTATGTCTCAGTCCTGCGAGGTGGGAAGAATTACTACGTCCCTCTTTCTCCAACTGCTAGCAAATTCCTTTCTGGTTTGTTTTACAACCCACTGGTACTCATAATGACAAGCTTCTCTGCATTAGTTTGTGTTCTCCGGTCAGGGCTCCTACAAGATCCAGTACCCTGTCCTCAGCTGGACACTCTTATAGTCAGGACACCTGCTTTTTGTGTCTCTGGAGTGGGCATACAGTTGACCGTTGGTAAGCAGTTCCACTCCGGGGGTGAAAGCAAAATCAGGAGTCCTTGAGCCCTATTTTCCAGCACAAGGCATGAATCAGGAGTGTTCCTTCTTCCAGCACGGACTACTTCCAGGGTAATCAGGTATAGGAATGGTCTGAGGAGGTGGTGGCGGGTTGCAGTCTCATCTTGCACACTTGCCAGTTATTGAAGAATTGTACCTACACATTCTTGGCAGCTTTCTTTGCCTTGATCCACTTCCCTTTGAAACACTTCCATTCGCTTTATTGTAAAAATTTCCCAAAGCCCTAAATCTAAGATGGCTGACCTCTTCTTCCCTATGGGCAAACTCTAGGCAGACCCCTATCCACATCCCTATTTAGATGAGTTATTCTCCCCTCTGACATGGCCAGAATTAGTTTTCAGTCCTGCTGGCATTGGGGCAGGAATGTGAATGAATGGAAGCAGATCTTGTCAGCCACATTAGGGATTAGCAAGTCAAAATAAGTGTTAAGGCCACCTTTTGTTCTGCAGGCTGTCTTGTACCCCTCCCAGATGGCTAATCCCCACTCAGTTGCTATAAAACTCCTGCACTCTTGGGCCAGGCAGGCTCCAGCCAAGAATATGCACTGGCCTTTAGAGGTGTGATAGATGGTTTTCAGCCAGTTTTGGCTCAAGCTGTGTAAAGTATGTTTTTATAAAGTTATTTTTTCACCGAAGTTACCAAAAAATAATTGTACCATTATATCAGTTTTTTAAACTCAGGAGTAAACTTTAAATGACTTTTCCAGCATTTTCCTAAGTGAAGATGCAAAATAAATATGTTAATCACATGTATACCTGTCTTATGAAAAATGTAGCAGAATCTACCAGGGGAAATAGTTTTTAGACTTTCGGTCATTGTGAGGGCAACATTTTTAAATATTAAGGGCCAGATGTAGGTAATCCCAGATTACCGATTCTTAAATACCGAATCATTCCAATTCGTTATTTAAGAGCAGGCAAATGGGATGTAGGTAATTTTTCCGAAAAAATTACTGAATCGTTAAATTTCGGTAAATACCGATTCGGTAATTGGGGGAAACATTGAAGGGTGGCAGGGTGTAACTTTGACACACTGTTGCACCCCTCAATTGTGTATGGGTGCACATGTTGCAGACATACATGCCCTATGGGCATGTATGTCTGCAACATGGCACTGTTGGAAAAGCAAAAAAAATGCTTTTTCAAGGGTTTTCATTATTTACCACCAACTTCAGTTGGTGGTAAATAACGAATCCTTAAGTGAGGAATGCACTAACTTGAGTGCTTCCTACATCCTGGATTCGGTATTTTACTGATTCGGGATGTTAAGAATTCGGTATTTTACCGAATCCTTAAATTACCGATTCTGTAAAATACCGAATCCTTAAAAAATGCCACCTACATCTGCAAAGCCCAATACCGGTCGGTAACGGCCGAAATTCGGTAATTTCGGCCGTTACTGACCGGTATTGGGTGACCTACATCTGACCCATAGTGTTTTATTTTTTTTTATATACTAGACAACCTTCCTGGTGGGATTACAGGGCCCACTATAGGGGTGACTTCTTAATGTATAAAAGCAGGTTTTTCTACAGGGCAAAGGAACTTTTTTTCTGGTCAATGTTCTCTGGATTTATAGTACAAAATAAATAAACTGAAACAAATTTTACCAATACCATTTTAGGGCCAGAGTGCACACACTGTTGCAATGAATAACAATGTCACAGTAAAAGAGCCTAATTTCAGCAAAAACAGGGTCTATAAAAAGGTGAAAAGCCTAGAGTGGACTTGAAAAAAGTGCATTTGCTACCTCAGTAAGGGCCCGATGTAGGTAAATCTTTTTTACCACTTCATAAATACCGATTCATACCGAATCCGTATTTAAGAAGTGGTAAAAAAGAGAAGGGCAGATGTAGGTAATTTTATTTTAAAAATTACCGAATCGGAAGGAATCGGTATTTACAGACTGATTTGCATATAGCCAGGTTCTGAGCTGGGATGGGGCAGTGAGATAAATAACGGTGATGGATCAAGCCCTGATCTTTGGACTGGGTAAGAGTGGTCTGCTCAATTCAGACACTCTGTTCATCACCACCCCCTTTTGTAAATCGATTTTGGCCACTATAGGTGTGGCAGGGTATACTCAGACATGAGTCCCTTTCTCACTGCTCCATCAGGATTCAAGCAAGCCGGGCCGAAGAGGCTGAAATGCCAGAAACCGGTCCCCGGTAGCTTGTCTCCTTTCTGGTAAAGAATTGGCTTGGTAGTTTAGTCTGCCCTGTTCCCATGATGCACTGGGCCAGGGACAGACTGATTTGCATATAGCCAGGTTCTGAGCTGGGATGGGGCAGTGAGATAAATAACGGTGATGGATCAAGCCCTGATCTTTGGACTGGGTAAGAGTGGTCTGCTCAATTCAGACACTCTGTTCATCACCACCCCCTTTTGTAAATCGATTTTGGCCACTATAGGTGTGGCAGGGTATACTCAGACATGAGTCCCTTTCTCACTGCTCCATCAGGATTCAAGCAAGCCGGGCCGAAGAGGCTGAAATGCCAGAAACCGGTCCCCGGTAGCTTGTCTCCTTTCTGGTAAAGAATTGGCTTGGTAGTTTAGTCTGCCCTGTTCCCATGATGCACTGGGCCAGGGACAGACTGATTTGCATATAGCCAGGTTCTGAGCTGGGATGGGGCAGTGAGATAAATAACGGTGATGGATCAAGCCCTGATCTTTGGACTGGGTAAGAGTGGTCTGCTCAATTCAGACACTCTGTTCATCACCACCCCCTTTTGTAAATCGATTTTGGCCACTATAGGTGTGGCAGGGTATACTCAGACATGAGTCCCTTTCTCACTGCTCCATCAGGATTCAAGCAAGCCGGGCCGAAGAGGCTGAAATGCCAGAAACCGGTCCCCGGTAGCTTGTCTCCTTTCTGGTAAAGAATTGGCTTGGTAGTTTAGTCTGCCCTGTTCCCATGATGCACTGGGCCAGGGACAGACTGATTTGCATATAGCCAGGTTCTGAGCTGGGATGGGGCAGTGAGATAAATAACGGTGATGGATCAAGCCCTGATCTTTGGACTGGGTAAGAGTGGTCTGCTCAATTCAGACACTCTGTTCATCACCACCCCCTTTTGTAAATCGATTTTGGCCACTATAGGTGTGGCAGGGTATACTCAGACATGAGTCCCTTTCTCACTGCTCCATCAGGATTCAAGCAAGCCGGGCCGAAGAGGCTGAAATGCCAGAAACCGGTCCCCGGTAGCTTGTCTCCTTTCTGGTAAAGAATTGGCTTGGTAGTTTAGTCTGCCCTGTTCCCATGATGCACTGGGCCAGGGACAGACTGATTTGCATATAGCCAGGTTCTGAGATGGGATGGGGCAGTGAGATAAATAACGGTGATGGATCAAGCCCTGATCTTTGGACTGGGTAAGAGTGGTCTGCTCAATTCAGACACTCTGTTCATCACCACCCCCTTTTGTAAATCGATTTTGGCCACTATAGGTGTGGCAGGGTATACTCAGACATGAGTCCCTTTCTCACTGCTCCATCAGGATTCAAGCAAGCCGGGCCGAAGAGGCTGAAATGCCAGAAACCGGTCCCCGGTAGCTTGTCTCCTTTCTGGTAAAGAATTGGCTTGGTAGTTTAGTCTGCCCTGTTCCCATGATGCACTGGGCCAGGGACAGACTGATTTGCATATAGCCAGGTTCTGAGCTGGGATGGGGCAGTGAGATAAATAACGGTGATGGATCAAGCCCTGATCTTTGGACTGGGTAAGAGTGGTCTGCTCAATTCAGACACTCTGTTCATCACCACCCCCTTTTGTAAATCGATTTTGGCCACTATAGGTGTGGCAGGGTATACTCAGACATGAGTCCCTTTCTCACTGCTCCATCAGGATTCAAGCAAGCCGGGCCGAAGAGGCTGAAATGCCAGAAACCGGTCCCCGGTAGCTTGTCTCCTTTCTGGTAAAGAATTGGCTTGGTAGTTTAGTCTGCCCTGTTCCCATGATGCACTGGGCCAGGGACAGACTGATTTGCATATAGCCAGGTTCTGAGCTGGGATGGGGCAGTGAGATAAATAACGGTGATGGATCAAGCCCTGATCTTTGGACTGGGTAAGAGTGGTCTGCTCAATTCAGACACTCTGTTCATCACCACCCCCTTTTGTAAATCCATTGATTCCCATGGGCATTGAAGCCCATAGGAATCAATGGGCATTACCGAATCGGTATTTACCGATTCGGTAATTACCGATTTCTGCAAGGGTGCAGGGGGTGTCACTTTGACACCCTCTAGCACCCCCAATACTGGCTTGTGTGCTATGTGGCACACATACATGCCCTAAGGGCATGTCTGTCTGTCACATGGCATAGGTGTGCATGCACACATGTGCATGCACACCTGGATTCGGTATTTTAACACCCAATTGAATTGGGTGTTAAAATACCGAATCTGAAGGGCCTGTGGGACTGAAAGTAGTCCCACCTACATCCCGAATTTTAAAAATCTGTAAACTTACCGATTCTGTATTAATTCGGCCGTTTCCGACCAGTATTTGGCCTTTTGAGATGTGGGGGACCTTTTATTGTCCGATTCGGTATTTTACCAATTCGGTAAAATTACCGAATCGGACAATAAAAGGTCCCCCACATCTCAAAAGGCCAAATACTGGTCGGAAACGGCCGAATTCGGCCGTTTCCGACCGGTATTGGCCACCTACATCGGGCCCCATATAACTGATGTTGCTAATACCCAATTTAATAGTAGTCAATTTTTCTATCTTGGAAGGATGATTGGGCTATCATAGAATTCAATCTTGTAACCTGAAAATAAACTCATTTATCAGAGCAAAGGTTAAACTCAATAAACTACCCTTTCAACAACATCTTTATCATACATCCCTGATATTTTCTCTGGTCTGGCAGTTTGGACCATCATCATTACTAGGTCAATTTCACTTACTTTTGGGATTCACTTTGTCCTAGTCCTTTTTTCCTAGGAATATCCTCCTACTGAGTTAAGTGGACAATTAAGGCCGGCAGAGTGTAACTCGTGTCAGTGGATCACTTCACAACATCTAAACAAGAGAAGCACCCAGCGCTACAAAGAATTCATCACTTTTATCTTCACAGTTTAATTTTTACCACAATGTTAAATACATCGGTAAAGAGAACGATGCAATATTGCACCACTGTATTTAAATACTACACACATTCTTTAAAATGATTTTCAAGGATAATAAACTCTGTCACAAAACTATTCAGCTTTCAGAGCGTGCAATAAAAAGAAAAAAGGCATTTCTTTGTATGTGCAGTGTGTCTTATGGCGAGCAGAGTTATGCTGGGGAAGAAGCCGCAGTCCGTGCAGGTAACAGCGGTAGGCAGTGGGGTAGAGTAAAGGGGGATTTCAAAGGACGATGCAGAGGGAAAATTAATAATTTTATTTTTCCCTCTGCATCCTCCCTCGAAATCCCCCTTCACTCAGCCACACCACTGTGGCCTGCACAGACCAAGGCTGTGGGGAAGTGTACTTTTTTAGGTCTCAGCCTGCGATGGCTGCGCAGACATGCACAGTCTCGTTGGTGAGATTTAATGAGATAGAGAGAATATCACTAGCAAGGTTAAGCCCCGCCCCTCTTCTCCATTGGCTGGCCTCCTAAACGCTGGCCAACCATTGGAGAAGAGGTCCTAGTGACATTCTTCTTTCTCTTTAAGCCCCGTCCTTTTCAGATTGGGTTCCTTGACTTACTTTTGAAGTACAAGGTTTCTTATCTTCTTTATGGGTCCAGATGGCCCCATAAAGAAGATAAGGAACCTTTTATGTCAGTAGGAAGTCCGGGCGCCCAGTCTGAAAAGGACGGGGCTTAGAGACAAAAGGCTGGAGAGCGCTTGTTTTTTTTTATCCATTTCACGGCGAAGCAACTACCGATAAAGTCTTGTTTTTTATCTCGCTCCATCTTCTAGTCCGTTAATCACAATTTTATCTTGTTTCATTGCAGACATGCGCCTGATTGACTTCGCGCCATTTTGCCCTTCTTTAAAAAGCCTGATGTCTTGACCTGTGTTGAGTTATATTTCGAGCCAGCGGTGAGATTGGGGGTAAGAGTGCACTCTTCTATATTTAAACGCTACTCGGGGGTGCTGACAGCGGCTCTGCCTTCCATGCCCCCTCCCCCACTGCCACCGCCGGCTCCCTGCCGCTCCGATCCCTTTCAGAAGATGCTCTCTCCGGGTGACTGGCATCCTATTTGTGCCTTACCTTGTGAAATCTATTCCTGCCGCCAACCCGCCCACCTCAACCTGACCCTGCTCGCAGCGCAGGCATCGGGCTGTCAGAGATCACTCTTCGAGGGCTCATTACCTGCATGTCGCGGCGCTATAGGACCGGGGCCGCACAGACGCCATGTCATGGCGCAGATGGATTTTCGGAGTGCCTTGCTCTTCCCCCGGGCCCTCGCCTCCGAAGATCCGTCTGCTGGGTGGGCTTAACCCACTTGGCCCCCGATGCCCGTGCCTGGCAGTGATTGAGGGGTCTTGGAGAGGCAGCTTTCCAATATTCGGCACTGAGGAGAAAATGGCGCCAGGAGGAGGGCAGACTTATCTTCTATGGCCCAGGTGAAGGGACGCAGGTGGTGTGAGGGTCCCCCTGAACCCCAAGTATAGCTGTGTTTTGTCTTTTCAATTAAGAGGCCCAGGAGCTTACTTTGTTTTCTTGGATTGGGGCCTATTCCACCTTGTTATGCCATTGATTGGTTCCCTGCTGCCTCTGCCCAGATATTTTAAGAGAGTGGCTCTGTGTGTGTGTGTGTGGCTCTGTGTGTGTGTGTGTATGGCTCTATGTGTGTGTGTGCGGCTGTGTGTGTGTGTGTGTGGCTCTGTGTGTGTGTGTGTGGCTCTGTGTGTGTGTGTGTGGCTCTGTGTGTGTGGTTCTGTGTGCGTGTGTGTGTGGCTCTGTGTGTGTGTAGCTCTGTGTGTGTGTGTAGCTCTGTGTGTGTATGTGTGTGTGTCGGTGTGCGTGTGTGTGGCTCTGTGTGGCTTGGTGTTTGTGTGTGGCTCTGTGTGTGTGTGGATCTGTGTGTGTGTGGCTCTGTGTGTGTGTGGCTCTTTGTGTGTGTGTGGCTTTGTGTGTGTGTGGGTGCTAATGCAATAGGTCTCGCATTTGCGAGAGATTAAGCTATTGGCATTGTAAATGACAATCAGCTAGATGCATCAAGCGAAATACCATTCGCAAAGGGGCCGATTCTCAGAATCTGCCCCTATGCGACCGGTATTTATGCATTTGGGATGCATCATTCCAAATGCATGAATCGCTATTTGCGATTGCATTTAAGGATTCTCAAATTGAGATTCCTTAAATGCAATGCATGAATGTAAAATAGCTAGCGATTTCGCTGACAGGGGTCGCTATTTACCGTGAAATCAAACTTCATGGTAAATAGCCAAAACTGTGAAAAATGTGTTAAAGTGCATCTTTCAAAGTTGTATGTTACACACACACATGTCCTTGGGACATGTGTGTGCGCAATACCAGTGTCCAGGTCAATTTAAGGGGTGCAACAGGGTGTCCTTTGGACATCAGTCACCCTTGAGATTGCATTCTCAAATTGCGATTAGCTAATTGCTAATCGCAAATTGAGAATTCCTCCCCATTCATTCCTATAGGCCTCTTGGCCCATAGGAATGACATTTCAGAAACAAATATAAGAATGTTTTTATTTACAGTCCAATTAACATGTATCAATTCACTATATTTGATATAATATAGTATTCATAGAGAGGCAGCCAGCACTCGAAGTCACGGGATTACATACCATCATGGTCACTGGACCACCTGAGAGAAGTGTTTTCAATCTAAAGTGCACCATATTGGTGCTCTATTTAAATGTCAAAGTTAATTAACACAAATGATGCACTTCCTATTAGCAGCCAATCAAAAAACATGTAAGATCACTGCAGGGGACAATTTCACTTAAAAACATTAAAAACATTAAAACACCACTTTAACTCCCAATGCTTAAAAACGAAATTAATATTCATTTTTAAATTAATCTTTAAAAATATATACAATTCGCAGTCAATCCTGCTGGGAGCTGTTCATGAGGAGAAAGCATTTCATGCATGACGTTAAAAAGGCACATCTTACTTGTTTACCACCTTCAGCGCAGCGCTAATTTTTCGCGCTGTGCTGAAGGTTCTAAAAAATGGGCATGGTTGTGACGGAACGGTTCCGTCATAAGCACAGCCCAACCGGCGCTCATAACTGAACCGCTCCGCCATGAGCGTCGAAGGGGTAAAGGTACATGTACAAACTGGACTGGAATGTAATTCGAGTCCTCAGCTGTAAAGAAGGCAATTAAGGGCCCGATGTAGGTGGCAAATACCGGTCGGAAACGGCCGAATTTGGCCGTTTCCGACCGGTATTTGGCATCTTGAGATGTAGGGGGCCAGATTTTACAGATTCTGTAAATTTACCGAATCGGTAAATTTACAGAATCTGTAAAATACCGAATCGGTACTTTTACCGATTCGGTAATTCCCAGATGTAGGTGGGACTCTTCTGAGTCCCAAAGGCCCTACAAATTCGGTATTTTACCACCCAATCCAATTGGGTGTTAAAATACCGAATTCAGGTGTGCATGCACATGTGTGCATGCACACCTAGCCATGTGACAGACAGACATGCCCTTAGGGCATGTCTGTGTGCCACATGGCGCACATGCCTATTTTGGGGTGTCAAAGTGACACCCCCTGCACCCTTGCAAAATTCGGTATTTACCGATTCTGTAATTACAGAATCGGTATTGCCCATTGATTCCTATGGGCTTTAAAGCCCATAGGAATCAATGGGCAATACCGATTCGGTATTTACAGATTCGGTAAATACCGAATCTTAACGATTCGGTATTTATAGAATCTGTAATACCTAAATCTCCCCCCTTCATATTTACCAACTCTTAAATACCGAATCGGTAAAATTCGGTATTTAAGAGTCGGTAAATATGAATTACCTACATCTGGCCCTAAGTGTCTTTATATGTACAAACCCGCACGCACTGAAATCGGTCATTGGACATCCAGCCCTCGTGAGCTAAATCAGACTCTGCTCTCAGAGCTTCAAGTTTGCACATGAAGGCTGCAGTGAGTATTTTAACTTGAAGTCCCTTGCAAGAACTCCTGTCCCTGCCAAGGAAGCCTCTGCGAGAGAAAGGTTCAACACTGGGAGCAGAGGCTCCCTTGGGGGGACTGGAGTTCTTTCACGAAAGGCTCAACCTCACCCTAGGAATACCTCCCTTGTATTGGAGCTGGGCACAGCGGATGGCATTGGCCGAGGGTACTATGCGTTGTGATGGTATGCGGTGTAATGGTATGCGTAGTAATGACTGCGTTGTAATGACATGCGTTGTAGTGGTATGCGCTGTAGTGTCATGCGTTGTAATGGTTGCGTTGTAATGGCATGCGATGTAATGGATCTTGCGTTGTAAAAGTTTTGTTGTAATGGTAGTGCGTTGTAAAAGTTGCGTTGTAAAGGTTGTTTCTCGCTAGCTGTGGCGCTGTTTGACGTGCACCACCAGCAATCTGGCAGCACGCCAGCATGCTGCAATCCCCTTTTTTCAAATATATATATTTTCACGTGGCTCACAAAGGAACTAACTGGTAAGAAACAAAGCATACAAACTTTCTACACAACAGGTTAGACTTAAAATCGTGCATAAATCAAAGTCCAGATATACTATAAAGTTGGGATCACCATGCTCCTAACAGCACTTATCCAATGCTTCACTGGATACCAAGAGAACACTTCAAACAGACCTCCTAAAAATACATCCCACCAGATTAAGATATGCCGTACATTTGATAATCAAGGTAGCCAACAACACTTGCCACAAACAACTGCCACACTCACCCTTCTGCAGCTCAATGAATGCGCTTGTCGTTTGGCCTTGAAGATGAATAAGCAACTAACAAAGCCACTCCGCAACCCATCTCTATCTCTGGCACACCAAATTCAGACAGCTACAGGTCAATGAGACAGACAGAGCCATCTAATCAAGAACAGGTCTAGAACACAATACCAATTAGACATCATCACAAAGTGAAGAAGATTCTGGTCTCTGTTGATAATCTCAGAAACAGCTGGAGGTCTCCAATATTGCTAGGAGGCTGCACCTGATCCAGATGCAGTAACATACCAAGTACATCGTTGATTGACTTACACTTATTTTCTAACCATATGTTTTGACGAATCTGTGTATTGAACACATTATGTAGGCATAGACTTGGAAAATACCAACTTCACGGTCTATTTGCATAGATTTGCGAATACCTAAAATATACAATTTTTGTGGTTGGGAACCAAATTTGCATCACATGTCCTTGGTCTCTTCTCAAGCGGAAATTGACTGTACGTAATATGAGCACACATTACACACAGCACGTAATCTCAGGTATTCACATCGTACTACGTATTTACAAGGGCAACAGAGTCCTTTCCCTGGCTTATATCAGGCTCCGGTCTGAAATATAGTTGTAATCCGGTCCCATGGCTTCAGTCTAGGACAGTCATTGTGTTTTTTTTCTTACAAGCAAATGATTGGTTTACAGTCTTAATTTATAAACTCATTTGTTTTTTGCACAGCATGCTTTGGAGAAATTAGTTCTTAAATACGACTCCGATTTCTGCATGCAGTAGTGTCATCCGCCTACATGTCAACGGCCTGGGGCTAGACAGCATGTCGCCTTCTTCCTGGAAACCCCCAGGCAGCATGTTGCATCTCACAGAAGGCATTTAAGGCTTAGGTCGCATCTTGGGAGTCCTCCATAAAGAGGGCAAAGGTCAGGGCAGCGCTCCGAGGTTCGGCAGCGCAGTGACGCAGTTTGATTAAATAATGTCGGCGGTGTTATAAATCACTCCAGGTTCACGGTGTACAAGAGGAACAGATACTTTGCACTTTTGGACTGGGGCAGAGCTGGGAGAGCATACAGGATTTAGATAACAAATCACAGGAATTAAACCCCCATCAGGTTCAGAGCTAGGCTAGTCACAACGCTGAAAAAATAAATTAACCTCGTAAATCTCGAGCTTCTTCTTCAGCAAGTTAATACATCGCATGTCTCGAAGACACCTTGCTCTTTGGTGGCCACATGGCTTGCTCGTGTGATTTTCAGCCTCTAGGTACAGTTAGTGCCTTCGCTTGGCAACTTATTACACTTTATTGACCCTGTTCTGCTAGTTCCTTCTGTGCCCCAGAAGCTTACTTTTGTTTTACCTAGGGTAAATCCGGTCTATTTTCTGTGAAACTGTTTTTTTTATGTTTCTTTTTTTGCAGTGTTATTTCGCAGACAAAATTGCATACAAAGCTAGGAATGTGGATCACCTTTCAAGACCCCACCCACCCCTATTTCATTTTCTTGATGAAATAAAAATCTATGAGACATACAGAATTCTTTCTTAGTTATTGTATAGACCCGGGAGAGTACTGATTTCAAGGCTAGTGTTCCACTTACTGATTCCTGTATGCAAAAACCTGATTGCTCGGTGGACTTCTACCGACAGAGAGTGGTCTTGTGTGACTCGGAGTATTTACTGTTAGTAACCTGCTCCCCCAGGACACTGCACAACATTTTCGTCACACTCTCCCTGCCTGCCATAGCGCTTTCTCCGTATTATTGGCAGGTAATTACAAAAATATATATTTGCATTTCTTATATCCGATCCTGCAGCAGTACCCTTGCAAGTCCCATACACGACAATAGACCCTATTCAGGTTAAAGGAAGAAATATATTCTCCCGATTATTTTGTAAATCTCCCACTTTCCTCTTCTAAAATGTTGGCATGTATGTTAATGGTAGGCTAAGGCCAAACCCCTTTTACCACTGTTTTGTTCTGCTGTGACATGTTTTAATTGTGTTTTTATGTTTATTGTGTACGTTATGCGTTATGTTCTGTTTACTTTAGATATGCCAACACATGCTGCAACATTTCCAGCATTTTAACATTTCCAGCCAAATGCAGCACATGCCATGACAGTTTGTGCAACAGGTACCATTTGCCATAGTCTAAACAGGTAAAACAGGGCTGTTCAAGCTCTTCTTAATTCACCAGTGAGTACAAAACTGGGGTGGACTTAGCACTTTCAAAGCTCACTTTATGTGATATGGCCAACCGGTCTCTGAATTGCTTGTTGATGGTTTGCAAGTTCAGGTATGAATTTAATGCGTCAAATATGGTTCTTTATAAAGATGCTGTGATGAGAGCAATGCACACTGAAGCCCTCCACAGACCTTCATGCTCCTGCCGACACTGCCATCATGAATGACGATGAGTGCAAAATTGAGATACTACACATTACGATAGATTAATGTTCGTACTGTGCTTTGAATGCAAATTAGTTTCATAGAGCCCATTTAAAACGATTTGTCCAGTTTTGTTCTGCGTCAGTCTTTAGGCATCTATCTATAGTTCGTCAAAATATGAATTGTGTGTTACTTCTGGGCAGCAAATCTATATACCTTGTGCTGCTTACATGATCTCACAAGATTTCCAGTGCACAATTGCTTTCCATTGGCAGACATGTGGCTTTCAAAAAATGTGTCATCCAAAGGGCCATCTACGGCCAAGTAGAGCTTTTTTTTAAATTTTTTTTATTACAAGCCGTAGGAAGAAAAAATACATTGGTACATAAATTTCTTCATAATTAGATATACATTAGACAAAAATTTACAATATACAAGAGACAACCCTAGACAATAAAATGCCTCAGCGATAATACAAAAACTGCAATAATACACAACTGGCCATAACGATATAAAAACACTAGTAGAGAGACAACTAATATTATGCTTCATAATTTAAACCTACCGATGTAATACAATAAGAATATACACAAATATTATTACCGTACTTAAAATATTAGTTCCGAAACATATTAAATTGCCCAATATATAAACAACTGGCAATAAGCAGCATCAAGATTATCATTATTATACCGTTCATAAAGTGCTAATGCAAATAAAGTGCTAATGCAAAAATGTAAAGACCGACAGTTTAAAACCACAAAAAACATTAATATAGTTCTAAAGGTGCTATTGTTATTACGTGCAAAATTGACCTATATAAAGTGACTAACGCAATAAAGTGCCGATGTATAGTAACACAAATAGTAATACATTTCTTAAAGTGCAAATATGATAAGGTACAAAATGTTTGACTAATATATATGATAAAGTGCTTAACGATTGATATAACACGGCAAATGTATACTTGTATTTCCTCAAATGCAAATGTAATACCATCTTACAATTAACTAAAATATAACAATCACCTTCCTTTTAACAGTTCAAGCTTGTTAAAATGTTTCCAATTCCTTTCAAATCTTACAATCGCACCCACTCTACCTGCATAGGCTCTCTCAAAATGATATGTTCTTCTCATTTTATTAACCCACTTAACGTGACATGGAATCACCGTAGATTTCCAATTTTGCAAAATCAGGGACCGTGCAACGGCAGTGGAAATAAAAATAAACACTTCTTCTGATTTATTGAACCTGTTCCTTTCTTTACAGATGCCGAAAAGGGCCACTTCCGCTTCTGGAAGAAGAATTTTCCCAGTTGCTATCTCCAAGTCTGCGAAAATCTCTTTCCAGAAGGGTTCTAACTTTGGACATGAGAAAAAAATATGATACCAGCCACCCTGTCCCCTGGTTTTGCATCTAAAACATTTATTCTCACATTCAGGGAACATTCTCTGTAGGGCCTCCGGGGTATAATATGCCAGCCAGCAAGAAAGAAAGGACATTCTCTTATAGTTAGTTCTCGAAGTGCTTTGTTTCCTAAACAGCATATTGCTTCCCAGTCTTTATCTGACAATACACACTGCACTGTGAGACTTATTTTCTCCAAGTGGTTGATTATTACAGTAGATGATCCAAAAGGGAGTAACTTCTTATACCAAAATCCAATACCCTTATGTTTCTCCCCATATAACGCTGTTACCAAAGCATTGGGTGTTGTATCTAGACTTCCTACCTCTTTTCTTATGAAATAAATCAATTGCAAATATTGAAAAAACATGAGCCGCCTCGGATGCGTTCTATCTCTAACCATTTGCCAGCTAATTATCGTATTTTGAGTGAGAAGGTGCCTTATTTCACAGAATCTGTCCGATTCCCATTCTGTCAGATGACTTAAAGAAATCCTAAGACCCATTTTAGCACATTCTGACAGTTTCAAATAAATAGATCCATCTGAACCGTGTTTTTCAAATAGAAGCCGTAATCTTGATGAATACCCCACCAGTGTCTTATATCGTGTTCTCTTTGGAAGCTTTGCAGTTTTTAAGAAGATAAAAATTTGAGAGCCTGATTCCTCAAGCATTCTATTTAAAAAAAAAGTTGTCTCTTGTCTGTCTAACCTTTAATAATCCTGCCATTATATCGAAAAAAGCTGCTTTGTAATATGTTTTAAAATGGGGAAGAGCGAGCCCGCCTTGGTTTACAGGAAGTTGTATCACCGCAAGTTTGACTCTGTTGGCCTTTTTATTCCAAATAAATCTTCTCATCATGGATTCAAGTTCGTTAAAAAAGGCCATATTGACTTTAATTGGAATATTACTAAACAAAAATAAAAGCAGAGGTAGTACATTCATTTTTATCAATGCCACTCTGCCAATCAATGATAAGGGCAGTATATCCCATTGTTCTAAAAGGCTCTTGATTTTATTCTTTGTTTTTATATAATTCAGTTGAAAAAGTTCTTAATAGTCTCTGGTCACATAAACCCCTAAATATCTTATTGGGTCCCTTTTTTCTGCTTGAAACTGAAGATCTAACAGAAGGAAATCTAAATTTGAGTTTAAAATAAGAACTTCCGTTTTTTTCTCGTTGATTTTATAAACCCCAATCTTCTCATATCCTGAAGCTCTTTCATAAGATGTAAGATATTTTCTGTATTGGGAGCCATACATAGGATAATGTCGTCGGCAAATAATTTTAACTTCGACATTCCAGCAATTGGGGAAGATATTGCATCAATATTTCTTATTTTTATTACCAGGGGTTCAATAAAAAAGGTGAAAAGCAGGGGTGATAAAGGGCAACCTTGCCTAGTGCCCTGGTTTATTTTAATCTTCCCTGCTTGCTTAGCATTTATTATCACCTGGGCTGATGCCCCTTCATAAATATTTTGTAGCATGCTAATAATAGGGCGGGGAATCCAAAATAACCCAAGGAAAAAAATAACGCTGACCAGTTGACTAAATCAAATGCTTTTTCTGCATCAATCATAAGAATGCATGCAGAAATTGAATTAATATTAAAATAATCTAGCGCCTGTATTAAATATTCTGTTTTGGCAGCCATACAACGACTGGCTATAAAACCCGTTTGGTCTTGGTGTATTACCTCCTGGGCTGCCAACACGAATCTTTGAGCCCAAATTTTCATGAAAACCTTATAGTCAGAGTTTAATAGACTAATTGGTCTATAGGAATTTACGTCCTCCGGATTCTTGCCTTTCTTAACAAAACTAATAATTGTGGACTCTTTAAACTCTGATGGAACCCTACCACCTACTCTAATATAATTAAATACATTTTTCAAGGGATCTTCCAATTCCTTCAAAAAAGCCTTATAAAATTTGATCGGGAATCCATCTATCCCTGAAGCCTTTGCTCCCGCTGTGGCTTTTATACTATTCTGAATTTCCCGGTGACTTATATCGCAGCCTATTTGATTAGATCTGAAATTGGAGATTTTGGGGATATTCAAATTATCAAAATATTCCCTGATCAATATTTCCTCCACTTGGATATCAGTAGAGTATATTCTCTGTTAATGATCAAGGAATATTTTCGCAATTCCCTCACTTCGAGTATCTATTCCACCTGATGGCTCTTGGATTTTTAAAATGATGGAAGACTCTTGTTTTTTCCTGATCGAGTTTGCCAGCAGCTTACCCATGAGTTGACTATCTTCATATAGCTTTTGCTGATAGGCTTTTGAGCTATTTATCTCTTCCAGGGTTAAGAAGTCCCTAAGCAATACATTAGCTTGTTCCCAGTTGTTAGGTTTTTGATTCAGTTTCAATGCGTACTCATTCTCAGCAGCACTCTGAAGGGCAGATATTTTTCTTTTTCCGTCATTTGCTTTATTACAAGAAAATGCTATAATCTGTCCCCGGGCTGCTGCTTTGAATGCCCCCCATACTGCAAAAGGCTCTGCTGAGTCCTTATTTACTAGAAAAAATTATTTTATCCAATCTTTGAAACCCTCAACCCATGTCATATTCGGTAAAAGGGTACGATCCAACTGCCACCTAGAACGCTCCCCTGCAATACCCTCTAGTATTAGTTCAACCTCAATCCTCCCATGATCTGAAAAGGGAGCCTATCAATGCGTTGGAAATTTGAAGCGATCAAGAGGATGAAAAGAAATCTATTCTAGAGGCTGTATGGAACCTATTAGAATAGCATGTGTAGGACTCTAAATTAGGGTTTAGGGAGTGCCAGGAGACCCGCAATTGATATACTGACATAAAAGCCTCTAACACCCCTTTAGTCTTTGGTTTTAGTTGTTTCTTATTCTTGTTAGAAGTATCCCTCTTTAAATCCTGGATATAATTGAAATCACCTCCTACTATAATTTGCCCAGCAGTGCCCCTCAGTATTTCACTAATTACAGTCAGGGCCGAGGTGTCATAAAAAATTGGGCCATAATAATTTACAAAGTTGAATACCTTTCCCAACAATTTTACTGCAACCCAAAGCCATCTACCTTTAGAGTCTCTTTGCATTCGCACAATTTCCCAGGGTAAATTCCTTGAGTAATAAATAGCGACACCCCTCTGGACGACCCCAGCTGAGGAAAAAAACCCATAGGAGAAATATCTAGGCAGAAACAACTTTGGAGAGTTCGATTTCAGGTGAGTCTCCTGGAGGAAGACCACATTGGGTTTAAAGGCAATTGCCCATTTCAAAAGGGCTCCGTATTTCTGTTTATTTAGCAGCCCATTCGCATTAATGGACAGGATATTGCATAGGTCAAATCTCATTAATGAAGCTGTGAAGTTCTAGACCTCCTCTGTACCAACCAATATTAAGAATAGAAAACCTACTGAACTTGTATTTTTTTACTGCATTCACCCCCCCCCCCCCACCCAAGACCCCCCCGGGAATGTGGGAGACCCCTCCCCGTCCACACTGCCCACATCCCACCCTTTCTTCCTTCTTCGGGTGTCTTATTGTTACACCCTGGTTTGACCCCTTGACCCAGAAACACCCGCCTGAATTTTTTTTTTTTTTTTTTACTAAATTGTAACATTAGATTCCTCATTTTTAACATTCGGTTAAGCCAAGCCGTTGAGCCTAGGCCCTTGTAGCTATCTCATTAAGAAAGGTCGGAGCCTCTTCTAAATCAGTATATAGAAATAATTTTCCCTTAACGAGAACCTTCAGCTTTGATTGCTACGCAATCGAGGCCTGGGCACCATTAGCTTTAAATAGCTGCAGCAATTTTACAAACTCTTTCCTTCTTTTAGCTGCAGTTGCGGTCATATCTGAGAAGATCCTACATTTTGTAGTTTCGGAAACAGTAAACTGGCGTTGTTGATATGCCTCTGTTTCTTTTGAGGTGAGCGTGCGCGTGTCTTCATCAATGGGCCAGATACAGAGCTTTTGAGCAGGTCTGCCTGATGGGTGTTTTGGTCCGTACTAGGACACACCGCTAATCTGCAACTTTTGTGGTGGTGGTGAGCGCGTCTTTAACAGTGGGCAGATACAGAGCTGATACGGAGCTTTTTTTGAGTAAGGCTGGGCTGACTGACTGATTTTCAGCGGAAGGAAGGAGCTGTGTACCGGAGGGTGGCTCCCAGGCGCAGCTAATAGAGTTTGGCATACTAGAAGTGATTAATATACACTTGAAAACTGCTGGGTTATCTTCTGGACTCTGTGGAGCTGTTCTGAGTTAACTGTAGGGATCATTTGGAATCCTTTGGGCTGCAACGGATTGCTGTAGATCAAGCATTAAAACATTTTGCATCCTAAAAACGAACTTAAAAAAAAAAAGGGGAGTGTACTTCTTTTAAAATGGGCAAACCTTTGAAGGATGATGACGCAGTTAAACTCAGCAAAGTGGAAGCTGCTGCCCGACAGAAAGCCAAAACTCGTCTTGCTCTGGCTAAAAAAGCTGCATGTAAAGCTGCTTGTGAGACAAACAAAGACACCAATAGGGAGGGGGTGGGGAGCCCTGTAGTTGATGATACAACACCTGAATCTTCAGATGGTGAGCCGCCCTCCTCCTCTACCTCCCTACAGCATAAAGAACAGCAAATAGAACAGCAAGAGGCTGCTACAGAGGGGGACAAAACGAACGATATTAATGCAGAAGATTTACTCTCACAATCACAGGCGGAAATGGAAGCTCATCCTAAAACTCTTAACCCCTCACCAACATTGGTGACAACAGCGCCCCAGGTAGTAGAAGAGAGAAGAAACAGTGGGACGGGTGGAAAGGAGGTGAGAGACTTTTCACTGTTTGCAAAAAGAACAACTCAGAAATCTCTCCTTCCTAATTCATCACAACTCCTTTCGGTCTCTGTCACTTTGGATCCCCAGGCCTCTAACGTTCTTTCTAAGGGTCCTGACATGACAGTATCTTCACCTCAAACTCAGCTTTCTACAGTAAATGTAGCAAATGAAGCGGCAAGTGATGGGGGAAGTATGCATGATATAACTCCCGGGAGTGAAAGAATATTAGGACCCGATTCTAGCCTTCTCGACAAGGAAGCAAGATCTGAAGTGAAATTTCAGCTAGATATTCGTGAGATGCTTAACCAAATTCTCGATGAGATCCGTGAAATTAAAAATAACCAGTGCATGGAGCTTGCTGCTATTCACGCCAGAATAGATAAGCTGGAGGAGTTAACACTGGCGCTCCCCAACAGGGTTTAGCTGAGTCAAGGATAGCTGTCCTGGAAGATCAGATGAATCTGGTATCAGGAGAGACCAAAGAGGCTACAAAGAAGAGGATATTATTGGAGAATAAACTCGAGAAGTTGGAGAACCATTCTCGCAGATCTAACCTGAGGATTGTAGGGATTCCAGAAGGAACAGAAGGATCCGACACAGTACAATGGGTTAACTCATTCATACAGAAAGTAGTTCTACCAGACTTTGAAGGAGACTTAACGATAACAAGGGCCCATAGAGTACCGGCTCAGCATTTTGCGAACTCTCCATTTCCTAGAACTATCCTACTAAATGTTGCGGATTTCAGGTACGGCCAAGTAAAGCTGCAAAGATATTTACTGAAAGGATCCCTATGCTCTTATTGGCATCCAAGCTGACCATCCATATTCATAAGAAGAAACACATTGTGGAAACTCCTTCTCCATAAAATGACCAAACCTTTAGAATTCACTCCCGGGAAAGACAAGAAACATCCAAGAACACCTGGAATCGAGGAAGACAATGAAGATGTGGCTCTTCTCAATATGACCTCACAACAATCAAACAGTCACATATCAACAGAAGGAGGCGATATACAACAGAGAGCTCAGGCTCATGTCAACCCTGGCACTTTTCACCCTATGGATGGTAGGCACAACTACATGCATTGCTTTTCTCATTATTAGTTGCTCCGCTGCACAATTAAGCACAGCTATACTTTAAAAGAAGCATCATATGAGCAGCTTGATAGACACACACAACTGCAAAAAATTTACCAAATAGGCCACATGGATGTCACACCATTCATACTCTCAGTTTACTCCGCCATACACAGTAAGATCACAACATCTGGCTCTCATGCATATCAAATCACTGCTAACATAACCTACATGACCAACGTGTACTCTTCCACCCAAGCACTTCCACTGAGTACTAGGCTGCCTGCTCACAAATGCACTTCGGCACTCCATAAGTCAAATGAAGCTCTATATAAAGTAACTCAAGTGTGATACATTACAGCTTTATACAATACTTTTTTGTAAGAAATTGGGTTTTTGATTGAGGTGGGTGAAGACTCTTCTCAAGCAGCAACCACAATCACTGTCAGGGTGAACCACAAAAGTCACTAAATTAACCTGTGCTTAACCCTCCAGTAGTTTGGCACAGAAGCAGTCAGGCTGAACTTGGAGGCTATGTGTAAAGTATTTATTCAGCTCTTCAAACAGTGATAAAATGAAAACACGAAGCACCACTCACAGTCATCTGCACATGCTGGACCAGGGGAAAGTCACAAATTCAGGCCAACCACGGTGGAGCACGGGCCAGATACAGGGACCTGATTAGTCCCACTGAAAATGTGCCATCTCAAAGTACAGTTTGAAGACAAATTAAGGATTTCTCCTTTTCTTGTAGAGGAGTGGACTCTGATGCCAGCCAAGGTTCCAGGACAAGGTGCTCTGTGACTACAGTGGTAGAGAAAAAAATACAGGGCAGATTCAGCCATACCTATAAATGCGATTGATCCAGCTTGAAAGTGATGGGTGATCGTGGTAAAATAGAGACTGAGGCTACGATTGGGGGTAAGGCTGAAAACTTGGCAAGATGTATCAACTCAAGTCAGCTCTCTGTCCAATCTAGACAGATATGCTCTGCATTACGGTATGCAAGTGAATAAGTAGACTAGATAGAGGGATACCCTGTGCCGAAATGTTGCCACTTATTTTACAAATCAAGATTGTACATTTAATTTTCTATCTATATACATTACATATGGCATTTCCTAATGTCGCCATTCACATCACATGCTTCAGCCTATTGTCGTTTGGAGACCAAGTACCCTGACGTCATCCTGTTAGCGTTTAATAAATAAATGAAAGGAAAAACAGTAGATCAGATTATAATAGGAAGAGCAAAATACAGCTTCTAGGCTCCAACACAGAAAATGTATGGATCAGTGGAACTCTGGAAGCCCAGGGGTATCCCATGAAAAAAGAGCTTTCAACCTGTTCTGCAAGCAGAATATGTTAGTTCTTTTTTTGTGGTACTCCACTGACTTCAGATTTCCCCTAACACCATCAGGCATTCATTTGTGTGTCCCTGTATGAAAGATCACAGACAGATTCAAACTCTAGGAATGCCTCAAATAGCAGTGCGTGTGCACGTGAGGCTATGGGCAACTGACGAAGCATCAAGGTAATTTTTATGCTAGCCCTCATTTTCAATTTATCCCAAACGTCTTGGAGGGGCAAGTGGCCAATCATTGTTGATGGTGAAATATAAATACTTTTTTTTTGGTTTGCTGAGGACGACCAATATATGAAAAGAAGTGCTTGAAAATAGGGCAGCGTGCCCATGCTGGTAGCTATTTTATTGCTACACGTCTTTGTAAATTTCACCATTCCAGTGAGTGAAAAAGACATTCTGTTGAAAAATTATTCAAAAGGGTGTAACACACAAGTGCATAGGTGAAAGCAGGACTAGTCCATGATTGAGAAAATAGTGGTGGCATATGATGTGGAGTTTGCCACTGTCCCCCACTCTCTTCTCCAGCACACACACAAAATAACTAGCTACCAGACTAAAAAAAAATATGATTTTCAGGATGAAAACCTGACACACCCAACTGAGCCTTGCATCCCTCTGAGGTTGTTAATATAGGGCTATCATGTACAGCACTAGCACCTGTCTGTTGCAGTGGTGTGAAATGGAAAAACTTTGTATCAAAAGATAATTAAAAACAAATTATCACTAGTACTGCTAGTATGGTTTCTATTATTGTGTTATTAGTAATGGGAAATGTAGTTTGCTTCTGTGTAATGGGAGCAGAAAAAATAGCAGTCAAAAAACTATATTTGTAAAAGGCATAGCATAGTTGAATGATTGTGGAACGCTTATGCAGAGATTAGGATGACTATTGGGATAAAAACAGGGTGAAAAGTCTTGAGCCTCCACTAATTTTTATGTCCTGACTGCCGAGTGGTTTGCCACAAAATGATGCAATTTAACTGTATTTCTGTGAGGTTGACCTGAAACCTGTAACAAGATGCACGGATCATTGAATCAGTTCAGTGACCTGAGAACCTTTGCATTCATTGTGCCATATTTTACAGTACATATAGTTCCTGTCAGTAAAAGGCTACCTACCCCTGAATCATACAATCTTCTTCATGCAAGAGACTAAACACAGGATATTTATGTGACATGTTTTAACTTTTCACCGAAAATAAACACAGCAAAGTTCTTGATAACATACTATTTACTGTCGAACCTATAAAAGATGAGTGGCAACTTTAGTAATTATCGGATAAAAGGGAGCAAAGCTGCTTTCGAGTTTAAATTGCAATACCATTACAGTCTGTAGAAACGGCTCACTGAGGTGAAAGTTCACCGTTTCAGTTGGCAGGTCGCGCGCATAAACCCTGCCGAAGCGGACGCAGCCTTCCATACCCCCCGAAAGTCAGTAAATCAAGCACCATAAATTGGATAACAGTAACAGCTGGTATTTTCAGCAATTGGAAAGAGCAGAAACGCGGTATGAAACACTGTATGAAAAAAATATTATGATGGTTAATTGGTCTCATTTTTCAAAATGTGCACATTAGCCTAAGAAACAACCAGTACAGGAGGAGCCAGTTTCTTGCAAAGATTGAGGTGATAGAACAGGATTATAAAACTGCCCCAAAAATAAAAATGAATTTGTTTCTATTATTGTTCTCCCTGCCCAATTTGGGATAACAGAAGGGGTTATGAAGGGGTGGTGGTGAGGAACACTGCATAGAACAAAACAGTGATGTCTGCACCTCAGAGAGTAGCACATGGTAATGCGGCACACTGCCTCTTTATGATGAGGCACCCAGGGCCTCATTTATGAAAAGTGACGCATCGCTGCGTGAAAACAGCGATGCGTCACTTTTCACTGCGCCCTGCTTGCGACCCCAGTGATGCGTCATATTTACAGTATGACGCATCAGGGCGCAAGGAGTTACAGATACGTCAGTATTTCTGACATATCTGTATGGCGCAAAAGTGACGCATTGCTGGAGTGCGTCACAAAAGTGACACAACTCCAGCAATGTGTACTTTCACATGGGGCAAGCACCATGTGAAAGGGCCTGCGTCAGTCTTATGCCTGATGTGAGGCAGGCATAAGAAATTGACGCATTTGTGTCCTAGAAGTGGCGCAGTGAAATCTTATAGATTTCACTGCGTCACTTCTATGACCCTTTCTTGCATCAGAACGCCCCCCCTGCATACATTATACCTGGCGTAGGTATAATGTTGCGCTGGGGTTTACAAAGTGACGCATCTACCTAGATGCGTCACTTTGTAAATATGGTGCAACAAGGCACATTTTTTACGCCACTGGTGCGTCACAAAAAGTGACGCACCAACGGCGTAAAAGTGACGCACAGCCTCATAAATGAGGCCCCCAGTGTGGAACAATTCGGGCTCAATCTGAGGTCAAGTGCATCATTCATAATAATCTGTATCAAAAGAGTGCACCCATGTCAATCGATGCTGGAGACTCTGGAGGAAGCACAGTGCAGACATGACACCCTAATGTAAGTAGCTTCGGGGAAAAAAACAATAACAAAAACTGCAGTTCGTGAAGCAAGATAACCTGATGATCACACCTCTAAACAAGCATTAGAAATGCAATAGGTCTCGGAATTTTTTGAGTTGGAGGTAATGGCATTGTAAATGGCAATGTCTTGTAGCCATGTGTTATGGAGTGTATGCATGTGGTGTGTAGTGGAAATATGTGTGTTGGATTGGACTAGTAGCAATGGTGCATGCTGCGCTTTAGATGAATATGTTTAAAAGTAAGTGCAGCATAGTGCGATTGCTACAATAGTTAATTGTAGATGCCTTAACAGTTGATGTGTGCACTGATTGGTGGTGGTGGGTGTGCCTGTAGAAATTGTGCACTGATGGCTGGTGGTATGTGTGCTTGGTGGAAGCATGCAGTGCCGGGTGGAGGTGTGTGTGCCTGGTGGAAGCGTGCACTGACGACTGGTAGTGTGTGTGCCTGTTAAGTGTACAGAGATAGTTGGTAATGTGTGTGCTTGGTGAAAGGGTACACTGACAGCTGGTGGCAAGTGCGCCTAGTGAAAGAGTGCACTGACAGCTGGTGTGTGTGTGTGTTTGGTGAAAGCATGCACTGACATTTGGTGTTGTGTGCTTGGTGGAAGTCTGCATTGACGCATGGTGGTGTTTGTGCTTGGTGAAAGCGTGCACTGATGGCTGGTGGTGTGTGGTTGTGTGTGTGGTTGTGTGTGTAGTGGTGAGTCTGTGGGGGTGAGTCTGTGGTGGTGAGTCTGTGGTGGTGAGTGTGTGGTGGTGAGTGGTGGTGAGTGTGTGGTGGTGAGTGGTGATGAGTGTGTGGTGGTGAGAGGCTGGTGTGTGTGTGGTGTGTGTGAGTGTTGTATGTGTGTGTGGTGTATGTGTGTGTGGTTTTTATGTGTGTGGTCCTATGTATGTGTGTGGTGAACTTAGTTTTAGTGTTTGTCTCCTGCACACTCACACAGTGTCCCTACACACATACACTGCTCACTCGGACATCCACACTGTTCATCCTGCATAGTCACACACTGTTCATCCTGGACACTCACACACTTTGCACCCTGCATACTTACACACTGTTCACCCTGCATACTCACATACTCACACACTGTTTACCTTGCACACTCACAGACTGCAGTCACTGTCACTCTGCAGTCACTGTTACTCTGCAGTCACACTCACTCTGCAGTCACTCGGCAGTCACTCTGCAGTCACACTCACGCTACAGTCACTCTGCAGTCACACTCACTCTGCAGTTCATTCTGCACTCGCACTTACTCTGCACTCACTCTGTACCTGCACTCACTCTGCACTCATTTTGCACCTGCACTCACTCTACACTCACTCTCCAATCACACTCACTCTGCAGTCACTATGGAGTCACACTCACTGCAGTCACTCTGCAGTCACACTCACTCTGCAGTCATTCTGCACTTGCACTCACTCTGCACTCACTCTGCACCTGCACTCACTCTGCACTCACTCTGCACCTGGACTCACTCTACACGCACTCTGCACTCACACTTATTCTGCACTCACTCTGCACTCACATTCAGTCTGCACTCACTCTGTACCTGCACTCACTGTGCACTGACTCTGCATCTGAAATCACTCTGCATTCACTCTGTACTCTGCACTCACTCTTTCTGCACTCACACTGCACTCACTCTGCACCTGCACTCACTGTGCACTGACTCTGCATCTGCACTTACTCTGTACTCACTCTGTACTCTGCACTCACTCTTTCTGCACTCACTCTACACTTACTCACTCTGCACTCACTCTCACTCTGCACTCACTCTCACTCTCACTGTACAGTAATCCCACATACTGCTTACTCTGCACACTCACACACTATACGTAAAATATGTGTTTGTAACTTTGATTTACAGTCTGTGAAAAAAAACACTTTTTGCAAGTAAAAGTTGTTTATTGATATTCGAAAAGGAAAACGTTTTCCGTGACACAGTTGTAGGTAAGATCAGACATTATTAAATGTATCTATATGAAATATTGCAACTGTATGACTGTGCACCTGCACTCCCCCTGCACTCACTCTGCAGCTGCACTCACTCTGCCCCTGCACCCACTCTGCACTCACTATGCACTCACTGTCACTCTGCAGTCATTCTGCACTCACTCTGCACTCTACTGCACACTGCACTCTACTGCACACTGCACTCTGCTGCACTCTGCTGCACACTGCACTCTGCTGCACTCTGCACTCTACTGCACTCTGCACTCTACTGCACTCTACTACACTCTACACTATTCTGCACTCTGCACTATTCTACACTCTGCACTCTACTGCACTCTGCACTATTGTGCACTCTGCACTATTGTGCACTCTGCACTCTACTGCACTCAACTGCACTCTACTGCACTCAAATCCACTCTACTGCACTCAAATCCACTCTACTGCACTCAACTGCACTCAACTACACGCTGCACTCTACTGCATGCTGCACTCTACTGCACTCTGCACTCTGCACTCTACTGCACGCTGCACTCTACTGCACGCTGTAATCTACTGCACGCCGCACTCTACTGCACGCCGCACTCTACTGCACGCCGCACTCTACTCATAACTTCCCATTTGGACTACACAAACAGTCTGTACGTTGGAGCCCCGGCGTATCTCAAATCGATTGCAGACTGTACAGAATTCAGCGGCCAGGTTGATCTGTAATGTTCCCTACCGTCATTCCATCTCACCTCATCTGATCAAGCTCCACTGGCTCCCAGTGAGACTACGTATTCAGTTCAAATCCCTGACACTTGCTTTTAGAGCTCTTAATGGTCGAGGCCCCGCCTACCTGAGACACAGACTGAAGATCTCACAAGCAACCAGAAATCTCAGATCTAACCATCTTCGCCTAATGATCTGCCCCCGTTTTCATCTAGCGCGAACGGGAGGAAGGGCCTTTGCAGTTGCCACCTCCAGACTGTGGAATCATCTACCAATGGAACTGAGATTCCTGACTTCTTAGCCTCTGTTCCGAAAGAAACTTAAAACCTGGCTCTTCTCCTTGATCTAGCCAACTCAGTATCCCCCTAAGCTTCACTGAACCTCACTAGATGTTGTCTTTAGCGCCGGGACACCTCCGTCGGAGGTAGCTGTGCGCTCTACAAACTTCTAAATAATAAATATAATACTGCACGCTGCACTCTACTGCACGCTGCACTCTACTGCACTCTGCCATGGACAGCGGCAGGCGCGATACTTACATTAGATCTCCAGTGGAGGAGGAAAGGAGCTGCAGTCTGAAGAGGACTGGCAGGCTGGTAAGAATGTATAGGACTGGACCGCAGCATCGTGCTCACAAGCTTGGATTTCTGTACTGTAGAGAGTTACTCTGCTGCAGCCTTTGTGGCACTCAGCACCAGATGCTCATAGTACTGGTGCTACACAAATGGGTTACAACTGTGAAATGTGCTGCGAAATACACAGTTAAACATGGCCACGTTGGCGTTCACTCTGCGAGGACCCCCGCAGTCTTCCTGTGGTTGTAACAGCAACAAAGTGTGCGTTCAGTGCGTTCATAGAGCCCCTGCTGCCGCACAACTTGCCATTGTTGCAGTCCTGCTAACAAAGGTTTTTTCCATTGTAAAATCTAACGACTGTTATATCATCAACTTCCAAATTAGGAAAATCTAAGTTGGCCCTGCCTATATTCGAATATTACCCCTGCAGGTTACTCAGATCTCTGTAGCAGGCACTCGACCCACTGAGTTGTCCGACTTCTATTGTAGCATGCTTGGAGCCTTTCCCTGGCTCCTGATAAACTCACAAAGCTCTACCTTGAGGGATGATTTAAATTTTGGGAGTATGAAATGTCCTTGCAAGAGCACTGAATGCAAATAGGAATGCAAAGACAGGGCCACCGCAGGCACGTACTTACATGTGTTATATGCGAGCGGGGGGGGGAGTGGGTGGCACCGTGGCAGCGCACATCCTTCCCAGCCCTGAGACGTCAGCTAAGTGAGCCCGGGTCCCTACGGAATGAACTCCCAGTCAGAGACATGTAAAGTAGCCAATACTGGGCGCGGGAGACTTACATCTGGAATGGGGGAGCTGTGGGGGTGTTGGAGGGGGGCGCTAGCCGCAACAGCTGATGTACCAACCCAGTTCCTTATATGCTGCTTAACATGGGTATACGCTTGCTTCTAAGCGCTCCCACCTTTGCCAGAGATCGGGGACAAAGGAGGGGGGGCGATGTGTCCAGGATCACACAGTTTGAACCTGTGATGATCAATACAAGCGTTTTGGGGCACAAGGCTATGGCGAGGTGTGAAGAGAGTACTGATACAAATGTTGCATAGTTGTACATACATCAACAAATGTACTATTGCCACCTGAGTTGAAAAGTGCTGTGCTGCTTACTCTCTCCGATAACACCCTCAAATAAGTATAGAATGTAGCTGACCTGATTAAAGCAAGACCAGGTGCTGACCAAAGGAATTCCAGGGAAGTTTTTTCTATGCAATTGCCGAATCATCCGTTTTCATAATTGACATACCTTGTGATAGCGAAAAAAAAATAATCCAATGGTCTGGAAAATAAACGGTCCTTCACACGCTCGTCAGTAATCGTGCCTTTAAAAAAACGACAACATATATTCATGAATTGCCGTGAATAAGTCGTAAGCCTGGACCATTAATTTTGCCAATACCTTATAAATGCCTCATGAAGGTACCTCAGCGAATCTGTATTAGAGCGGTGATCGCGTCTTGCCAAAAACCGCTATACTCGCTCGTTGTATGTACCGCGTAATGATACCATTCAAAGTTTAATAGAGTTCCTATTAGTCACATGACTAAAAACTACTGTGCCTTGTGGGAGTGGTAGTTGTTACTAATAAACAACTGTGATCGCTGAAAACACCAGCTAAAAAAGTGCTTAAGAGCGTTAACAGCATTTACTGTAATCACGTATGCAGTTCTTAATATTGTGTATTAACGGAATGTGACTTACCGGGAGCAGTATCGTTCTGCGCCAACATAAAAATAATGCTTGTGGTTGTAAATAGACGGACATCTACAATGTACGTACAAGCGGAATAAATACTAACTGTAAGGTGGGAATAAGTCATCGTTCTGATGTGTTGAGAACTCGGACATTTAATGGAATTTGACTTGCCTGAAGCAGTGCCGATCTGAGTCAACATAAACTAGACACACAAGCTTTGGCAGGGAGCCAGCATGCGTGCACACACAGCTGAAAAAAAAGTAACTGGAGAGTGCTGAATGCGCGCCCAGCATCTGGCTTCAATTACCGCGCCCCCTGACAGCAGGTAATTGATGATACATGCCCTTCTGCTGCTCGTGTCTGCCCGGAATATGCAGGAAGTGGAGCAACTCTACAGCCTATGGCCTATTGCGTGCTGTCTTCTAAAAAGACAGGCATGCGAGGCCCAATTGCCATGCAGATGGCAAAAAAAGAACACAAAAAATCACGAGCATTCAGGAATGTTTGGGTAGCTTTTCGGAGACCCTGATTATAGGACTCTTAGGCTCCGCCCACACTGCTTCGCAGTGTGTGACGTAGGCCTGAGCCCTAAAAAAGAGCATTTGCAATGCAATAGGTCTCGCATAGTTTGAGCTATTCCATTGCTAAATAATGCAACACCAATAGCTCAAACTTTAATAATGCGAGACCTATTGCATTGCAAATGCTTGTTTTGATTTCTCATGTCTGACCTGCCATTTCATCCTTTGAAGGATTTTGTGTGATTAAATACCTACACTAGTTTCAGAGATGGGGTGGTTTTGTATGAGTGAAGATCAAAGATTTGCATGTTGTGAGCACACTAAAAAAAAGAGGGAAGAGGAGGCAGAACACCTACACAGAGAATGGAATGAAAGTGGAACGGAAGAGAGGGAATAAAAGAGATGAGAGAAAAGAAAAGGGAAAATAATTGAGGAAGCAAGACAAAAGACAGAAAAAAGGGTCTCGAAGACGAGAAAAGAGGGTGAAACTAGGCCGAACAGAGAAAAGAGGGGGAAAACAAGGAGAGAAGAGACAGACAATGACAAGAGAATGTAAAGTTAAGAGGTAGGATAATATGAGAGAGGGGAGAAAAGATGGAACATTGGAGGGAAGTTGGAAATGAGAGGCATGAACTGCAGAGGACCGGAGAAAAGAAGGGAACAAGCAGCAGGGAGGTGCACAATGGAGAGAAGTGAAGAGGGTGAGAGAAAGAAGATACATCACAGAGAAGAGGAGACAGGAGTTAGAGTAAAACAAATAAGATGGGAAGAGACATCAGAAAGAGCTGGAAAGAGTGGAGAGAAGTAGAAACAGGTGGGGCGAGGAAGGAAAGCAAAACAGAGAGGGAATAGAGACAGGATGGAGGAAGAGAGAGAGCTGCAGAAGAGTTGGTGAGTACAGAGAATGAAGGAGTGGGAAGCGAGACAGGTAGATGAGAGAGGTGATGGAAGAGGCAGAAGCTATGAAAGGGGGGGGGAGAGGAGAGAGACTCAAATGGGAAAAGAAAGGGAACGAGACCTGGCCTATAAAAGAGAAAGAGAGAAGCAGCTGGGCAAGGGGAAGAGATACAGCAGAGAGAAGAAATGAGACAAGCCTGAGCAAATAGGAGAGAAACCAAGCAGACAGGAGGCATACGAGAGGAAGAGAAGGTGAAACAAATAGTAAAAAAAGACAGGGCAAAGAAGCCAAATAGAAACAAGACAGGTGAAAGGCGATAGCCGGAGTGAGTGACTAGACAGGGGACAATGGGAGAGGGAGAGGAAAATAATGAATCTGAGGACAGTAGCAAGCGATAGAACTAATGAAGAGCGAAGATACGGGGTGGGTGGCTGAACAGATGGGGGAACGGGGAGGAGGGAGAAAGATGGATAGATGAGGAAGTGAACCAAAGGAACACAGATGAGAAGAGGGGATGCTGGAAACAGAAAGACAGGACACCAAGCCGGAGAGAAGGAGGGGGAAAAGATGGGAGAAGATAGGGCTCATGGAGAGAAAAGGGACCAAAATAAGAGAACGTGACAAGGACAGCAGAGAAGCACAGAGGACGAGGGGAGAAAGAGGCGACAGAAAGAAAGATATGTGGAGGAGAAATCGTAGAGAGAGAAGCCAGAAAGGAGGAGGGAAGAGAACAGTGAGGGTAAAGGCACTCCAGGAAGAAGAGACGAAGGAGAGGCAGGAGAAGAATGGGACAAATCCAGGGGGTAAAAAAACGCGGGAAGGAGAGAACGGCAACGGAAGGGAAGGGGGAACCAGAACAGTGAAAGCTAGCAAGGGGGAGACAATGTGAGGAGGGAGGAATGTGAGAGGATGGAGTGGGAAATAGGACACAGTGGAAGATTAGAACAAGGACTGGGGCAGAGGAGGGGGAGAGAAAAGTATGAGAGAAGAGAGGGGGAAAGATTCCAAGAATGATGATAAAAAAGAAAAAGTAGGGGGTGGTGAGACCGCGAAAAGAATGCGGCGCAGTGGAAGGGGGGTCCTGGAAAGAGAAGTCCAAAACAGGGGAGGAGGGCGAGGAGGATAAGTTGTGGAGGAGGATAAGTTGTGGAAGAGGGAAGTACGGGCCTGGCGAAGGAGGTGGAGTGGAGACCTCCGGGGTCTGAGAGAGGGATCAGAGAGTGTGCGAGCAGAGGCCGAGGGAGTCCGAGTTCAGGGGAAGAGAGCAGACAGCTGCACCCGCTGACTCACCGCGAAGAGAGGACCGGAGCGCAGCAGAGGGGGGATCTGGAGCATCCCTAAGGGACACCCCAAAAAAGGTCAGAGAGCCGCAGTAAGGAGTGCAGGGCTACCAGCGCGACACCAGGGAGCAGCCGGTGAGAGGTTGCGCTCAGAGGGCAGCAGCGACAGACTCTCACTCTCTGCCAGGGGTCGCTCTGGAGCAACGAAGGGGCATGCACATCACATTTCAAATGCATCATGGTATGGATGTATATTCATGTGCCAATACAGCATGAGCTGCACTTTATTAACACTCACAGCACCCTGCACGCATAGCTACATTTGTAAAAATATGTCAAATGTAATAATATTAATACAGCACAACGTGCATGCATCTAAAACTTGTCCAACACATTAATGACGCAGCGGAGAGTGTGTGTGCAGCGCTATAATGATAGGCTCTAAGCTTCCTGATTTCCGGAAGTGCCGACCGGGATATTATAGGCGGCATCAGGCAGAACATTCATGTGCCAACCACATTACGGGCCTTCACGCCGCTCATTAAGACTAAATAACGTTAGTTATTGACTGGTGCTGCTGCTGGGAATACAATAATGAATTAGAAAGAATTGCCTATGCCTCACAGCTTAGTTAAAGTACAAACAAGTTTAGGTACAAGTAAACCACAATTTATTAGTTTACTCTAAACAATTGATGTTTTCAATTTACATTTACTTTACAAACACAAAGGAGAAGTTCAAAATATGCAGAACTAAGATCGCTATCAACTTTACGTCTTAGCCATATACAGTTTTACAAACATTTGGAAAAACCAGACAGTAAACCAAACATATATTAGACATTTGACATTTGACGAAAATTAGCTTCTTAACAACACAACAAATTCAAACAGATGGACATAAGTAACCGTATGCATTTATGAATGAAGGAAAACTTCTTACAACCGAATAGGCTATATTCCTGATATTCTATTGATTATATCTTGTTCAGGCTGTGGGAGTTGAACCAATTTTTAAAACAATTTGTTCTTTTGTGTTCTCCCCGTGTTTCAATAATCGGTTGTAAAAAGTTTTCCTTTATTCATAAATGCATACGGTTACTTATGTCCATCTGTTTGAATTTGTTGTGTTGTTAAGAAGCTAATTTTCGTCAAATGTCAAATGTCTAATATATGTTTGGTTTACTGTCTGGTTTTTCCAAATGTTTGTAAAACTGTATATGGCTAAGACGTAAAGTTGATAGCGATCTTAGTTCTGCATATTTTGAACTTCTCCTTTGTGTTTGTAAAGTAAATGTAAATTGAAAACATCAATTGTTTAGAGTAAACTAATAAATTGTGGTTTACTTGTACCTAAACTTGTTTGTACTTTAACTAAGCTGTGAGGCATAGGCAATTCTTTCTAATTCATAATAGTGTGGCCCTGCCTACCCTCCTTCCCATTGGGCCCAGCCACCCCTGTTTCTTCTGGGAATACAATAATGTCATAATCTAAAGCCCCCGCCGCTTTAAAATGGACATTAGAGAAAGACAGATAACATTCAATGATGTCTGCAACTGTGTGCATTGCCCGCGTGCCCATTAATACAGTAAGATTCACAGCCAGTGCGTTCTCGTGAGAGCCTATTTGGCATTTCCGGGAGGCTCCTCCAAATGAAACCAGAGCTAAAAAAAAGGCAGCACTGAAAGTGATCGCTTTTGCGATCGCTATTGTAAAAAAAAACAAAAAAACACGCCCGCGAGTGGTGCGCACGCGCGCGCCACAGCAGACATGTGCTTTCAAGAATCACGCCCGGGTCTGGGCACGATAATTGAAACCACATGGGCTTTGGTACGCGTAACAGACATTAATAGGCCGTGGGCGGAGCAATGCACCCGCCTTTGGCCTATTGCGTGCTCTGTTATAGAAAAACACGCACGCAAAGCCCAATAGCGGAACCCAAAAGGAAAAGCATACGAACAAGCGTGTGCGATTCTAGGGTCCATTTCAAAACCCCCCACAAAACGGCTCACCTGCGCGAGCACTGCTCCGCACTGCATCGCGAGTGGCGAGCCCTGATCATTGCAGGGAAACTATGAAGTGGTCAATAAAAAGAGCCCCTCATTTCCCAGTGCAATTTAACTGTTGGCTGGAGAAACCCAAAATGCAGGCTTTTGGAACTGAGACCACAACAGCCCTGGGGTGTGTACCCCATCTTCATAGGTTAGTCAACCATCTCAGGCTACAAAAAGGGACACCTCTTTTGGCAGCTGTGTACCCACCTAACTTGTAATACTTCAGCGTGTTCTTATCATTGTCCTCAGGGGTTTGTCCATCACCCAATATCAAACTGAGAAAAACTTTGACCCAACATAGCACCAACCAGTTACATCAGTGTTAGAGGAGATTTACAGGAGACCCTAGGAGCTCCTTTTCCTTAACAGGATCACATGGATGACCCTCAAGGTCAAATTAACCTGCTCCATTTACCCAAGAAAAGGCCTTGGGAGATGAACTTGAGAGACGTGTGAGCATACAGAAAGAGTGACAGCGAAGGAATGGGTGGATCCGCCTGTGAGTTTTCTTAAAGGAGCAGGGCCCTAATCTTCACATCATGGCTCCTCACAGGGGAGTGGTCCAAGGCATTCTGGGCCGGTTTCCCATCCTATTCAAAGTAGATGTATAAAAGGGAGCCAATGGGTTGTAAAAATAGTTAAGAAGAACCCATTCTGCCTCTCTTTGAGATGCAATACTTAGGAATTCCCATGGCTTCTATTAGTGATTTCTATGAATTCATAGGTGTGGCATGGTTAGATCACTGGATATGTCTGTGATATATGTAATATATGAAAGGAACCATCATCCATGCACAGCAAAACCATGCAATGCACTTATTATTTTATACCTGTAGAAATCAATGATATGTTGTTTTTCAGGAGTACTGAATTTATTTCACACCATCAATGCATTCTTGGTTATAGACGAATTAAAAAAAAATATTGAATTTCTTTTTTAGAAAAAGAAACTGAGTCCTATAAAAGACATTTTGCTACATGTGGAAGAGGATGTCGCATTAAGGCCAGAGCTGCCTGCTTTGGAACTGGAAAAAAGTTTGAGTTTTGGCATTAGTTTAAAATCACTTGATGTCCCTCTTCCTAAAAAAAAAGAATACAACCTTTTGAAATGTAACTGGTGCTCATGTAAAATGCTCCAGTAACTTTGGGCGGAGGTCACGCGATATGAAACTGCAGAAAAAAAAATATATTTTTGAACCCCCCAATGCATTTCAAATTCCGAACAGCTGCAACCCTCTTAGCAGTCTGAACTTTTCCTTCATGCTACTTACCACAACAATGCTTCTTATATTGCTCGCTCACTTTCGGATAGGAGGCTTTCAACTACAGCTATTGCAGCTATGCAATGTATATTCAAAAACACAACTGGACTCCAGTTACATGCTAAGCTGAAGGGGCTGGCAACGTTATTTATCCATACCACTTCCCACCTAATTAAGAATTATCAGCTTTGTGTTCTGTTGGTATACCTCCAAAATGTGTAATGTAATTGACTAATGATGTTCTTGTTTTGTACAAAAAGCACAGCAACTTTATTTATTTTATTTTTTAAGCAAAACTAAAAAAGCCTGACAGCTCCCAACTAGGTGCAGTTTTTAAAAAACTGTTCACCAGATTTGTTAATTACCAAGCAAATGTAGTTAAAAAAAGGTTAAAAAGGGGCCCCAGCTCTGTAACAGGACATTTTCCCACTGCTATGCAGATCAGGGTATGGTAGCCACTTACATTGATTTTGGTGCTACCGCTTACCTTCCCTAATTCCTTGATGCTTGATACCAGCACTGTGAATTTCAGGATTAAATATCTGCCATTGTGTTTCCCTCGCTGTCACCTGAGTGTCAGCAGGAAAACAAAATGACCAATGCTCAACTGCATTATCTCCGCTCCCCACTTCCAGAAGTCTCACCTTGGGTCTTCCAGGATTGAGCAACAAGGAAGGAGCAGATTATGACCAAAATAAATCCCTGCAGCCTGTGGTCCCGATTGGTCAGGAAATCTGGCTGAAGGGAATGGATGAATTTTAGCTTAAGCACCGCAGATATTCAGGGAACCTTCTACATTTTTTGTAACTTACGAAAAACCACAAATTCACGGGCAAAATAAAAAGTTCATCCAGCCCTATTCTTAGTAATTGTGTTGCTGACATATTGAAGTTAGTGATCCAATCTTGTTATGAGCCCAAAATATGCTCGGCTACCAGAGCCCAATGAGGCTAACTTAAACGCATTGATCACACATGTGTAAATTAAGGATTTAGTAGGATCCCTAAGTAGTTTAGGGATCTCCACTTCAGTAGATTTACATAAAACCAAAAAAAACTCCCATCATAAAGGCCAATGTTCACCCAAAGGGCATCTTGGTGCTGAGATACAAAGAAATTGGGAAAATGCCAGTAACAGTATTCTTCAAAAGCATTTCATCCTCAACTAATAAAATAGAAAGTTCTTCTGGGTTTTCTAGAAGCCCATATACAACTCAACTAGATTAATCTTTAGGGAAAGATTAATCAACAATTGCAAAACAAGATAAAAGGAAAATGTTGTGCCTTCCTAGTCAGTCTATATTTTTCGGCAAAATGAATAATAATTCTGAGTTCAAGCACAAACATCTCTGTTACTGATACCAGGGAAATTGGGCCACATGGGAGCAGTACAGACCACATACTCAAGCAAACTGTTTCTTGAGTTAGTACTCCTCCATTAAAGTTAAGACAAGCAAAAAGAGGAAAAATCGAGTCCTTTTTTATGAAGGAACTTATTGTGTTTTTTCAATAAATCTCCTTTAAAAGAATCCAATTGATTCAGAATCACATTGATCAAAGGATGTCAGCCGACATGTGTTTCGCCCGTCAGGTCAAGTTGACCAGGGCTTTTTCAAGGCTTCTATTATAGTGTAGTTGTGCAACATGAGGAAAGGTTCGTAGTCTCAAACGAGCCGTGTCAAGTCAGCTTTTAACATATCCTGAGAATATTGTTATTTGTGTTTAGAATCAGGAGGGCATGGTCCAGGGTCTATCCCGTGTCAGTACTTCTCACACAGACCACATACTCCCTCTTTTGTATGAAAAGACCTCTTTAATGAAGACAGGTGAACATCACAACAATAAACCTAGGTCTTCGCCTTACAAAACTAAACCTCACTATACAATTAGTCACCTATGCTCATTTACCCCCACCCCTAACAATCCCACCCCCTTACATCCTTTCCCTGCAACTGTGCAACTCTTACTCTATATTTAACCGTTGACCTTTTAACTCCCTTAACATTTTACCTACATATATTAACATCTAAGTATCCTACATCTTAACTTAGAATTTGTTGCTTCCTGCCGGTGTAACTTTCCTGACTACACCCGCCCCCCCCGTGTTGATTCACCCCTGTCCACAACCCTAATCTTAAGCTGTAACCATGTCAAAAGCAACTACCAACCACCACTCAGAAAATACTTCCTTCCTTTCTCCAGACTTTACTGACCCCCCCCACCCCCAGGAACAGCTGTTGTACCTTCTAATGTTCAATGTCCTGTCCAGCACTTCCTTCACTTGCACCAAATTAAGCTCCAACTCTCAGTTCTCCATCCAACCAAAGCCTTCGTCCCTCCCAAAAACCTGCATAGCTCTGTTAATTTTCCACCTGGCCTTGCCAATGGAAGAGGGCTTTGATGCCCCCCTAAACTACTGCCTCAGGATAAATTCCGTCCGGAAGACAAAGCATACAGATCACTGCTACCTGATTTCCAGCATGTACCTCTTCATTTCTTTTAATAAATCTAGTCCTTTACATACCACCAAGTCATTTTCCCCTAAGTGTAAAACTAACATATCAGGGCACTTATGTCGTTTCAACAATTTGTTTAATCACTGTAACAACTGTCACCATTTCATAACACCTTTGCCGTGCAACTAAATAAAATGTCATCCAGCCTGAGATTTACACTTTGACCTTTCTGAAGTTCATGCCTTTCAGCTGATTTTTTCAAAGAGTGTTGTATGATCCAAATAGGAAATCCGTCTGCTTCCGGCCCAGCAACTGCATCAGAGATGAATATATGTCAGAAAAAACGTATTGACATCCTCATCAACACCCATGTTTCCCCAGCTGCACATACCGGCAGAAGGACTCAGATGACCACTGCATGATCCTGTCCCTACCCCAACCCTGCCGGGCTGCCTCTGTGACCCCCCCCAATCCTGAAAGAGTGGGTCCCGTAGTCCCCTAGGGCTTTTTTCAGTTGAGCCAGCACCTTTCGTTTTACCCACAGTAGCTAAAAAGAGGTCACATTTTCTACATTATTGTGACAAAAAAGTGCCATGCTTGGTACCACCAATTGCTGTCAGCTTAGCTCTACATCGAACAGGGCACAGGCTCACAGATGGAAATGTCTGCAACAACACTACCCTCCCCTTGGATATTTGATTTTTCATAGATTGACGAAGGCACAGCCCTAAACTGCCCCACCCCCTGCTCCTACCCTCCACATCTGCCCATTCCAACCCTGGCACTACTTTCCTCCCCAACAGCCCAGAGACCCTAACATCAATGTTGAAAACAAAACTGTCTCCTCTCTCCCTCTTTATATCTCCAGCAGCACTCCTAATATTTTGCCAAACAGGTCTCTAGACAATGTCCTTCTAACCTTTTATCTTTTCCTTCTTGCGGAGTCTTGTCCCCTTTTGCCTCAGCGTCCCAAATCTCTACCTGCAATGTCCGTCCCCATGCTCCCTCTGCCTGACCAATCTCAGTCTCCTTGATGGCCATCTGTGACTCCGTACCCACCCCTGCATCTTTTACAGACAAACCTTTCCTTAGTCATATATCTCTACTGGCCCGCCCCTACATTCAACCCTACCGACACCTTCGGTGTGCCACGTCCTTAAGCCGAAAAACACCTAGCGCCCTTACCTGGCATAGCCAGCCTCCTAACCAGTCGTGAAGGGGCTCCAACCACAGCTGCCTGGGAATGAGATCTCTCATCTTTCCAGTGATCCTGCAACTTACTAGGCGCAACCTTATTATTGTACCCCCCCACATGCACCACATTTCCACCACCGAGGTTCCACTTCCTTAGGCGCATCTTCATTCACCATTTCACCTTCTTCCATGCTCCATTCATCATAATCTAGCTATGTCTGCTCCTCCACCATGTCCCATGACCCTGTGGGTACAAAACTCTGTGCCTCCGCACTGCTTGTTGTATAAACCCTTCAGTACTTTCAGCATAACACCAATGGGCCGCAGTATGCCCTCCTGGCCATGACGCCGAATTGAGCCATCCAGGTTGATACACTGCTGAGGCCACCCAAGACATTCGTGTGGCAGCATTGTGGCGCCCCACATTGGCATCAGGCTGGCTATACTAGACCCTGCCATCTCTACCCTTCGGGATCTCTGAGCCACAAATGACTCTCCTGAGTCTGCATGCCCGTGGTGTTGAGGATCCTGTAATACAAAGGGGAGGTCCAGAAAGCCGGAGTTAGTATCCCTGACTGCCTTCTCTTTTTGTTCCACAGGCACACAGTGCCAACTCTCTCCACTGCCCTGGACTGTCCTTCCCGCTACCTCCTGTTCCGGCTCTCCTTCCAGCTGCCCCGCTGAGTGGTGTTCTACTGCCCCAGGCCTTCCTGCTCCCACCGAATGCACACCCCGCTCTGGCATCATGCCTCTTTCTGACCTTTGGCGTGCAAATATCCTGTGGGATGGCCTAAATTCCACTTCCTGCTGCCCTTCCCCACATGCCTGGAGTGAGCAGGCCCATGCCCCCTGCCTCTGTGAGCAGGTGCATAGTTTCCTGCACTCTCTTATCCTCCATATAATCAGACCCCCCAGGATATAGCGGCATGGATTGGCAAATTTAGCGGCACAAAAATGAAAATTTAGCGGCACAAAATTGAAAATTTAGCGGCATTTTATTTTGGGTTTTTATCGACAACAAACACAGATATCTTACTGTTAGAGTTATTTGCCAACATGGAGCTATGTACATTTTCTTTATTTACAATTCAGCCCATTTGTTTTGGTTAAAAGGCATGTTAATCTTGGCCATGTACGTTCAGTTCTTCTGAGCACTCCAAATCTAGACCAGTATTGTGCTGCTGGTTATAATGTAAAAAACAATAATGCCCGGATCGATCAGTACAGTACAACAAAGTTAAAAAACATGGATTTTTGCCCCCCCCGGGCCCGCCGCGTGCCCCGTGTGCGGCGGGCCCCCACAAAAGGGAAAAATACTTTTATTAAGTACGGCGTGAAGGACGTACCTGTTCGCTGGCTGTCTCCTGCTTGCTGGCGGGGTGCCGCTCCCGCTTCCGTGTTCCTGGGCTGGGGGCTGGAGAAGATCCTTCTCTGGCAATGCGGTGAGAATCTGGAACTCGCTACCTCCATTACTCCGTACCACCACCTCTACCCGGACCTTCAAAACTGACCTCAAACCTTTTCTCTTCCAAAGACACTTCCAGAACTAATACATCCTTCTTCAAGTCCCTCATGGAAGTCCTTTCTTTATGGTAAATTTATGATCTATGCCCTGACAATCGTCATCCTAGTGTGTTTTTGCTTTGTGTGTTTTTGTGTGACTGCTCATTTGTTTTTGTAACATGTAAATTTTGTAACACTCTCCTTATGTAACGTACTTTGTTCTATTGTAAAGCGCTCTGACACCTTTGGGTAAAGTCTGCACTAAATAAAAATGCATGAAATAAAATAAAATAAATAAAAATTACTCAGTGTGCGTGGACTGTATGAAATGTATGTCAGAGAGAGGCTGTGGAGAGATTATGATATTGCTATTGTGTTATCTATGTGAAAACAATCTCTTTATTTAGCAAATTATAACCACTCCACATCAAGACTACACAAGGAGGTTATGTCATAGTGCTAACTATAAACATGATATATAAAAAAGAGACCTTAGTTAAGTGTTTCTTGTATCTCTCAATATACCTGCAATGTTATTGTTATAAAATATGTCCTGGATAGATAGGACAAGTATAGGTTCCCTCCAGATTCAAACCTGGTAAATGAGTACTACACAATCTGTTTTTCAGAATAAGTCTACTATATGACAATCCAGACACAAGACATAATGGTTGGACCTTCTATCTCTAGGTTAAGGGCTACATGCTATTGTTTAACTAAATGTATATTGTTCATGCAAAATGTGATTAATATGTTTTTTAATATGTACCTATCTCCAACGCGAATCTCTATAGAGCCATGTTTATAACAAGTCCTTTCTTTATATGTAATTACAGATTGTAACTTGCGGCTCCTTAAGAAGGCGTTTTCGCCGAAACGCGCGTCGAGTAATTTTCCACCACAATTTTTATTGTAGACACTATTACATTTATGTTGGTGTCTTTTTTAATTATATTGAGCATATATTGTATTGTTTTATGTAATTGTGTCATATAATGTGAACCTATTGTTCTTTATATGATTTTTAATATGTTTATTAAAATCATGATCTATTTTTATTTAGGTTTCTTGTTTTATCTGCCCCTTTTCCTAGCCCTACTTGGTCCAATCACCTGTTGTCTGGCCCTCAGACTGCCTAGGAAGTTTTTGTACACATATCTGATTTACCCTGCCCTAGGAGTTTTTCGTAACCACTACCCAGGGGGTCCTTGTTTCTTCACACCTTGTTTACCCACAGCTTGTCTGTGTAGGGCTGTCCGTTTTTGTATCAATACACACTATATCATTGATTGTGAGTACTCATATCTATTAACTTGTTATCATTTCAGTCAAAATAAGATATTATTATGGACCAATTCAAAACATTTGGTTTCTCAGAGGAAGATTTCGCACTTCTTGTAGGAACTAACACTACCTCGGCCAATGCTGGCAACACAGGTAACCATAGGAATGAAGATAGTCAGAAACTTTTAGAACTTAAGAAGAAACTAAAACGGATGGAAGCTCATGGGGAGTTTATGGTAGCCTATCTTAGAAATGGCATCATCCCCATGGGCCTTAAAGTCCGCAACATCCCGGGGCTTTTCGTCCATCACAGACCATTCCTTGAAAGATGGAGCCTCATTGCCAACAGATGCTCCCGAGATTTAATGCTCCTAATTGTTGCAACTGCTAAAGAGGTAGCTCTGGCAATTAAGAATGAGATCGAAGAACTGGAAACTAAAATTAAAGCAGCAGGCAACATAGAAGAAGCTTTAAAAAAAAAATAGAAGAAGCGAACAAAGAATTAGAATCCTTCAGTGCGTATCTTGATAAACGTAAAAACGATAAATTATCTAAAGATATACGCTATTATACACTAGAAGGTACCTATCCGTATCTTAAGCAGGATTTTTATAAACAAAATCACTTTATAGATGAGACGAGGTCGACCCCTCAAAGAGTTAACAACTTTACAGATTCCTCAGACTCTGAAAATGAAAATGCTAACACACCGTATGAAAGAGAAGGCAACTACAATCAATATAATGGCCCCCGATCTAAGCCTTTTTTATCCAACAGGGGCCTCCGCCGGGGTCGCCCTCGGGTGCATTTTCAGAGCCACAACAGAGGACATTTTCAGCAATCACACCAGCAACATCAGCCCCAACACCATCAACAACAGGAACCCCTGTTCATTCGCGAAACACGCAATCGCCAATATTGGGGCCAGGGGATGTGATTCCAATATTCAATCTCTCATCTTCCATCATTGAACCCCAAGTAGAATTTCTGTTATCTAAAGGCCTTTCATTTGTTCCACATACATATGTCAACATCTTTGAATTACAATCAGATATAATTTCCTTCTTTAGACGGATTAGGCTCAAAAAATTCTTCGCATCAATGTCTGACCCTAATGAGACTCTTTACTTAGGTAGACGTCCCTCGCTTCCCCTCGACCTTCTATCCTACGTTGGACCAACTTGGCCCTGAAGTAGCGACATTTGAATTAGTAGTTTTACAACAGCTAGAAAGGGCACTCAGGTTTATACCTAAACCCATATATAATCTTAGTAAAGAAGAATCTGAATCACTGAAATCCTTAAGAACCAATGATAAACTAGTAATCAAGAGTTGCGATAAAGGTGGAGGTATCGTGCTGTTGGATTCAAATCTTTATGAATCAAAAATGAACACTATGCTGGCAGACAACACCACCTATTCCCAAATCAAAGTAAATCCTCTTGGTAAAATATCTAGTAGAATTCTCAGCCTCACAAATAGGGCCCTCACATCAGGTGATATAGATCAGAAGGATTTTGAGTTTTTGAACTTCCAACAGGGCAAAACTGCATGCATCTACGGCATGCCTAAAATACATAAAAGTATTTCAGATCCTCCATATAGGCCCATTGTATCGACCATTGGTACAAACACTGAACCTCTTTCCAAATTTATTGATTTCTTTCTGTGTCCACATATACCAAAAATCAGATCTTATGACAAAGACACCGGTGACATGATAAATCGAGTGGAGAATTTAAGTTTCAATCCCAATACAGACATCCTGGTCACAATGGATGTCGAAGCGCTATATAGCAACATACCCCAGACAGAAGCGCTTCTTGCCACTAGTTGGTTTATCGACCAGTTTAACATCATGTGTCCGAAGGCGTTCATTTTAGACCTTCTACATATAGTGCTTACGGAGAATATCTTTGAATTTGGCGGCACTTTATATCGTCAAATAAGGGGAGTCAGTATGGGGGCATCTGTAGCACCCTCGATTGCCAATATTTATATGGCAGCATTCGAAACCAAGTTTATCTACAACGAGGTAGCCCCCTTTTTCGAGTCTGTTTCCCATTGGTCCAGATACATCGATGACATCTTTTTTATCTGGACCAATGGGAAAGACACTCTCTTGGAATTTCTTGAGTGGATCAATCTCACTGATATTAATCTGAAATTTACAGCTCACTATGATACAGAACAGGTAGAATTTCTCGATTTAATGATTAAACATCAGAATGATAAATTGTTTGTTGATCTTTATGTGAAACCTACTGCTAGGAATACCCTCCTCCATTTTAAAAGTTTCCATCCCCGCTGTCAACGCGAAAGTATTCCTTTTTCTCAATTTCTCCGTATTCGGAGAAACTATACCAATTTAGCAGATTACGATGCTCAAGCAAATATCATGCGTCAAAAATTTCTGAACCGAGGATACCCTCATAGATTAGTGAGAGATTCATTCAAACGAGCAAGATTCTACGATCGTGACGCTCTCCTTAGGAAACAAACAGTGAAAGATAACACTAAACTTGTCTGTGTAACCAAACATTCCACCCTAGACAATACAGTGAAACATATTATGAACACCAATTGGCACATTCTGAACTCAAACCCAACATCTGAAATTAAACTAGACAAACCTCTGTTTGCTCACAAACGGAACAAAAATTTGAAGGATTTAATTGTGCATTCACGATTTACTGTCAATCAACCGAGATCCGAATTTGTTCAAAGATCTATAGATAACAATTTTCCTGTTAAAGGTACGTGAAATGTTCCACCTGTAAATCATGCGCGAATATTTTGGCAGGTGAGTCATTTGAACATAATGGTTGCCATGTCAGTGCAAGAGACATGTGGAATTGCAAAACTGCGAACTGCGTATATTTCATCTTATACCCATGTCAACTGGGGTATGTGGGCGAAACGTCAAGATCTGTACAGGTAAGGCTCACGGAACATCGTTCAGCCATCCGTACCCAGAAACATACAGCGCCATTAGTGAAACACTTTCTCGAGAAAGGTCATGCGCCAGATGAATTCAGATGGCGTATCATTGAAAAAATCAGACTTCCTGAAAGCAAAGGTGGAAATACAGTTAGAAAAAAACGAGAAGTTTTTTGGATCTTTTCACTGGGTACCTTTAAAAACGGATTGAATTCCGAATTGCCCTGGGAAAACGCTATTACCTAAATCCCCCCCTTGTTATTCCTGTCTGTGAGCAGCAATAAGTGCTCTCCCTACATTGGTAGACTTTTCACCTTCTTTAAATTTAATAAGTGCTCTCCCTACATTGGTAGACTTCTCACTTTCTTTATATTTAGCACGTATAAAACCAATCTATTCGGTTTATGCAATATCTTGAGACGCTGGAGATACAACTGTATATCTGTAACCATTCTATTATATTATTAATGGTCATTATTTCCTATCTTTGACATATATTTACACCACATATACTCTTGCAGCAACCTTGGCATTCGTTTTATTATTGATGTACACATTGATCATGAATTGATTGTCAACATGGCGATATAGTTTCCTTCTGAGGTCTATATTTGTTCATATCAATTATTATTGATACACTCTGGTTAACATGGTTGAATCCATGGTTTTCAGTTATAACAGTTTGTAGATGTTGTCCTTTATTTATTTTCATATAGTATCCTGGCCTCCGTCACCAGTCCCGCTGTAGTTACTTTCGCTTACGTTGGAACCATTATCATTTCAACCCTAGCATAGTCCCTTGTTTGTCTTTATTTCGAACCTTAGTTTAGACTTACGGCCCGAACCATCCATCTCTTTCTTACCAAATACAGTCCTTTGTTTGTGTCCATCTATCCTCTGAACTCAGATTGATAGCCCCGCCTAGTACGGCATAGATTTAAAAGGATTGGCCAGCCCTTCGCGGTTGATTAATCACTAAATCGACGGCACGCCACATCCCGGTACCGCCACAGAACCCACCGCTATCACGGGCTTATTTTCGTTATCAGGTACCTATTGTTTGTATTTATCTTCTTTATCTCTTAAGAGGCAATACGTTTACCTAGGGTTCGGTTCCCTGTTACGGAAAGGTTAAATAACATATTTGAGACGCTATACTCTTAAGCGGTACGGGACTAGTCTGTTAGTCTATGATTACGCGACGTATATGTTACATTGTCATCTTTAGCGGTACCGTCCACACTATCAAACGGCCATGCATTAATTTAATTATAGATTAGATGCATGACCCTTAGCTATCACTCAGAGCCCATGTACTCATGTTTACGAGTAACGCGCTGTATTACCTTTTCGCATTGAATATTGAAACAGGCCATAATTATGGACACATTTTTTCCATCATTTATTCTTTCAGTTTCCCTGCTTGGCACTTCAGCCATTTCCCTATCTATTTTAAATATTAGCCAGCTCACGGAGTAGATATCCAGCTACGATTACAGATATCTATCTGTTCCTGCAGGTAATTACACAAACGCTTTGCTCTTTATTTGTAATATACAACTATATTGGACCCTATTTATTGAACTTCGTGTTCCGCTTATACTTATGTTTCCTCCAGAATTACCAACTATGTGTTGGTAACCACATTGCTGCTCTGTTTTATCTTCACGTCATCCTCAGTGCACATCAGCACCTACACACATTTAAAAAGGTAAATACCGTACCAACACTGATACTAGTTCATATGTACGTGAGTGCCTTCCATGACACCTTATATCTGTCTATAACAACCACCTGATAGACATCCCTTCATTTTTCAGGGATCTTTTGCTGGCATAATTAAAGACTGTTATTCATCTATTCGCCTGATCTTTACATTCTTCATCAAGCAAAGGAACAGTTCCTAGCTACACAGGTACTATAGACCTCTATATGTTATCTGATTTTCACTTTGAACTAAATTAGATATGGCTACTCTTACATTGTTCCGTAGTCTCGTATCTTTATATGCTCAAATAGTACTATTTGCAGTTCACATGGATTCACGCCTCATGGAACCATTGTGTCTTTTTGATTCACTGATTCACCATGCCATAGTATTTTTTGGTCTGGTAATTTTACACATATATATATACATTTATTCCTTATATTTATCAGACATTATTTACCTATGTTACAGGTACTCTGCTACAGTACCATTCACCTGAGAACGACATCCCTCGGTTGCTTGTTGAGCAGTAAGTTATGAACATATTGGTGTTATATCAATGTACTTGTTATGTGATGCTATTGGGGTATCTATTTGCTTTTGGACCAGTCAGTCATGAACGTATTGGCGTTATATCAATGTACTTGCCATGCAATGCTATTGTGTTATCTATGTGAAAACAATCTCTTTATTTAGCAAATTATAACCACTCCACATCAAGACTACACAAGGAGGTTATGTCATAGTGCTAACTATAAACATGATATATAAAAAAGAGACCTTAGTTAAGTGTTTCTTGTATCTCTCGATATACCTGCAATGTTATTGTTATAAAATATGTCCTGGATAGATAGGACAAGTATAGGTTCCCTCCAGATTCAAACCTGGTAAATGAGTACTACACAATCTGTTTTTCAGAATAAGTCTACTATATGACAATCCAGACACAAGACATAATGGTTGGACCTTCTATCTCTAGGTTAAGGGCTACATGCTATTGTTTAACTAAATGTATATTGTTCATGCAAAATGTGATTAATATGTTTTTTAATATGTACCTATCTCCAACGCGAATCTCTATAGAGCCATGTTTATAACAAGTCCTTTCTTTATATGTAATTACAGATTGTAACTTGCGGCTCCTTAAGAAGGCGTTTTCGCCGAAACGCGCGTCGAGTAATTTTCCACCACAATTTTTATTGTAGACACTATTACATTTATGTTGGTGTCTTTTTTAATTATATTGAGCATATATTGTATTGTTTTATGTAATTGTGTCATATAATGTGAACCTATTGTTCTTTATATGATTTTTTATATGTTTATTAAAATCATGATCTATTTTTATTAAGGTTTCTTGTTTTATCTGCCCCTTTTCCTAGCCCTACTTGGTCCAATCATCTGTTGTCTGGCCCTCAGACTGCCTAGGAAGTTTTTGTACACATATCTGATTTACCCTGCCCTAGGAGTTTTTCGTAACCACTACCCAGGGGGTCCTTGTTTCTTCACACCTTGTGGAGAGATTATGTGCACTGTTGGAGAGTGGTAGTGTGGGAATTCATGGAGAAGGAGGATATGGGGAGAACACCAAAAATGGCTGTTGTAACAGCTGCCACCAGCGCTCGAGTCATCCCTCGCTGTGAGTCTTAGCCCCTGCCCCTTGAATTTCGGGTATAGTTACGCCCCTGACCCTTTTCGCTACTTTGAGTCAAAACTGTGAGTAGACAGAACACTGATCTCACCCGCAAGTGCATTAACCACTAGCGTTATCTTACCTTTATTATTTTTCCCTGAAAATTGTTGGCAACACCGAGATTTCTGCAGCAGGTATTTTTATTTTAAAATGCAGTCTAAGCCCTTTGTGACTAATTAAGTATAAGAAAAAATATTTACTGTTACATGTGGCCTTGTTGCAAATCTCATCGTGGCAGCTTTAAAATAAATACATGTATAAGTTGACTGTTTTCAAGATTCCCCCTCTGGTGGCTCCACGTCCCTCTCGTGCCAACCCCTGACCTCCAATTTATGGGTTCCACTCCCAAAGTAATTATTTTCCATTTCCAACTCTGGCTAAAGGCTTCCATATTAAAACGTGAGTTACATTGCACTTGTATGTATATTTTGTCCTCTTATAAAACCAGTTCTTCTAGTTCCAGAATGGAAAGGAAAAAAAGTGCACTGGACCAGCTACCCAGGTATGGACCATAGACTTCGGAAGCTGTAGGATCTAGAATAGATGCATGACATTTGAATGGAGTGCTCTGCAGCCCCTGTGCTCAAACAGCTTTAAATGGGGGAAGGGCGTGATTTGTGATCTTATAGTTCAAGCCATCTGGTGCCCGCAGCGTGACGCAGATAGCCCCGGTGCTGTGAATGATTTAGGTGCGCACACAGTGAAGTCAATATGCTTATTACTGCCACTGATGGACCCTGCCTCATTCAACATGGCGGTGCGGGTGTGACGTATGTCACAGGAGCTGCATTGTTTACCTGGTTCTACCATTATGACCGTGGAGCTGTGCCATGACCCAGGAGCCACCCTGTGACCAAAGATGTGCCCTATGATGACCCTGAAGTACGCCGTGACTCTGTAGCTGCCCTATGACCCAAAAGCTGGCCTGTGATCCCGGATTTTCTCTTTTTTCCTAAGGATCTCGCTATGTCCCTGTAGCTGCTCTGCGACCCGGAAACTGCCCTGTGTCCCTGGAGTGGTCTTTGACCCTAGAGTAATCTGTTACCACGGGTCTGCCCTACGTCCTGTTACGTCTCTGCGTTGACCGGCCGGTACCCGCAGGGCTGCCTGTACTCGGGGTGGATGGCAGCGGCAACCGCGACCTGTGGAGGTTGAAGACCTGCGGGAAACACCGGAGGAGGAGCGAGGAGGGTGCGATGCCCAGTATAGATAAACCCCCGGATATCTGCGGGCCCTGTGAGTATGAGCAGGAATAGCGGGAGGATGGACGATTCAGCAGGGGCTGGCGCGGTGAAGATGGGGCTCTCAGCTGCTGAGAGTGATAGTGCTGCTCGGCAAAGACCACAGCCTGCTGCAGGACCCTCCTCCTTCCCATTGATTGGCGGCTCACGGAAACGGCGGATTTCGCGGGCATTTGTGTAAATATCGCGGCATTTGCATGGATCGGCCGATTTCGCGATTTTTTTGCAAATCGCGAAATCGCGATAAGCTGGAGGGTCTGTATAATCAACTTTTGCTCAAAAACTTTACTGCTGCCACAAAGTCCGGCCACCGTGTCACCTTCAAGTGACATGTGTGAAATGACCAGTGATGTATTTGGACCACAAGCCCAAACAGTTGCATCCCAAAGCAGCCCATGTGGGTTCAGGCTGATCCTTTGGCTCAAAAACTCGGGAGGGGGATGCACACCCTAAAGCCCTATTGCTAGAACGCTTTTTCCCATCCCTCCATACAGCCAATCCAGATCTACTATTGCTTGAGAAATATGAGCATACTTTTGCAGTACGTAAGTAACTCATTCTAATAGCCTCGTTCTGAATCCGTTGTAATGCATCCCGAGATCTTTCAGTTTTGCCAAGCTATGGTGGGTTGCAATAGTCCACTTAAGGTGGATTAATCTATTTAAAATGGGTTCTCTGCCTTTAGTCGGAGCTTGATGCAATATTGGTAATGAAGGCTTAATGGCCTGCTGTGTACTTCTCCTAATGTGTATGTTTACCAAGATATGTACCAATTGCATTGATTTTCTACTCCTAAAACTCTGTTTCCATTTCTGAGCATTGCAGCACTTGCGTCCATCGTTAAAAAAAAGAATATTAGCGATCACTGGCGTCTTGAGTTGACAACATTTTACCTACCTCTGCTGTTCGCGAAAGTGACTGTAAATACTTTTTTCGTTATTGGTTGAACTACATCTTCTACTAAAACATGGCCGATCTGCAGGTATTGTTTGAGTAAAAGCTCGTCCTGTTCGCTACGCTGCATTTGAGCTTAGCTGCCATCTGCGAGCCACCCCTTCCCGTGAGTGTGGCGAGAGGACTGCTAAAAGATGAAAGCATCTGCAAGGTCTGGGCCATACCCCCTCCTTGCGACACTGAGTCATAAAGCTGTCCATCTACTTCAATACCTACATTGTTTGATGTTTGATTAAAGCGCCAGTCACTGACAGTTTGGGGTTTCCTCACTTTTGAGGTCATCTCTATGCAGCACAAATTCATTTTTTAACTGAGAAAAAATAACTGAGGATGTATCACACTGAGCCGATGTTGAAAGAATGTCATACTTGCCAAATGGTTTGTCAGTTTGAAAAAAATTCCTCAAGAGGTATCCTTAAGGGAAAAACAAATTATACAATGAATAATTACAGCACAAACATTTTGGATTCAAGAAGGATCAGGCTGAAGTAAATGAGCATTGAGATGTTAATGCATGGGTGAAATCAGTAGGTTAAAAATGAGAGGAGGTATGGGTCTTCATGCATAATGTATTTTTAAAGGAGCTAAAACAGTTAATGAGAGATGTCTTTATATGTACTGCATCCCCTTTCCACATCTGTTTACTCAGTCTACTTATCTCTTCAGTTGCTTAACATCCCCTAATTTTCAAATAGTAAAATGACATAAATTATGTAACATGTGATGTCAAAAGCAGTGCACGATAGGGGCATAAGTTAAAGTTAGTCAACTAAACTATAACTGGCATATTTCAGGGTGTTTTTGTTTTTTTAATTTTAGCTGGTGTCTCATTTTCACACCTAATAATAAAAGCAACCCTTTGTTCACTGAAAAAACCAAAGGTTAAAGTGACGTTATATTTATATAAGGCAATATGTCACTTTGAATTAAAGACACAAGACCTTAGCAATTCAATGAAAAAAAACAAAGGTTAAAGGAATCTTATATGTATGTGAGCATTTCATTTAAACCACTGGTCCCGCTCCCCAGGCCTATTTTGGCCCTGGGGCTCCCATCTCCAGGGGCCTGGCCTTATTTCAAAAGGGGGAGCAGGGCAACAGGCCCCCTCCCTGAGCCAATAATGGCCCTAGGGACCATGTCCCCCAGGGCCAGCTCATGCTATGAGCCATGGAGCCCACAACAGCAGTTTCCCTGCCTGCACTGGCCCAGACAGCGAAACCTGTGTTTGCTCTCACTTGGCGGGAGTAATTTCAAATCCCCCACCAACCAGTAGCAAACACCAAGTGCCGTTCCAGGAGGGGTCTCTCATGTGTTTCCCTGCCCACAGTGAAGTGGGCAGGGAAAGATGAAATGATTGCTCCCGCCTGAAGGGAGAAGCATTTTTAGTTGCTCTCTGCGGGCAGAAGCAATGCTGGCTCCTGCTGGATGCAGGGAGCTAGTTAGGACCTAGTGCCTTGGGGCTTTCCCGTGGCACCCAACAAAAGTGTAGGGGGTGCCCTAAGTGACCTGTGTTTTCAGGCCAAAGGCCATGCGGAGCGTGGGGTTTGCTGCATGCATGCTTTAACTATAACTGGTGAATTTCAGTGGTTATTAGAGTTTAAAATGAAACATTTCACCTTACTATAGCGTTACTTTATTCTGTGTTTTTTTTAGTGAATAAATATATACATATATGGCAGTCGCCAGTAGGTAATTATAGTTAGGGCCTAGTTTCCACAGGGAGAGTGTTTTTAAGAAAAAAAAAGATATATATACATATATATATATATATATATATATATATATATATATATATATATATATATATATATATATATATGTCAATACCAATTGCCCTGAAGCTTTTGAGAGCGCACACGACACCGCTCTGACCATCCGGCCTTCGTTAGCAGCCTGCCCTCCTGCTTCACTTTGTTTCATGAGCCGACGCGTTTCGAGGTCTCCACCTCCTCCTCGGGGCTGTAAAGAAGTCATGGCTGTAGTTTGTGGACAATGCTCGTTTTATTTTCGTTCCTCCCATGGGCGTGTCTGTTACACAAGTTCCAATGCCTCCTGGGAGATGAGGTCCATTGTTGCAGCCATCACTCGTTTTTCATATATTATTTACATCATTATTACCTTTAGTAGGTTGTGGAGCGTTCGGACAGGCTATTTTGCATGAAGAGCGCTGTGCTTGTGACCTTGGAAAAGTTCCGATTACAGCCTCAAATAACTGGCGAGAACACTTGCTGTCCAGTTACTGATGGTGCAGCTCCCCACGACCAGGCTGCCGTGTATGTAATGTCAATACCAATTGCCCTGAAGCTTTTGAGAGCGCACACGACACCGCTCTGACCATCCGGCCTTCGTTAGCAGCCTGCCCTCCTGCTTCACTTTGTTTCATGAGCCGACGCGTTTCGAGGTCTCCACCTCCTCCTCGGGGCTGTAAAGAAGTCATGGCTGTAGTTTGTGGACAATGCTCGTTTTATTTTCGTTCCTCCCATGGGCGTGTCTGTTACACAAGTTCCAATGCCTCCTGGGAGATGAGGTCTATTGTTGCAGCCATCACTCGTTTTTCATATATTATTTACATCATTATTACCTTTAGTAGGTTGTGGAGCGTTCGGACAGGCTATTTTGCATGAAGAGCGCTGTGCTTGTGACCTTGGAAAAGTTCCGATTACAGCCTCAAATAACTGGCGAGAACACTTGCTGTCCAGTTACTGATGGTGCAGCTCCCCACGACCAGGCTGCCGTGTATGTAATGTCAATACCAATTGCCCTGAAGCTTTTGAGAGCGCACACGACACCGCTCTGACCATCCGGCCTTCGTTAGCAGCCTGCCCTCCTGCTTCACTTTGTTTCATGAGCCGACGCGTTTCGAGGTCTCCACCTCCTCCTCGGGGCTGTAAAGAAGTCATGGCTGTAGTTTGTGGACAATGCTCGTTTTATTTTCGTTCCTCCCATGGGCGTGTCTGTTACACAAGTTCCAATGCCTCCTGGGAGATGAGGTCCATTGTTGCAGCCATCACTCGTTTTTCATATATTATTTACATCATTATTACCTTTAGTAGGTTGTGGAGCGTTCGGACAGGCTATTTTGCATGAAGAGCGCTGTGCTTGTGACCTTGGAAAAGTTCCGATTACAGCCTCAAATAACTGGCGAGAACACTTGCTGTCCAGTTACTGATGGTGCAGCTCCCCACGACCAGGCTGCCGTGTATGTAATGTCAATACCAATTGCCCTGAAGCTTTTGAGAGCGCACACGACACCGCTCTGACCATCCGGCCTTCGTTAGCAGCCTGCCCTCCTGCTTCACTTTGTTTCATGAGCCGACGCGTTTCGAGGTCTCCACCTCCTCCTCGGGGCTGTAAAGAAGTCATGGCTGTAGTTTGTGGACAATGCTCGTTTTATTTTCGTTCCTCCCATGGGCGTGTCTGTTACACAAGTTCCAATGCCTCCTGGGAGATGAGGTCCATTGTTGCAGCCATCACTCGTTTTTCATATATTATTTACATCATTATTACCTTTAGTAGGTTGTGGAGCGTTCGGACAGGCTATTTTGCATGAAGAGCGCTGTGCTTGTGACCTTGGAAAAGTTCCGATTACAGCCTCAAATAACTGGCGAGAACACTTGCTGTCCAGTTACTGATGGTGCAGCTCCCCACGACCAGGCTGCCGTGTATGTAATGTCAATACCAATTGCCCTGAAGCTTTTGAGAGCGCACACGACACCGCTCTGACCATCCGGCCTTCGTTAGCAGCCTGCCCTCCTGCTTCACTTTGTTTCATGAGCCGACGCGTTTCGAGGTCTCCACCTCCTCCTCGGGGCTGTAAAGAAGTCATGGCTGTAGTTTGTGGACAATGCTCGTTTTATTTTCGTTCCTCCCATGGGCGTGTCTGTTACACAAGTTCCAATGCCTCCTGGGAGATGAGGTCCATTGTTGCAGCCATCACTCGTTTTTCATATATTATTTACATCATTATTACCTTTAGTAGGTTGTGGAGCGTTCGGACAGGCTATTTTGCATGAAGAGCGCTGTGCTTGTGACCTTGGAAAAGTTCCGATTACAGCCTCAATTAACTGGTGAGAACACTTGCTGCCCAGTTACTGATGGTGCAGCTCCCCACGACCAGGCTGCCGTGTATGTAATGTCAATACCAATTGCCCTGAAGCTTTTGAGAGCGCACACGACACCGCTCTGACCATCCGGCCTTCGTTAGCAGCCTGCCCTCCTGCTTCACTTTGTTTCATGAGCCGACGCGTTTCGAGGTCTCCACCTCCTCCTCGGGGCTGTAAAGAAGTCATGGCTGTAGTTTGTGGACAATGCTCGTTTTATTTTCGTTCCTCCCATGGGCGTGTCTGTTACACAAGTTCTAATGCCTCCTGGGAGATGAGGTCCATTGTTGCAGCCATCACTCGTTTTTCATATATTATTTACATCATTATTACCTTGATTAATGATGTAATGATGTAAATAATATATGAAAAACGAGTGATGGCTGCAACAATGGACCTCATCTCCCAGGAGGCATTGGAACTTGTGTAACAGACACGCCCATGGGAGGAACGAAAATAAAACGAGCATTGTCCACAAACTACAGCCATGACTTCTTTACAGCCCCGAGGAGGAGGTGGAGACCTCGAAACGCGTCGGCTCATGAAACAAAGTGAAGCAGGAGGGCAGGCTGCTAACGAAGGCCGGATGGTCAGAGCGGTGTCGTGTGCGCTCTCAAAAGCTTCAGGGCAATTGGTATTGACATTACATACACGGCAGCCTGGTCGTGGGGAGCTGCACCATCAGTAACTGGACAGCAAGTGTTCTCGCCAGTTATTTGAGGCTGTAATCGGAACTTTTCCAAGGTCACAAGCACAGCGCTCTTCATGCAAAATAGCCTGTCCGAATGCTCCACAACCTACTAAAGGTAATAATGATGTAAATAATATATGAAAAACGAGTGATGGCTGCAACAATGGACCTCATCTCCCAGGAGGCATTGGAACTTGTGTAACAGACACGCCCATGGGAGGAACGAAAATAAAACGAGCATTGTCCACAAACTACAGCCATGACTTCTTTACAGCCCCGAGGAGGAGGTGGAGACCTCGAAACGCGTCGGCTCATGAAACAAAGTGAAGCAGGAGGGCAGGCTGCTAACGAAGGCCGGATGGTCAGAGCGGTGTCGTGTGCGCTCTCAAAAGCTTCAGGGCAATTGGTATTGACATTACATACACGGCAGCCTGGTCGTGGGGAGCTGCACCATCAGTAACTGGACAGCAAGTGTTCTCGCCAGTTATTTGAGGCTGTAATCGGAACTTTTCCAAGGTCACAAGCACAGCGCTCTTCATGCAAAATAGCCTGTCCGAACGCTCCACAACCTACTAAAGGTAATAATGATGTAAATAATATATGAAAAACGAGTGATGGCTGCAACAATGGACCTCATCTCCCAGGAGGCATTGGAACTTGTGTAACAGACACGCCCATGGGAGGAACGAAAATAAAACGAGCATTGTCCACAAACTACAGCCATGACTTCTTTACAGCCCCGAGGAGGAGGTGGAGACCTCGAAACGCGTCGGCTCATGAAACAAAGTGAAGCAGGAGGGCAGGCTGCTAACGAAGGCCGGATGGTCAGAGCGGTGTCGTGTGCGCTCTCAAAAGCTTCAGGGCAATTGGTATTGACATTACATACACGGCAGCCTGGTCGTGGGGAGCTGCACCATCAGTAACTGGACAGCAAGTGTTCTCGCCAGTTATTTGAGGCTGTAATCGGAACTTTTCCAAGGTCACAAGCACAGCGCTCTTCATGCAAAATAGCCTGTCCGAACGCTCCACAACCTACTAAAGGTAATAATGATGTAAATAATATATGAAAAACGAGTGATGGCTGCAACAATGGACCTCATCTCCCAGGAGGCATTGGAACTTGTGTAACAGACACGCCCATGGGAGGAACGAAAATAAAACGAGCATTGTCCACAAACTACAGCCATGACTTCTTTACAGCCCCGAGGAGGAGGTGGAGACCTCGAAACGCGTCGGCTCATGAAACAAAGTGAAGCAGGAGGGCAGGCTGCTAACGAAGGCCGGATGGTCAGAGCGGTGTCGTGTGCGCTCTCAAAAGCTTCAGGGCAATTGGTATTGACATATATATATATATATATATATATATATATATATATATATATATATATATATATACACACTATGTCCCACAATGGAATACATGGACAATTAAGCAAGCCACGCCCAATGGGGGCAATATGCATTAATAAAAACAAACAATTTGTAAAGGGTGAGTCTTTGATGTCTGCTGCTGTGAGCCCAAGATGAAGAGGTACCAATGCCTCGAAACGCGTCGGCATATCACAGGCAAAGAAAGATGTAAAAGGGAAGCAGGATGCGAGCTGCAAGCGGGGCAAGTGATTTCAGTGAAGCACCGTCGTGTGCCCTTTCAAGATCTAGGGTGTTTGGTGAAAAAAAATGTATATATATATATATATATATATATATATATATATATATATATATATATATATATTACCTACTGGCGGTCGCCAGTAGGTAGTTATAGTTAAAACCTAGTTTCAATAGGAAATCCGTAACTTTCTATTTGGAATAACTTTGGCCCCGGTGGACGAATCTTCGTGAATTTCTCCAAGAAAATGTCCTGTTCTGCTCTGCTCCTTCCCTGAAAGTTTGGGGGTGATTCGTGAAGGAGGGGCCGAGAAAAAAGGGGGGTCCCAAAACGTGTTTTCGCCATGCAATTTTCCACAGTACCTTTAGCCGGGGCTACAGCGCGAACGGCTGAACGGAAAAAAACAAACTTGGCAAAAAGGTAGAGTTCTGTACCCAGATGGGCCTTTTTGTTAAATGGTGTAAATCTGTTCAGTAGTTCCTGAGAAAATCATAAGTAAAATCATAAGTATATATTGGAGGTGTTACTGTAAGCTTACTGTAAGCTTACTGTACTCTGTACCTTCCCGAGCACGAACTGCATGCTGATTGGATGTCAACTGTCTGTCAACACTCCAAACCGGAAGTGTTGGCAGCCTTGAGCCTAGGTAGAACCGAGGCACAAGAAAGCTGAAAACAACAAACGCGCAAAAAACACAAAGGGGGCAGGGTAGACACACCCTGACTCCCTAGGCCTGCTCAGGGGGTCCCACAAGGACCCCCAAGCCCCCCCCAAATCATTTTTTTTAATCGTGGGGTACGCGTACCCCGTGAAAAAAAAAACCCTGGTGTTATTTTTTTAAAGTTAGCCCCCAGGGGGACCAAATCCAGGGGGCATATTTAAAAAACAAGTGTGGGGGGGCCCAATCCCCCCCACACTTCCCCGGGGACTGCCACCCCCTGAGCAAAGTTATTATGGTAGCGCGGGGGCACACGGCCCCCCCACAGCCCCGGGGACTGCCACCTCGGGGCAAAGACAGTAATGATGGGTGGCCTCTAAGGCCCCCCGAGCCCCGGGGACCGCCACCTCCCCGGGTCACTAATATGCAAATAGGGGGGTCTGTGATGGACCCCCCAGCCCCGGGGACCACCCCGGGCTTTGTTGATGTTGGGAGGGGGGCCATGCGGCCCCCTCCTGGAGCCCTTGATGGCCCTGGGGACCGCTACACCCCAGGACCGGTTCCTGCAGTGTCCCGGGGTGCCTACCCCCGGGACACTGCTGTTTGCTGTGGTAGGGCTGCAGCCTCGCGGCTCCCGCCATACCACAGCAAACTGCTTTGATTTTTGAAAGAGATAGGTGGAAACCTGCTCTCTCTTTCAAAAATCAAGGCTGATTGCTTTTCTGTACGGGGAGCAGCATGTTAGCTGCTCCCCATACAGAAAAGCAATGCCGGCCCCCGCAGGGACCGTGGGGGGCTTGGGGACCCCCCCACGGCCCCCAACCAGGAGGGCCAGGCCCCAGGGGATGGGGTCGCCGGGGCCAGAAGTGGCCCAGGAGGGGGGCCACGTGGCCCCCCTCCCTCAAAAAATAATCAAATTTAAAAAGTAAGGCCCGGGGGATGGGGTGCCCGGGGCCTAAATGGGGCATAGGAGGGGGGCTGCAGGTCCCCTCCAGTATAAAAAAAAAAATTTAAAATGAAGTTGGCCATGCCCCGGGGGATCGGGTCCTCGGGGCTGGGATTGGCCACGGGAGGGGGGCAACGTGCCCCCCTTCCCTTCAAAATTAAAAAAAAAAAGATTTGGGAGCAGGGCCTGGGGAATGGGGTCCCCAAGGCCAAAAAAAAGAAAAAGAAGGGGGGCTACACAGCCCCCTTCTTAAAATTTTAAAAAATAAAATAAAAACGGGATCGGGAGAAGGCCACGCCCCCTACCTGCACCTCTTTGCAAACGCGCCCCCTGGTGCATTTGCAGAGGAGGAAGTAAATCCCCTTGGATACTGGGGGTGCCTGGTCCCTGGGGGCCAACTTGCCCACCAGGAGCCTCCAGTATGGGCCAGGGGGCTACCTTGCAGAGAAGTGTAAAGAGGCCACGCCACTTTTTATACCTCTCTGCAATGGAGCCCCCTGACGCATATTGGACGTTGATGGTGGGCTAGTTGACCCCCAGGGACCCCCAGTATGCGAGGGGAATTACTTCCTCCTCTGAAAAAGCGCCAGGGGGCTGCGTTGCAGAGACGTGTTAAAAGGGGCATGGCCTCTTTACACCTCTCTGCAACGCAGCCCCCTGGCGCATACTGGAGGTTCCTGGTGGGCTAGTTGGCCCTAGGGACCCCCATTATGCAAGGGGAATTAGTTCCCCCTCTGAAAAAGTACCAGGGGGCTGCGTTGCAGAGAGGTTTAAAAAGGGGCGTGGCCTCATTACACCTCTCTGCAACGCAGCCCCCTGGCGCATACTGGAGGTTCCTGGTGGGCTAGTTGTCCCCCAGGGACCCCAGTATGCAAGGGGAATTAGTTCCCCCTCTGCAAAAGCGCCAGGGGGCTGCGTTGCAGAGAGGTGTAATGAGGCCATGCCCCTTTTTACACCTCTCTGTAACACAGCCCCCTGGCGCATACTGGAGGTTTCTGGTGTGCTAGAGTGCCCAGAGGGACCCCCAGTATGCAAGGGGACTTATCCCCCAACTTAGAACGCGTTACGGGACATGTTTGGACAGTGGTGAAGGTAGGGGACGGGGCTTGAGGTGACGTGTGAAAACACGCCCTGTGGTGCGTTTTAGCTTGGGGTATATATTCCTCTTCAATCCAGAGGTCTCCTAGGGGCCAACTAGTCCAACGGGTACCTCTAGGTGGTCCCACGGAGCTGCGTTGCAGAGTGTTGTAAAAAGGGGGCGTGCCCTCTGAACACCTCTCTGCAACGCAGCTCTGTGGTGCAAACTGGAGGTACATGATGGGCTAGTTGGCTCACAGATGACCTCAGGATTGAAGAGGAATATATTCCCCAACCTAAAACGCGCCACAGGGCGTGTTTGCATACATGTCTCCTCAGCCCCCAACCCCTTCCTTCACTATTGAGCGAAATATTCCTCTAAAATCAGCCGGACGTCAGTGCTGCATCTTTCAGCCCACTACTGATCCTGAAAAGTAATTGTAACCATACTTACAGTAACTTGAATTTCCTTCCATAGGTTAACATTGACTGGTTTCACTTGAAAATGTTTCTAAGTGTGGAGTTTTGGAACTTTAAAAAATTCCTCAAAAATCAGCCAAACTACGAATTCCGATTTACTCGCCTGTTATCAGGAGAGACCTCCGTGCTGCATCTTTTAGCCCACTATTGATCCTGAAAAGTAATTCTAAACATAGGTACAGTAACTTGAATTTCCTTCCATAGGCTAACATTGACTGATTTCAATTGAAAAATGTTCCAAGTGTGGAGTTTTGGAACTTTAAAAAATTCCTCAAAAATCAGCCAAACTACGAATTCTGATTTACTCACCTGTTATCAGGAGAGACCTCAGTGCTGCATCTTTCAGCCCACTACTGATCCTGAAAAGTAATTGTAACCATACTTACAGTAACTTGAATTTCCTTCCATAGGCTAACATTGACTGATTTCAATTGAAAAATGTTCCAAGTGTGGAGTTTTGGAACTTTAAAAAATTCCTCAAAAATCAGCCAAACTACGAATTTTGATTTACTCACCTGTTATCAGGAGAGACCTCAGTGATGCATCTTTCAGCCCACTATTGATCCTGAAAAGTAATTCTAATCGTAGTTACATTAAATTGAATTTCTTTCCATAGGATATCATTGCCTGCTATATAAAATATATATAAATTAAAAAAATATAAAAAAATATTAAAATATTACAATTTCAATTTTTTTGAAAACATTTATTTTTCAATTTATATAAAAAATATATAATGTAATTTAAAAAATAAAATATCTAAAAATAAATAATTTAAAATAATGTAGTAAATCAGTATAAAAAAAAATAACAATTAATGCATTTAAAAAATATCCTTAACAAAACCTTTGAAATTCACTGAAAAAACCATAGGTTTCACACACGTTATAGTTAAAAATTAGCATTTAAAAAACCTTTGAAATTCACTGAAAAAACCATAGGTTTCACACACGTTATAGTTAAAAATTAGCATTTAAAAAACCTTAGAAATTCACTGAAAAAAACATAGGTTTCACACACGTTATCGTTAAAAATTAGCATTTAAAAAACCTTTGAAATTCACTGAAAAAAACATCAGTGATGACATTTGAGATGTCATCAGTGATGTCATGAGTGATGTCACTGACCATGTCATGAGTGATGTAATATGTGACATCATCAGCAGTGAATTGCTGGCGCACGAGTTATAGTTAACTATAACGGGGGAATTTCAATGGTTTTGTCTGAGTGAAATGTCCAGCCAACTATAACATGTGTGAAACCTATGGTTTTTCAGTGAATTTCTAAGGTTTTTAAATTCTCATTTTTAACTAAAACGTGTTGGAAACCTATGGTTTTTTCAGTGAATATATATATATATATATATATATATATATATATATTCCACAACACCGTTCACCAGGTGGCCGAACACTGCAGCGGTTGCTTCCGTCACTGTAGGTGACTCCGTCTTGTTACACAACAACTCCAAAACACACGGAGCACACTCAGGGATCTTTGAAAAAAATGGTTTATTGTCGCAAATGCATTTCGGTATTCCACCTTCCTCAGTGCTAAAACCATTTGCCAATTCTGCTCAGCTACTATTCTCTAAAACTGTTACTCACGCTTCATTGGCCCACCTTCAACCAATTGCAGGACAGCACATCCCACATTGGGCAGAGATAGCGGATCGGCGGGGACTCAATGTCTCACAATGCACCTTTGTAGTCCATGTCCGTTATCAAAGTATTGAATGTTCTTGGCTTTTTCATCATTTTGCCTATGAAAGTGCTGTGATGATGGTGAAGCCTTTAATTGTAGATTAAGGTGAGAGTAGTCCCTTTGCTTCCCGCCGTTAGAAATTGCACAGACGCTCGCGGGTATCTCTTGGCATGTTGAGGTACCCCAGACTGATTAGCCGACTCCCTCACAGGAATACCAGCGCTGGCGGCGGTGGTTCAGGCACACCAAAACTATTCCACAACACTGTAGATTAAGTTGAGCGTAGTCCCTTCACTTCCCGCAGTTTAGAGTTGTTGTGCAACAAGACGGAGTCACCTACCATGACGGAAGCAAACGCTGGAGTGTTCGGCCACCTGGTGAACGGTGGTCACTCTGCAAAGGGGCCTCTGGTGCACAACTTGTTGGGGGTTGAAGTCACCTTGGCTGGTGAGGGTACCTTGGGGGCCAACAACCCCTTCTGTTATCTCCAGTAAGTCCCACACAGCGGGATTGCTGAGAGGTCATCGTAGGCCGCGCCCCCTTTCTCCAACAACCTGCAAATGCACATTCTGGCACACTACTGGTTGGGGGATGAAGTCCCCTTGAATGCTGAGGGTCTTTGGGGACCAGGAACCCCTTTGTTACTTCCAGCTAGTCCCACACAGTGGGATTTCTGAGAGCTGGTCAGAGGCCCTGCCCCCGTTTCTCAACTACTCTGCAAATGCGCCTCCTGGTACACTACTTATTGGGGAATTTAAGTCTTCTTGGATGCTGCGGGTCCTTGGGGCCAAAAACCCTTCCTGTTACCTCCAGTAAGTCTCACACAGTGGGATTGTTGAGAGCTGGTTGGAGGCCCGCCCCCTTTCTCCACCAGTCTGCAGACGTGCCTAGTAGTTAAAAATCATACAAATTCACTTAAAAAAACAAAGGTTACAGGGATGATTCAGTTAGGAAATCGAATTTAAAAAACATAGTAATGCACTTAAAAATCCAAAGGTTACAAGGATGTTATAGTTAGGCTCAGGTATTACTTGTACAAAACCATAGAAATTCAGCCATTATAGTAACCTGGGCTAACTATAACTTATGCCCCCACAATGCATTGCTTATGACCTCACATATTACATCACTCATGACATGGTCAGAGACATCACTGATGACATTTCAAATGACATCACAGTTGACTGGCCTGCTGCTTGAGGCTTGCCTTGTATTTCAGAGAACAGTCTTGCTGCTTGAGGCCTGCTATGTTCTCCTGAGGATTGCCCTGCTACTTGAGGCCTGCCTTGATACCCACGGGCCTGCCCTGCAGTTTGAGGTCTTCCTTGTTACCCAGAAACCGTCCCTGCTGCTTGCGGCCTGCCTTGGCCCCAGAAGAGTTCCCTGCTGCTTGAGCTCTGCCTTGGTCCCCAGAAGACTGCCCTGCTGCTTGAGGCCTGCCTTATTCATCAGAGGACAACCTTGCGTCTACCAGAGGAGTGCCTACCTGCTTGAGGCCTGCCTAAACGTGGCTCTCTCTCGCAGGAAGGAGTGGATTCCTGACACTTTGTGATCAGACCACAAAACATTTAAAATGGGAACATCCAGGCCATGCTCATATATAATTAGCACAAATAGAAAGGTCTGTGCCCTCTGTGCACTTTTACTAATGGGAAGTTGGACTCTTCAGGCCTAATACATAAAAGTACTCCTGAGGAATTGCATCCTGTACTCATAAATGCTTTTGTGAATCACCCTGATTGCCTTTTGTTACATTTGAGTCTCAAACTTAGTGTATGGAAGCTATCAAGTTTAAAGTGCGAACTCTGTAAATTTACCAGCAACTCATTCTCTCAAGGGTACTGAAGCATGGACTCTTTCATAGCTGCTACCTAATCCTTGCCATTTAGATAATATTGACTGAAACACGTTTCCTGTATCCATGTCCAAATGCATTCAGTGGTAGGAGTGCAAAGGGCAGAAGTTACAAAGAGCACTGCCCTCAATGCTGTAAACTGAAATGAAATCAGATCTTTAATAGACCAATCTGTAACGTTTTCCCTGAACCATAAACATGAGAGCCAGAGATCATAGTAAAGTCTCTTGTGGAGCAGTCTGGCAATTTGGAAAGGCTAATTAGGTAGCCGTGCCATCCTCATCTGTCCAAATAAATGTGATCTTGGCAATCTGTATCAATTTCTCTGCAAGGTCATATGATCAAAGTTATTGCAGTCTGGTGTCCCTATGTTTGAAAGCATTTGGCACACTGTTTACGCAGAGGACTAGCATTTTACCGGCTCATTATCACCTCATCAGTGCCTTGCTTATGCCTAGATGAGCCCTCTGAAGCATGGCAAGCCTCCTGGAGACATATGTCACCTTTAAAAGCACATTCTCTGGATGCATAGGTAATCACCTCAGAAGGTCAATAGAAAGTCAACCACATGAGTATGTAGTCACCTTAAAAAGCTGAAAAAAGATGGGAAAGAATATGCTTCTTTGAATAAGCACAATTGTTGTTCTTTTAACATGCTAACAGAAATGAATTGTCTGGCACTTTAATTTAATCAATTGCACCTATTGCCTATTATGTTTTGAAGTGGCATTTCATTTATTAATTGCGCTATTCAATATAGCATGCTTAAATATAAGTATCACAGACTTATACCTACAATTTGTATTTAGAATCATATATTTCTAGGCATATTCATAGTCTGCCATGCATATTTAGGTGGAGTATATACATTGTGGAAACTCCACTAGAACACAAATGGTGGAAATCTGTAATACTGAATTTGTTTCTTTTTTTTAAAATACATTTTATTAATTTTGAATTTAAAATTGTGAACATGGCTCGGAAGGCGAGCATACAACAAGAAAACCAAAGGAACAAAGGCATTCAAAAAAGCTAATATCTGCACATTCATTCCCATCCCACCCCCAGCCCACATTCTATCAATAAGACACCAAACAAGTCTGATTATTAGATCATGTATCCCACACCCTTACAACCCTCTCTCACCCTATGATTCTTCCAACTCCATTGTGAACCATGTGATGCATAGAACAGGCAGGTTCAAATTCAATGCCCCGATAATCGGTCCATACCTACCATACCTTGGAGAGTCTCTGTGGGCAGCCCGAGCTTTGTAAACCACCACCTCCAAGCCCATACAGATGTCCATCCTTCTCATCCATACTTCCAAGGATGGGTGGGGGTCATGGACTACCATTCTCAGGCTATATCCCGTTTGCCAGAGTCAGACCCAGGAATAAAAGCAACAGTTTGTATCCATCACCACCTAGTGTATCAGTGACATGTGAAAGAGTAAGATTTGGGTCCATTGGAACAGACCAGGACAGAACCCCACCCAGACAGGTTGTCCCCCAGCTCCAGAAATGGACCAGTGCAGGACTGCCACAAACTCTATGTAAAACGTTCCATCGCCAGCACCACATCTGAGACAGGTCGGTGAGGCAATCACCCCATCTGCTAAAATTGATGGCATGTAAAATACACTCTGTAGAGATATTTGAGCTGAATCAATCTAAGTCTGGTGGCAATGGCCATCAGTGGAGGCACCTTCAGTACCTCAATCTAATCCTTGTTCTCCATAAGCCCCACATCAGCCTCCCACATCCCTCGGTGAACATTAAATGTATAGGGACAGTTGGAGATAAGCGTCTGACATAGCTTTGCAATCTTGTGGTCGCCCAGGTCACCCATAACAAGTTTGTCTCCCAATGTATTACATTATGGAAGGTCGGGCAAGGCTGCAATGTAAGGAGTCAGAACATGGTGGAGTTGAAGGTGTTGATGGAACTGACTACGATGGAGCTGGTATTCTACCTGTAGGGTTTGAAAAGACGCAAGTACCATGCCACTCGTAACATCACCCACAGTAGAGATCTCAATTAAGTCCCATTTCTGAAAGTCCTCCAGCGCAACCACCTGCACTAGTAGGCATCCTTGCCAGAGCAGCATCCACTCCATATGTCTCCCTCACCACACCATTTGTCAGAGAGAATATCACAACTAAATCAGGACCACTCTAGTCGCTGGAGGAAGATCGCTACCACCGACCTCATCATTTAGATATGAGACAAGCAGGGTGTCACCCATCGCCCACCTTTCGGACACATAAGCGGGTCGCCCTGGAGGTTGTACCACCAGTCATTGATGATCAGTAGATGTGACACACAATACTATGATTCAATATCCACAACAGTGATACACCCACAAAAAGTGGATTGAAATCATTTGCTGAGGGAAATGTGGAGGGTCCTGCCCTCCCAGAACAAGGCAGGGAGAATAGAGTTCAATTTGCGAATCCAGTGGCATGCAATATCTTCTAGAAAATTCTGCAATTGTTAAAGAAACCAGGGTAACAACACCATTGTGATCTACCAGTCAGGGACAAAGGCAAGAACGACTAGATCTGAACAATACAGGTTCCAGATTACGTGTCCAAGCCATTTTCACATCAGGGGACACAAAGACACCTAGTCATTTGAACTAGACATTTGAACCCACCCAAGGCAATCCACGGTCCCAACGCCCAACAGAAGTTTTGTGGGCAAGGACTTGTCAAAAACACAGTAGATCTAGGCAGATTAATCAAAAGGGATATAATGCTATTCTATCGGAGAGCCTCCCTCCCCATTCAAGACCCTGTACCTGATTGTCCATCCTTATCCACACTACCAGAGGGTCCATAGCAAGAGCAGACAGCAGGGGAGATGGGGCAATGCTGCTGTGTCCCTCACTGTATTAAAAGCAAGTCCGATCTAGCAGGGGCCACCCGCACCGATGCTGTCAAATCGGTGTATAACCGCTTAAGATAGGAGAGAAACTGAGGGCTGAAGTTCAGGCCTTGAAGGAAGATGAACAAGTGTGTCCAACTCACAGAGTCAAATGCCTTGTCAATGTCAGCTTAAATGTGTTGTCTTCACATAAAAAGACTTTCTGTTTGGAAAATCCTTCATGTAACACAACAAGAAAACCAAAGGAACAAAGGCATTCAAAAAAGCTAATATCTGCACATTCATTCCCATCCCACCCCCAGCCCACATTCTATCAATAAGACACCAAACAAGTCTGATTATTAGATCATGTATCCCACACCCTTACAACCCTCTCTCACCCTATGATTCTTCCAACTCCATTGTGAACCATGTGATGCATAGAACAGGCAGGTTCAAATTCAATGCCCCGATAATCGGTCCATACCTACCATACCTTGGAGAGTCTCTGTGGGCAGCCCGAGCTTTGTAAACCACCACCTCCAAGCCCATACAGATGTCCATCCTTCTCATCCATACTTCCAAGGATGGGTGGGGGTCATGGACTACCATTCTCAGGCTATATCCCGTTTGCCAGAGTCAGACCCAGGAATAAAAGCAACAGTTTGTATCCATCACCACCTAGTGTATCAGTGACATGTGAAAGAGTAAGATTTGGGTCCATTGGAACAGACCAGGACAGAACCCCACCCAGACAGGTTGTCCCCCAGCTCCAGAAATGGACCAGTGCAGGACTGCCACAAACTCTATGTAAAACGTTCCATCGCCAGCACCACATCTGAGACAGGTCGGTGAGGCAATCACCCCATCTGCTAAAATTGATGGCATGTAAAATACACTCTGTAGAGATATTTGAGCTGAATCAATCTAAGTCTGGTGGCAATGGCCATCAGTGGAGGCACCTTCAGTACCTCAATCTAATCCTTGTTCTCCATAAGCCCCACATCAGCCTCCCACATCCCTCGGTGAACATTAAATGTATAGGGACAGTTGGAGATAAGCGTCTGACATAGCTTTGCAATCTTGTGGTCGCCCAGGTCACCCATAACAAGTTTGTCTCCCAATGTATTACATTATGGAAGGTCGGGCAAGGCTGCAATGTAAGGAGTCAGAACATGGTGGAGTTGAAGGTGTTGATGGAACTGACTACGATGGAGCTGGTATTCTACCTGTAGGGTTTGAAAAGACGCAAGTACCATGCCACTCGTAACATCACCCACAGTAGAGATCTCAATTAAGTCCCATTTCTGAAAGTCCTCCAGCGCAACCACCTGCACTAGTAGGCATCCTTGCCAGAGCAGCATCCACTCCATATGTCTCCCTCACCACACCATTTGTCAGAGAGAATATCACAACTAAATCAGGACCACTCTAGTCGCTGGAGGAAGATCGCTACCACCGACCTCATCATTTAGATATGAGACAAGCAGGGTGTCACCCATCGCCCACCTTTCGGACACATAAGCGGGTCGCCCTGGAGGTTGTACCACCAGTCATTGATGATCAGTAGATGTGACACACAATACTATGATTCAATATCCACAACAGTGATACACCCACAAAAAGTGGATTGAAATCATTTGCTGAGGGAAATGTGGAGGGTCCTGCCCTCCCAGAACAAGGCAGGGAGAATAGAGTTCAATTTGCGAATCCAGTGGCATGCAATATCTTCTAGAAAATTCTGCAATTGTTAAAGAAACCAGGGTAACAACACCATTGTGATCTACCAGTCAGGGACAAAGGCAAGAACGACTAGATCTGAACAATACAGGTTCCAGATTACGTGTCCAAGCCATTTTCACATCAGGGGACACAAAGACACCTAGTCATTTGAACTAGACATTTGAACCCACCCAAGGCAATCCACGGTCCCAACGCCCAACAGAAGTTTTGTGGGCAAGGACTTGTCAAAAACACAGTAGATCTAGGCAGATTAATCAAAAGGGATATAATGCTATTCTATCGGAGAGCCTCCCTCCCCATTCAAGACCCTGTACCTGATTGTCCATCCTTATCCACACTACCAGAGGGTCCATAGCAAGAGCAGACAGCAGGGGAGATGGGGCAATGCTGCTGTGTCCCTCACTGTATTAAAAGCAAGTCCGATCTAGCAGGGGCCACCCGCACCGATGCTGTCAAATCGGTGTATAACCGCTTAAGATAGGAGAGAAACTGAGGGCTGAAGTTCAGGCCTTGAAGGAAGATGAACAAGTGTGTCCAACTCACAGAGTCAAATGCCTTGTCAATGTCAGCTTAAATGTGTTGTCTTCACATAAAAAGACTTTCTGTTTGGAAAATCCTTCATGTAACACCTGTTTCATTTCCTAACCCAGAATGAATTTGTCTCCTATCTTTTATGGGAGTGGTTTTACATATGCTTTCCTATTGGCTAACAACTTGCAAAATATGTTTTAATACTCACAAATGTACGAGATTGGGATGTTAATTTCATTACAAGAACGGAGGCTACATTATGCATACAACTTTTAACACCATCGATGCTGATGTTATTTTGCTCCTGTGCTGATATTTCTTGATTCCCATTGTTCATGACGAGCTCAGCTCGTCATGAGTGTACGAGAGGTGTACCTCATGACAAGCTGAGCTCGTCATGAGCTTCGATGGGGTTAATGCGTCTCCAAGCAGCCGCATACATCACAATTAAAAGGTTCCATAAAGAACATTCATAACAAATAAAGGGCATGAGTCAACAAGAGACTGCCTCTTTTAAATGCGGCTCTGAGCAGATAAGTTGCCTTTACTTGTTACTTTATCACATTATTATTATTATTTTTATACTATTATTAATATTATTTAGTATGATTTTGTGGGTTGGGCTATTATTTCCCCTCTCTTTCCTATTTACCATACCGATTTCCAATTTATGGAAATCCCCTCCTTCTTTTCCCCCCTTTGGTCCTTTTGACCTGAGTTAATTCATGTTTATATGCCTTACACTTGTATGTGTATTCCTTTCTCCTAACGGTTTTTTATTTCAGGCACGTGAGTATTTGCCGTATTTCTTCATTGTTTAAACATTTTGACGTTTAAAATTGTCACTTGCCTTCCTCTTCGGCATCCCTTTTTACTGCCTTCGTACGGGTTTCCCGGTTTGATCGTTTTATCTTATTTTATATTGGTTTCTTCTTATGTCAATAAATATCGCGCTCGAAGCGCAAGTAAATATCGCGCTCGGAGCGCAAGCCATTGCTGTTACAAGGAAAGGACCTCGGCAACAACGGCGCCACGTAGGCGCGTTGCCTAGGTTCTTTCTTCTCCCTAGAGACGAGCATTGTTGAAGTCTCCGGCGCGTGGTGCCGGTTCCTATGGATACAGAGGGCGCAGCTGATCGCGAGCGGTTTCGAGTTCGTTACTCGACCTTCGCGATCAGCTGTACCTCGTTAGGAACGCCAAACTTTACCGATTAATTTATTATACAATTACCATTGAAACTCCGCCTCTTACCTAAAAAAAAAAAAAACCAGGATAAGAGACCTTAATATCTTCAAGCTCTAACTACATTTCTAGTTATTGACTCATGTCTGAATCGGAGTCTGAAGGTGCTTCTGCCCCTACTCCCAATGTTGAGGGTGAACATTTTAAAAGTGTTTTGGATCAGGAAGTGCAGTCCTCCATACGTGGTTCTCTGAGAAGGGTGATGTCTTCTAAGAGATCTATCTCTCCTGATGAGGATGAGTTTTATGAAGGTCATTCAATTGAGATTGATAATTTAAGGGGTAAAAAAGTAAGAAAGGTTAAAAACATTGAACAATTTGCCCCTAAGAGCGCTGTTGGAGGTCCTAGCACCTCGCTTTATCTGGGAGGTCCCCGCACCTCAAAACCTCTTGGTGTCCTTCTCGGCACAACTCATCTTGGTGTCCATCGCGCCACAACTTATCATGGTTCCCCTCGCGGCACAAAATATCCTGGTGTCCTTAGCGGCACACAATATCCAAGTGCTCATGACCACATACTTGACAATGATCTCAGAGATGATAATTCCTCAGACACACCCGACGAATATGTGCTTGATTTAAATGATGACTACGATGAAGACCTTTTTAACCCTCCAGAATCATCCTCTGGTCCAAAAGATATTATTCTTGACCCTCTCGGGGAAGAAATGTTTTCTCCCCTTAATCTTAAACATCCTAGGAGTTCACGAACATGTGGCAAAATTTATTGATAAATGGTTGAGATTTCCTCTTGAACCCAACACTCGCAACATCCTGCGGGCTGAGTGTTCAAGGCCTTCCATTGATGAAAAAGTCTGCCAAACTCCTAATTTGGACCCTGAATTGATAAAATTCCTTTTTACGCTTGGACGGGATCCTCACAAAGGTATGGAGAGGTCCCTTAAGGGTTGTCAGGACCGTGTCCTAGACATTCTAGGTCCCTTGGCTAGAATTATTGACGCAGCGGAGGAGAGCCATCTCAATGGTACTCCCCTTAATATTGACTTAATCAGAGGCTGGAGTCAGAGAGCTTTAATTCTGCTAGGGAACGCTAATGCCAGCTTGAATGCTGAAAGACGTAGAGTTGTTCTGACCAAAATAAACCCAAAACTTTCTGACATGGCCGACAAGGAGACTTCTCAAAATCCTAAAGGCCTACTTTTTGGTGAAGATCTCATTAAAACTCTCGGCAAATATGTCTCTACTTTTACGGCCTTGGATAGAGCCCAACAAAATATGCGTAAGGTCTTTAATAATAACCTTTTTGCTAGGGCCAGAAGAAGGGGCCTCTCTTCCGGCCGGTTTAATCAACGGCCCTCCTCAAGATCAAGAGGTTTCGGAAGAGGCTATCAGCAATTCAACAACTCACAATTCTTTCCTCAAAGAGGACGCGGCATGCGCTCAAGAGGATATAGATCACGTGGCCAATCCTCCACCGACACCACAACAAGTGAGTACTATCACCCCTCCTTCCCCTCTTTCTTTCCCTTCAGAGGTGGGAGGGAGACTCAAGTTCTTTTTCCAGAACTGGAGAAAGATTACTCAAGATCCTTGGGTCCTGAACACAGTCAGAGGTTTCAAAATAGACTTCACAGAGATTCCAACTCAGTCTTCTTTTCCCAAAAATTTCCAAATCCCTTTAAAAAAAAACGTAGATGGCGAAATTCATCCTCTAATACAAACAGGGAGTTTGAACCTTCTTGTTTGGAGAGTGTCAGGAGATCAAATGAGGTCTCAGGACTTTCGTCTACAGCTTCAACTCTCCTCTCAGAATCATGGTCACCAGGCACCCACTACAGATATAACAACATCTGGAGAACTTGGGTTCGTTGGTGCTTGGAAAGGAACCTGGATTCCCTTGAAGCACCTATTGTTGACATAGTTAATTTTCTCTGTGAACAATTTGATAGGGGTCTTAGCTATAGAACCATCAATTGCTATAGATCTGCTATTTCCGCTGGTCATACCCTTGTGAATGGTAAAACGGTAGGTAAAAATGTTATCATTTGTAGAATTATGAAGAGCAGGGGTCTAAGAAGACCCCCAAAACCTAAGTATGATTCTCTTTGGGATGTTAATTTGATTTTAGACCTTTTTACCAGCTGGCCTGATAACATTTCCCTTAACAGGAAACTCCTCTCTATCAAACTTGCCACTCTTCTTTGCCTTATTTCATGTAGAAGAGTCTCCGATGTTAAAGCTTTAGACATTTCCTTTAGGTCCTACAACATGTTTGGTGTGAAATTTGAAATTCATAGAAGAACTAAGACTATGTCTGATTCTATTTTCTATCCACGTTTTGACTCCTGTCCTAAACTTTGTGTTGTTGATTGTTTAAAGGAGTATGACCGGAGAATGTCTGTTCTTCGACCATCTGATGTCAATCAATTACTTATTTCCTTTGTTAGACCTCATAAAGCTATTTCCTCTACTTCTATTGCTAGGTGGGTTAAAACAGCTATGAGCTTAGCAGGTGTTGACTTACGTAAGTTTCAGGCTCACTCCCTTAGGGGTGCTATGGCCAGCAAATCCCTCTGGTCTGGGGGTAAGCTTGACGATATTCTTAAAGCTGCTGATTGGTCAAATGCTAGCACATTTGCTCGACATTACTGTAAACCAATAGAACATATGTCTGATGTTGTTTTACAAAGCTACCAACATGCATAATGTAGCCTACATTCTTGTAATGAAATTGCGATTCTCCTATTACCATGACTAGAGAATCTGGATTTCATTAAAGACACGGAGGCTCACATTATCCCACCCATCCCTCCCTGGGATGTGATGTGATATTTCTTGGTTTACAGCTATGTATTACCTTTCTAATGTTTTGCATCTAAATTGTTGCATTTGTATTCTTTGTAATGTTTTAGTTTGGATTGCTCCAAATTTACCCTTTTTTCTTCTTTTTAGATAATCCTTCTTAATTTAAGATGTTTGGATCCTTCCGCCTTTCTGGCTTCTTCGGATTTTCTCAAGATGAACTCTTCTGAAGTTTCTCGAATATTTTTGAGTTTATTGTTCTTTTATGGACTTCTCTGTATTCCCACATTTAAAAGAGGCAGTCTCTTGTTGACTCATGCCCTTTATTTGTTATGAATGTTCTTTATGGAACCTTTTAATTGTGATGTATGCGGCTGCTTGGAAACACATTAAAAGTTGTATGCATAATGTGAGCCTCCGTGTCTTTAATGAAATCCAGATTCTCTAGTCATGGTAATAGGAGAATCGCAATTGTGTTTGGCATGACCACTCTCTCCCCACCAACCCCTTTACTGCCCAAATTAAAAATGTACAGCAGATAATCTACCATACTGTTGCAGGGGCATGTTTTGCTTTAAAAATTCCAGTAATCCGGATTAGCCCAATTTTCAACAGGTAAATTGCTTTCTGGCGTACATGAATTCAACCTATGTATGCAAAAAAACCTTTGTGATTAGGGCCTAAAGGATCTGTAAACCAACAACTAACAGAGTAAGTGAAAGGAAAATGGTTAACTTATACTTTAGCAGATGGCCCACTAGCCTGCCAACTAAGCAGAGACCCAAGCCTTTGCTAAAGGGCCGGCGGACCACCTACAATACTTTGAGATTATTGCTGAAAGGTGATAGAACAGCTGTGATGAAAGTACATCCACCTTCATGGCGGATTCACTTTTTATCATTTGTAATGACAAGCAGGCTGTCCCATGATTTTTAACTTGTTGCATTTGTTTTCCTTCTTTAGAAGCAAACTACCAAAGAGGAGGTCAGTTTCTGAAAACAAATCTAAATGGCTTTGTTACACAAGCGGTTTTCTCCCTCCACATGCCTACCATTGAGTGAGTTTTTTGCTGCCACTGCAACTATGTCTTGCATGGCAAGACCAGGACGAGATTTACAACCTATGTCACTTCACGCCCTCTGAGTTCTTCATTAGAAAATCTTCTCAAACCCACACCGTTTAGATGTGAAACAAAGGGAAGGAAATCAGTAGAAAGCATGAAATACCCTACCCTATCATCTCTGTTTCATTCACTCAGAACCCTGCTTCAGAAAGTCATTGAAAACCTGGATCTTTGAGGCCACGGATTCACTCTGCTTCTCTCTTATCTAATTCATCTGTAGTTGGGGCAGCAGCATCCATTTGAGAATCCTGCCAGTTTCTGCATAGTGCCAAGATACTCCTGTGTAGTGATAGTTGCGCGTTATAAATAATATATACATACAAACAAGGATAATGATTGACACCCGGACATAAACAGGATGGGCAACTGAAAAGTTTGACTTGGCAGATCAGAGGCAGTCTAACTGTTAGGTCAAAGGTTACCCTTGTGGAGCCAGCTAAGGCCCCTGCTGTCACTCTACGTATAACTGGGCCAGGCAACAGCGAGGCTCCCATATGGAGCTACTGTCGTTTCTTGGCAGATGCCTGCATGGACCAATCTTTCAATGACCCGCAAAGTGATTTAAGAAAGTATGCTAAGTTCCCCATCTGCTGCAAGCAATACATAGGAAAGTTTCATCAAACCATTAAAGGCAGGTTGACTACCTGTAACAAGCATTTACAATGCAATGGTTTCGCCTTTGGAAAAGTTAGAGCTATTGGCATTGTAAATGACAAAATTTGTATTTATGTGTTGGTTTTGAAAACAGATAAATAAATGGCATTGTCATTTACATTGCCATTAGCTTAATCTCGGCAGTGACTCTGCACTCCCTAGCACTCCCTAGTCACTCTGCACTCCCTAGCACTCCCTAGTCACTCTGCACTCCCTAGTCACTCTGCACTCCCTTGCACTCCCTAGTCACTCTGCACTCCCTAGTCACTCTGCACTCCCTAGCACTCCCTAGTCACTCTGCACTCTCTAGCACTCCCTAGTCACTCTGCACTCTCTAGCACTCCCTAGTCACTCTGCACTCCCTAGTCACTCTGCACTCCCTAGTCACTCTGCACACTCACTACTCTGCACACTCACTACTCTGCACACTCACTACTCTGCACACTCACTACTCTGCACTCTACACAAAGATTCGTTACAATTAAAATAAAATAAAACGAGGTGTAAAAAATGATATGAAGTAATCTTCCTCGAGTTTTTCTACCACCCGATTCTCTCCCTTCCTTCCCCCTTCTAGCTCCCCACCTCACCTTCTGCCCACACGTTTTCAGATAATGCTGTGAATGGGTGCAAGTATTTATTTTACTTAATGCAGTTTTATATAGCGTAAACTTTTCTAGCACCCGATTCTCTCCCTTCCTTCCCCCTTCTTGCTCCCCACCTCACCTTCTGCTCACACTTTTTTCAGATTATGCTGTGAATGGGGGATGGCGGGCAAAAAGAGATGGGGTGAAGGAGGGACGAGGGGGTCGTAGGGAGGGGGGTGGGGCGCCAAGGACGGATGGTGGACGTGGTATACAAGGACGAGGAGGGATAGAGTTATTGGGTGTAGGGATAGGGAGGGTCGTAGGAAGTGGGTACGAAGGGAAGGGGCCGGAATGGAAGGGGGGAGACGAGGGAGGAGATGAAGAGAAGAAACGTCAGGAGAGCTGGCTGCAGAGGGAAGAATGGCTGAGTGAAACCGGGTAGTGGAGAGAAGGAGGGACGAAGTGAAGGAGATGTGAGAAGGATAGGATGAGAGGGTTGGAAGGGAGCCTGGCTGAGGCTCGGCAGTGGCTGGAGCTGAATAACAGACTGGATGCAGCGGGGGTCTGTGTGGAGTGATGGAGGGGTAGGGTCAGTGTCTTTCACTCCAGTTGCCACTAAAGTCTCTGAGAAGGACCAGTAGAACAATTATGTACCTAGAAGAAATAATAATGCATTTTGTATACCACCAAACGCTACTATTCTGCTGTTTCTAAACACTGTAAAACATGGACTTACCACCTCTCGGAGGAATGAAAGACTAGGTCTGCCTTATTCGGATTTGAACTCATGACTTTTTCCAATAACTGAAGATAGGAGAAGATGTGGCATAATGGCAAGAGCTAGTGACTTTGGAGTTGGTGAACTAGGTTCGAATTTCACGTGGGCTCAACATCCTGTGATTCTGGGCAAATCACCTGTGTCCCTTAGGAGCACCCCAGCCAAACCTCCCGCAATTTAGGAACGAGTTGAAGACAGCTCTTTAAGAAGCACTGCGTCAGGACCAGTGACACTAGAATTATGTGATTTTGCCACCACCTCTCGGAGGAATGAAAGACTGGGTCTGCCTTATTCGGATTGAACTCATGACTTTTTCTAATAACTGAAGATAGGAGAAGATGTGGCATAATGGCAAGAGCTAGTGACTTTGGAGTTGGTGAACTAGGTCCGAATTTCACGTGGGCTCAACATCCTGTGATTCTGGGCAAATCACCTGTGTCCCTTAGGAGCACCCCAGCCAAACCTCCCGCAATTTAGGAACGAGTTGAAGACAGCTCTTTAAGAAGCCCTGCGTCAGGACCAGTGACACTAGAATTATGTGATTTTGCCACCACCTTTTCCGCATAAATGAAGGATACTGAAACTGTGAGTTTCCTTTGGGGCAGAGTCAGGCTGTGGGCGCTTTGAGACAAGGCGGTGTTAAATGGCACACAGGGGTGGGGGGGAGCCCTACCTTCACCCTGTACAAAAGCCAGGGGCAGGTTCAGACCTGCCCCTTGTGGAAGTGTGCCCGGCGCTGCCCTCCGTGCTAGCTCCGCGCAGAGTGGCGTCGTCGCCCGTGAGACCCGTGGGATGGGGTACAGGAAGGTACGATACAAACGCCGGGGGCAGGTCTGCTTTCATCCCTCGCTGCCACCCTGCCCTCCGCCGCTCATGGCTGCAGCAGTCCTATGCACTGCGCTTCATCTATCAGACGCATGCGCTCTCTGACCAGGTACTCTATCTGTGGTGCACTCGAGTCCCCCCCCCAACCCCCTGTCACTGTTTAAAACGACCCCCACCCCGATAGTTATCTTCATTTCATTCTCGTTTCCCCACCTTTCGAGCCATGCCATGCCGCCTCTTCTCAATGAACCGCCTTCTTGTCCATAGGCGACTTCGAAGCGATGTGTGCCGACAGAAAAAGCGAGAGTGGCATGAAAGCTAAACTGAGAGTAAAAGGGTCCGGTGGAGAGGGGAAGAAAAACATTATATGTGTATTTTTTAATGCACTTTACACTTCCACACATTGACAAAGCTGTCTCGAAGCGCTACTCAGGTTTTCTGAATAATTGTCATTGATTTATGTTTCATTCGCTGCATTCGGGGGGGCGGGCACACGGACACCGGGAGGGGGGCCTACGAGGACACGTACAGCGGGAGGGGGGGCACGGACACCAGGAGGGGGGCCTACGAGGACACAAACACCGGAAGGGGGGCCTACGAGGACACGTACAGCGGGAGGGGGGGGCCGGAAAGGAACGGACAGCGGGAGGGGGGGCGGGAAAGGAACGCACTCACCTGGACTTCCTCCGGAGGCGGAATGACGAAAAGCAACCTCGACAAAAACAAAAATAAACACCGCCCACGGCCGCGATGACGACATCGCAGAGGCGGAGAGCGAAAAAATCTCGAGAACGCCCACGAATCTGGTCCGGCCATGACGGACAGATCTCTGTTCCAATGGCTAGCCTCCATTTATGGAGCTAGCCAATGGAACAGAGGGCGGGACTAAGCCCTACACTGTAGGGACATAAGATTTCTCCTGGGCGGAGTTAGGAGCTCCGACGCCAGGCGAAACTTAAAAACTGGTCTGGAAGGCTATTAAACAAATTTCGCTGGTGGAAGAGAAGGCAACTTTTTCAAACAGAGCTCACGCATGGATGACCCTTAACTCATATAAAGCATTTGCTCCCCAAACATACTTTAACCAGGGGTACCCCAAGGCAACAAAAATGAGTTTTATGAGGCATAGATTGGGAATTCTGCCCTGCGCTCAGCATTTCCACCATGGCAAAGGCAATCAGCACAAGTTAACATATTTCATCTAATCTGCCTATGCAAAGAAATGCTCCAAGCACGGCGGAAACTCCTAAAAAAAGTTTAATCTGAAGGGCATTCGCACTAGGAGGCAAGCCGTGTTAGCCTGTCTAAGTCCAGAAAACACCCAGTTAAATAGCCGACTAGTAAAATTCCTAACGATAGTCGAACAAAAACTGCTCAAAAATGCGAAAGATGGGGGGAGGAGCTACGCGGGCATCCAAGATGGTCGCGTGAGCAGAGAGCTCCCGAGACCCGCGCCGTCCTTCTTTATCTATCCTTCACCTATCCTGTTCACTTTGACGGGCTTTTGCAGCGCTCTCTTCACTGATACTAACGATCCTTTTGTGGTCGAAAACGGACCCTGGGGACCATTTCTCTGACATCAGCGACTTTTTGGCCTGCCCGCGGGCACGACCGGGGACTCGACTACCCATTGTGGCCGACCTGTAGTTGAACAACAACGGCTGACTGGCATCTGGCCCACCGGAGGTGTACTGCTTTCACTTTCGGTTTCCATCTCTTTGTTCTTGTCTCCTCCTACTCTGCCTTCGCCTGTTGCTCTCGCAGCCCACACTTTCCTCCGTAGGACTGGCACGGAGGTCGCGACACTCCCATTTCACTGGCTCATCGGAGTTTCGAAACTTTTCCTCCTTCTCGCCGCTCCTCCTGGCTACCCGGCCAGCATTGAACGTGCGATGGCAACCAAAGCGGAGGCCGAAAAACGCCGGAAGGCTGCGACCCGGGGGGGATCGATCCAGTCCAACATGATCGAACGCTACACCCAGCCGAGGGGCTCCCCCGGGGCCACAAACGTTGGTGCTGAAGGACTTCAAATGGACACGCCATCTTCGTCGGAAGTATCGCTCCAAGATCTTTTGGCTGCCATCACTGGACTTAAGGCCGATATGAGTCAACAATTCGAAGCCGTTGTGTCCAAAATCGACACGGTGGCGGTGGATGTAACTCTTATTCATGCCGACTTAGCCAAAACGAATGAGCGGGTGAAGGCTCTAGATCTCAAAGCGTTGAGTCTGGTGACGGACATGGCTGAGGCGCAATCCGAGATTGGTAATCTGCGTGCCTCGCACGATTTGCTGCTCAAGAGGATGGAGGACTATGATAACAGGGCCAGGCGGAACAACATACGCCTGGTCGGAGTGCCGGAATGTGATGGTGCTGTGTCGACCGACCTGTTGGTCGAGGAACTTATTGTCGCTCAACTAGCTCCGGCAGGACTCCGTAAATTCCTTGCCGTGGAGCGTGCCTATCGTTTTCCAGGAGGACAAGTGAAGCCAGGGAACCCGCCGAGGCCGATTATTGCGAGGCTTTTCCACTACCGGGACAGAGACGCTATCCTTCAGGCCGCCCGTAAGCCTGGTCCTTTGAAATATGACAATAACTCTGTCTCCATATATCCCGATTTCACTCCCCAAGTGCAGCGACAAAGATCAGGTTTCCTTGGGGTGAAACGTCGCCTGAGAGATCGGGGACTGAAATACGCCATGCTGTTTCCGGCCCGGCTACGAATCGAATTTCGAGAACGTGCCTACTTTTTTGATCTGCCTGAACGTGTTGCCGACTGGTTGGACTCGCTGCCGGCAGATGACTCTGGAAGTGGAGGCCCTGGTGGTGCGGAAGGTGGTGCAACGGCCCAGGAGTAATTGGGGCCCCAGAGGTTCCGATTGAGACTATGCAACGTACTATGTAAATTAACTTTGTTCATTGTTTTACTGCCCGTGACGGTGCGGGAACGGGTGATTTCTCCCTTCCTCCTCGGGGGGTTCTTTGTGTAGATAATATGGGGCGACAGGCACACTGCAGTTGGGGGTGGCTTTTTAGTCAGCAGGGGTGCAGGGAGGGGGGTGTTGTAACGGGTTTTGGTTTTGGGGTTGGTTCCGGGGTATTTGGTTGTGTTTCGTTTAGTCTGTTTTGTCTTTGTTTTCATGGTATTTCACACTTTGCAATGTCTTTGAACTGTGGGTTTTGCTGGTGGGTGGGGGTAGAATGTCTTTGCCACGATGGGGGGGGGTGAAATGCGGGTTCTTTCTTGGAAGGTAAACGGATTGGGCGACAGGATCAAGCGGGGCATTGTACTGCAATTCTTGAGGCGCCATACCCCAGATGTTGTATTCCTTCAGGAGACCCACTTAATTGGAAATGCTTGCAAGGCCTTAGACCGCCGGGGTTATCGCCTGGTTGCACATGCTGGTTTCACTTCAGGATCTCGGGGTGTGGGTATCATGGTAAAGTCTTCCCTTGCTCTTGCTATTGACGAGGTTGTCCTTGATGACCGTGGGCGGTATGCTGCTGTTTCCGGGAGGTGGGAGGGTAAACAGATCGTGTTTGTTGCTGTCTATATCCCCCCGGGACTGCAGGCCACCACCTATGCTGATCTTGGCAGGACTCTCCTTGGGCTTCCGGACGGATTGTTGATCCTGGGTGGGGACTTTAATTCTGTAATGTCCGGTGAATGTGATCGACTTCCCCCTAGGGTACTGTTGCAGTCCCAGATGTGGCTCAGTGAGATGGCTGATACTTTTGGCCTGGTAGATGTCTGGCGCTCACTACACCCCACACTCCAGCAATACACTTTTCATTCAGGTGCGCATGGTAGTCTCTCCCGTATCGATTATTTCCTTATGTTAGCCTCCACACTGTCCACTGTTCGGGAGGTACGACATCTTCCCCGAGGTATCTCTGACCACTCTCCCATGCTGATTACGATTTCTGTGGGCAGTCTACTTGGCAACAGGGTCCCCCCCATTCCTCCCTGGCATTTTCGGAACCCCCGGCTCCGCGCAGACCTGGTTAAGGCAATAGATTGCTACTTTTCTGAGAATGTTGGCTCGGTCACTTCCCCCACTGTTCTTTGGGAGGCCTTCAAAACGGTTATTAGGGGTTCCGCCCTATCCTTCATTGCTGCAGAGCGTAGGGTTAAGAGGGAGGCTGTTGTGGCTCTTGAAACTGAAATTACTTCGCTTGAAAGTGAGCTGGGTGGGAATGACACGCCTGCGCTGCTGCACACCTTGGAATTGAAGCAGGCGGACTATAGAGCCTGTGTCACGGACGCTGCTAAATTGATGCGGGCAAATCAGCTTGGCCGATTGTATGATGTGGGCGACAAGGCTAGCAAGCTTCTTGCGTGGCTGGATAAGACTGAGCGTGCGAGTCGTGTTGTTCCCGCCATTGTTCGTGAATCTGGTGAGAGTGTTTCTGATCCGGGTGAAATTGTTAATTGCTTTGTGGACCACTTCCGGACGGTTTACACGCCTGTTAGCGACCGAGATGAGGCCGATTCCAGGCTACTGCTGCGCGACATCGCCCTGCCCTCTGTGTCGGATGAGGACCGCCTTGCCCTGGAGGCCCCTTTTACTGTCGACGAGATTGCCCTTGCAATCCGCTCCCTTCGCTCGGGCAAGGCGATGGGCCCTAATGGACTCCCCATTGAACTTTACAAACTTTGTCCCGACAAGATGGCCGCCCACCTGCGTCACATGTTTCTCGAGGCGGTTGAGGCCGGATGCCTCCCCCTCGAGCAGCGCCTCGCTACCATAGTCGTCATTTATAAAGATGGCAAACCACGTGACCGCTGTGCCTCGTACCGCCCCATTTCCCTCCTTAACGCGGAACCCAAAATCCTTGCTAAGGTACTGGCCAATCGGTTGCTTAAGGTGATCTGTGACCTGATCCACCCGGATCAATCCGGTTTTATCCCCCATAGGAACACTGCCCTCAATCTGCGTAGACTGCACAGCGTTCTCGCGAGAGCTTCAACCCTCGCCGAGCCGGCAGTGGTCGCCTCCCTGGACGCCACAATGGCATTCGACACTATTGAATGGCCCTACTTATGGGCGGCCCTCGCTAAATTTGGCTTTGGCCCTACTTTTATCGCATGGGTCAAGCTTCTTTATGAACGCCCACTTGCTCAGGTCGCCGTGAATGGTAGATGTTCGGACCCCTTCCCCTTAGGCCGAGGCACACGTCAGGGCTGTCCGCTCTCCCCGCTCCTCTTTGCATTGGCGCTCGAACCCCTTGCCGCGTGGCTCCGGTGGGAACCCTCCATCAAAGGGATCCGATGGTCCCCTGACCTCGAGGATCGTGTCTCCTTGTACGCGGATGATATCCTCCTTTATCTCACTTCCCCTCAGAAATCGCTCAACGTTCTCTTCGACGTTCTCACGTCCTTCGGTAAAAACTCGGGACTTGTCATTAGCTGGACCAAGTCCTGTGTCTACGTCATAGCTGGTACGCTGCCGCCTCTCCCCCGCAGGTTTCCCATTCTGGTTGCGGCCGACGGCTTTAAGTATCTGGGGATCTTTGTATCCACGTCCTCTTCGGTCCGCTACGAGCGGAATCTGTATGCTCCGCTCCGTAGACTGAAGCAAGACGTTCGGCGTTGGCGCGATTTGCCTCTATCTCCTTTGGGCCGAGCGGCACTCTTTAAAATGATGTCGCTCCCCCGGTTTCTTTACACCTTGCAAAATTTCTTCGACCCTGTTCCAGCTCGCTATTTCCGTGAAGTCGAGAGTCTACAGCGACAACTTATTTGGGATGGCCGTGCCCGTATTGCTTTGTCCAAACTCACGCTCTCCTGGTATGATGGGGGTATTGCGTTGCCGGATATTAGACGGTACTACTGGGCCTCACACCTGAGCGCCATCAACCATGCGACCTATGCGCCGGAGCCCGCTCCCGCCTTTGCTTTGGATAAGCTATTATTGCCTGGTGGCAATTTTAATAGGGCTCTGTATTCAAAGGCGCCCTTTCGGCTCCTTACGGGCCCGACGAAATGTGCAGTGCGGGCATGGAGGGATGCTACCGTGGCCACGGGCTGGGGTGGTAGGCTGACACGTAAGACGCCACTGTATGATTCGGAACGGTTGGGCAACCTGTGGAAGACGAAAGGGTTTGAGAAATGGGACATGATTGGGATCAGCACGGTGGAGGACCTGTGGGCGCGGGGCGCGGTCAAGTCTTTTGAGTCCTTGAAACTGGAATACCGGCTCGACGATAGAGAACACTTCCGGTATATGCAGGTGAGACATGCCCTGTCCTCCGTCTTCCCACCTGGTACCGATATTCCGCAGTCCTCCCCCCTGGAAGACCGTGTTCTAGATGGCCATGTCCCGGATAGTACCATCTCCTTAATCTACAAAAAGCTTATCAACAATAGAGCTGACCAGCTCGAGAAGCTCAGGGCAGCCTGGACGGCTGACGGACTCGAATTAGATGACGAGGACTGGCAGTCAGCTGTATCTTCCCCTAAGGAAGTGGCTATTCCGGCACGGCTTCGCTTTGTCCAGTTGAAGATCCTCCACCGTGTGTATCTGACTGGGGTACGTCTGGTGTGAATGGGTTTGGTTTCGGACGGTCGATGTAGGCGTGGGTGTGGAATGGATGGTACCTTTCTTCATGTCCTTTGGGAATGCCCGATGATTGCAGCGTATTGGTCCAGGGTGCATGATGTTATGAGTCGTGTTACGGGGATCCCACTACTTCCCGAGGCACGTCGTTGTCTGTTGAATGTGTGGGAACCGTCTGATTGTAATGCTGCCCAGACACTTTGGGTTACCCTGGGCAATATGGTTGCGAAGAGAGATATCGCGCAGCTCTGGGGCTCCCCTAGATTACCATTGCTAAGTGCCTGGAAGGAGAACATGGACTGGTCTATGTTCCGAGAGAAGACTGTGTATGAGGCTCGAGGGCGCCCAGGGAAGTGGTCCAGAGTTTGGGCTCGGTGGAATGCCTATCGGGGAGACATTTGTTCCCCTCCGCTTGATTATGAGGTCCCTCTCCCCTCCTCTCCATGATTTACGTTCCTTTTCTAATTCTATCACACGTTCTGTTTTCCCGCACGTATCGCCCCCCCCTTGCCAGCATCCCTTCTTTCACATCACTTCCCCCCCCATGCCTCCAGCGACCCTTGCCACTATGATACCATGTGTTTGTGTGTTGGTGTTCTTTCAACAAAAACATAAAATTAAACCTTTCTTATCCTACTTGTATGATGATATGCTCTTACCTATAATGTGGACTTGATGGACTGCTTCAGCAACGTACTGCCTCGGAATCTACTTTTCACTCTGCCTGTCTATGTCATAGCGGCCGGCCCTGCGGGGTTGTAGGCAGACGCTGTGTATGGTGCATTCGTAAATAAAGGTTTTAAAAAAAAAAAAAAATGCGAAAGATAAAAAAGGATCTGCCAATGCATGCCATCTATCTGATGGGAATAGTTTCCAACAATGACCACTCTACGGACTCAACCCCTAACCACACTGGAACAATGCCTGTAGCATGCAAATATAACTTGAACTACACCCCAAATAAAAACTGGGCTGTGGCTAAACTGCCACTAAGGGCTACCTTTAAGAACATATACCATCTCGAGTTTTACTGTACAGAATTTTTTGCATAAGGGCTTTTAATGTCTATCAACCAAAAGGTTGTTTAAAAAAATGTTTTATGGTTAACAGTGCAATGGATTTAATTAACTATGCTAAATAAACTTATTCTTATTCTTAGGGGCTCATTACAAACACGTTCTGCAACTGTACATTACGTTTATGAAAATGTATTTTGTGACACAGTTTCCAAATACTAAATCACGTGATCGGGATTCCGGGTATTTTCTGATGCTACATTCCACCTACAACTATGGAAACCATCAGGTTTAAGGCATTTGCATTGTTGTAAGAATAGAATTAAAAGTGGGAAAATGGGTATCCAAAAGAGAGGGGCAGAGTGTCATCAGTGGAATCTTTTGAATACCCAGCTTGTCAGAACTTTATTGTTTATTTAGTGTTAACTCAAACTTAATTAGCATTTGCCCTTTTTACTGATTTATCCTGCTGCTCTGAATAACCATTTATATAAATCAAATTTGTATTTTAGCTGATTTATTCTGTGAAATGGATACCCACCGATGCAGCTAGGATTCCTTGATAACACTCTATTTTTTTGTCCTTCAACAAATGAATGTATTCTGTTTAATTGTGTGGGAGAGGAGAATTATCATGCAGCCGGTAATACATTCATATGTGAGATCTGGCCTCTGTGGAAACACTACTACTGTGTCACATGTTCATTAGACGTCCCCCACACGGTCCTAACATAAGAAAGCGGCCTACCTCCCTACCTCCCAGGTGCAGAAACCCTCCAGATACATTAACCATCTTTACATAAATCCTGTTATCAAGGGTTTGCGTTCCAGAATAAGGGAGTGTGCAGAAGATTACGCTAGGACAAGTGAAAGCTCGGTATTCAGCCATAGAATTTTTGATTATTTCACAGTAATGAACACTTTAACCCTAGTAACAAATTTGGTACTGTTCACCTGCTACGTTTTATAGAACAGACTGAAAGAATGATTTTGAACAAAAAATACAGACTACTGTTGGTATGCGAGTGGTTAAAAAAAGAGCCCTATTTATCAAGGGAGGTGGATGCGACTACCAGACATCTAAAAATGTTTATTCTCTTTTGAGTAAGGGGCTTGAAGCCCTTTATATGCAAAGTTCGGCTTTTAAGGTGACTAGACTAGAATTGCCCACCTTTTTCTTAAAAATCCTCTCAGCCCCATGCACTGCATTGAAAATAGGAGTCGATCCCACGTTGGAGGGATAGAACGGTGTACGGGCTTCCGCTCTGCGAAAGAGAAACGTGCGTAAAAAGTTCACGGGGTACAGAAGAAACACGCCCAAATATGGAGCTGATGGTGGTATAATGTTAATGGAAAGGGGCGACCACTCTGTCCCCCCGAACGTATGGTTGGGTGCCCCGACCCCCCCAAGAAACCATTTTGGGTGGGGGGCGTGGCTCGGCTGGTATGCCCGAAGTGGCGTAGCCGGGGCGCGCCTTTTCCCGCCCAAGAGGGGTTGTCCTAGACGCCCGCACCGAAGACCACGCCCAGTAGGCGTACCGGAGGAGGGTACCCGGCCTCCCGCAGATGAATAAATAGAGCGGGAATCCGAAGAAGCGTCCTCTTGTTCCTGTGCTCTGAAGGCTGCACCCACTCGTTGCTCGTGAGCCCTCGACGGAACAAGCGGCAATTTTGAGAACTTGTAATCTTGTTGTTTCTCTTTCAGTTATTTGGAGTACGTAGGATCCAGGACCTCGTTGACCAACTAGAGCAAGAGTACTCGAAGCCATGGCCGGCAAGAAAGCAGGAAAGGGCTCAGAGATGGAGAAGGTATTGCGCCATTTGTCGAACCGAATGGCGAGCATGGACCGAAAGCTCGGTAAAGTTGACTCAATCGGCCGGGGTTTGGCTGAAGTTAAGAAACAGGTAGCGGGCCAGAACAGCTCAGGCCGCCCTAAAAAGTTAATAGGCCCGGCCTTGCCGGGAGTAGTCCCTGAGGGTAGGGGGAAGCGTGTGAAGAGGAGGGCGGTTTCTGGGGAAGTTCCGGTTCCCGAGGTACCCCCAGTCGCCCCCATTACACCAGTGGTCAGCCCGGTGCCAAACCCAGATATAGGTTTACCAATCCCGGTTGTAGTTACCCCTGTAATTGACGAGGAGATGCCCCCGGAACTGGCCATCCAGTTAGCGGCAGTGCTGCCCTGGCTCAAGAAGAAAGCGGGGGGGCAGTGGCCGCGGGAGACCCGGCAGAGGAAGCTAGGCTAATAATCGAGCAGACGGCAGTCGAGAGAGGCCGCGACGGCGAATGTTCCTCTTGTTCCCCCACAGGTGGCACCGGGAGGACCTGCAGTTAGCCGGGAAAAGGCGGCAGACACGACGGTCGAACCTGGTAAGCACACATTGCCAATGGCAGGGGAGGGTTCATTACCTTCAAGGCGGGAAAGGGTTGCCCAGCACATCCCTACGGCCACGAAGGAACTGATATGGGGAGAGAAGTATGTGAACATGTTTTCCCTGTTGACTGACCATCGTGAGATGGAATATGCAAAATCCAAGAAGGATTTATGGCACCCCAGTGTATGGCGGGCCAAGATGGCGGAATTTAGGGTCGATGAGACTGTAGCAAATTGGGTCAAGGCCTTTTCGATATTTACGGCAGTCATGGGGGAACGCAAATCAGAAGTCATGACCGAGCTGACCTGTTATCAGAATAGGATTCTGGATTTTTATACCATGTATGAGGGGGACGAGTGGAAAGGATATGATGTGAAATTCCGAAAAGCGAAATAATTTGATGCGACTTTGACCTGGGATTGCCTCGACTCGGTGTCATGGCACAAGCAGCTCTTGCCTGGGGCGGCAGGTACGTCCTCGCCGGGCGGGAGCGGGTCAGGGTCCGTCCGCCAAAAACCCGCGGTGCCCTTTCGAGCGGGCGCCGGTGGGGATTATCAGCCTAAAACCGTCGGGAATGGCGGCAAGCGGGGGGTTTGTTGGGGCTTCAATAGAGGCAACTGTAACAGGCCCCAGGGTACATGTAGGTTCCGGCATGCATGTGCGGGCTGTGGGAACTCCTCACACCCAGAGAGTAGCTGTAGATCTAAGAACAGCGGAACGGGAGGAAAAGGGGGGTCTAAGCAAGAGTGAGGTGATCCTTGGTAACCGATTGCCTACACCTGTCGATATCATGGCTCTGACTCCTTGGTTGAACAAATACCCGGATAATGTATCCGCTGGGGTGTTGAGGAATGGATTCCTATATGGCTTCAACATCCCGGCGGGGGATTTTCGGGGGGACTCCTTTTGTAAAAATCAGTTATCTGTCCAACACAACCCAAGCGTAGTTGCAAGAAAGATTTCCAAAGAAGTCAGCTTGGGGCGGGTGGCGGGACCTTTTCATTGCCCGCCAGTGGCGGATTTCGTGTGTTCTCCGCTAGGGGTGGTCCCAAAGAAAGACCCGGGAGAGTATAGACTCATTCACAACTTGTCTGCCCCAAAAGGTTCTTCGGTGAACGAAGCCATCGACCCGGATATTTGTTCAGTGCGGTACGCATCGTTCGACGATGCCGTGGCCATGTTAAATCACCTGGGCCCCGGAGCGCTGATGGCAAAATCAGACATCGAATCGGCTTTCCGGTTGCTCCCGGTACACCCGCGAGATCAGCGATTGCTAGGTTTTGCTTTTCAGGGGAGTTATTACATGGATAAATGCATGCCTATGGGTTGCTCTATTTCTTGTGCCTATTTTGAAATGTTCAGCTGTTTTTTGGAGTGGGCATTCACCGAGGCCACAGGGCATAGGCATGTGATGCACTATCTGGATGACTTCCTGTTCTTGGGAGCAGCTGGCGATACGAAATGTGCGCAGGCGCTGCAGGACTTCTGCATCCTCATGCGGGAGTTTGGAGTCCCATTGGCACCAGGTAAGACGGTCGGACCATCTACTTCACTGGAGTTTCTGGGAATTGAGCTCGATTCTGTGGAGGGATGTTTCCGTTTACCGATCGAAAAAGTGGCCAAGTTTAGGGCTTCCTTGACACAATGCCTGGGCAAGGAGAAGGTGACCCTGCACCAGTTACAGCAAACAGTGTGTCAGCTTAACTTTGCCTTGAGGGTGGTACCAATGGCCCGCCCCTTCTCACGCTCTATTGCACAAGCTATGGTGGGTCTCAAGGAGGGACACCACCGTACGAGACTGTCGGCAGAGGTTCGCCAGGATATGCGCATTTGGTTGGCATTTCTGGCGGACTTCAACGGTCGAGTTGTGTGGAACAAGCCACCAGCGTCTTCAGACGAACTAGGTCTATGGACTGACTCAGCTGGGAGCGTGGGATTTGGCGCCATCTTTGGTAACCGATGGTCGGCGCAAGTATGGCCGACGTGGTGGCACTCCAGCGGTCTGACAGGTAACATTGGGTTCTTGGAACTGTTCCCCATTTGGGTTGCGCTGTTGGCATGGCCAGGCCATTTCAGGGACCGCTCAGTGGTGTTTTGGTCTGATAATATGACTGTAGTTGAGTGCATTAACCAGCAGGCAGCTCGCTGCAAGTGGATCTTGAGATTGTTGAAGGAAATTTTACTACTTTGCATGAGATTGAATGTACAGTTCAGGGCAAAACATGTGCCAGGCGTACTGAATCATGCTGCTGACGCACTCTCTCGTTCACATATGCAGGCTTTCAGGGGATATCTGCCCACAGCGGACCTAGTGGCGGCACCGTTCCCCGAAGCACTATGGCTAATCGGTGCCCCGGATTACAAGACCTCGTGGCAGCCAGTTTAGCCCCCAGGACAAGGAAGGCATACGAAGGAGCGTTCCGTTCCTACTGCACATTTTTGGGTCCAACAGGGAGACAGAGCTGGGGTCAGGAGGAATCCTTCCTGGGGTTCCTGGTAGCGCTGCACAGAGAAGGCCGATCAGCGGCAACGGCCAATAGGCATAGGGCAGCCATTTCATTCATGGCGCAGGTGCATGGCATAAAGGACCCGACGGGTTCCTTTTTGGTTAAAAAGGCCCTCCGCGGCTGGCAACACCTCGAGGGTCGCAAGCAAGATGCGAGGCTCCCGATTGGCTTAGACAGGTTGTCTCTACTTGTAGCAAAGCTGGATGAGACGTGCTCCTCCCTTTCGAAGCAGTTCTGTTCCGGGCAGCCTTCGCCTTGGCATTCCATGGGGCTATGCGGATGAGCGAACTTGTCGCAAGGAACAAGAAAGATATGGAGGGAGGCTTGTGCAGGGATCACGTCCAAATAAGGGGTGATTCGATGGTGATCTCGAAAGCCAGGTCCAAGACTGACCAGGGAGCTATGGGAAATAGTTCACGCTTCTTGTCTTTTGTTTGAATTAGTTTCGCGAGCCTGTCACGCGGGGAGGAATTTGAAGTCGACCCAACACCAGGAGACCAGCGGTCAAGGATCACAGACTGGAGAGAGAGTGGTATGGGTCGTGGGCCACTCATATGTGAGGCGCGCCGGGGACGTATTCAAGGCAGGTGACGCGACTCACGCAGCTGGGAAATACGGGTACAGAGTGACCTTCCATGGGAAGGGCGGGCTCTGTTTTGACCAATTCGAATCGTTTTTTGAGGGTCTTTTAGGGCGGCAAAGGTCACCGCCATCTGTAGTCATAGTACACCTGGGGGGCAATGACTTGGTGACACTGGGTAGACGAGTGTTATTAGAACATATCCTGTCGGCTGTTAGCTGGTTGGCTAAAAAAGTCCCGGGGTGAACGATTGCCTGGTCCCACATGATACCCAGGAAGGTATGGCGGGGGGCCTTTCGGTGTCAGCGCTGAACCATTCAGTGAAACGGGTTAACAATAAAATTGGTAAATTGTTTCGCTCTTCGGAGTTGCATAGCATTCCTCACGGGTGTATTCGGGGTGATCACATGTATCTGAATGATGGGGTTCACCTGTCCAGGGAGGGGAATGACTTACTCATAGGAGACTTCATAGCATGGCTAGGGGGTTTGAGGAAGCATGACCTTTAGGAGGAGTAGGGGGGGCCGGATAGTCGGTCAACTATCCGGCCTGTGGCGGTAAGGTCATGATCGGTGAGCAGTAATTTCAAGGTCCCCAGAGGGGGGCGCCACCCAGAATCGATAGGAGCGCCCGGGGGGAGGCGGCCATTGGCCCCTTCCACGGGGAGGCGGCACCCACTAAGGATGGGTCGCCTAGGGGGAGACGGCCATAGGCCCCTCCCAGGGGGGAGGCGGCTAGATGCCCCTCCTACGAATTTCACGGGGGCCGGATATCCGCAACGGCGGATAGAGAGTGTGGGGATGGGGGGGGGGAGTCCACGCTGTCCTTCCTACAGATACCTCACACGGGAACTCGGACGACCTTTAAGATGGCGTCGAGTGGAACGGGGGCCCCCACCACGACAAGGGAAGTTACAGTTGGCAATGAGGGTAGAGTCCTCTGCGCATGCGCCACTCACACCGCGAGGGCGAGATTTTGGTAGTAGGGATCTGACACCGTTTAAGACCTTGCCGTTGGCCCTTAATGCTAGGATGTACAATTTTAATTTAGAATGTATGCATTTTCAGGATGCTAGACTCGGCTAGGAAACCTTTGTATTAGAGATCTGTTAAGGTTAGCCAAAGAACATGTCTTCATCGAAATGTAATAAATGTAAAATTGTACATAATTCATGAAACTTTTTATTTAATGTTTTAAATTTTGTTTTATATTTTAATAAATACGGCCGGGGGGGTAACTCCCCCCCGCCTTCCAAAAGTTCAAACCTGTGTCCGACTTCTCCCATCCATTGGGGATTGGTGTTGGGAGGGGGTGGCGGGCATCCCGGCCATATGGAAAGGGGCGACCACTCGGTCCCCCCGAACGTATGGTTGGGTGCCCCGATCCCCCCGGGAAACCATTTTGGGCGGGGGGCGTGGCTCAGCTGGTATGCCCGAAGTGGCGTAGCCGGGGCGCGCCTTTTCCCGCCCAAGAGGGGTTGTCCTAGACGCCCGCACCGAAGACCACGCCCAGTAGGCGTACCGGAGGAGGGTACCCGCCCTCCCGCAGAAGAATAAATAGAGCGGGAATCCGAAGAACTGTCCTCTTGTTCCTGTGCTCTGAAGGCTGCACCCACTCGTTGCTCGTGAGCCCTCGACGGAACAAGCGGCAATTTTGACCCACCCACCAGCCCCTTATGGCAATGTTTGTTTAAATAAAGTTTTGCTTAGAGAGAAATGTATAGGCCTTTTTTCTTTTGTAGAGAAGTAAAGGAATGTTTCAGATAATGATGTGACGTCTGCCTTTAGGATAATGTTTTCCTTTTTAGGAGCAGTTGATGACACATCAAGGCTATGTCAGAATTTTTTTTCTTTCCTTAGTAGGTAAACAACTGTCATATTTATTTTTTGGTCGGGCGGTAAGGTCATGATCGGTGAGCAGTAATTTCAAGGTCCCTAGAGGGGGGCGCCACCCAGAATCGATGGGAGCGCCCGGGAGGGAGGCGGCCATTGGCCCCTTCCACGGGGAGGCGGCACCCACTAAGGATGGGTCGCCTAGGGGGAGACGGCCATAGGCCCCTCCCAGGGGGGGAGGCGGCTAGATGCCCCTCCTACGAATTTCCCGGGGACCGGATATCCGCGACGGCGGAAAGAGAGTGTGGGGATGTGGGGGGGAGTCCACGCTGTCCTTCCTACAGATACCTCACACGGGAACTCGGACGACCTTTAAGATGGCGTCGAGTGGAACGGGGGCCCCCACCACGACAAGGGAAGTTACAGTTGGCAATGAGGGTAGAGTCCTCTGCGCATGCGCCACTCACACCGCGAGGGCGAGATTTTGGTAGTAGGGATCTGACACCGTTTAAGACCTTGCCGTTGGCCCTTAATGCTAGGATGTACAATTTTAATTTAGAATGTATGCATTTTCAGGATGCTAGACTCGGCTAGGAAACCTTTGTATTAGAGATCTGTTAAGGTTAGCCAAAGAACATATCTTCATCAAAATGTAATAAATGTAAAATTGTACAAAATTCATGAAACTTTTTATTTAATGTTTTAAATTTTGTTTCATATTTTAATAAATACGGCCGTGGGGGTAACTCCCCCCCGCCTTCCAAAAGTTCAAACCTGTGTCCGACTTCTCCCATCCATTGGGGATTGGTGTTGGGAGGGGGTGGCGGGCATCCCGGCCATATGAGGGGATGCCATGCTCTAGTCACCTTTTGTGTTTAACTGTCCCCATAACACCAATCTGTGTACATGACAATACTGTGATCTGTTATTCTGTAAGTGATGTAATCATTGTGACAAGCCTGTATGACTGGTTCCGTCTCTCTTTACTTTTTTTCATTGTGACATCTAACATGTATATAAAAAAACAATATAATACAGTAGGGGGCGAACTTTCTTCCTGGGTCCAAGTGCAATAGCAATAAGGTGTTGTTTGTACAAGGCTTCAGGTACAGTTGCTTTGCAAATATGTACCAAAATCGAATTGTACCCAATGTATCGACCTTGGAAGGGTGAAAGGCTGGGTTGGCCTTGCTAGAACTCAAACGCATCAACACCTGCAATTCACTCTAGATACCAGATGAACGCTGAACTCACTGGCACATCCTCCTCCCAAACGTTTCCCTGTCTAACGTTCTAATGTCAGCATGGACCAGCTAAATATACAAAACAACAAACAAGAAACTCTAGTACTCCACAGAGAAAATGCTCCAAACGATTGCGCCGAAGTTCGAGTAACAAAAATTACCCACTTCAAACTTAGAAAAGTGTTCTTTCGCAAGAAGTACTTAAAAGGCACTCCTTTTGTTTCTTTATTGAAGCAGAGCCTAATTAAAAAAGACGGCCTGGTCGGGTGAATAAATAAGATGGGTTTGCTGCAAAACAAAGACACAGAAGAGAAGTTACACCACATGTATTCACTCCTTTTGTGCGCAGGCTGTTTGGCTAGCACCAGCAGCGCCGGTGCCACACAAGGTGACGGGCACAGATACCACACACAATCTGCACGGTTCACATTCTCGGCTTCCCCTAAGAAAAGCGTCAGAATCTATTAAAATTACTGGCCGCTGATAGCAACAGCGACATGACAAATCACAGGCCAAGAGGCAAGATACCGCAGAATGTATCGCGGCCTACGGGGGCCAGGCCCATTTGCAAGCAAATGATATTGTGCGGATCTGGCCTGCCCCGCGCGCATGACAAACTGTGGCAATTTCGGGACGCGGCGCCAGATGTGGCGGGGTTTACTCTGCCGAACTGTGCGGGGCTCCCAGATTGGAATCGCCAGGGGTCTTAAAGGGCGTCTCCTGACAAGCCACGAATAATTGCAGCCCACTCACCCCACTGTACTCGATTATTCCGCCTTCTTCTCCTTGCGCTGGAGCTCTTCTTCTCCGGCACTTCCGCTTGTCCCGCCCCCGGCCTGCCTGACTTCCGGGTCGCGGCCAATCGCAGCACGGCCCTGGGGTCGGGAGGCCGGATAGCGCCTCCTAATCTCCCACCGGGCCGGCGGTGGTGTAAACACGGGGCAATGCCGGGTGGGCACCGGCTTCAATTAAAATATAAAGCGAGGTGGCACTCGCTCAAAGGCGGCAATGTCCGTGGCAGGGTGGGCACCTGCCAGGGGGCTCAAAAAAATCGGCAAGGGACGGGGCAACTATATTGAGGGCGGGTGCCGTCAATGCCGGAACAGACTCGGGGGCGTTCCCGAGAACTGGCTTTCGGCTGACGTCGCCAAAAGCCAAAAATTCTCGGGAACGCCCCCGAATCTGGTCCTGCATTGACGGACAAACGTGTCTTCCAATGTCTAGCCTCCATTTATGGAGCTAGCCAATGGAAGACCGGGGCGGATTCCAACCACTATACTATACTCATTAGGTTTTTCCTAGCACATGCGTACTTCGTACGCATTGGCTAGGCAAAACCTAAAAAGCATACTAAGGTCTTAACAGGAACCTTTGGTTTTTCCAAAGTCAAAATAGATACGTAAATCAGCACTACACATGCAAGATGTAAACATTGTGTACATTGAAGAACACCCAACGTCCTAAAATCCTATGATTGTTTCTGTTCAATCGATGCACTTTAACATTTCTCTCTGAATAAATTCTACAACAATTTCTTATTACATCATGTTTGTATCGCAGCACACCCTATGGATGTTTTATGAGTTACATTACAAGTGCATTTTAGTACTACTTATATATGTATGCAATGCAGGGATTTCAACATTCAGTGTTTACATTTCAGTAATTGCTCTTGCAAATCTTAATATACATTTCTTTTACCATAGAATGTAAGCATTCCACTGCAGAGCATAAATGTGTTCAGATTATAATGTATGTCTTACAGTGAATGATGTAAACATCTTAGCATATCATGCACTTACTCCATAACTGGCAAAGACGGCAGAAAATGCCCTGAGCTGCGAGTCATTTGTTTACCCTCCTTCACAAACAGCAGCGGCCTGAGGCAGGCCACACGAAGCCAGATTACTCAAGCAGCTGACTCCTGCATCTCCCCTTGTTAGGGCACACGCAATTGGCGCCTTTAGTTAACTTACTTGAAGTGCTTCATATATTTCCTAGGAAAATGGTTACTTTTTTGCTCAGCAAAAGAACGGAAGAACTTTTTTTAATCACTTTACATTAATTGTACCAGAGTCACTAAAGAACATAAAAATAGATGTGGAGATTAACATGTCCACCTGAATGTACTTTTACAAACATTCCCAGTAGTATGTTAAAACATTGTGTCAGGCGCAGGTTTCCAGGCAACTAGTGACATACTGCTTTGCATTTTAAATGTAAATCTCTGTGATTCTCGTCGGACCTAATTTGTCCCAAAATTTTTTGTTAGGTATAAAGATGAAGGTATCCAATAATCTGCATTGTTCACTCTTGCAGTGGTGGCTGGTATGAAAATGGTGGCGGGGTGAAAAGAAAGATTTACCTCTGCACGGCTGCCATCTGATCTCCTTCATCCCTTCTTCCCTTCCTGACTCACAGATGCAGGAAATACACAGGCTTCCCTAAACCAATCACCACGCTCCTGTCACCAGCATGACAGCAGCAGCGTGATTGGTCTGAGCGGCCTGGTTTGGCTCACAGACAGGGAGCGGGAGCCTGTGCATGTTCTCCATCCAGGGTTTGTAATAAAGAATGATATGTGGTAGTAATGTAGTTTCTGTGGGGTAACAGATGCCCAGTGTAGAAATTCATAATGTAATAGCTTATGCCTATAGTTCATAGAGATGGATATGGTTTGCGTGCAACAATACTTCCCACAATCAGTACTATAAGTATGGCCAATTCGACTTCCCACACCTCTATAGCAGAGTCAGTTTGGGCTGTCCAGAGCTACGACACCTGGCCATAGAGCCGTGAGGCCCATCTAGCCCCCTCAGTCGATGTTATGAGCTGAGTTAAAGGGAGAAATGTCACTGACTCCTGGGGAAGAATGGTGTTAGAAAACAATTTGGTGGCAGGAAACTATACATAGACCCTACCAGTTTTGCAACATAATGCTCTCTAGGCCCAACAGTAAGCAACCACAGTACAGATTTCTGTCTGAGGTTTAGGAACACTTGCAGTAAGAAGATAGGCTAAAGGAATTCCATCCATCTGGGAATGTCCGGGACAAGGTAAGGAATATGCACTTCAGAGTTAGGACCTAGCAAAGTGGCACTGTGCTGCATAATAATACATTTCAGGGCCTGGAAGCTCAAATCCGCCCACTCAAAATGAAGGACCAGTATGTCCTAAGCAATCTGAGCAGGCCAATTTACCCAGAGGAGCCTGTTCAGAAGGGATTGCTCTGTAATAAAGACATTTTTTATTAAGAGATATCGGAATATTTGTAAAATGGTACATCATTTTAGGAAGGGGTGTCATTGTAATCAAAGCCGCTCTACCAACCAGGTAGAGTGGAATTTGCAGTCACAGGCCTATCCAGTGGGATAGGCCATTAATAACCGGGCCATATTTATGCCATACCATCTGCCGATGGAGAATTATGAAAAAATATAAAGATATTTAACAGAGTCTGTAGCCCAGTTAACATGATAATCAAGGAGAATAAGTACGGTACAGTCGGTCAGTGGAAATAAATCTGACTTGGACCAATTTATGGAAATCCCAGAATGGGTGCCAAATCTAATAATCTCCTCCATCAGAGGGGTGAGACTAGTCCCAGGATCCTTCACAAAATGGAGCATATCATTTACAAACAAATATAGCAGAAGTTGTTGATGCCGTAAAGCAAGACGTCTATGGATATACTTATCCAGTAAATGCTGGGTAAGGGGACCCTTAGCGAGTTTAAACAGCAATGGGGAGGGTGTGAGGCTTTGGTGCCAATGATGATGGTCGCCCTTGCATGGAGCTCCGTGGGGGCATGAGGGGACGGTATCCTCCAGGCGATAATACCTGTTGTCCGGATGTCAAACTGCTCACAATTGAAGATGAGGGCCTACTGCGCATTTTAAGACTTCTACGAGTGACTGGGGTGAGCGACAGACTACATTTTCTTCTCCCTTTCGGTCGCATCTCGATATTTGCAGCCGCCATTTTGTATATTTAACGCTCGGATGCCTCAGGAGCCTCTCTCCTCATGTTGCACAAACGCCTCCGCGTTTTTATTGTTTTTATCTATTTATCAGTCCACATGCTCCTTGGTGAATGCTGACTTTGTGAAAGCTAGTTTCTATGACATAATTTATTTTTTCTCTTCATAAGTTATGTACGGTTCTCATTATCATCTGAAGACGCCTTTACAGGGGTATTTCTTGAACTTCTGACTTTTCTTAGCAGTGTATGTTGCCCCATTTAATTTATTCACAAGGGTGTTCTTGACACTACACATTTTATGGCGAAAGCGTGCTCTACTCATAGTGGTGTTCAACCTCTTGACTATACTCCATTAGAAGACTATAATCCTTTCAGCATTCAACAGGAGAACATGGAGGACTTGGATTCAAGTCATTCTGCCACAGGTGGTACGACGCCCATTACACCTCGCAATGCTTCTAAACCAATATCTAAAATACCCTCCACCTCAGCATCTGTGTTAGATAAACTAGTCAAGAGGATCCCACCCTCTCCTTCCACTTCTCCATCACCAATATCTAATAAATTAATCCTTGTAGAAATACGTGCTCTCAAACCGTATATGGAAGAAACAAATATTCGCCTCCAAAGTCTTGATGATAAATGGTCACATATGGAGGAAAAAGTTAATCACTTGGAGAAATGAGTTGACTCTGTTCAAGCTGTCACCAGTCAAGTTTCTTCTATGCATATGGAGATTTCACATCTTAAACAACAAGTGGAAACCTTGAAACTCGAAATAGGCACAATAACTTTTGCATTTATGGCCTTGCGGAGGGACTTGAGGGTTCAAATCCTCTCTCATTCTTTCATTCTCTTCTTCCAAGTCTTCTTGGTTTTCCTGAATCTAGACCATTGAATATTCAAAGAGTGCATCTCTTGGGGCAAAGCCCATGAACGTTATCTTCTTCAACTAAACCAAGAGGTGTATTTTATATTTTTTGGAATACACAGATTTGATTAAGGTCTAACAAGCTGACAAGCATAAAGGAAACATTTCCTGGCAAGGAAACTGTTTTTGTTTCACTCAAGATTATGCCAAAGCGACAGCGTACCGACGAACTTTAAGTGAAGATGGTCACTCTGCCGAGGTTCCCCTATTACTTCGGAACACTCCCTACATGGATACTAAGTAAATTCTTTGTGCAGCTCAACACCATGATTACAGGGTTCTTATGGGGGACTGGAAGAAGGAGGGTTGCCCTGGTTACTATGCAGCGGCCCAGAATGGAGGGGGGTTTTGTTTTGCTTCAACTAAACCAAGAGGTGTATTTTATATTTTTTGGAATACACAGATTTGATTAAGGTCTTACAAGCTGCCAAGCATAAAGGAAACATTTCCTGGCAAGGAAACAGTCTTTTTTTCACTCAAGATCATGCCAAAGCGACAGTGTACCGACGGAAGACGTTTTTTGACATGAGGCCTGCTCTTCAAAGTCTGAATGCTAGATATGGTTTGTTTCACCCTTGCCTCTTCAAGGTGACTTATAACAACAAGACCACTAATTATGAGGATCCTGTTCTTCTACAACGTTTCTTGGATACCTGCAAAAAAGAAAACATGGAAGTTCCTTGTTCATCGATGATTTGATTGTTCCTTTAATGTTGTTGTTACTTGCATTCTACTTATCTTGTCATATTTTACTGTTGCCTTGTCATACCCCTTCATGACAAATTCTTTTTTTACTGTCAGTTGCATTTTTTCATGGTCCCCTGATATGTGATCTTTCATTTCGCCTGGATGATGTCTCCCTTTCCCATCTTCGTCGTCGGGTTTCCCTCTTGGCTGTGCCGTCTACCTCATGTGGCTCTACCACCCCCATTTTTATTACATGTTTGTGGTATGTCTTTTTGTTTTTCTCTCATTTTCTCTCTGTCCTGTCCTTTGCCAGATTATCTTTTCTACCATATACAACTTATCTGGTTCTTTTCCCCATCTCTTCATATTTATTCTAAATTCTTCTTCCTTTTCCTTTTCCTCTTGCTGGCCTCCCCCTTTACCTTCTCTTATTACTCATTTCTTGATTTTTTTGTAGCTATGTTCCTGAATCATATCTTGATTACCTATAGTTTTACTCTATTGTATTCCTCCTACAGGGAAAAGTTACTTATATTTCAGTAATGTATTTTGCTGACTGCAGTTATTTATATCAAGTTTTATTAATTGCTTTGTATATTTAGATGTCGTTAAAAGTTCTGTCTTGGAATGTAAAAGGTCTGGGATCACCCATAAAACGTCAACAGGTGTTATTGCACATTGATGGGTTGAAAGTTGATATTGTTTTATTGCAAGAAATTCAAGTGGCACATAAGGCGATATCCAAACTTCAGCGACAATGGGTGGGTCATAAATTTGCCTCTCCTGGTTCTGAGAAACAAAATGGGGTGGCTGTTCTCTGTCATAAATGTTTGGATATCCAATTTGTACATCAAGATGAAGATCCTGAAGGTAGATGGGTTTCTGTTTTTTTACTAGTCAACAAGATTCATTTGACTATTTTTAATTTATATGCACCCACTAATCCTGATAAGCTCTTTTGGCCCCAGATTTTATCTAAATTAATGGTATATAGTGATGATTGATAGTTGGTGGAGACTGTAATATGGTTGTTGACCCCTTGTTTGATAGATGTTCTAATTCTAATTTTATTCCCTCTTCTACACACGCTCAATTCACATCAACTATAGGTTAAAGATCCCACGTTGATGCCTGGAGACTGTGTCATCCCACTCTTCAAGAATATACTTATTTCTCTCCTGTTCATTCCTCTCAATCTCGTATAGAATATTTATTTATTTCTAAAGCCTGTACACAACATATTTCCCATTCTGACATAGAATCTATATTAATTTCAGATCATGCCACTGTGTCCCTGGGTTTATATTTACTTCCCCCATTGAAGGAGTTAGGAGATGGAGATTTAACAACTCCCTTCTATTGGATTGGGGGATGCCTTTGAACAATGGACTGCACTGTTGTACAGCGCTTCCACTGCCAGGGTCAGAAAGGAGGCCTGATCTCGACTGCCTGTGAGGTGGCCAGAGGGATGAGGCAGGGGTGCCCCCTGTTCCCTCTACTGTTTGTTCTGGCTATGGAGCCCATGGCTGCTCACGCTAGAACTGGGCGATACTATTCCAGACTGTTGGTGGACGGGCAGGTCCAGCACATAGCATTGTACGTAGACGACCTCCTTATGTTCCCGGCTGACTCAGCGGAGGCACTACGGGGAGCACAGGTCATACTGGAGACATTGGGAAGAGTGGCGGGGCTCCTTGTGAACTCGGCCATGTCGTGCCTATTCCCCACCAGCCAAGGCAAGTCAGACCTGCAAAGTACAGGGGGGGGTCCCTGGGAAATCCGAGGTTTGCCTTATCTGGGGGCCCTGATATACCATGACTATGGGGATCTCCTGGAAGGTAACGTGGGACGCGCGATGCACAGTGCCAATACCTGTTTTGATTTTTGGGGAACTCTTCCCCTATGAGTAGCAGGCAGGGTTGCCCAAGTGAAGATGGTCACTCTGCCGAGGTTCCCCTATTACTTCGGAACACTCCCTACATGGATACTAAGTAAATTCTTTGTGCAGCTCAACACCATGATTACAGGGTTCTTATGGGGGACTGGAAGAAGGAGGGTTGCCCTGGTTACTATGCAGCGGCCCAGAATGGAGGGGGGTTTTGTTTTGCCGGACCTCAAGGCCTATTACCATGCTGCGCAGCTCCAGTGGTTTACGAAATGGGTGGCGGGTCACATCAGGCAGCTGGAGGATTTAGATGGGTCGGATCCGAGTTGGCGACTGTTGTCATGAGTTCTGCTGCGGGTTCCGCTGAGAGATGGGGAAGTGCCACCCGATTTGAGGGCGGTGCGACGGTGCTGGACACGGCTGGCAAGGAGGTCATGCGTCCGGGTCTCATATGCGCCCGAGATCCCGTTGGGGATGTGTGACGTGCTGCCCCAAGGGGGTGACTGGAGCAAGCTGCAGACATGGGAGGAGGCGGGGGTACTCACTCTCGGCGACCTTTATAAGGATGGTAACCTCCTCCCTTTTAATGATCTCATGGAACCCCATGATCTCCCAAGAGAAGACTTTCTATTTCATGCAGCCCTAACAGCAGTGATCAGGAAGCACTGGCGGGGGGTATGGAGGAGCCTAGTACATCTCTCGCTTGCCAATACATAGTAATGGCCGCAGGGACAATTAAAGCAGTGTCTTGTCTCTACTTGCGGATTACACAAGACTTGCGCCAACCCCCGACAGCGTTGCGACTTAAATGAAAGGTGGACTTGGGAGTGTTTCTTGAGGAGAAATCCTAGGGGAAGGTTATTGAGAGGGCATGGAAGTGCTCCCACAATGCGCGCTTCCAGAAGATCCAATTCTACGTCTTGCATAGAGCATACTTAATGCCCGGCAAGATCAAAGACTATTTTGGGGCATTGTCTGCGTGTCCCTGCTGTATGCTAGAGAGTGCGGGGTTTCTTCATATGTTCTGGAACTTCCCGCACTTAAAGGACTACTGGTGAGGGGTGTCGACTACCCTGGCGACCGTGATGGAGAGAGAGATAGCCATGACACCAGGGGTTTGCTTGTTGCACTGGTTTCCCCACACTGCTAAGACTAAAATTACCATCAATTTCATTGATCTGGGGCTGATCCTTGCAAAGCGCGAACTTACCACCAATTGGAAGACTCAGATGGGGCCTATCCTCATGCGCTGGTGCAGGGAACTTGAGAAGTGGGCAGAGAGCAAGGGGAACTACAGGTTACGCCTAGCTAGGCGCAATGGTAGCGAGAAATCACTAGAAATGCCCTAGGCACGGGTGGCGCTAGTGAAACTGGTCAAACACCCAGTTGAAGACGACGGGAGAGTACCAGATGGAAGGGAGGACGAATGAGCTGATGGAAGTGATTGATGCTTGAAGGGGTTTGAAGGAGACAAAACTGGAGAGGGCCGGACCAGGATTTCCCTCAGGGCTATTGGACCTCCTTAGGTTGAGAGCTGTGCGGCAGGACCCGGGATGTACAATGCAAGTGTGCTAGGCGACAGATTGAATATTCTAATGGGCCAACGGCATGACTGGGGGGGTGGATGGGGTGGGGGGACCTCGTTGGGATGTTTGGGAATTGGGGGGGAGGGAAGTATGTTGGGAGCCATCTATTGGACCTTGTTCTTGGACCATAACAAGTGCTGAGATGAGCCGAGCCATATGCTGATTTGACTAAAAGGAGAGGGAGAAAAGGACCAGAAGAGGGCCTATTCTGGATAGGAACATTTACTGGCAGCTGGCTCTGGGAGGGCCTCAGGATGGTAACGGCTGTAAATGTAATGTATATTGTCCTCCTCCTGTGTCTCTGTATTGCCCATGGGGCCGCGCATATGGTGTAATGTTTGCCTTTTCCTTTGAAAACTAATAAAAACCTTTAAAAAACAAAATCTCTCTTCTATTGGATCCTAAGTTTACACCTGCTTTTCAGAAATTTCCAGACACTTTCTTTCTAGAAAATGAATCCCCACGTACCTCTCCTCAACTTATTTTGGACAATTTTAAAGCTGCCTCTAGAGACTTCATTATTTCTTTTGTAACTCAGAAATGGAAATCTTCCTCTCCGAACATACACTTACCTATGTCACTTAATAAGCAATTCGAACTTTCCTTTTATTCTACAAAAGCCTAATCTGACTTAAATGTTATGTTATGTTATTAAATTATTTATTGAGCGCACTATCACTGATTAGTTTCTTGGCGCTAAGATCAACAGTAACAAGTCAGGGTGAAGGGTGGAGAGTTAATTAACATGCTTGTCTAAATAGCCAGGTCTTCAACGCTTTCCGGAAAGATAAAAGATCTTGGCAATACCGGATCTCCAGGGGAAAGGTGTTCCACAAGCATGGGGCAAGTGTTGCAAACCTACGTCCACCAGCACGTTTCAGTTTGAAAGGGATAGTCTGGAGAAGGCCTTGGTGGAGTGAGCGGAGGTTGCGAGGGGGAACATATCTAGTGATTAGTTGGTTGATGAATTTTGGGCTTTTGCCATGCAGCGACTTAAAAATCATGCAACCCACTTTAAAGGCACATCGTTGCGTGACCGGGAGCCAGTGCAGTTTGATGAGCAGGGCTGCATGCCACCTTGGTTGCTTTAAGATCAGTCTAGCAGCGTAGTTCTTCACCATCTGGAGACGCTTGAGTAGGTAGTTTGGAAGACCCAGGTAGATGGCATTTGCGTAGTCCAGATGGGACAGAACAGTGGCGATCACAACCTGGGTGATTGCTTCTGACGTTAGAAGTCGTCGGACCTTCCTGATTTTTTTTAGCTGAAAGAAGCATTTGGAGACCACCTGGCCCACTTGTGCTTTTAATGAAAGGTCACTGTCCATGACAACTCCAAGCGTTTTGGCCGATGGTGATGGTAGCGGGGCTTGACCCAGGTCTGGCGGCCAGTAGTGGGGGCCCCAGTGCTTAGCACTGTCCCCAGTCAGTACCAGTTCGGTTTTACCTGGATTTAATTTCAGCTGGTTTTGATCCATTCACGATTTAATAAACCTCATGATTGACTGGAAATGGCCGATGGATTTTAAGGAGTTGTCAATGGTAAAAAGTAGCTGCAAATCGTCAGCGTAATTAAAAACTCTCACCTGTTTATCTCTGAGAGTTTGTATGAGAGGGAGTATATATATATATATTAAAAAGGTGAGGTGACAGGGAGGAGCCCTGTGGCACTCCGCATAGGATGGGCTGTTTAACACCGGTTAGGTCTCCCACGCCCACCGCTTGAGAGCGGTCCTCCAAGAAGGACCTCAGCCAGCATGCCGCCGTGTCCCGTATGCCGGCCTGTCCGACACGGTCGATCAGGATATTGTGGTCGACCGTGTCGAACGCGGCCGACAAATCTAGGAGCACCAGGGCCTGGGGGGAGCGTCTATCTACGCAGTCTCGAAGTGTGTCCAGCACCGTGGTGACCACTGCCTCGGTCGAGTGTGCTGGCCGGAATCCAGCCTGATGGGGGTCAAAACAGGAGGACTCCTCCAGGAAATTAGAGAGGCTTTTCGCCACGTGTGCCTCCAGGACTTTTGCCAAGTAAGGAAATGGGCCGGTAATTTGCCGCACATGCCGGATCAGCCCCTGGTTTTTTTAATAGAGGTATGACCGTGGCTTCTTTGAAGGCAGAGGGGACTATGCCCGAGGTGAGGGAGTCGTTTAAAAGTGCAAGGGCAGGGGCTGGGTAGGTAGAGAAGCACTCTTTTAAGATGCGGGGGCGGGATGCGGGGGATCCAACTCAGAAATCGGGTGGATCTTTTCAGAAGGCTTTAATTTGTCTTCTCTCTAAAGAAAACAAAGATCATACATTGTATAAAATTCATAGACCCATCTCTTTAATCAATTTAGATTATAAAATATTTGCGAAAATACTTGCCCTTCGTTTGGACTGTTTATTACCCCATTTGATTGGGAAAGAACAATGTGGCTTCATTAAGGGAAGGCATTTATCTGATAATACTTGATTGTTTTTCAATGTCTTAAGTAAATGTTAGTCATATAAAAAATCATTAGCAGCAATTTCACTGGACGCGGAAAAAGCGTTTGATAGAGTTAGTTCGCCCTTTATTTTCTCAACGCTTGCTTGGTTTGGTTTTGGCTCAGAATGTATTAATTATGTCTCTATATTATATTCCTCTCCCAGACCTTTTATTCTAGCTAATGGACTTATATCTCCTTCATTTCACCTTCATAGATGAGTTCGACAAGGTTGCCCATTATCTCCTCTTCTATTTATCCTTGCCCTTCAATCAATAAATCAATCAATTAATCAGAGTACTTGTAAAGTGCTCTAGCTACATGTGAGGGTCCCAAGGTGCTGAGGGGAGGGGGATGCTGTTACTGCTCAAAGAGCCAGGTCTTGAGGAGTCTTCTGAAGGCGAGTAGGTCTTGGGTCTGCCGTATGTGGGTAGGGAGGGTATTCCAGGTCTTGGTGAGGTAGGAGAAGGATCTGCCACCGGAGGTTGTTCATTGGATGCGGGGGACAGCGGCGAGGGCGAGGCTGGAGGAGCGGAGCTGGCGGGTGGGGGTGTGGAAGCTGAGTCTGCTGTTCAGGTGTGATGGTCCGGCATTGTGGAGTGCTTTGTGTGCGTGGGTGAGGAGCTTGAAGGTGATCCTTTTGTCAACGGGGAGCCAGTGTAGGTCTCTCAGGTGGGGGGCTGCTGCGGGGGACGTTGACGATCAGTCGGGCGGAGGCGTTTTAGATGTGTTGTAGTCGTCGTAGGTGTTTGGCTGGGATTCCTGCGTAGAGTGCGTTGCTGTAGTCCAGTCTGCTGCTGATGAGGGCCTCTGTCACTGTTCTTCTTGTTTCGGTCGGGATCCACTTGTAGATCCTGCGGAGCATACGGAGGGTGTTATAGCAGGAGGAGGATACGGCGTTGACCTGCTTAGACATGGGGAGGGAGGAGTCGAGGATGAATCCTAGATTGCGTGCATGGTCGGTGGGTGTTGGTGCTGGTCCCAGTGTGGTGGGCCACCAGGAGTCGTCCCAGGCTGAGGAGGTGGGTCCAAGGATGAGGACCTCCGTCTTGTCCGAGTTAAGCTTCAGACGGCTGCTACTCATCCAATCGGCGACGGCCTTCATTCCCTCGTGGAGGTTGGTTTTGGCGGTGTGTGGGTCCTTGGTGAGGGAGAGGATGAGCTGGGTGTCGTTAGCATAGGAGATGATATTGAGGTTGTGATTGCGGGCCACTTGAGTGAGGGGGGCAATGTAGACGTTGAACAGCGTTGGGCTGAGCCCTGGGGGACGCCACAGATGATGTTGGTGGCTTCGGATCGGAAGGGTGGGAGGCGACGCTCTGGGTTCTGCCGGACAGGAAGGACGTGGTCCAGTCAAGAGCCTTGTCTTGGATTCCGGCTTTTAGGAGGCGTGTCTTTAGAGTGCGATGGCAGACCGTGTCGAAAGCGGCTGACAGGTCCAGGAGGATGAGAGCTGATGTTTTGGAGAAGTGTGGCTCAATGGTTAGAGCGGCAGACCCTTATGCAGAGGTCTAGCCCGGGACCAGGGTTCAATTCCCTGCCTTGGCGGGTCTTGGGTTCAAAAATTCCACGGACCTGATAATTCTCGCCTCTGTGCCTATTCCAATCATGGAGTCCCACTCTGCAACTCTGGGCAATAGCTTGCTTAATCTCCACAACGGCCCCCACAACGCTAAGGATGCCTGGCCTCCACCTTGGGGGTGCCCAGGAGTGGACGCCTCACAGGGAAAGCCAGGACGGGTTCCACAGCGGTATTCGTACAAGCGCCTTGAGACCCTTGCGGGTGAGTAGTGCGCTATACAAGTATCAATTTACAATTTTACAATTTGCAATGTTTTGCCGTTGTCTAGTTGGCGCCTCATGTCGTCTGTGGCGGCGATGAGGGCTGTCTCGGTGCTGTGGTTTCGTCTGAATCCAGACTGGGACGGGTCCAAGATGTTGTTGTCTTCGAGATGGCGGGCCAGTTGCATGTTGACGATTTTCTCGATGACCTTTGCCGGGAATGGGAGCAGGGAGATGGGCCAGAAGTTCTTGAGGTCCTTAGGGTCCGCTTTGAGCTTCTTGAGGAGGGTGTTGTTTTCGGCGTGCCCTGAATCTTTTTTAATAAAAATTTGACTGAATAAAGATAGTAAGGGATTCTCGTATGGCGTCAATCATTTAAAGCTTTCAGTATATGCGGATGACATTTAATTTTTTATTTCAAACCCACAAACTTCCTTCCCAGCGTTTCTGTCGGAAGTGAATGATTTTGTTCGTGTCTAAGGTTATAAACTAAATGCCGATAAATGCAAAATCTTTCCATTGAATAAAGCCTGTTGTCAAGCTGATTTTTTGTCTTCCTCTTTTCACTGGAATCCAAATAAAATTAAATATCTTGGGCTGCGGTTGGACTGCGGTTCAATGGTTCTATTAAAGACAATGTTGCTTCAAATGGAAGGAATTATAATGAACATCTACGTCGCAATGGCACACCCTATATTTATCAAGGTGAGGTAGACTAGATACTAACAAAATGATGCTAGTCCCTGTAATATTGTTCTATTTATCCAATATTCTGATTAATATTCCCAAGTCTTATTACAAGAAGTTATATACTATTCTCTCGAAGTTCTTATGTCATAATAAAATGGCTAGAATGTCTCTTTGTAAACTTAAAAAACCTAAACACATGGGAGGAAGTAATTTCCAGAATTTTCACTCCTATCACACTGCATTTTTTCTTAAACTGTCTTCTTTCTATTGTCTGATAATGGGAATGACTCTAAACTTGACCCTTTGAGGGTATAAGTTGAAAAGTCCTTTTTTTATCCATTTTCTTTGAGGAATATATTTTCCTTTCTCATATTCCCTTAACGCTGTCTCTTCCTCTTCTTAAAAATGCTCGTAAACTCTTCCAGCCACTCTTCTCATCTGCTCAAGATGATCGTACACAGTTTTTAAATTCACTGATTTGGTATGATAAACATATCAAACTTAGCAACAAATTTATTTTTTGGAAAGATTGGTTAGCTTGTAGCCTTAAATGGACTCATCAGCTTTTTCAAGATGGCATTTGTATTCCCTTTTCAATCAATCAAAACCGCGTTTCTCTTCCCTCTTCATGTCAATCCAAATATATGTCCTTGATTGCGGAAGCTCAAGTCTCTTATAATGCTCTATCCTCTAACCCTACACTTACTCCTTCACCTCCTACCTAAAGATCTATTTTGTGTAACTCTCCTTCCTTGTATTAAATCTATAAAAACATAATGGATATTCCCATTACTCGTGATAAATTAGATTGTAGAATGTAGTTGGGAAACTGATTTGGGAGAATCTTTCCCTATTCCAATATGGAATAAAATCTGGACTAAAATAAGGAGGTCTTCTTGAGCAGCAAATACCACTCAAATGTTTTATTTATTTATAATAGACTTCTGATCTCCCCAGCTAAACTGCATAACATTGACCCTGACATCCCCTCTACTTGTTGGTCTTGTACTGCCTCACCAGCAGACCTCAAGCATATGTTATTTGAATACCCAGTCGTTCATACCTTTTGGCCTAGAGTCTGGAAACAAATCAATACTGTTTGCTACACACATATTCCTTTCTCTTTTTCCCATATTTTTCTAGGAAGCATCTCTGAGGTTTGGTCATCTCATTCTTCTGATATACGTATTATTGATTTACTTCTCACTGTTGCTTTTTAACAAATGTCTAAGTCATTGAAAGATACATCTGCTATGTCCTTTCCGGCATGGTGGTATGGAGTCTGCTATAACCATAGATTAGATAGAGCCTCTGTACACCCCATCACGCTTGCTATTTAAGGAGACATACTTGGGTTACCTGTCACAGATTTCTTAAATGTATCAGTGTGAGGAAGATGCCATGCAGAGCGAAACCCTTACCGAAGGAACTACAAGCGGAGGTCCACATTCATGGGTGATGGTTCCACGGCAATCAACCGAACCACGACATCCAGACACCTCTGCTCTATTTCCACAGGGACGCGGTCAGAGTCATGCCCCGGAAGTACCGCCCCTACAAACCGGAAGAAGAAGCCCGGGACGAATAACAGGAGAGGAGAGTCAGCCTGAGGAGAGAGAGGAAGAACGCTGCAGAGGGATAGTTGAGAGAGAAGACGCGGGACCCGACCTACGGAAAGAAGACGCAGGACCTGACTTACAGAGAGAAGACTTGGTGAGAGAAGACGCGGGACCTGACGCGTTGAAGACTCTGACGCCAGGAAATCCCGAGGACGGTGAAGAAAGCTGGTCCGAGGACTGGTGGTGTCCGGAGGAGGCTGGGGAGCGGCCGTGACTCAGGAGAGTTACGGCGGAGCCAGGTGAGTGTTTGTGGCTCCGGGGTAACAGGGAGAGGGTCGGGAGAAGAAGTGGGTGGGAAATACCCGGGAAGGAGCTGTAACAAGAGGGTAGTCAATCCTGAAAGTGGTGAATCCCTTTTGTGAATTACACGCCTTATCAACAAGAGAACTATTCTATAAGTCGCATAATTGTGCACCCTTCTTCTTTTCATCCTAAGCACATGATCTTTCAAACCTATACATAAGCCTCCACGCCTGTTTATCAAGCCTGCCCTCCCACAAGTGGTGTCAGAAGTGGGATCGAAAGGCGAAATGGAGGCTGCCCTAGCAAAGATGGCCGAAAACCAAGAACATTTGGGGAAGGTTATGGAACGCTTTTTGAATGTGGTCGAGGAAGATCACGGAAAGTTACAACAAGTACTCGCTGGACAAGGACAGACCCAAGGAGCCGCTATGGACAAACTTACCACAGTCCTGGGACAACAAAGAGGCCCTACAACTCTACCATCGGTCGTACTACAACGAGACGTAGCTGGAGAAGATCCTGATTTCTTTTTCTGTCATTTCGAATGCATGGCAAGTGCAGCCTCATGGCCCGCAGACAAATGGGGTCAGTTTTTGGGTCCACTGTTATCAGGAGACCTACAAGCCGCCTACCAAGCTGCCACCCACCAAGGAACTGTTCCGTATGCAGAAATAAAAAAAATGTATTCTAGAAAGACTGGGAATAGACAATGAAACCTATAGAATAAAATTAATGCAAATGAAAGAAGGCCCGCAGGAGACGCCGCGTGCCCTGTATTTTAGGGTAAAGGACATGGCGGACCATTGGTTAAAACCTGCCGCTACAGATAAGGATGGGATCATGGCAAAAATCTATCTTGAACAATACCTGACATCCCTTCATCCCCCCCATTCAATGTTGGGTCCGACAGCAGGCTAACCTTACCCTAGAAACAGCAGTAGAAATAGCTAGTGCTTATAGCAGGGCACAGGACTTTCAAAAGGGAAGAGAAGAAAACGCAGGGAAAACCGGGGGACACCCACTCCATAGACCGTCAAGACCTCCTGTAGCCAAGAAACCTGAACCACTTGCTCTTGTTCCCAGTGCCCCTTTGCCTAATATTCAGTTCATCAGACCCCCTGTGACGGGACCCCAGTGTTTCCAATGTGGAGGGATTGGACATATAGCTAGATTTTGTCCGCAAAGAGAAGAGCCTATGGAAATAGGGATGGCTTGCAATTACTATTTTTTTCCCCACAACAAGAAACTTCCACCTTACAAATGCACGGTCTCCGTAAATGGACAACCAGTTACCGCCTTAGCTGACACGGGGTGTTTGCATAGTGTAGTCAGGCCTCAAGACTTAGGCAACAGTATAGGTCCCATAGAAGGTATGGTAGCCATTAAATGTGTACATGGGGATACCAAACCGTACCCCACTGCTAGGGTGCTCATTCAACATCCTCAGGATCAAGGTACATCCTTAACTGTAGGCCTGATACCCCGACTACCAGAACAAGCCATTTTAGGTAACGATTATGCTAAGCTACCCCAGTTGCTGCAGGAGTCAGTTTCGACTGAAGAGGACGAATGGTTAGCCACAGCTCCTTTTTCTAAAGACACAGAAAAAGAGTGGTCGTCTACTAAACCCCGAAAAAAGCCGAAGACAGAGAAGGGCTAAAAAGGGATAAACCCCCTGCTAATGCCAGTCGTTCCAATAGAAAACCCATGGGAAACAGACCCTACCTTTCATGCTGCCCAGCGAGAGGACCCTGTACTTCAGGAGGCATGGAAAAAAGCGCTTGAGGAAGAAGACCCACAACATGTAGGTCCCTATTTTTTTTTACTAAGAATGGATTATTGTATCGGAAAGGCAGTCCTGATCAAAAAGCCCAGTTGTTAGTACCAGAACCCTTTCGAGAAAAGGTATTATATCTTGCACATAGTCACCTTTTAGGTGGTCATTTTGGTGCTGATAAAACCGAGAAAACTATTGTAGAGAAATTTTACTGGCCAGGTATATATCAGCAAGTAAAGAAATACTGCAGGGAATGTCCTATTTGTCAGCGGCACAGCCGTTATCATCCTCCTAGGACCCCGTTGCTACCACTTTCCATTATCAATGACCCTTTTAGTCGAGTAGGCATGGATATTATTGGACCCCTGTTACCTTCAAGAAGTGGGTAAAGATATGTACTGGTTATGGTTGATTATGCTACTAGATTCCCTGAGGCTATACCACTACACCGACCTGACACCGCTAATATTGCCAAAGCCATGATTGGAGTCTTTTCCCGGGTAGGATTTCCCAAAGAGATCCTAACTGATCAGGGAACTCCTTTTGTCTCCAAAATGATGAAAGATATATGTAAGCAGTTAGGGATAAAACAAATTATAACAGCCGCCTATCATCCACAAACGGATGGATTGGTGGAAAGATATAATGCCACCATCACAGCCACCCTAAAAAATTGTTGTATCTAGAGACACGAAGGTGGGAAGACATCCTTCCCTTGGCTCTCTTTGTCATCAGGTGTATGGACCAGAAAAGTACCGGATACTCTCCCTTCGAGTTAGTATACGGCATAAACCCTGTACCCTCATAGATATGGCTCGAGAACAGTGGAAAGCAGAACAAGACGATACCAAACCCTTACCTGAGTACGTCTCGAATCTAAAAACACATTTAAGACACATTTGAGACATAGTCGGAACCAATTTAGAAGATGCACAGAACGCCCAAAAGATCCAGTATGACAAAGAGGCCAAACTGAGAACTTTTCAGGTGAGGATCTCGTGTTACTCATGATGTCCTCTTTGGATCAGAAACGTTTGGGGCAGTGGCAGGGACCCTACACAGTACTCCAACAAGTCACCCCTGTAACCTACCGTATAGAAGTAGACAGTAACAAAAGAATGTGGCAGGTTTATCATGTGAATCTGCTAAAGAAATGGGAGGGACCGGCTCTGGTAGCTATTCATAGCATAGAAATCCAGGAGCCACTGTTTCATCAATGCATTGATCCAGAATTGCCCAAGACTTTGAAAGAGGGATTGATCCTGGTGTTACAACCTCTTGATTTTGTCTTTTCCACTAGTCCAGGGGTGAGCAACCTTATTGAGCACACAATAAAAACTCCACCTGGTAAACGGGTTAGACTGAGACCATATCGCATACCTGAAGCCAGGCGACAACCAATAAGAGAGGAAGTGAAGAAGATGTGCAGATGGGAATTATAGAACCATCTAAGAGCGAATGGAATTCTCCCATTGTGCTCGTGCCTAAGCCAAATGGGTCGATTCGATTCTGTATTGACTTTAGGGAAGTGAACAAGATTTCAGAATTCGACACCTATCCTCTTCCTCGAGTGGATGTAATGGTGGAGAGAATAGGGAAAGCAAAATACCTCAGCACCCTAGATCTGTGTAAAGGTTATTGGCAGATACCTTTAAAAGAAGAGGACAAAGAAAAAACAGCCTTTTCCACACCTGACGGGTTGTATCAATTTAGAATGTTGCCTTTTGGTTTATATGGGGCACCTGCAAAATTTCAGAGAGCCATGAATACCATTCTAAGGCCTTATGACGATTTTGCTGGGGCTTACATTGATGATATCGTGATATATAGCGACACATGGGAACAGCACTTAACCCATCTCACCACAATCATCCAAACCTAAGGCGCACAGGGGTTAAAAATCAACCCAGCCAAAAGTCATCTGGCGGCCCAAACAGTTAAGTACTTAGGATACCTATTGGGGGTGGGGGTCATAAGACCACAGCCGTCGAAATTATCGGCCATTGCGCTTATACCGTTTCCCAAAACAAAAAAAGATTTGAGAGCGTTCCTGGGTTTACTAGGTTACTATAGAAGATTTATCCTTAAGTTTTCCCAGATGGCAGCTCCACTGACTGATCTTCTACAGAAGAACAGCATAACTGAACAGATATTGCAATCCCCTCCTAGTGAAGTAAGACGTTCCTTTGAGACCTTGAAAAAGTCTCTGACATCGGGTCAGTCCTAGTTAGTCCGGATTATTCTCGTCCCTTTATCCTGCAGACGCCTCCGACCAGGGGTTGGGAGCGGTCCTTTCGCAAGAGACACCCCAGGGAGAGAAACCAATTTCGTACATTAGCCGTAAGCTCTTCCCTCGAGAGAAAAATTATGCAACAATCGAGAAGGAGGCCCTCTCGATCAAGTGGGCAGTAGAAACCTTACGATATTATCTGGAAGGAAGAGAATTCACTCTGTTCACAGACCATGTACCGTTAGAATCGTTAGCCAGGAACAAGGGCCACAATGAGAGGGTTTTGAGGTGGTTTCTATCGTTACAACCTTATAGATTCTACACCCGACATACAAAAGGGCGAGACCAAGGGAACGCTGACTATCTGTCTAGATATCCACATGAGTCTCCACACCCTAGAAGAAAGAAAGCAAGGGAAAGGGGATGTGAGGAAGATGCCTTGCGGAGCGAAACCCTTACCGAAAGAACAACAAGGGGAGGCCCACATTCATGGGTGATGGTTCCACAGCAATCAACCGAACCACGACATCCATACACCCCTGCTCTATTTCCACAGGAACGCGGTCAGAGTCATGCCCCGGAAGTACCGCCCCCCACAAACCGGAATAAGAAGCCCGGGACCAATAACAGGAGAGCAGAATCAGCCTGAGGAGAGAGAGGAAGAATGCTGGAGAGGGATCATCGAGAGAGAAGACGCGGGACCCGACCTACGGAAAGAAGACGTGGGACCTGACTTACAGAGAGAAGACGTGGGACCCGACTTGGTGAGAGAAGACGCGGGACCCGACGCGTTGAAGACTTGGATGCCAGGAAATCCCGAGGACGGTGAATAAAGCTGGTCCGAAGACTGGTGGTTTCCGGAGGAGGCTGTGGAGCGGCCGTGACTCAGGAGAGTTACGGCGGAGCCAGGTGAGTGTTTGTGGCTCCGGGGTAACAGGGAGAGGGGCGAGAGAAGAAGTGGGTGGGGAATACCGGGGAAGGGGCGTAAACAAGAGGGTAGTCAATCCTGAAAGTGGTGAATCCCTTTTGTGAAATACACGCCTTATCAACAAGAGAACTATTCTATAAGTCGCATGATTGTGCACCCTTCTTCTTTTCATCCTAAGCACATGATCCTGACTCCTACTACGAAGTGTACCGTTTTCTTTTCCCATTTTCATTTCCCTTATCTCCTTTGTTTTTTTTCCTTGGCTTTTGGTACTCAAGACTTTAGACTAGGCACACCAAAGAATCTAGCGCAACAAGGTGTGGTGATGCGAGTATACCCTAAATCACGCCATACAACATTCTGACGGCTCCTTTTCCTCTCTTTATCCTCCTATGAGCCCCCGGGATGACCAAACTGGTCAAGGGGAACCAGAAAGCGGAGCAACACCTTTATCCTCATCAGACCCTTCCAGCTCCCGCAAATCATCGGAGGAAGACGAAGACTGTCCAGGGACCCCATCTCAACAGTCTACAGTTCCCTCTTTTGTCAATAAATCATCTTTCAAACCTATACTTAAGCCTCCACATCTGTTTATCAAGCCTGCCCTCCCACAAGTGGTGTCAGAAGTGGGATCGAAAGGTGAAATGGAGGCTGCCCTAGCAAAGATGTCCGAAAACCGAGAACATTTGGGGAAGGTTATGGAACGCCTTTTGAATGTGGTCGAGGAAGATCATGGAAAGTTATAACAAGTACTCGCTGGACAAGGACAGACTGGGAGAGTGGGCAACCCTCCGTGTCCTATGGCAACCGCAAAGGCATCAGATGTAAAATCATTGACAGAAACAAGGCACGTGTATAAAAGTCGCATAAGAGCTAGAATGCTATTTGGGATACCATAATGACGGAAGGTCTCCGTGAGACAAGGCCATTCAAGGAAATGAATGCCTTTTCAGTATCCAGCAGCGCAAGAACAGTTGGGTCTGTGAGATCAATCTGATTAAGCACTACAAAGCCTAAATGAAAATTAAATGCCATAGACCTATGTGGCGCAAATCCATACTGCACGGGGGCAATCATACATTTGAGGAGCTGAAAGAGACTTGTGGCAAGAATTTTCACTAAAATCTTACTGTCACAGTTAAACAACAAAAGAGGGCAATTAGAGGTGTAATTAGTTAGTTCCTGCCTGGGCTTAGGGAGGAGAGAAATTATTGCCTCGCACATAGATAGGCGGAATTCTCCATCCGGTAGTGCTTCCGCATATACCTCAACAAGGTAAGGGTCAAGAACATGTTTATAGGCTTTGCAAAAGTAATTTTATTTTGGCCTCCTGCTTTGGCAGCAAGTGTGAGGGGGCGGGGCGGGGTACAGAGCAGGGGGAGTGGTAGAACACTCCTAAGTACGCAATGAATGTTTGGTCGGCCCGCCCAAAACAATCATACGCACTTTCACCTGTTCTCCATGCAGGCTGCATTACATCCTGCATGGAGAACATGCCCACTCCTTCAGCCGTATCACGCCACTCAGAGCAATCACAAAGCTGCATTGCAGCATTGTGATTGGCTATGGAGAGTGTGGGAGCCCTGGAGGACGGGACGGTACACAGAGGAGGCGGCTTTATCCGGCAGGTAAAAGTATTTTTCTAATCCAATTTCCACCCTGCACCCCTGCACCTTCGCCCCCACCTGCCCACTGCTGCTTCTAGGCAGCAGGCGCGGCTGGTGCTAAGCCCATCGGAGTCTAGGGCCCTAGATCCAGTCAGAGATTTTATGGCAGCAATAACATCTTCAAGTGATATAGGCTGACATTAAAATTGGTGGTGGCTACTCTTCCACCATACCAGAGCAACCTCATCTAGATACCTGGGGATCTTAGCGGGGGATGTAGCACTAGTCGCACTATACAGCCAAGAATAATAATGTATGAATGCTGTCGTCGATGGTTAGAATTGTCCCACCACGACCCTTCAGACCGATTCTGCACGATTTGGGTCTTTCTCGTCAGAGAAGCCAGCCAGCATTCTCCCCGGCCTTTCATCTTCGCAATACTGCCTGGCCAATGCATTTTTCCTGGGGTGACGCATCTCATTATTGACCAGATCTCGATATTGTTTAAGGAGTTGGTTCTGGTCACACAGCAATGCACTGGAAGGCTTACTTTTCAGGCGGGCCTCCATAGTCAACAGTACTGCCTTCAATCAGGCGAGTTGGGCACGTATGTCTTTAAGTGTTACCACGTTTCAAGATCACCTGTCCTCAAGTATATGCGTTGAAGGCCTTTCCAAAGGGTGGAAGATTTAGAGACCGAACCCAAATTAATTTGAAAATACTTTAAATTTACACCTCAGAGAAAGGGTAGTGGAAAAATCTGTACATCGCAGGATTCTCTTAGTATCAAAGTGGCGTTTCCCTTGCCACAGATCTCCCTTGTCCATTGCCAGAAGAAGCTCCATAAGCTATGCACAGGGTGCAAAGTGGGGGCTAAATATCATACCACATAAAAGAGGCCTCCCAGGTATCACAGAAATTCAGGACAAGTTAGGTATCAACAAGGCCCCGAATGGGGGATGGAGCATGCAGCTTGATGAGTCGGCGGAGGAGAGGCCACCAGCGCCGCAATGAGGAGCGTTAGCCCGACATGGCGGGTAGATTAAGGGGGCCAGCCTCAGGCTCACCAAGAGCCCCTGTCGCTGCCAGGCCTCCGAGACTAGCACTGCCGTCTAGGCTGCAGAACGCTGCAGTAACGGCCTACAAGCACAGTGCACGCTGCTCCGCAGATCGCTGATAGATTCAGCACTCCATTCCCCTGCAGGTCAGATGGGGTTTGATGTCATGGGACGAGCCCCCGCAATAAGGATCGTCCTCACCATATGGAGCTCTGCACTAGGCCACTAGTAGCCCGGATGGCGACACCACCGATAAATCAAAGTTGATACCACGTGGAACGACTGAAACAATCAATAAGCATTGGCAATGCCAATATGTCAGCAGGGCAATGCATATGTAATTGTATGGAAACTAAGAAATGTAGAATAATATTGGTGTAGGTTAAAATGTCTAGTGTCAGTTGCACTGTCAAGCAAGAGCTTGAAAATCCATGTAGGTTATTTACGGCCCTCTTCTATCTGTGCTGCTGCCAGAGAAAATACCATACATTATCTAGTTATCTAAGACATTTTTATAGCGTTACAAATTACAATATTATGTGGGTGCCCCCCAAAGCTCATGCTTGCCAGCTGGATAAATAAGCAAAATGATCACATATGTCCAGACAGCAAGCTCTTTTATAGTGAAAGCACATAACTTCTGCCCAATCAAAACATGTACTCATGGCTCTCAATATGTGAATGGAGCCAAAATCCTTCTCCAGGTGATTCTAAAATACCTGTCTGGTAACAACTGCACTGTCAAGTCAGACCATAAAAATGTTTAGTTCCTGGGTGCCTCAGGCTTTTTCATCAGCAAGTTCCATTGTAGACGTGGCACTAATGAAAGCCAATGATAGTAAATTTGGATCTGCTACTACCACTTCATTACAAAGGTTATAGCTTACAACAGAAGAGTCAAATAGAAGGTCATTAACTTGGAAGGAAAATTTCCTACTAATTTTGTAATTTATTGAATACATATTCTTGCAGAGGCATCACAGGCAAAATAGAATTAACAAAAGCATGCTTTCTGCATAAAGTTCTAACTTTCTGCCAAATGTGGAGTAATTCCATTCAGTCTTGTTTTGCAACAGGAGTTTCCGATGGGCATTACAATGGGAAATCAATGATTTGCGCTTCCCCTTTTTCTTGGTCGACACTTGATGGAACACCAGAACACTTTTTCTTCGTCCCCACTTGATGGATCACCCTTAAACTTTGCAGTAAGGCGTGGAGGTGGACAAAGTTTGTTTTAGGAAAGTTTTGTGCAGGTTCGTCAAATAGTGCCAACGATATTTTTTTGAAACAATTAATACTCTTCCTATGGAAACTCTGACCAAACTATAAATACACAAAGGTAAATGCCACATCATATATAAACACACACATATATATTTTTTTCACAGAAAAAAACAAAGGTTAAGGTAATGTTATAGTTGGCTGAATTTCTCTGTGACAACAAAGTTTTGAACTAGAAAACTGCTGACATTCGCAGTTTAGTTAGCAGGGCTAACTATAATTTGCATCCCCGCCATGCACTGCTTATAACCTCACATAGGGCATCACTCATAACATGCTCTGTATGACATCACTGAGGACATCTCAATAATTGATGACATCATCCAATGAGTGCGTAAGTTTCTTTCGCAGTGTACATAGTGCCGGATAGCTACCACTCTTCTTTTCTACGTAATTTGTACAGCTTGGGTCCAGTTAATGGATGTAAGAGTTGACCAAATGCACGTGCTCCTAATACACTATAGCTGTGTATAGGTATTGAAGAGGTTATAAATGTTTGCATTCAAGATTAACTCTGTAACTGACAGCTGACTTATATTCATTATGGGCCACACACATTTTTGTTTGCGCAGAAAACGTTTCCAACAGGAGAAAGATTCTAGGTAGTAGATACTTTTTTTTAGGAGCCTTTAGTCATTAGAGAGAATCTTGCCACTTGATAATTTATACTAAACATGGAAGAGTGTGTGTTTTAGGTACTAAGGTATGTGAAAAGATGAACTATCTGTATTGTTTGCGCCACAGTATGAAGGGTGCAGGTAGCATGTTCTTTAGTAGCTTCACATTGTGGTATTTTAGCAAATTGTGTTTTTTTTAAACTGTTGCATAGAGTGAACGCTGTTCTCAGTAGATTATTTTGAATACTCTCTGGTGTATTAATAATGAGAGTTTCAGTGCTTACAAGCAGTGTGGTATAGAATGAACTCTCTCCATAGAGTAAGCACCGTTTACAGTAACCACTTTTCTACTAATATCAACTTTATTTCTTAATATAGGCTCAGTGAGTGTCACTGGTCTAATACAGATTAAAGATGTATGTAGTAGGCTACTTTTTTTGAACTGGCATTCAATATGTTGGTTTTCTCTCAACAATGGTATAGAGATTGAAGATTGTAGTGAATGACAGTAACTGTAATGTGTATGCTATGAGCTTAGTAATGCATGTAATTCTTGTTTTTATCACCAAAGTGAGTTGTATCTGTGGTGGCAGTAGTAATGGCTGATATTCTTCTAAGCTATTTTGTAGTTACTGCCAGGCCTCTAATGCCAAAGTAATTCATAGAGCAATATGCGGGAAAACAAAGTTTGGATGATGTCATCGGTGATGTCATCAATGATGTAATTTGAGATGTCAACAGTGATGTCATAAATGATGTCATAGAACATGTCATGAGGGATGTCATATGTGAGATCATAAGCGGTGCATGGCTGGGGCGCAAGTTATAGTTAGCGCTGCTAACTATAACTGCAGAATTATTTTGAAACAGATCTTTTTATCAAACCTTACTATACCTTTACTTTAATATTTATTTTTTCAGTGAATTTCTAGTTTTTTAAAGTATTTTTTTTAAGTGTATATTTGGTAGAATAACTGAATAATATATCCTGTATGTAGACATTATTCTGAAAGGGAATTGCGTTTGTATTCTAACTTAACAGGAAAGGATGCACATTTAGTAAAATGTTTCTAAAAAATTATGTTGGAGTATAAAACAGGGTAATACAGTAATTCTTGTGTTGAGATTGTTTATCTCCTCAGTTCTTCTGACTCTCATATTAAGACATTTTTACATTAAAGTTGTAACTATAATTCAAAAAGAGAACAATATTTTTTTTAAATATTGTATAATATTAACTTACATAAATCTATTATTTAAGTGTGTGATAACTCTTGCAAGATGCTCCTGAGATCATAGAGTTCTATATTTAGTTTTAATCTACTGCTTAGAGTTATTTTTCATGTGTTCAGTAATTGTTTAATGTTAATCTGTAATAAGAGAGTCCTTAAAATATGGTTGTAATATATATATATATATATATATATATATATATATATATATATATATATATATATATATATATATATATATTACCTACTGGCGGTCGCCAGTAGGTATATATAGTTAGGATGTTTTTGAATAGGGATTTCTGAAAATTCTATGTTGAATAACTTTGGCGTTGATGGACGGAATTGGCTGAAATTTTCAGGAAAATGGCACATTTTGTTTCTGAGCGTCCCCTGAAAGTTTGGGGGGGTTTCGTCAAGCGGGGGCCGAGAAAAAAGGGGGTCCCAAAACGTGTTTGTAACATTGAGTTTTCCATTGGGCGGTTGGACTCACTTTTAGCTCGAACGGCTGAATGGATTTCCACAAAACTTGGCAAAATTGTAGGGACTGGTAGCCCGATGTGCCTTTGCTAGGTCTCAAGATATATGCTCCAGTGGTTTTTACGAAAATTAACTTTGAAAAATATATATTGGGCTACATTGGGCTATATATATGTTAGAGCCCAAATGTAGCCCAATGTAGCCCAATGTAGCCCAAAGATGGCCACCAGAGACAAAAAAAAACAAATGTAGCCCAAATATCAGCCAGATGTAGCCCAACTATAGCCCAGTGACAGAATGTCCCAGAGTGTTCTAAAGAACAACTAGAGTGCTAACAGTCTTACTTATGACAAAAGTATGGCACACCTGAAGTCATCTTGATTGGAATAAAGTGTTAACACATAAAACATTTAATTTGCAAAGGAACAAAATGAGGGGGTTCATTTTGCCATAGAAATTATGATTAGTGTTGAAGAAAGAAAAATTAGGGCACATTTTGAGTGACTTCTCAAATCCTCTTATATTTCATTAAAAAAATTCTGATATGCAGTCTCCCAAGATGGCCACCAGAGACAAAAGAGCCCAAATGTAGCCCATATATAAGCCAGATGTAGCCCAACTATAGCCCAACGACAGAATGTCCCAGAGTGTTCTAAAGAACAACTAGAACTCTAACAGTCTTACTTTTGACAAAAGTATGGCACACCTGAAGTCATCTTGATTGGAATAAAGTGGTAACACTTAATACATTTAATTTGAAAAGAAACAAAATGAGGGGTTTCATTTTGCCACAGAAATGTTTTTATATATATATATATATATATATATATATATATATATATATATATATATATATATATATATATATATATTACCTACTGGCGGTCGCCAGTAGGTATATATAGTTAGGATTTTTTTGAATAGGGATTTCTGAAAATTCTATGTTGAATAACTTTGGTGTTGATGGACGGAATTGGCTGAAATTTTCAGGAAAATGGCACATTTTGTTTCTGAGCGTCTCCTGAAAGTTTGGGGGGGTTTCGTGAAGGGGGGGCTGAGAAAAAAGGGGGTCCCAAAACGTGTTTTTAACATTGAGTTTTCCATAGGGCGGTTGGACTCACTTTTAGCTCGAACGGCTGAATGGATTTCTATGAAACTTGGCAAAATTGTAGAGACTGTTTGCCCGATGTGCCTTTGCTAGGTCTCAAGATATGTGCTCCAGTGAATTTAGTGAAATTAACGTTCCAAAAAATATATATATCTGTGACAGCGTCCCGGTTAGCGCCCCGGTTCACGTACCAGACGCGTAACGGAACTTCGCGAGGAGAAGCAGATTGGCTCTCCGGTGACTCTCAACATTCTAAACAGTCCGGAGCGGCCGCCATCTTGTCTCTCGGTAGGATCGAGAGACAAGAGGTGGAAATAAACGAAGGGGGAAATGAATGAAAGGGGGCAAGGTAGACCCCTCCTGACCCCCTAGGATTGATGTGGGGGCTATTAAAGGGCCCCGCGGGGCAAAAAAATAAAAGAATTTTTTTTTCGATTATTCGTGGTGGAAGCGCTACCCGGTACGCGAACCGGGTAGCTCACCGGTAGCGTAACGGGAGTCCGCCATCTTGTGTTTCAGACGAATTTAGTCACAAGATGGAGGATAAACAATGTTGGGAATGAGTATAAGGGGGCACGGGAGACATATCCTGACCCCCTAGGTTTTCTGAGGGTGGCTGAGGAGGCCCATATATGTAAAAAAAAAATCGCACAGTTAGCGCCAGGTCCGCGCACCGGGTAGCGTTCCGGAAAGCTCAACAAGGGGAAAACCAAGGGAAATAGTAAAATAATATTTTAGAGTGCTTTGAGGTAGGGTAGCTCTGAATAGAGCTGTTGTGTTGTGTGGGAGATGTAAGTACCAACTTGTAGTTACCAATGAAGAGTCTAAAAGACCACACTGAAAAATCTTTTAACAACTTTCGCCTCTGTATGCTTAACATCGCCGCCTGGATGTCTGCCAATAACCTGAAGCTCAATACAGACAAGACCGAGGTCCTGTTTTTTAACCAAAAATCACCTGTACCCTCCAATCTCTGGTGGCCGTTTGAACTCGACGCCCCCCCGGAACCAGTTCAAACCGCCCGAAACCTTGGCTTTCAATTTAACACCTCCCTCTCCTGTAAGACTCAAATCAACAAAGTCACCTCAGCCTGTTTTGGGAAACTTCGAATGATAAAAAAATCATCCCCTACCTACCACTTGATTCCCGAAAGGCGGTAGTTCATTCCCTCATCACCGCTCACCTGGACTACGCCAACAGCTTATATGTAGGCGCCCCTACTTACCTCATTAACCAGCTTCAAAAAGTCCAGAATGCTGCGGCTAGGCTAATCTGCAACATCCCCTACCGTCATTCCATCTCACCCCACCTGATCAAACTCCACTGGCTCCCAATAAAACTTCGCATTCAATTCAAGGCCTTAACACTGGCCTTCAGAGCGCTAAATGACCAAGGCCCTACCTACCTACATAGGAGAATGAGGTTTTCACAAGCGCCACGAAACCTAAGATCCAATCATCTCCGCCTCATGGTCTGCCCCCGCTTTTGCCTTACACGTACAGGTGGAAGGGCCCTGGCAGTAGCCACTTCCAAACTGTGGAATCAGCTACCCACAGAGTTAAGATTCCTGACATCCGAACCCCAATTCCGGAAAAAACTAAAAACCTGGTTATTCTCCCAGATCTAATGTTACTACTAACCTCCTTCACGACCCTTTTGAGATCATGTCTTCAGCGCCGGGACTGCTCCGTCGGAGGTAGCTGTGCGCTCTACAAAATCCTAAATAAATAAATAAATAATAAATAAAATTCAATGTACACCGTCTCCTCTGTAGATATTTTGTATGTTCTATTATGGGTTATTTAAATGTAAATGTGTGGAAAAGCACTTCATGCTTTAAAGCAATTGTATTTTTTAACTGATTGTTCTTTCCTCTTAGTCCTCCTCTTTGGTTTTTTTTCCCCACACTCTTCTTCAGCATGATAGTTGATAAATTCGTTCCCTCAAAAAATGTATATACATAAAAAAAATATTTTAAATACATATAAAATATATTTTTCCTTTAAAAGAAGAATACATTTTACAGCTTTTGATATTTGCTATTAAAAAAACATTGAAATTCACTGAAAAAACCATAGGTTATAGACCATATATAGTTAGGAATTAGCATTTACAAAACCTTGAAAATTCACTGAAAAAACCATAGGTTATAGACCATATATAGTTAGGAATTAGCATTTACAAAACCTTATTTTACTCACACAAAACCATTGAAATTCGCATATATAGTTAGTTGCATTAACTATATATCGCGCACCCGCAATCCATTGCTGATCATGTCACATATTACATCATTCATGACATGGTCAGTGACATCACTGATGACATCACTGATGACATATCAAATGACATAAATAAGGTAAAATAAGGTTTTGTAAATGCTATTTCCTAACTATATATGGTCTATAACCTATGGTTTTTTCAGTGAATTTTTAAGGTTTTGTAAATGCTAATTCCTAACTATATATAGACCATATATAGTTATGGTTTTTTCAGTGAATATATATATATATATATATATATATATATATATATATATATATATATTACCTACTGGCGATAGCCAGTAGGTATATATAGTTAGGATTTTTTTCCTATGGGACTTTTGAAAATTCTATGTCTAATAACTTTGGCGTTTGTGGACGGAATCGGCTGAAATTTTCAGGAACATGGCACATTTTGTTTCTGAGCAGCCCTTGAAAATTCGGGGTGGTTTCGTCAAGGGGGGGCCGAGAAAAAAGGGGGGTCTCAAAACGCGTTTTTCCCATGTTAATTTCCATAGGGCGTTTGGCCTCACTTTTAGCTCGAACGGCTGAATGGATTTGCACGAAACTTGGCAAAATTGTAGGGACTGTTAGCCCGATGTGCCTTTGCTGGGTCTCAATATATGTGCTCCAGTGGATTTTGAGAAATTAACGTTTTAAAAAATTTATATATCTGTGACAGCGTCCTGGATAGCGCACCAGTTCGCGTACTTTTTGCGTAACGGAGCTTTGCGAAGCGAAGCTGATTGGCTGTCCGGTGTCTGTCAACATTCTAAACAGTCCGGAGCAGCCGCCATCTTGTCTCTCGGTAGGATCGAGAGACAAGAGGAGGCGAAAACAAAGGGGGAAATGAAGGAAAGGGGGCAAGGTAGACCTCTTCTGACCCCCTAGGATTGATGAGGGGGATATTAAAGTGCCCCGCGGGGCCAAAAAAAAAAAACCCCCCAAAAAAAAATTTGCGATTTTTTGTCGTAGAGGCTCAAATCGGAAGAATACATTTTACAGCTTTTGATATTTGCTATTAAAAAAAACATTGACATTCACTGAAAAAACCATTGGTTATAGACCATATATAGTTAGGAATTAGCATTTACAAAACCTTGAAAATTCACTGAAAAAACCATAGGTTATAGACCATATATAGTTAGGGATTAGCATTTACAAAACCTTATTTTACTCGCATAAAACCATTGAAATTCGCATATATAGTTAGTTGCGCTAACTATATATCGCGCACCCGCAATCCACTGCTGATGATGTCACATATTACATCATTCATGACATGGTCAGTGACATCACTGATGACATCACTGATGACATTACTGATGACATCTCAAATGACATCACTGATGACATCACTGATGACATCTCATTTGACATTACTGATCACATCACTGATGACATCATTCATGTGATTATACGATGAACCTCTTCAGACTCTGATATAACCTTAGATACACTCAGTGTAAACAGACACTCACAGACTTTTCAAGGTTTTGTAAATGCAAATTCCTAACTATATATGGTCTATAACCTATGGTTTTTTCAGTGAATTTATATATATATATATATATATATATATATATATATATATATATATATATATATATATACTCTCCACTCCTGTCTATACACGGTCATAAACAGGCGCTGACACCGTGGGGTCTCATTCAGGAACAAGTTTTATTTTTATTACAAGTGCAAAGTTCGACACGTTTCGACGGATGGAACCGTCTTGCTCACAACAGAGAATTCAGGTAAGTGAGTGCTTTTTAAACATGCAAAGTTCTCATTGGTCTACGCGGCGGCCTCATTGTTGCCATAGCAACCATTTCACCATGGCCACAGAAAAGTTACAACTTTAAATGCAACAATTAAAAATGTGCTGCACATAGCAATCATATTAGGCGCAAAACAATAATGATATAAACATATTTAGACAACAAATCAATTTCATTGTATCAATGTTTAAGCTTTTATCAGTTGAGGTTCAGCGCTAGTAAAACTCGTGAAGCTGCCACCTTCATCTTTCAAGGTGACTCAGCGCGATATGTGGTTGGCCATTGTTTATATATTAGTCATGTGTGTGTAAACTTATACATATATTGTCTATATACATAGGTACCAGTCTTTACTGTAGGCTAAGTAATTAACATAAAGGTATATCTCACATATGTCATATGCTAAGGAGGGCGATTGGCTTGAGGGTCTAGTGCCCCATATTTCAGCCCAAAATAATGTCTAATGATACATTTCTCTCCATCTATTTGACATATTCCGGATTGGTCATGGGCAATTGTAGGTGAGAATCTGACATATAGTGTTTCAGACTATTAATGTTATTTTGCCTAATGTAAGATACTTTGCTGAATTTTCTCACATGATAAACAATGTTCCCAACAACCATATCTTATGCTGCCACCACTAAAATCTCTTTTGACCTTGTATTTATTCTACTGTGACACTTACAGCCTTTGCCGAAAAGTAATAGTGAAGCTAATTTTTAACCTTCTCTTACAGAGGGGTGGGTTCGCGTTCAGTCCCTGTGGGGCCTTAGTGTCCAGAAGGATTATGTACCGCAATTCTAGTCTCCGGAAGGGCCAGTTGTCTATTCCCCCTTCTGATATTCTTCTTCACATGGTCTATCACGAAGTACTTAATGTTCTCCGCTTTTCCCCATGTACGGTATTGATGTGCCTTGCCACTGGGTATGAGGGGTCGTTGTTAGAGATAGCTCTTAGGTGTTGTAACACCCACATGTGGGCGGGATGGATAGTGCTGCCCACGTATTTTTTATTACAACTGCATTGCAAGACGTAAACTGCAAAGTCTGTCTTGTATGTATGATTTGCACATATCTCTAGTGGTTTTCTTCTGTGTGGCACATCAACTTTGGTAACATTCATCACATTCTGGCATGCTTTGCACTTAGTGTATTTATAAAAGCCATTTTTTGGTTTTAACCAAGGTGGTTCTTTTTGCTTCAGGACAGGGACATTCACTACCAATTCTTCCTTCATACTTTTAGTTTTACGAAAAGTAAGCTGAGGAATTTTATTACAGCTTTTCCCTATCACAGGATCATTCCTGACTATGGGCCACTGTCTATAAATGATGTTTCTAAGTTGTTTCTGATAGGCATTGTATCCTGTGATAAGGCGTGGGGTTTCTGTGTTTTGTTTTGACCTTGGTGTTCCTGGTTTGTGAAAGAAAAGTATATATATATATATTTTTTTAAGGCAGTGTCTCTTGGGAGACGCTTGCAGGAGTCAAACACACAACCCCCTGCATTGACTGCTAGGGGGATCCACTTCCTGTTCAACTCTTGCGACCCTCTCGTGACATCGTACATTTTGGGATTAAGTTAAGAACAGTGTATTGCTTTACTTGTGATCTAAGTAACAGAATTAAGATATTGATTTTAGTAGCAAAATTGATTAAAATGTGTTCTATTGAGTATATAAAGCAATAATATTTTTACGATCTCATGAGATGCTCAAAGGAGTTGAACACACAATTCTTTGCATGGACTCTGAGAGGGCAATACTTCCTGTTCGGCTCTGGTGATCTACCCGTGAGATTGTACATTTGGAATTAGGTTAATAACAGTGTTTACTTGTTATTAAGACATTAGGGATGCTGATCAGCTTTGAAAAATTGATTATGAATTGTTCCATGAAATATATGAAGCAACAATATTTTTGGAAACTTGGGAGGCACTCAAGAGTATCTCGAAGAGGTCCAGGAGAGGAGCCACACCCTATGGAAGGGTTGTGATTGGTTCATAGGGATGTATTTATTTAGAAAAAGATTACATCCTTTTTTCTTTATTTCCCTGTTGGATTTTGGTGAGGGTAGATATATCTGACTTGCTCTCCTTTCCTGTTTCCCTACCATCACAAATGTGCCTTTAACAGATTCTGATGAGCAACCAGGGGCAGCTGCACCACCTAAGCCTCCTCAGCCTTTAAAGGGATTCTTGGTGTGGCAGTTCTTTTATATGCGGCCAGGTGATAAGAACTTTTCTGCAAGGAATGTAATCTGTAAACTTTGCAAGAAAGAGTTCAGTCAGAGGTGCAAAGATAAACAGTATAGTATGAGTATCACAGTTATGTGGAGGCACCTCAGATCTATGCATGTGAAAGAGCTTGCTCAATCAGAGTTGAATCGTGTTGTGGAGCTAGACAACTCTTCAGGAGCTTCCGCGTCATTTGCTCCAGAAAATACTCTGCCTGTGCAGATAGTAACTGCAGTAGCAGACAATAACTCTGCTTACCGGAATAAAGCACTATTTTGCTGCCGGTGTAAGAAGATCAGCAAGCAGGTCTTCCCAGGAGAAGTGTCAGGACTGTCAGACTGAAATACCACTGACCTTCGAAGTCACCCAGTGGGGGTGATGAAAAGCTAGTTCTTCTATTCCCTTTTACGTTACCTCCCAAAGAATGTTGTATAATCACTGATTTGCAAGGGGATGCACTGGGGAAAAGGGGAATGGGAGAAAACAAGAAAGGCTGTTGTGTACTTCGGAGAGGCCCTAGTCAGGAAACCCTCTTGGATAGTGTGGACCACTAAGGCATTATGGATCCTTTGACCATACAGGACGAGACCTGTGTGTAAGACAGGAGACCGAAAGTAAGATGACATACACACATATGAAACATCCACAACACCACACTCTGCTCTTGTTCCTGTGTACTCACGTCCGCCTCTCTCACAGCACGCCTTGAATGATTCAGCTGGAAGCTCCAGGTCCTACGATTCGTACTCTCCTCCAGGAGATACGAGTATAGTCAATATGGTATTGCACACTATAAACACAAAGGCCACCCCGTTGCAACATAATGTGAGTCTTTCATATTATAATTCCCTTTTTTGAATACTGACTCTCACAAGAGTCTTACAAGAGTGGGAGCTCCCAAACGCCTGCCTCCATTCCAGTATTTGCCCGACTCTCAAGATGTTCGCGAGCCCAAATATTTACCCTATATTTCATGAACATTAGCACTGTATTGTAGGGTGTGTGTATTAGACTGTACAAACACACAAGCCTCCGCACTGAAATGCCCTTCTTGAGAAAGATTTTTTCTAACCGCCTACTTTGTTTTTTAGGTCTCGGCTAGAAACGCGTTCTCGCCAGAGAACTATAGTTGCCGCTCAGCCGGCTAACGAGTGGAATGTGGCTTCAAGACCTGGCTACGCGCTCAGCATTCTCTATGGCAGCGTCGGATTCCGACGCGCGCCTTGCGATTGGGTCGCGCGCGTGAGCTTTTAATGTAGACAGCTCACGAGCGCGACCCAATCCCAAGGCGCGCGTCGGTATCCGACGCGGTCATTCTTCTGGAATGCAGTGGGAGTCTGCAGAGGGGCCCGCGGCGTTAACTTAATCTCGTTTGCTCAGCTACCGCCTACCGCCCCTTCATATTCCTTATGTCATCGGTGCGCTTCTCTCCCCATTCTCCGCTGTTCTTCTTTCACTGCACTCGAGACCGGTTTTGAAATTATTTGATTTACAGTTGCTGGTCTGCGCCCCTCCTTCGACTTCAGAGCTGCTGTGGCGGACATGAACAAATCCTTCAGTTTTTCAGGCTGCACTTCGAGCACCCTGGCTCTATACACAATTGCGGGTAGGGTAGAGGCAAAAGCTAAGTACAGGAGCAGGATGTTAACAAATGCGCTGCTTATGAGCAAGCACAAACTCCCAGAGTACCTCTCGTCTTTAATACCTTGGTGGTTTCTAAATCCCGTGGAGGACACGCCTCCTTATGCCTGAGATGTTATAGAGTAAAGACAAACGTTTGTCTCTCCTACAACAAAGCAACGTGCTGAATGCTTTTTCTTTTCTACATTAAAATCAACTGAAGAAATGTTCATGCAATTACATTGTCTCTTTCCGCCTTGTGGTTGTATCATTTTTTGCAAGTTCCATGTTTCTATACAGTATCAGTCTGGCAGAGCATGCATGCCTTTTCATGCCAACGATATCCTATGTGGTTTTTAAGTGTGTGTGTGGGGGGGGGGGTTGCATAGAGAGTTAAGGATGTGCAGTTGCTTCTCTAATTTGTGACATAAGATACAATGTCTTGTCTGTGTCTGGTGCTATTCGTCAACTCAGATTGACATTTGTTTTCGCCATGTGGTTGCACAGACCAAGAAGTGTGTGCTGACCTCTGTGCTTATGCCCCACCACACACTGCCCTTGCTTTCCTGAAAAAAAGGTTTTGTACCTCGTGTCTCTGCCATCGTAATGTTCTGTTTTGGCAAAGTTTAACCAATTCAGTTGTCCTACAACAGCGATGCCTTTCAATATTCCATAGAGTCAGGTGCGCTGAAGCCCATCCAGTTATATCCAGTGTTCGCAACAGATTGTTTTAGGCAATGATACAGGCCACACACCGTGATACCCCTCTAAAGTCCATGGACACTTTTTTAGGTCTTTGTTGCCATACAACAATAAAACATTTGTTTGCAAAAAAAAGAGAAATTATGCGGTTGAGACTTTTGGACACTATTGAACTGAAATGTTTGATTGGCAGAGTGGAAATGTCATATTTCTATGATATACAGTGGGCACAATATGATTATTCACACAGCTCTGATGATGCACCTCAGGCAGGGGCTCACAGCTGTTATTATTCACACAGCTCTGATGATGCACCTCAGGCACGGGGCTGACACAGTTATTATTCACATAGCTCTGATGATGCACCTCAGGCAGGTGCTCACAGCTGTTATTATTCACACAACTCTGATGATGCACCTCAAGCACGGGGCTGATGCAGTTATTATTCACACAGCTCTGATGATGCACCTCAGGCACGGGCTGACAGCTGTTATTATTCACACAGCTCTGATGATGCACCTCAGGCACAGGCTCACAGCTGTTATTATTCATACAGCTCTGATGATGCACCTCAGGCACGGGCTCACAGCTGTTCTTATTCACACAGCTCTGATGCGCTCTCTAATACTTTTTACTAATAACTCTCTCCTACTCACTATCAACTTCTCACTCTACTACTTACTGTGTGTGTTGGTGCTAATGCAATAGGTCTCACATATGCACGCGATGAAGCTATTGGCAATGTAAATGACAATGCCATTTATTTATGATTTAAAAAAAAAATCATGAGCAATGCCAATAGCTTTACCTTTGATGCTGCCTAGACCATTGCATTGTAAATACTTGTTATGTTCTATTTACAATCCTGCGAGAGTCTCGCAAGATTGTAAAATCTTTTGAGGGTGGATTTTCCACTTTCCTTCATTATAGTACATATACCTTATAGTCCCCACTAGTAGGGTGTGGGTAGACAGTAGCCTCTCCACTGACACTTTTTCACTCTATGACAGGAGTGCATGGTAGGCTGTGAGGCGAGACTGGGCTCTTCACTGACACCTCTCACAGAGCAACAATTGTGTATTTTAGGATATGGAGAGTGACTGGCCTCCCCACGGAGACCTCTCCCCAAGGTGACCAATGTGCAGAGTAGGGTGTAAGGAGAGGCTGACCTCTCTGCTGGCATCTTTCCTCGGGGTGACCAGTGTGCATAATAAGGTGTGGGAGGAATTACCTCTGTTTTGAGATTTCTTTCTCAGATGATCAGTGATCATATAAGGGTATGGGAAAGGACTGCCTTCTCTTCTGAGACACCTCTCTTGGATGACAGATCTCTATTGTACCATGTGGAGAAGGACTGACTTCTTCTGTGAGACCTCTCTGTCGCATGACAAGTGTATTAGGCTGTGGGAAATGACTGGTTCTCTGTTAAGACCTCTCTCTGTAATGATGGGTGTGCTTAAAGGTGAGGAGAGAGACTACCCTCTCTGCTGAGGCCTCACTCTGGGCTGAACAGAGTGCATAGTAGGGTATGGAGAGGGACTATCCTCTCTGCAGAGACCTCTCTCTGGGATGATGAGTGTGCATAATAGAGTGTGTGGAGAGACTGGCCTCTACAATGACATCATGCTCATACTTCTCCCCTCAGTGACGGGTATTCATAGTAGGGTGAGGGATGAACTGGCTTCTCTGCTGCCACCCCTAGTGTGGGGAGTGACTGGCCTCTACAATGACATCTGTGCTCATACATCTCCCCCCAGTGACGGGTATTCATAGTAGGGTGTGGGATGAACTGGCCTCCCTGCTGAAACCCCTAGTGTGGAGAGTGGCTGGCCTCTACAATGACATCTAGGCTCAAACTTCTCCCCTCAGTGAGGGGTATGCATAATAGGGTGTGGGGTGAACTGGCCTCTCTGCTGACACCCCTATCTTAGATGACAGACACGCACAGTAGGGTGTGTGGAAGAACTGCCCCTCTGGTGAAACCTCACTCTTGCGTGCCAGTTGTGTATAGTAGGGTGGGAGGAGGGGCTTACCTGGCTGCTCACACCTCTCCACCTCTCCCCAGGGAGACAGATGTGCAACTAGTGTGGGGAGAAAATGACCTCTATGCTCAGAAGTCTGTCTTGGATGACAAGCATGGAGACTAGGGTATGGAGCGAGACTGCTCTGTCAGCTCAGACCTCTCCTCAGAGTAACACATGTGTAGTAGACTGTGGATAGTGATTGCTCTCTCTGCTCCTACCTCTCTATTTGTGGTGATGACCGTACATATTAGAGTATACAAATAGAGTATCCTCTCTGCTGAGAACCTTGTCTTGCTTGATGGGTGTAGATTGTTGAATGTGGAGACACAATCACCTCTCTCGCAGATCTTTTCTTATTGAGAAAGGCATGTGTAGTAGGCTGTGCACAGGGACAGACCGCTCCACTGAAACTTCTCCCCAGAGTAACAAGCATCTATTCTAACATTTGCAAAAGAATTGCCCTCTCCACTATCACATCTCTACCTGCTCATAGAAGTGTGTAGTAGAGTATGAGGATGCACTGGCCTCTGTGCCAAAACTTCTCTCTTGTATGAGAGATCTGTATACTACAGTTTGGACAAGGACTAATCTCTCTATTGAGACCTGACTGTTGCATGACAACTCACCATAGTTGGGTATTCAAATAATTGGCATCTCTATTAACACGTCTTCGTAGCATAAAAGATGTGCATATTAACATGTAGATAAATAACAGATGCAGGAGCACCTCTGCACTCACTGAAGATAGGACTGTCAGTTTTAGTCACCGTTACTATACTGTAATATTAATATTTAAATCTATAACAAGTATTCAGCAAACAAATCAGTAGTACATTTAAACTGATGTATTTAAAAAAACAATTTAACAAAACCACATTAACAAACTATCAATAATTATAAAATAAACAAAAAACTTAACTAATCAATAATGTTTGCATCACATTATGATGAGCAGCCTGGTGTAGTTGTACCATCTCAGCTACCTCAGCCTGGCCAAGAGTCTTTGGTATGGCAGTCTTTTGTTTTGAGGCCAGCTAGCAAAAGAACCTCAGCAAAGCTTCTCATGCATACAGTTTTTAAAAAAGAAGTTCACATAGGCTAGTTCAGCAGAGTTTGCTAGTGATGCTGAACTGAAGTACTCTGCATGTGCTTCCACATCATTTCAATCTTCATACCCGAGTACACCCTCCTATGATGGGCTTCAAAAAGCAGTTGGTAGCACATCAGGGAATATTATTCCCAGTGTCTAGGAGAGATTTTGAAGCTCTATTGTTTAATTTTGAGCTCACCAAATCTCAAACATTCAATGGTATCCTCCTTTATCTTCCCCCAGGGCCTAGATCAAGTTTTGTGGATCATATCAGTACCCTCTTGAAGTCAAACATTTTCATCTCCAATTTTACTATGCTAGGGGATTTCAATATCCACCTGGAAAGCCAGATTCATACTCCAGAAGGCTAATAGACACTATTACAGGATTTGGCTCTCACTACAAACCAATAAACCTCCCCACCACCCAGGTCACACTCTGGATGGAATCTTTTTGAACAACCATATTTTAAAAACCCGATCACTCTGCTGTTACCTTGTATGGATCATTTGATGGTTAACTGGCAGATAGAATCACAGGGGAAACTACAGAGAGCAGTAGTGAATCATAACTTACTCTTCCGAGGTATACATAAAATTCAATCATCAGAACTTACATCAGCACTCTTGGAAGGCCGTCCCAAGACCAACGATAGTATACAACACATGGTCGATGGCTACAGCAATTGGATTGTAAGCACCCTGGATCCCGTGGTCGCACTCAATTAAAAGAACACCTCTAAAAAAAGAATTTCCTAACCATTGTATAATGACACCATTAGATCTTCTAGGGAAAACTGTTGCTGGCAAGAGCAAAAGTGGTGGGATAATTATGAAATATCTGAAAGGATAATCTGTAAAACTAAGGTAGCAGAACCTAAAAAATTGATGACATACGAAAACAGAATGCTATTCTGAGAAAATCAAATGGGCAGAGAATTCCAATCAGTCTTTTTCCCAAACCATTAAAAAACTCACCACATCCTCATCTAGTAACTCGACAGCTAATAGTTAACAGTTTTGTGACACTTTAGATTTGAAGATAAGGTGGCAACTATTTACAACAAATTTACCTCTGGGAATCACACAAGTGAACTACCAGTCATAAAGCCAACGGTCTCACTCTCAAGGTCTTCTCAACGCCTACTTCGGAACAACTTCTAAGTCTTATTGCCAAAATCAAATCAGGCTCGCCCTCGGGCCCTTTTCCACCAAAGATAATACGTATGGCTTATGAACCAATTACAGTCAAGCTGGCAGATATTTTTACAGCACCGTGCAAGACTGGGGTCTATCCGTCTCGATGGAAATTTGCCTCCGTCCTACCCTTGTTGAAGAAAAGCTGATCTCAACATGTTGGACCAGAACATCTACAGAACAATTGCAAGATTGCCTATTGCTGCTGAATTAACAGAAAAGGTATTGAATGAGCAGCTCACTTCCTATATTGACACCAATCATCTTCTAGGCTATGCCCAATTTTAGTTCAGAAAGGATAATAACACCGAATCTGCTCTAGTTGTGGCAACGGAGGAGATCAGAGCAACCCTGGACAGGGGTGGCAATTTCGCCCTTGTCCTGTTGGATTTATCAGTGGCCTTCAACACGGTCAATTATTGAGTAGTGCTCAACTACTTCAAGGGGCTATGGATCGATGGTCTCTCCCTTGCCCTGCTTCAATCGTTTCTTTCAGACAGATAGCACACAATGGAAATGGGAACGTTTAAATCCATAGTGTTTTCCTTGCCTTGTGGAGTTCCGCAGGGATCATCTTTGAGCCCAACATTGTTTAATCTGTACGTAACCCATTAGCCTTGCTTATAAAATCGTATGGCCTGTCCCTAGCCTCATATGCCGATGACACCCAAATTATGGTATTACTGGCCAAGAGCGAGTCGAATGCTGGAGATGCCTTCAGGAACTATATGAATGAGATCAGCAATGAATGGATGGGATTGGCCTAATGTTTAAATTATCCTTTTGTCCACCTGGATTTAAAATTCCTAAGAAAGTAATTACATTTGAAAGAACATTACTTTCGGGTATAGCAGCCTTGGAAAATAAAAAACATTATGTCAAATACAACATATCAAAAGAGGAGAAAGAGGCAATTCTTTCACTAAAAAATGATAAAACGCTAGTGATTAAACAGGCGGACAAGGGTGGGGCGGTAGTACTTTCGGATATTAATAGATACAAAAAGGAAGTCAGACGCCAGTTAGACGACACAAGGTGTTACAGGAGGATTAATAAAAATCCCACGGATGCCTTACAAAAAGAGCTTTTTCCATTCTACAGGAAGGTCTAGACTCTGGAATCCTAGGACCTAAAGAATTCACTTTTCTTCAAAACAAACATCCAAGGACACCGATGTTCTATGTCCTTCCTAAATTGCCCAAAGATGAAATGGACCCTCCGGGACGCCCAATAGTCTCGGGCTGCGCGTCATTGATTGAGCCAGTGTCAAAATACATTAATTTTTTCATTAAACCGTTTATTGAAGAGATCCCTGCACATTTAAAAGATACAATAGCATTCCTAAATCAAATATCATCAGTGGAATTTGATGAAACAAGGCAACTACTAGTGACTATGGATGTAGTCTCACTATATACACAGATACCCCAGGAACAGGCATTGGAAACCATCACATTCTTTCTAGAACAAGGGGAACGGCCTACAAGAGTCCCCAGGACTTTTATAGTTCAAGTAGCCAAATTTGCTTTACATAGAAACTATTTCCAATTTGATTCAGATTTATTTTATCAAATCAGGGGGGTGGCATTGGGCTGCCCCTTTGCGCCGGAACTGGCAGTTTTGTTCATGGGTCTCTATGAAAATAAATTTATTTATAACAACAACCCATATGCTGAACACATCACAAAATACGTGAGATACATCGATGATGTGTTTATGATCTGGTCAGGCACACAAGAAACATTAGATGAATTTGTGAGATGGATCAACCAGAGAATGGAAGATATCAAATTCAGCTTTACTTCTTCCAATAAAGAGAACACTTTTCTGGATGTGAAAGTATATGCAGTGGATGGCACGCTGGGAACTACATTGTTCCGCAAAACAACGGACCGCAATAAAGTACTCCACTATGCAAGCCATCACCCTAGAAGCCTTAAACAAATTTGCTTTTCGGCCAATTTCTCAGAATAAGGAGAAATTCTTCAAATAAGGAGGAATATTTTCACCATGCCAATGAATTGGCTGAGCGATTGCATGTAAGAGGTTACCCAAAGAAACTGCTAAGGCACTCATTGAAACGAGCCTGGTGGGTACCGAGAGAGACTTTGTTAAAAAAGAAAATACGATCAGAACAAAAAAGAATTGTCTGTGTGACGACTTTTGGCCCCAATTCAAACCAATTACGTAAGCTGGTGATGCAAAATTGGCTTCTAGTGAAGGACCTACATAGCGACTTCAGGGAACCACTGCTTTTTGCTTTCAAAAAAGAAAAAAGTGTCGCAAACCACATTGTGAGGGCAGCTTTGCCCCCGGCTACACAAAAAACAACTTTAAGAGAGATGATGGGATTCCCTCCTGTATCAGGTCACCACAGGTGTGGGAATTGTTCCTGCTGCTCACAGAGGATGGAAGGGTCAGTCTTTACGTTTAATGGAATCCACTGAAAACATGAGGCTTTTACAAATTGCCAGACGAAAAATGTGGTATATGGATCATGTGTCCGTGCCCTAAATTATATATAGGGAAGACTACTCAGGAGGCACGACAGCGCACCACGCAACACAAGTCTAGGCTAAGAAAAGAGACACAGAATGGACCGCTGGTACAGCATTGGCTGTCAAATAAACATAAAGAGGAGGACTTACGATGGACAATTTTCTCTAAAATTAATAAAGATCCACGAGGTGGTGACACTGATGCGAGACTGAATCAAAGCGAAGCACTACTCAAAATGAAATACAACACAGCAACATCAGGGTTAAATGAGATATCAGAGATTTTCAAAGGGAACCCATGAATGGTACATTGTATGACCAGATGCAGTGGAACCTGTGGTTGACAATATATGTACTAAACTGATTCTGTACGTACTATTCATTAAGTAGCGCTTTAAGTCTGGCATTAGCCTCTGGCAGTGTCTGCACAGTATCGCCCACCTTCATTCGTAATTTAATATATGCCTGAACACCAAATAATAGTAGTTCCAAGGAGCAACATTGTTCAGCCAAGAGATCAACCGATATGCGAGTAATTCTACTAGCAGATCGCCCGAGTCCCCAGTTTGTCTGTCTCATTTGACAGCGCGTTATTAGCTTCTTGCTGAACACGGTATGTGCTTTGTCATTTTAATAAAGTTTCAATGGGCATGGTAAACACTGTCACTTTACGGGTGCTCCCAGTTCAGGGAGTGACTCAGTCATGTGACGGGCACTTTAACCAATGGGTACCTGACATGCAAATGTTCGTCGGCGGCACACTTTGAGTACATGTTGAGAGGAGAGACCAAACAAAGCTGCGGTAAGCCGTCTTGTGTCCCCCGGTTTTTCAATTCACTGTGGATTTGGGATGTTCGTATTTAGTTTCAACTTCGGTCCCTTTCAATTGCAGGACCGGTTCCCTGAAATTCATGCAGTCAAACACTGGGTTCCGATTCGTGCGGCGCCCAGACTCAGTAAGTGTTGCTCAGCAGTTAGTCCTTCGCCTCTATTATGACTAAGGCGGCATAATTGAGTAGAACTAATGCCTTTTCCTGTGTACATTCTCTTCTTCTCCCATAGAAATGCACCCACGCTACTAACGAGGAGAGTGCTTGCCATTTGTGTTGGCATACAAGTCAGACTGACTTTTTAAACAGTGTTTGATTAGGACGTGTTTTATGTTTTTTGTCCAGAGTGCCTAGTGTGACCTGTGTCAAATCAATCAACACTAATGGATAGCGTCCAATAACAATAAGGCATAGTAGCTTGAAGACAGCTGTTGGTGTTCTTGTTTACTCTGATGTAAATAGCAGTTGTTAAATAAGTTTTTCTATTTCTTTCTGTTTTTGTAGAGAGTGTTAGTCCTGAGGAGAACCCGCATTTGGGTGTTCGAAACGCGTCGACCTGTTTTGACGCCTATTGTCTAATAGAATTAATAGGAGAGTTTGTTTGGATAACAAGGCTTTGTTTCCAAATGATTAGTCTAATCAAATAAGAATGCTGACCCTAAAATAAAAAGTGTACTACCCTCTATATGGACAGATAATCCATTTTTTGACAATAGATTTCAAAGATTGTTTTTGTTGTGGTATATTTGTATGTATGAATGTTGAATGACTGGATTGGCCAGATAGTGGGGTGGATGTGTTGTAAAACTTTAAATGTATTGTATATTGAAGTTCTTCTTGTGAATGAATAAATGAATGATTACGTATTTGTATAGCGCATGGCTACCCGGAGGCATCCCAGCGCTTTAAACCACGTTCATTCTCAGAGTCTAGGTAAACAGGAGGGTTTTCAGCATCTTCCTGAATTTAAGATGGTTTTCTTCCAAACTGATGTAATCTGGGAGATTATTCCAATGTTTTGTGGCCTGTAGAGAGAAGCGTCGGCCGCCCATGCGCACTCTCCTTGTTTTGGGGACTGCTAGAAAGTTCTAATTGTTAGATCTTAATTTCCGACCGGTGAAATACGGGCAGAACATTGATTGAATCAGTGCAGGTCCTGATTTATTGACTGCTTTGTGGACCGTGGTCAGAGCTTTAAACTCGATTCTCTGTTGCACTGGAAGCCAGTGAAGCTGACGAAGTGCGGGTTTGGCGGAGGTTCTCCGTGGGACGTTCAGCAGCATACGTGCTGCGCAATTCTGCACGGTCTGCAGGATCTTAATTGTCCCCTGAGGAGTGCCTAAGTATAGTGCATTGGAATAGTCTAGGCGTGACAGTATCAGCGCCTGTACTAAGATCCTTCTAGCTTCGAAGGGGAGGAGTTTGATGATTTTCCTAAGAAGCCTAATAAGTGCATAGCATGTGGCTGCTACCTTCCGGGCCTGTACTGAAAAATTAAGAGCTGGGTCCCACCACACCCCAAGAGTCATAATTTGTGTTTTGGGCTTAGGTGGATGGCCGAGGCTATCTGGCCACCAGCCCTCCACCGTAGTGGGTGCTTTATGTCCTATCTGTTTGTACATGCATAAAAAGTTAGTGATATATGTATAAATAATAAATGTTTCACTAGTGCAAAAATGAATCAATAAACTAGTGAAGTAAATCACAAAAGGACCGTTACGTTTTATTCATAAAGGTCAGTCAAATATTTCAAAGTAGTGTCCAGTATTGGCAGTTGTGTTGTTCTATTGGTATATTGGGCTCAGCCTTACTGGGTCAGAGTCACGACCCTGTGTTGTTGTTCTTAATTCCTCCAATACAGCAGTGATACTTCTTGGAAATAACCAGTCTTTCTGAACACCTTCATTGTGGCCACCCCAAATGGGCTCTCTCCCCACTCCTGTGACAACAGTAAAAAAATTGAGGATATTGATAGATAGCAAACTGAAGCTAACCGAACAGGTAAACAAAGTTACATCAGCTTCGTTCTGTTCCTTAAGGTTAGTGAAAAAGATTGAAAAATCCCTCCCTTTTGAGCTTCATAAACAGTGGTCATCTTGCTGGCTCAGGGGAGACTGGACTATTCTAATAGCCTCTACTCTAATCTTCTGGCTTCTTCTCAGAAGAAACTGCAGATGCTGCAAAATGATGCAACTTGTTTCCGGTAAAATATTTCCAAGTACCAGTCAGCAAAAACTGCCATAAAAAATCTTCAATAGCTACCCGTCAGACAGCAGATTCTCTTTAAGGCACTCTGCATGGCTTACTGAACCCTTCATGATCAGGGCCCCCAAATTTTTAGGAAACATCTGAGATGATACATCCTTAACAAAACTTTCTGTTCAGCCTTCACAAAAAAATTGATGGTTCCTGCCTTACAGAAATCCACATGGGGAGGAAAAAGCTTCTTCGGGTCAACAGCCCTTCTGTGGAACAGCCTTCATTTCGATCTTAAAATAGCTCCATCCCTGACTAGGATTAGGAAGGCTCCCCAGGACCAAAGTGTGTTTTATGAAATCGGAGTGGGCCATGTCGCCCCCACTCCCGTGCCTTTCTCAGCCCCGGGGACAGCCACCTCCCTGGGGCCGGTCCCTCCTGGAGCCAACTTGATTCTCTTCAGACGGGCCATCAAAACCCACTTGTTCATCTCTGCTATCTAGTGTCCCTACTTTTCAGCTCTGATCTGTTGTGTTGTGCACATGATCAGGCGCCAGGACGCCCCTTCGCTGGGGCAGCTGTTGCGCCTAATAAATGTTATTAACATAACATAACATAACATACATGGCCCTGGGAACCGCCATGCCCCAGGGCCGGCTCCTGCTATGTCCCAAAGTGTCCATCCTTAGGACATAGCTGTTTGTAATGGGTTGGACGGGAGCGAAACCACCCCTGCCAAGCCATAGCAAACTGTGCTCCATTTTGAGCTAGCAAGAGCAAATTCTGCTCTTGTTTGCTCAAATTGGAGCACAACTGCTTTGTTAGCATGTTACTAGCTCCTTATGTGTAAAAGCAAGGCCGGCTTCCACAGAAGGTGGGGAGCCAACAGGGACGCGTGGGGGCCATCAGGCTCTCCCCATGGTTCAAAAATTTAATGAGTTGGTGCCCTCACAAGGCAACCCTATTAGAGGCTGGGACCCAGGGGACGGGGCCCAGGGTCAAAATCAGCCCAGGAGGGGGCCACGTGCTTCCCCTCCCATTACTTAATTTAAAAAGAAAAGAAAAAAGGAGGCAGGGCCCGGATGAAGTGGTGACTGGGGCCTAAATCAGCCCAGGAGTGGAGCACTTAGCCCCCTTCCTTTTACCTTATAAAATACTATATAAAAATTATGGCTGGGCCCCATGGGATGGGATCCCTGGGGCTGAAATTGGCCAGGGACGGGGGTCATGTTGTCCCCCTCCCTGAATAAAGAAAGAAATATAAGAAAATTATAGGAACGGCAAGACAACCTCCTTTTTCCACCATTCTGCAAACATGCCTCCTGGCACACTGCTGTTTAGGGGAGGAAGTCATCTTTGGTCCATAGGGTCCTTGTGGGCCAACAAGCCCTCTTGTTATCTCCAGTAAGTCCCACACATGGGATTGATGAGAAGTCTTCAGAGGCCACACCCCCTTTATCCATCACTCTGCAAACGCGCCTCCTGGCATACTGCTGGTTGGCTGTGAAAGATCCGCGGTCCCTACCTCGTTGGAAGCGCAGAGTAGGTGGGGAAACCACACCCCCACCCCGGGAGGAACATCGTCCCATTGTCACCGGGCTCCCTCTCTTCGCCCACAGGATCCGCAAAACCCCGAAGACCCGGAACCAGAACAGGATACCGGAAACAGAACTCCCGCCGACGACCCGGAAACCAACCAGACCGGAACCGGAAGTACAACCACGGCAGTCGGCCGGGACACTAGAAAAGACGGCAGGAGCGAGGAGACCGTGTTCAGCCCAGCGGACTCGTGGCAGGAGACAGCGAACGGCGCGGAACCCCCGACGGAGAGAGGAAGGAAGGAGGAGAGCGGAGAGGAGGCGGAGACCGGAGAAGAGAACGAGGAAGAAGACCTGTGGACGGAGGATTGGTGGCGACCTCCGGAGGTGGCGGGAGAGCGGCCGTAACTCGGATGAGAGTTACGGCGGGGCACGTGAGTACACTCTATCCTTCTCCGTGTTTCCCTAGTGTAAATATTGTACCTAACTGTAAGATTGTGTAAATAGAGCCCCACGAGCACTGCGCAACCGCCTTAGTACGTAGAAGCAGCATCACGAGCACTGTATTCATAGTCCCCACACTTACCCCGAACACTCCCCTCACAAACCCCTCCTGCTTGCCGAGTGATCTTATCCTTACCTACCCTTCCCTCCTTCCCCCACGTTCATTACCTGGCCAATCACTTACCGGTGACGGTGGTAGTACTCAGCAGTCCTTACTGGACGGGACTAACCCCTATACTCTCTCTTACTTATCTCCGAGGAGACCCATCGACCGGCCGTAACCTGACGACCACAGCCCAGCAGCGGACCACATCCAGGATATCCACATACCACCGAGATTCCCTCCCGGCTGGGAGCTTCTTGGCAGAACTATTCTTCCCTACGAACTCTTTATTCCGGACTTTGTATTCACTTTCCATCAATAAATCCTTGACCATAGCACACTACATCCGGCCTCCCCGCTTGTTATTCCGGCCTGCCCAGCCCACAGTCTCACAGGTGGTGTCAGAAGTGGGATCAGCCGGAAGCATGGAGGCCGCCGTCAAGCAGCTAGCTGAGAGCCAAGAGCAGCTTGGCAAGATGATGGAACGCTTCCTGAAAACTGCCGAAGATGATCGTGGACAACTCCATGACGTCCTTAAGGGACAGGGGACCGCTCAGGATCAAGCCCTTGAAAAACTAACTACAGTTATGGGGCAACCAAGACCCACAACCTCCTTACCCTCCGTAGTTCTCCAGAAATATGTCTCGGGTGAAGACCCCGATTATTTCTTTACCAACTTCGAGCGTCTGGCTCAAGCAGCAGCATGGCCTGAAGATCGCTGGGGCCACTATCTAGGACCCCTCTTGACAGGTGAACTGCAGGCAGCCTATCAGCAGGCCAATATCCAGGGTCAGACTCCCTACCAGGACATAAAAACATGTATTCTCGAGAGGCTGGGAATAGACGACGAAACCTACAGGGTACGTCTGAGACAGGCAAAAGAGGGACCCCAAGAAACGCCCCGGGCTCTCGCATTCCGAATACAGGACCTGGCAAACAGGTGGTTGAAACCCGCCACAGCCACCAAAGACCAGATTCTCGCAAAAATATATCTGGAACAGTATCTGGCCTCCCTACACCCGGCCACACAAAAATGGGTGAGACAACACGCCCGCCTGACTTTGGATAGTGCAGTGGAGATAGCCAGTGCTTATAGCAGAGCCCAAGAGTCGCAACGGGTACGAGAGGAACCACATCCACGAATTCCTCATGGAAGCCACACTCGTCCCCAAAGACCCCCACCGACGGCCAGAAGACCAGATCCTACTCCCTTGATGCCCTACCCCGTCATGCCTCGTCCTACCCCACCTGGTCCTCAGTGCTATCACTGTGGAGGGTATGGCCACATAGCTCGGGTGTGCCCCCAAAAAGAGGAACCGATGGACATTGGAATGGCCCGAAACTACGTTTGCCTGACTAACGAAGTAACCCCTCCGCCGTTCCGATGTCCCGTGAGAGTCGAGGGACACCGGATGATGGCATTGGCCGACACGGGGTGTAGACATAGCGTTCTCCGACCCCAGGAACTACCTCACCCCATTGGGCCCCTCACCGGAACGGTAGCGATCAAGTGTGTCCACGGAGACACTCGGAGTTACCCGACAGCTCAAGTGCGGGTACAACAACAGGCAGATGGAGGCAGAATGTTAACCGTCGGGTTGGTCCCTAACCTTCCTGAACAAGTCATACTCGGAAGCGACTACAGTGGTCTTCCCCAGCTCCTGAAAGACACTACGGACTCCCTAAAGAGGTGGTGGGCAGAGGCCCCGTTTCCCCAGGATTCCCCCGCAGCCGAATCACCCTCAAAACCAGAGAAGTCCAAGAAACAAAAGAAGAGGGAAAAAAGGACCTTTACTGGCGCTTATCCGGCTCAGGTCGAGGCCCATCCCTGGGAAACCGACCGCGAATTCAGAGCCACCCAGCAAGAAGACCCCGTATTGCAGGAAGCCTGGAATTGTGCCCTGGACAATGAGGATCCACTACACGTAGGTCCTTACTTTTTTCGAAAAAATGGTCTCCTCTATAGAAAAGGTGGACCACAGCTACCGGCCCAGTTGGTTATCCCAGGATTGTTTCGGGACAAAGTCCTATATCTGGCCCACAGTCACTTGCTAGGTGGCCACTTCAGTGACGAAAAGACTGGCCACACTATCTTAGAAAAATTCTATTGGCCGGGCGTACACGGTCAAATAAAGCAGTACTGTAGGGAGTGCCCGGTCTGCCAAAAAAAAACAGTCGTTACCGGCCCCCTCGAGTCCCGCTCCAGCCCCTTCCCCTTATTGATGTGCCTTTTTCCCGAGTTGGGATGGACCTGATAGGACCCATGTTGCCCTCTAGAACGGGGTGTAGATACGCCCTAGTATTGGTAGATTATGCCACCCGGTTCCCAGAGGCCGTCCCGTTGAAACAACCCACTACCCAAAATATCGCCAAGGCTCTTATCTCCATCTTTAGTAGAGTAGGGTTTCCTAGGGAGATCTTAACAGACCAAGGCACGCCTTTTGTGTCCTCCCTCATGCGTCAAGTCTGTGCCCATCTAGGTATTAAACAGATACGAACCTCGGCGTATCACCCACAGACCGATGGGTTAGTAGAGCGCTATAACGCCACCCTAAAGACCACGCTAAAAAAACTGTTAGGCCTTGAGAGTAAAAGGTGGGAGGAGATGCTTCCTCTAGCTCTTTTCGCGATCCGGTGTAAGGTGCAAAGTAGCACCGGGTATTCCCCCTATGAATTATTGTATGGCCGAGCCCCCAGGACACTACTGGACATGGCCCGCGAGGCCTGGGAAGCTGAACCCGACCGAACCCGGCCCCTCCCGGAATATGTGGATAATCTTCGAACCCATTTAACACAAATCCGAGAAATAGTGAGACAAAACATGGTAGCCGCGCAGGTCTCTCAGACACATCAGTACAACAAGGGAACCAAGGCCCGTACATTTAACGCTGGAGACCTGGTATTGTTGCTTTTACCCTCCTCCGACCATAAACTATTGGGACAATGGCAGGGCCCCTTTCCTATCCTAAGGCAGGTGACCCCTGTTACCTACGAGCTTGAGATTGATGCCACCAGAGGGGTCACCCAAATATATCATGTTAACCTATTGAAGAAATGGGTGGGACCCCTCCCTGTCATGACAACCAATCCCTCTCTACCCTTTGAGAGCTGTATCGATCCTGACCTCCCGGAAAAGAACAAACAGAACCTAAGACAGGTCTTGTCCTCTGTACAAACAGTTTTTTCCTCCATGCCCGGGCACTCCACCATTGTGGAACACGCCATTCACACTGAAGCAGGGAAAACAGTGCGACAGAGACCCTATCGGATCCCTGAAGCGCGAAGGGCGGTCATAAAGGACGAAACGACCCAGATGTTAAGGATGGGTATAATCGAACCCTCCTGCAGCAGTTGGAATTCCCCAATCGTTCTCGTTCCTAAACCTGATGGGTCTACTCGTTTCTGTATAGACTTCCGGGAGGTGAATAAAATCTCTGCCTTTGATTCCTACCCCCTACCTCGAGTGGACGAGATGGTGGAGCGTATCGGCAAAGCCAAGTACATCAGTACCCTAGACTTGTGCAAAGGGTACTGGCAGATCCCTTTAAAAGCAGAGGACAGACCGAAAACGGCCTTCTCAACCCCTGAGGGCCTGTTCCAGTTCAGGGTAATGCCCTTCGGGCTCCACGGGGCCCCGGCTACCTTCCAAAGGGCCATGAACCTGGTCTTACGACCCCATACCAGCTATGCCGGGGCCTACCTCGATGACATAGTCATTCATAGTGACAGCTGGGAACAACACCTTCAACACTTGCAGGCGGTAGTACAATCCCTGGGTAAACACGGTTTTACCATCAACCCTGCCAAAACCACCTTGGCGGCCCAAAGTGTGAAGTATCTGGGGTATCTATTAGGCGAGGGGGTCATTCGCCCTCAACACAATAAAATACAGGCTATTCACTCCATACCCTTCCCTCAAACCAAGAAGGAACTCCGAGCATTCCTCGGGTTGCTGGGGTATTACAGGAGGTTTATCCCCAACTTTTCCCAAATGGCCGCCCCCTTGACCGACCTATTGAGAAAAACCTCCAAAACCGAAGAGAAGTTGCAGCAACCCTCTCCCCAATTGCTGAAAGCCTTCGACATCCTTAAACAGTCCCTGTTGTCTGAACCCGTGTTAGTCAGTCCTGACTATGCCCGTCCCTTTATCCTGCAAACAGACGCCTCCGATCAGGGTTTGGGGGCTGTCCTGTCCCGACAAGATGAAAGAGGGGTCGAAAGACCGATACTGTACCTCAGCCGAAAACTCTTTCCGCGAGAACAAAATTATGCTGTGGTAGAAAAAGAGGCTCTAGCGATTAAGTGGGCAGTAGACAGTCTCCGATACTATCTGGAGGGTCGGGAGTTCCTCCTGTATACGGACCATGCCCCACTGGAATGGATGTCACGGAACCGCGGCCACAACGACAGGGTACTCAGGTGGTTCCTGTCCCTACAACCCTTTCGGTTCAAGACACTACACCGAAAGGGACTAGATCAAGGCAATGCAGATTACCTTTCACGTTATCCCACTACTGATACCCCTACTAGTAGGACAGCTAGGGAAAGGGGATGTGAAAGATCCGCGGTCCCTACCTCGTTGGAAGCGCAGAGTAGGTGGGGAAACCACACCCCCACCCCGGGAGGAACATCGTCCCATTGTCACCGGGCTCCCTCTCTTCGCCCACAGGATCCGCAAAACCCCGAAGACCCGGAACCAGAACAGGATACCGGAAACAGAACTCCCGCCGACGACCCGGAAACCAACCAGACCGGAACCGGAAGTACAACCACGGCAGTCGGCCGGGACACTAGAAAAGACGGCAGGAGCGAGGAGACCGTGTTCAGCCCAGCGGACTCGTGGCAGGAGACAGCGAACGGCGCGGAACCCCCGACGGAGAGAGGAAGGAAGGAGGAGAGCGGAGAGGAGGCGGAGACCGGAGAAGAGAACGAGGAAGAAGACCTGTGGACGGAGGATTGGTGGCGACCTCCGGAGGTGGCGGGAGAGCGGCCGTAACTCGGATGAGAGTTACGGCGGGGCACGTGAGTACACTCTATCCTTCTCCGTGTTTCCCTAGTGTAAATATTGTACCTAACTGTAAGATTGTGTAAATAGAGCCCCACGAGCACTGCGCAACCGCCTTAGTACGTAGAAGCAGCATCACGAGCACTGTATTCATAGTCCCCACACTTACCCCGAACACTCCCCTCACAAACCCCTCCTGCTTGCCGAGTGATCTTATCCTTACCTACCCTTCCCTCCTTCCCCCACGTTCATTACCTGGCCAATCACTTACCGGTGACGGTGGTAGTACTCAGCAGTCCTTACTGGACGGGACTAACCCCTATACTCTCTCTTACTTATCTCCGAGGAGACCCATCGACCGGCCGTAACCTGACTACCACAGCCCAGCAGCGGACCACATCCAGGATATCCACATACCACCGAGATTCCCTCCCGGCTGGGAGCTTCTTGGCAGAACTATTCTTCCCTACGAACTCTTTATTCCGGACTTTGTATTCACTTTCCATCAATAAATCCTTGACCATAGCACACTACATCCGGCCTCCCCGCTTGTTATTCCGGCCTGCCCAGCCCACAGTCTCACATTGGCAGATTAAGTTACCTTGGATGCTGAGTACATTGGGAGCCAACAAGCCTATGCCTGCCTGCAGTGGAGTGGAGAGTAGCAGAAGAGCACAATCCTGGAGGGCGGTACAGAAGTTCTTTTTTCACTTTTTTTCCGTTTATCTCCGTCTTCCCCCACTCACACCACTGGACCCCCTGTCGCGAACAGACTCTTTTCCCTGACATGAGCCACTTCTGTCTGTCTGTAATCATACAGACAAGTATAAATCCTGGAATTCTAACACTTCGTGAGTACTTAAAGTACCAGTGATTTAGATTGACTCAAGTCTATCCATCTATCCACTTTGTTATATTTAACTCCTTCAACCTAAATTTAGTGCGTACGCAAACACTTTGCTTCCAAGCTTGATGTGCCTTCGGGTTCCAAAGCTACATTTCACTAATGAAATCATAGAATGCAGAAGCACACCACGAATCACTTGTGTTCACCTTCAGATGGAACATTGCATAAAATCTGGTCATTGACAGTATTTTTTGGACGGTGACCGTCTAGATTGCGGTGGCATCTTGTCCTAGTCTGTAGACGATACAGCCTCCAGCAATTATACACCTTCCGACAGCTATTTTGTTTCTCTTGTTTTTGGTATGTGAAATTGTACTTGTTCGTTTTTTAAGTGCTCTGATGATGTTTGGTACAGCATTGTGTTATAACGAAAGAACACAGTTACTTTGGGTAGGTCCACAGGCTGTTTTATACAGCATAACAGAGGCAAAAACAGTTACAATCAAGGACTGCACAAAGAACAGATCTTACTGATGGCAGCTCACAACATAAAACCCAAAGAACCTTAGGAATACAAGTCTTGATACGACGGCCTGGGTTGCAGGCGACCACAAGGAGCTATATGAATAAATAAATAAATAAATCCATAATTAAACAGATAAATAAAACATTCCCTCGTGTAAATGTGATGTCATGCAATGAAGTCCCAAATCCATCACCACTTTGGGGATTGGAAATAGCTGAATGACACCTTCTATTGGTGCAAAAACAATAACTTGGAACATCCTCTTGGCCAGTGTGCAATGCATATGTGTATCATAAGGCCTTCCTTGTCTCCCCTTTTCTGCTTATTGGGTTGACATACATCACCGTCCAACCCAGAAGTATCTTCCCCAGACGTGTATTCATTTGTTCTCTTTATGTGTTCAAAAATGTAGCAACTAAAGTCCTTGAAAAGATTTATTGTACTGTTTATTAAAATTAGCAAACATGTTTTAGCAGTACATGCATAGTATGCAATCAAATCCAATCATGGCAAAACACATTGTAAGGTTGTAAAATGGATCAAGGGATTGAGCAGCGGAGTTCATCATTGATTTTGTCCTAAATTACTAAAATGTGCTTCACTAAAGTAATTTATACAATTTGAAGTGTGAAACAGAAAAGAGGCTGGTCACTGTGCAGGGTTTTACATTGTGCTGTGACCAGCTTCACACTTTGTGGTCTGAGGGATATCAAATCATTTCCAGTGCAACAGGATTATCAACAAAACATCACAAACCGCTCGTCTTATCAATATTAATGGGGTATGTTGGGACGAAGGCCTGCACATGCATGTCAACCCAGAGTTACAAAACCTTCCTGGTACAAAACAAATGAATTGTTGGATTAAAGTATGCTGTCCCATGCAGACATCCATTCCCACCATTTGCAACTTTTCACAATGAGTCACAAGCTAATACACTCTTCGCTAATAATAATAAGGTGTGTGGCTTGCTAGTTTTTACAAACAATCCTTTTGTTCTGAGAGGGATTTGAGAAACCAAGGTAATACTGGTTGCAGCAAATTTCAAAATATTTCCTCTTCACTAACCTAGTTATGCATATATAAACTATATAAGGACCTCTTTTTATAATGTGCACTTTTTTTGCATATAGACTGATCTGGTGCCAAGTGTGCTGTTGTTAGCACTTTTGGCTAACTGTGAGTGTTTTTTGACTTTACGATATTAATTCACAAATTGGCTTTGTGTTTGCCTTTGACTTTGTACTTTTTTTTACAAAAGGAGTTACAGTGCAAACATTCATCTACTGCTCATTTTCCATTCTTTGCACTAATTTGTACATTTTAAATGAAAAGTATTTTGTACATTAGTCCCTGTGCACTTACATAAAAGGACTAGACTATATGTAATATAATTTAATAAGATGCCTTTTTTTAATATTGACTTGCCCCACAAATACATTATCTACTGTGTTTCTCTGAAGAGCAAATTAAATTTACTCATAAATTATTCTATGAAGTTTATTAGACTGATAAAACTATTACAATAATGCTGATTTTGAGGTCCTGCATTTTGCAAAGTCAACTAAACCTCAAGCACATTTAATTCTGCGTCACGTTTGACTTTGCAGACTGTAAGTGTAATGCTAACCTCTGTGAACATTAATTAGAACGCATTGTACTGTGTTGTAAATAGTTCTTCCTTGACAAACAGCTGACTGATGGCCTTGTGAGGGAGATTCTACTGGGAGATAAGCAGTGCTCTGCTCGTATGAGGATATGATCCAGGGAGCTGATTGCCGGAGGCATCTTTATTCTGTAGCTGTTGTCCTGGAATATCATTTGACATGATTGTTGTGTCCTAAATATAATTTACAAAAATGGCACCGCATTGCAATTATTAATACAAAATCTACATCCAAAGGCATGATATTTTTGTAAATCATATTTAGGACACTATGGGCCAGATGTAGGTAAGTATATTTTACCAATAGATAAATACCGAATTTTACCGATTCGGTATTTATGAATCGGTAAAATAGAAGGGGGGAGATGTAGGGAAAATCGGTAATTGAATGACCGATTCTGTAGGAATCGGTATTTACCGAATCGGTAAATACTGATTCCGTAATGGCTATTGATTTTTATTCTTACCGAATTTTGCAAGGGTGCAGGGGGTGTCACTTTGACACCCTCTAGCACCCCGATTTAAGGCATGTGTGACATGTGGCACACAGACATGCCCTAAGGGCATGTCCATCTTTCACATGCCATAGGTGTGCATGCACACATGTGCATGCACACCTGGAATTGGTATTTTACCACCCAATTGGATTGGGTGGTAAAATACCGATTCGGTAAGGCCTGTGGGACTCAAAAGAGTCTCACCTACATTTCAAAATTACCAAATCGGTAAAAATACCGATTCAGTATTTTACCGATTCGGTAAATTTACCGAATCGGTAATATATGCCCCCTACATGCCAATTACTAAGGGCCAGATGTAGGTAAATCCGATTTACCGACTTTTAAATACCGAGTCATACCGATTCGGTATTTAAAAGTCGGTAAATTGGAAGGAGGCAAATGTAGGTAAAAAATTACCGAATCTGTAAGAGTCGGTATTTACTAATTCTGTAAATACCGAATCTGTATTTCCCATTGATTCCTATGGGCCTTGAAGCCCATAGGAATCAATGTGAAATACAGATTCAGTATTTACAGAATCAGTAAATACCGAATGCTGCAAGGGTGCAGGGGGTGTCACTTTGACACCCTCTAGCACCCCAATTCTGGACTTGTGTGCAATGTGGCAAACAGACATGCCCTAAGGGCATGTCTGTGTGTCACATTGCACAGGTGTGCATGCACAGATGTGCATGCACACCTGAATTCGATATTTTACCACCCAATAGGATTGGGTGGTAAAATACCGATTTTTAAGGGCCTGTGGCACTCTTAGGAGTGCCACCTACATGTGGTTTTTCCGAATCGGTGAATTTACCGATTCGGTATTTTACCGATTCTGTAAATTTACCGATTCGGTAACTTTACAGAATCGGTAAAATATAGGCCCCCTACATCTGGAAACCCTAATACCGGTCGGTAACGGCCGAATTCGGCCGTTACCGACCGGTATTAGGGCTCCTACATCTGGCCCCAAATACCGGTCGGTAACGGCCGAAATCGACTGTTACCGACCGGTATTTCGGCTCCCACATCTGGCCCTATATTCTTGCCTAACTATAGCAATGTGGAGGAAATACAACTTTTCTGCATGGTTCCCCTGATTTTACGCCTTTTTCAGGACTATATATTTTTTGGCTAGTGTTAGGACTTTGGGTCATGTGATACTGCTTTCCAGTGCAATAATGATTGTACTTTTGCTGTAAAATGGTACTGGTAAAATTAGTTTCACCCAATTGTTCTGTTTAACTTTCATGTAGGTCCAAGGTGGATGGCACAGAAATGTCAACAGTAGTGTGGAAATCATGTGTGATTTGTCGGTTGCAGTGTGTACTTTGTGTATCTTCACCTTCAAGAAAGCTAACAAAGCCTTTCAAAGTTACTTTCCCTTTGGTTTAAATATTTTGAATTAATGTTGAAGTCAGTTTTTTATAACTTTACTGGAAAATTAACTTTATAGAGGTGTCCTTTGGGCTTAAGAGCCACAGTTGGTTTAAAGCCAGTTCTGCCAATCATACCTCCAGACGTCAATACATCTTGCTGGCTGAAATTGACATCTCTGTTTGCCTGCCAGGGGACAGAGGTCGGCTCTCTGGACCAAGGAAGACAGAGTTCTTGTCTGAGAATGGCCTCTTAGTGGGACTAGCCATCTGTGAGTGCTAAAGTAGAGCTGGTAGAACGAGGGATAACCTTGACAAGACTTCTTTGGACTTGTTGATCTTGAATGGGGATGGTGGTTCTATTCCCATTTTTCCCTGTGCCTTCATGAATCCTTTGGCTCGAACCACAGCAGGGGTGGAAACCAGTTCTTTGCCTTGGCAATGGAAAGGTATGGCTGGGGGGGGCTTCTAATACGTGAGAAATGAAAAACGTGAGTCTCACACAATGGCGACTATGACTTACATAAGAGTGTGCTTGGTGTGAGTCGTTTTTAATTTGGAGGATCCACAGCCCAGAATAAATCTTGAGTGACCAGTGGATTCTTCAATTGTACTGTGTGAGATTCACGTTTTTCATTTCTCACGAGGGGTGTGGTGTATGTGCACTATTAAATAGCAAGGGTTCACGTTGACTTGCTATGGCCGGTATAATTAGCAGATTGTGGGGCTGATTTCGAGAAGAAGCACTGGTTTATGTTGTCGGTCTTTTTCTTATGTTTGTCTTTCCTTTCCACTTTTATAAGAGTGAGTTACCGATGATGATAAATGGGTATACTGGCAATTGCTAGCCAGAAAACCCCATTGGCGGTTCTTCCGTGTGGGGCTCAATCTTTCTCCCACATTTTTTCCATCAAACTTTTGGTGGGTGATGGTATTGTGACAATTTTTAGTATCTTGTGTGTACCTTATTAGCTTCTGACACATGTGTCGGTGTGAATAGCCTTAAAATGTTGGGCTTGTGGTATTAAAAATTGTATACCGCTTTATCCCTGGAAAAAGAATAGAAGAAGAGTGTCAGGACACACAATAAGTAAGACAATTTATAGCGGAGAGTGCTCCATACACGGTTCTCAGTGGCGTGGTGAATCTGCAAAGTAGTTAGTAATATGTGTGCACTTAGCCTCATGGAAGGCTGCATCATCTGCTGTATCTTTTGAGCGGTTGCCAAGTAGGAACCAGGGGATGTGGTGCACCCCATCTGATGTCTACAAAATTGGCCACGTGATCATAAATCACTCACCCTAGATAATCTGAAAATGCCACCCGTGGAATAACCTTTACGAAGCAGGGAAAATGGTCTAGTCTGACTTATAAGTCATGTGGGGCCAAGTCATAAGAATATAGATGCAAGTCACAGTTATGAGTTCTTCATGTATCTAAAAGGGGCCACTGCAGGGTCCACTGTGCGAACTGCCGTGAATGCTGGGGCACCAAGAAGTGGAGGGTGCGAGTGATCCAGGGATCCAGGGAGAGATCTAGGTGGTTATTATAGTGCCCCCCCCCCCCAATATCCACGAGATACACGTCTCTGATACAAACACTATCTCAGTACACAATACTCTGCTGTACAGCCATTTTTATTAAAGTTACACATGTAAATGCTTATGTTAGTGATGATGATTCAATCTCAACCTTTGTGTGGTTAGGTATGTGTGTGACTGTCTATTGGTGTTGGCATAGCTTTAAGCCAAAGTTATAGGTTTGGGCAGCCATTTATTATTCAACCTCCACTGTGCTGCTAATGAAAGATAAGCAGTTTATCAGGGCAACAGATGACTGTCCTGTGGATATCTGTGAGCAAAGTAAGAAGATTATGATGTTGATTGGGTTGAATGTTATTTGACCTCATACCCATTGTGGATGAAAGGCTCTATGTTATGGATTGTGTAGTACCCCTGTAACAATTATAGGACTTACCTAGGAGTGACTGCATCAGACTGAGTATTGCTAATACACTATTTAGTGGTTAATTGCTATTCAATCTGGAGCATATTCATCCCCGTATTTCTTTGTTTACTGACTAGAAAATGCATTTACTCAGAGCTTCTTTGTATGTGTGTCTGTTTAACGATGTGTGCATATTTATTTTTGTGCGGAATGTCCTAGTGGCAGCAACCAGAACAGAAGGGCCTGTGATGTTGTCTTTGAAATGTTGGAACTGGTGTGGAGGGGAGGGAGTGTCTGAGAAAGTTGAGAACTGGAGGGAGAAAAGATGGGAGTCAGGTGGTGACCCAAGAAATGGTGGACACCCAGATCTCCAGGCTGATCTAGGCAAGTCTAATGCCAGCCTTTGTACAGGCTGAACCAGGCAAGTTCATAGTTTGAGAGTTACTCGGGCCTCTCTGAGACTTATCTTGTGAGAAATCCCACAATCTTGAGACCATATGACCCAAGCTTCCTTGCTGCTGGATAGTTGTCACCTGCGATAACTTGTGTCCCAGGTATCCTGCCTGGAGCATTAGAGAGCTCTGAAGTAACATAGTTTTTTCTCTTTTAGGCCCTGATATGAACAGTGGGGTATAACTAAGAGAGGGTGATTTATAATTGTGACAATACACATTTGAATTGATCAAACTGAACCATTTGTTTACATTCGCAGAAAATTGTCATCACACTCAGAGGAAGAATTTTTTTTTTATAATGAAGTAGTATATCTCACCAAATCATTGGATGCAAATCATTCTAGGCATGAGTCAATCTGTTTGGATAGCTCAGATCATAACATTTCAATGTATGTTTATGCAATGAGTTGTATTTGTCATTAAAAGACAGAAAAGAGAGATGTAAATAAATTTGGGTCAAGCTCAGGTTTTTAGGTCGAGCCTGGGCAGCTCATGCGCTGCCCTGCGAGGCATGCTGTATTTAAGCATGGACTTGAAGTTCCGCCCACTCTCCACCGCTATTTTTCATTGGCTTTTGTCATTGTCTCGAGCAAATGCTGGCTAATGATTCTTTAATAGGCTTGTTAGTCCCTCCTTAGTACCGCCTTGTCTTCATTTGTAACCTGCAATGAGAACTGTCCCTTTTACTTCTGTTGTTACCCGGTATGTCTTATTCAGTCTGGAAGCACTATTTTTTTAAAGAGTTTTTCCTACTGCAGGCACGACATGCTAGCACCAGTATAGCATCTAGAGTAGGTGACTAAGAAAATGTGCTATTGTACACCTATCTAAGTTGACTGTGCATTCATTATCTGGGTACTACCTTGATAATTGCTCGTCTGGCTTAAGTCACTGTTTTTAGTCAGTTCGCACTATCAATAGATTTGCAGTATTTATTTTTGTCGGGGATTGTTTAGTTTTCTCTTCTTTGGTCCATGGGTAGCTAACTGCTAGTTATGCTTGGTTTCAAACTCTTGCTTGCTCCTGCTGAGTCACCAGCGTGAGCGCCAAGCATCAGCGTGTGCATCTGCCAGCTGTGTTTTTCTTTCAGGTGCTGCTCGCATCCGTTCGATCACTGGCACGAGCTCTGGGGAGCGTTACAGCAGAGTGTGTGTACATACATCTTCAGCACGACCTGGCCAGGGTTGGCGAGGCATCTCTTCTTTGCGCCTGAGGTAAGCGCGAAGCTGCAGGTGTCGTGCTATGTGACAAGAACTGTGCGTGCGCTACTTGCCCAAGTAAGTAAACTGAAGCTTTCTTAAAAATTCTTGAGAGCAATACCGCCAGTTGTTCCTGGCTTTTTTTTAACCCACGAATTGGAGCTTAAGCAACATAGTCAGTCAGGAAAGCTTTGCAGGATGACAGACTGGACAAACATTTGGTAGGAGACTGTTGTAAATATGATTTCTTGGCTTGTTTGTATTATAGTCTTTCTACTATTTCCCCGTTCCTTGTATTACAATGATTATGTGTTCTGTGTGATGACCTCACCCAGCTTGAGTTCTAATCTGGGCAGTTAGAGCCTGGTCAGCTGGTGGTGTACAAGTTGTTATCTGTGCTGCAATTAAATATAAGAAGCTGATCTTCATACTGGCTGTGATGAGCATTTATTAAGCTTACAACAGAGACATTAAAAACGGTAGAAAATAGGACTAGAATAGAGTTTCAAATCAGCATGTTCTACAAGTCAAAAAGATGTCAAGTATGAAGCATAACTTAAGGTTTTAGCTATACTTATTGTAGAGTTCGAGGGCGCCTCGGAATTCGGCAGGATGCGCGGTAAGGCCTACTACTGCACAGCGTTAATAATGTGACACATACACAGGCACTATAGTATGGGCCAAGACCCTGGGCAGTCATGCACCTTTTTATTTAAACCTTTGGGCGAGCCCGCTCTCCGGGTTCATACACTATGGTAACATAGTGTAGTACGGGCTGAGTGGCTCCGTCACTACATCCCTCCTTTTCTTTAGATGCAATGTGGCTGGATTTTCACAATTCCATCTCCCGGCATGCAGCATACAAAGTCTGAGTCTCTGGCTGGGGGCAGTGTTCGGCCGGAGACCATATCTTTGGCTCCAGAAGTTGTTGTTGGTCCCTGTCCCTGTCGTGTCATCTCCAGATGATGAGGAGCTCATACCGATAGCTGGCTGTTCTCCAACCGCAGGTATTCTGTCTCCCTGGTGTATTGGCGAGAGGTCGCCGTTTCCTCCTGGGGTGCTTGGTGGCGATGTTGTTTCCTCTCCTTCCCCCGCACCTTTGTCACTGTCTCCGTTTTCTCCACAGGGCCCTGTATTCACTTTCTTGAACCAAGAGATGTTCCTTGAAATTGTGCGATGTCCTGGTCAAGCAGACACCATAGTTCAATGCACCTCCGTGACTTCCCACACCTTCGGTTCATATGGTGTGCAATATTTCCACCCGGTATGCCGTTCCTTAACCATGAGGTGGTTTCCCACCCAGATGTTAGTCACATGTGCCTTTCGCGCTTGGCTAGCCTTCACGTTGGTGGCTGTTCTCCTGGCTTGCACGGCTGCTTGATCTAGCGCTCTTGGACACCACGACGGGTCGGCGGGAATACTGTCTCGGGGGGCCCTCTGGAACAGCAAATGTGACGTGGCACATTGTGTCGTGCAGTGCGGTGTCTGAGGATATGCCATCAAGAATTGTTGCAGGCACTGTTCGGCGTCTTCCCCTCTCTCGACTCCAATCCGCAGTGCTCGGTTCACGGTCCGCATGAAGCCTTCTACCTCTCCAATGGCTGCGGCCACTGTGGTGTGACCTTGCGATGCAAGATTGCATGGGATGCCAGATACTCTTGGAAGTCTCTACCCTGGAAGGGCAGCCCATTGTCAGATCTGATTTCTTCTGGGAGCACCATCATCGCGAAGATTCGGTCCAGGGTGGCCTTAACTTGGGGAAAGGTGGTGGGTGACACTGTATGTATGTATGTATGTATGTATGTATTGGTAATCTTTTATAGCGCGTGTCTGTCACCTAACGGGTATCCTGGCGCTTTGACTGAAAAGATCCTGCTGCGCACCCTACTGAATTTAGGAACTAAGAAGAAACAGTCCTAGCACTACCTCAATGACTGGGAATTTGGAGTGAGAGACTACAAGGAGTGTGCTACGCCCACCCGGGAATGATCCAAAGTCGATGCTGACTTGGGTCTATGGGTCTTGGCATGGATCTTCCCTGATGACTGGTTGGGGGGCAGGGTCATTGCTGGTGATGTTGCACAAATGACAGGCTCGAATGGAGTTGTCAACCATGGTGTCCATACCAGGAAACCATACCTTGTTGCGTAGATGGGCCTTAGCTTTGGGTATCCCCTGGTGCCCCACGTGTGCAAGATCGACTACTCTCCTCTGCAGGCTCCAAGGAATCACAACGGTGGTGCCACGCAGGACTTCCCTCAGCTCACTGCGGGCACTCCACAAATGTTGGTGCAACATGCTTTCATCCTCCGTTGAGGCACGAGCCCCATCAAGGAAGTTTTGGCAGCTTTAGTCGACCAGCATTTTCTTCACCGTGGTCAGGCTCTCATCAGCCGAGGTAGCCCTACCCACCTCTTCCAGAGTGATTGACTTCGGGCATGCTTCCTGTGACACCATCCGGGCCAATTCCTCTGTGTGTTCCTCGTTGGTGGACCGGCCGGCCAGCACGGTCCTGGCTGGATGTTGTGACAGGAAGTCAGAGGGGTTGTTGGTGGCAGGGTGGAAAACTACTTCGAAATTGTAGGCTTATAGCTGTACTGCTCATCTCTCAATGCGGGGAGGTGCCAGCCGGGTGGTGCCTGCAAAGAGAGGGATCAGCGGCTTGTGGCCGGTTACTACATGAAACTCCTGGCCATAGAGATATAAGTGGAATTGATGACATTGCCACTTAATAGCCAGTTCCTCTCTCTATCTGGGCATACCACGTTTGGGTCTCCGTCAGGGCTCTGCTGGCATAGGCCATCAGGACCCACTCCTTTGCCGATGTTTCTTGAAGAAGAACGGCCCACAGCCCCACAGGACTGGCGTCTACCACCACCACGGTATGTCTAGTGGGTTGGAAGTAAGCCATAACAGTCTTGTCCATGAGGGCTTCCTTGAACACATGAAATGACTCGTCTGCCTTCACAGTCCACTCCCATGGCACCCTCGTCTTCGTGATATTTCGAAGAGGTTCTGAGAGGGATGCCAGGTTTGGGATGAAGCAGCCACAATATATGGCCATGCCCAGGAAGTTGCGGACCTCTGTGGGTGATGTGGGCCTCGGGGCAGAGCGTACGGCTGCGGCCTTCCTTGGATCGACTTGGAGGCCATCTCTTGAGAAGTTGTGGCTGAAGAATTCCACAGATTCCTGCTAAAAGGAGCACATGGCTCAGTGAAGGGTCAGCCCACTGTCTGTGAGACATTGAAGCGTGTTCCTCAAGTGCAAGTGGTGGTCCTCCGGAGTTTTCGAGAACACTAGGATGTCGTCACTCAGGTTGATGACCCCTTGTAGCCCTGAGAGCGTCTCCCGAATGGCGTTCTGGAACTCTTCAGCGGCTGACGACACCCCGAAACTCAGCCTCTTGTATCTCTGCAACCCCACCTGCATGGAGAATGTTGTGATGTTTCTGTTCTCCAGGTCAACTTCCAGTTGGTGGTAGCCAGCATTGAGATTGAGTTTTGTAAACCACTCGCCCACATTGAGGTCCGCCACAATGTCATCCACAGTGAGCGTGAGGTGTGGCTTCCGCTTCACTGCCTGATTAGAAAGGCGCATGTCGACACACAGCCGAATTGCTCCAGGTTGTTTTGGCTTGGGAGGGCCGACCAGGAGCGACACCCATGGGGTGGGGCCCGAAACCTTTTCAATTACCCCCATTTGCTCTAGCTTCTGCAGTTCCTCCACAATCTGGGGGCGTATGTAAAATGGCACCCTCCGATGCCTTAGCGCAGTTGGGGTAACCGTGGGGTCAATATGCAGCTTGAACAGCTTTCCCTTGAGGCAGCCAAGTCCTTCGAACAGCATAGGGAACTCTTTTAGGGTGTTGTTGGCGTGTGGTCATGTATCTGGTTGGCAAAGAAAACTAAATCCAGGTCCTCCGCGGTGTGGCAGCCAAGGAGTGTACATCTCTTCCCTTCAGTGACATGGAACCGCATGTGGATGTGGTGTCCCTCGCTGGCAACTTCAATCTCGATGACCTCTCTCAGGGGCAGTCGCTCGGTACCTCCCGACGTATAGAACTTTGCTCGGGAGGGTGACAGCGGTGGTCGTGGGGATGACCGTTCATATTAGTCACTGTTCATGACACTCACCGAGGCTCTGGTGTCTATGAGTGCCTTGACTGTGGATCCTGTCAATGTAATGGAGCACATGGGCGGGGGTTGACGGCACGGGCTGTCCCGGCTCATGAACAACACTACAAAGACTTGGTCATCGTCTGTGCCAGACGAAACTCCGGCGGAGTGGAGTCCGTCTGCTACAACAGGTCTTTCAGTGACAGTTGTCTGACTGTTGTAGATATTCCTTGCTGTCCAGAGGCATTGGATCTTATTCTTCTGCTCCGTCACACTTTGGCAAAATGGTTCAGCTTTCCACATCAGGAGCAGGTCTTTCCCTTTGCAAAGCATTGGCCAGTTGGTGGGTGTTCTAGGCTGCAGTTTCCACATGTTCCCTTTTGTGACGTTCTCCCATTCCCTCTGAGCGCTGCTTGGCGTCTCTGAATGACGTTTACTCTCTCTTCTTTTATCGCTGGAGGCCGAGGTGGTCCGGGGGGGTTTGGGTGTCAGCTAAGGGCTGCTTCCATTTTATCCGCTCATGCCTTCAACAGCTTTTGTGATCTTGTGAGCACCTGGTTGCCTGAGTATCAGGTGGCACAGCGTTACTGATTTGCACCCCTGTATGATCTGCGCTATGATCTCTACCCTCTGGTCGGAGACTGTGCATGAGCTTGACAGCTACCTCAATTGTGTGTAAAAGACGTCTATTGACTCCGTTGCTCCTTGCGTCTCTTGGCGGAGCTTGAACCTCTCGAAATCAGGGTTGATTTGAGGGTCAAAGTGCCTGTTCAAAGCTGCCACCGCTGCATCGTAGTCGTCGTTAGCCCCAGTGCTTGGTAGGGTTCGGAACAAGTTGTATAACTCCCCTCCACCATAGCACATGAGTAGAAACCTTTTCACCTTTCCATCTGTTTCACTCATTTCCACAAAGTAGTGGTCCAACCGGTCAATCCACGATTTCCACTGTGACACAGCCGTGGCAGGGTCTGCCAATTTGCTGAAAGGGGGTAGGAGGGCCGCCTTGGCATGGCCCGGCTGCTGCGGAGCTTGCAGCGGGGGTTGTTGCTGAGACACTGGGGCAGCTGCACCATCTGGATTCGGGGCGTTCATCATTCTTGCTGAGGCACATGTGCGCACTGTCACGTGTGCTTAGGTTAGCTCTTGTTTGGCTCTATCAATACTTGGTCGGGTTTCAAAATAACCCTCTGTGCTGTCAGGCAGCGCTGAGTCTTGCACAATCGTGCTGAGTTGATGTGTCCCTGAAGACTGTTTTATGCCTGTGCCTGCTTGTCTGAGCTCTGTGCCTCGCCTGGGAATCGCCTCACTTGCACTTCTCCCTTAGGGAAAACTTGCCTTTGCAAAGGCTTGTTGTTGCCGTACACCTGGTCCTCCTAGGCCGTGTGTGTATCCTGTCTACGCGCTGACTCTGGGGGCAGGCACGTGTGTGCTCATGACCTTGTTCACAAGCTGAGGGGTTTAGCTGACTGCCACGTGGTCCCCCTGCGGCACCGCCTTGACCGGGACAGACGTGCTCGAGTAGGCTGCTCACTGATGAGTCACGTGACAGTGACTCGGGCCGTGCGCTTGCTCCATTAACCTTACGGGCGCCTCTGCCTGGGTTCCTCTGCACCGCAACACATGTTGGGTGGGCACCCGCAGTCTGGGCTGTTACAGAGGCTTCGTTGGGCCTGGGGCAGCAGTCCTGGTGCACGTGGTGGCAGGCACATGCCGCACCTCACCGCTGATGACGGTTGGATGACGCTGTATGACGGGCTCGACCTGGCACAGCAGAGGCATGGATGTGACCCGCCTCATCGCCAGTGTAGAGTTCAAGGGCGCCTCGGACCTCTGTAGGATGCAGGGTAAGGCCTACTATTCCACAGCATTAATAATGTGACACAGGAACTATAGTATAGGCCAAGACCCCGAGCGGTCATGAGACCTTTTATTTATACCTTCGGGCGAGCCCGCTGTTGTGTGGCATTTTAGGCTCCGAGTGAATTTTCCTGATTCATGCCCTTATATAGGTACAATTCACATTGCCCGTCTATAGGCATAGAAATCAAGCCCTTATTTAGACATAACCCATGCTGTCCAAATACAGGCAGGGCTACTTCCACCCGTACAAACCGTCACAACGATTTCTAGGAAAATCGGCTTAAGCAGTTAGGGAACTTCCCCTTGCTTGAATATTGATTTGTCCAAGAACTCATGTACTTTGCAAAGAACTACTATTCCCTAGGGGTTCTTTCCTGACGTTATCATGCCCGACTTTACGTCAAACTAGGCACCTTCAAGGTATAAATATGCCTTCACTTGCCCTAGCAAGACACAGTGGTTCGGAGCAGTTCGACTATCTATTTGCCTGACGCAGCTCGCTTCAGCAAGTGCCAAAGGAAGCCGACCCCGCAACTGACGCACTGATCGAGAAGCTGCCCTTTCTCTCGCTGAGAATCCAGCTCCAGTGTTTCCAAGCTCCCCTTGCGGGGTGTTGGGATATCGAGTCAATAGACAGAGATACCAGACCTCCTTTATTCTAACTAAGGTAACGAGCTGATTAGATCCTAAGAGAATTCTTGGATAGATTCTTAGCAAAGAAAACTAAACCTATGCTACACCATACTTACTTCTTCCCTCGTACTAGACTTAGGTTAGGTACATTGGGGTAGGCGTATTTTAGAAGTACCAGTTGAGTATTTTAGTCATTGTTATTTATGTATGTGTTTATGGCTTAGAAACCATACAATGTTTTTACAGTATTATTTTATAATATTGTTCTCGCTGTAAGCATTATACTTTGCAGTCTGCATAACGATTGTAGCAGTTCATTTCTTCTACATAAGAAAGAAGACTGTTCAATAAATCCTTTTATTAAAAACGCTAGTCTTTCTATTTCTCTGCACCCCTATTGAAACGAAGCATGCACGATTGACTGAGTGAAATACTTATCTATTGTTTCCGCGACTCTAGAGATATATTTCTTATTCTTGGGAAACAAAGTTGTCATGTTTATGCGGTTGTCAGAAACTAACCCCTTCTTGTGAATTCGAGAAAGTTTCTAGTGACCTCTGAGCTAGCTGGCACTCACTATTAAGTTTAATATATTTGATAGAGACCTAGTCGACCTTAGTCCTACGTCTAATCTATAGGATATATTATTCCAATGTGCAGAGCCTATTGGGAATATAGAAACTACACAACACCTCCCTTCGGGGGCATGCACTATGGTAATACAGTGTAGTACGGGCCGTGTAGCTCCGTCACTACACTTATCACAAGTACTCTATTCCTTGCTATTTTAGTAGCAGACGGTTAAACACTTCATTTATTTGTATGTGCTGACAAAAACTTTCAATATGGTCCAAATCTTACTGAGAAAAATAGTTAGAACACTAGGCCCTCACAATATATATGCGGAATAGGGTCTGGTATTTACCATATGTGGAAAATGCCATTACCCTAGAGTGAGGTATCAACTATGTGTGGTAAATACCTCCTATTCTGAGTTTAGCAAGAAAATGAGGCCCAGAATCGTTTTTTGTCAAATTGAATTCTACACCCTTGTTTGCATTGGGACCAGAATTTAGCCCTTGACTTGCTATGAGGGTCTCAAGTAGGGAAATGTGCTTCTGTGGAATATTTTATTCATTTGTCAGGTCAAACTCATTAGATTCATCAATACTATACAGAGTAAGTTTAAACATAGCAAAAGCATTAAAGGCATATAAAGTATAAAAACTTGAAAATGAAGCAATCACGTTCAATTTTATGACAATAGATCCTCAATTTTTAAATGCCAGTTAGGGTGACCAGTAAGCAATCGAAACAAATTGACCAAGTTAAGAAGTGCAAATCACTATTCAGTGATACGTTGGTTTAATCTTCTAAATTACGCTGCTTGGAGGATGTTGGATACTGCAGTCAACACCATGTGGTCGGTGTCTGTTTTACAGATCTTCAGTGCTTCCCAGTAGTGTCTAATCCACAGAGCTAAACAAAGTAGTTTGATCCATTTTGATTATTCTTGTTTATACTCAGGACGAAAAAAGTACATATTCAATACTTTCATAACTAACATTACATACAGGGCATCTACCATAACCTGACTTTGGATCTGACCAGCTTTTTGTGAAGGATGCCAGAGGAAGAGTACCCAGCCAGAGTTATACATATAATTTCCTGCATCGTAGGGTTAGCAAATAATCTAAAAAATCCTCAGATTTGTCATGAAACTATTTAAAAAGGAAACAGTTAAACTCTCCAAGGGAGAGGAGTTCACACTTTTTTTCCTGAGCATGGCAGCATAAAACGCTTCCTCGCCATGCAAGACGGATTGGCAGAAATCTAAGGTGGGTTGGACCACAACTCTCTCAGCCCTTGATTAACTAAGGACTCTTTAATGTACCTTATTCACAGGCTCGGTAGCGCTTGTGGTCTACTGATAACATTGCACACACCTGCTCTGAAGTGTGCTAATTCTTCAGTAGACCAGACATTGACCCAGTATAAGATTGGTCACGCGATGGCACTCTCGCTTATCTTTTTTTTTTTTCAAAAGCTTTATTCGAAATGTTAAAAACAATTCATAAAAGCATACATACAATCTACAAAACAAAGGAAGTCATTCAAATTACATTAAAAGGAAGAAAAAAAGCCACTATTAAATATCCATGTATACAGTAATATTAGAACAACGTGTGGGAATTAGGTATTCAATAATAAATTGAGCCTAAACTAGGTCAGAGCCATTATATCATCAATATAATGTGACTTATTCTAGCGTAATGTCCCGTCTAAGTTTCATTATTGCTCTTAAATACATCATTACAGTATTAATTGTATAGTAATCTTCCAAGGATTGCAATTTATTGTAGGCTTCTCTCGATTTTCTTATGTCCCATTTTAGCAAAAGGGGCCTTAGTATTTGTCGCCTTGGATGTGCGTATAAAGTGCAATATAAAGTGCAGTGAATATTGGATTGAATTGACAACTTGTCACAGGGGCAAATTAGTTTGTCTTTGGACCAATCGTTACACCTTGGGAGAGTAATAAGTCTAAAGAATGTTTCAAATCGGAAGGATGTTAATATTCTACGATAAAAAAAGGGTTGGTCAACAATGAGGTACAACTGGATGTTTCTATGCAGTGTCACTTCATCGTGATTTCTGACTGATATCTTGGCCCTTTGAGTTTTCCATCTGATTGATTCACAATGTTCAGTTAAAATTTTCTTTAACGCGTATCTGGAGACGGAGTCCATGGTAGCTGGGTTAGAGAAATATTCTGGACAACCGATTTCAGAGCAAAAGTTCTTAACGTAAGTGAGCCACGTGATGTTTTTTACCCCACTACATTGCAAGCAGTCCTCTGCTATCGCTCTGTTAAGATTTGTGGCAGGGTTGGTCCAGATGTTATGCCACAATAAAATTGGTGCCATCTTAATAGTATCAGAGATATGTTGTATGGCCAATTCTGCATGCAGTACATATATTGATGTGCTGGGCGGCACTGCCAAAACATACCTTAAGAATTTGTTCTCTATTCGTTGGATACTTTCCACAGACTGTATCCCCCATAACCCAGCCCCATAAGTACCAGTGGAAACACATTTAGATTTATAAATTTGTAAAAGCTCCCTTGGTGGCCTTGATCCAATCTTCTTCGCAAAGTTGAGTAAGGCTCCTGTTGCTTTGGTAAATGCCAAAGCTCTTGCTTTCACTGCTGGTTTCCAATTACCTTGTCTGTCCATATGAACCCCAAGGTAACAGAAAATGTCTGCTAATTCAACACACTTATTGTCCAAGTTTATTTTACATGGAGCTCTGATTTTCCTTGGGCCACACGACATGGTAAAAGTCTTAGAAACGTTTATAGATAATCCCCTCTTACTCATATACTCGGAGAATGTATTTACTGCGTTTTGTAGGCCTCTCTTAGTCTGTGACAGGATAGCCGCGTCATCGGCGTAGAGGAGTATGGGTATGGATTTTCCTTTGATCACTGGATAGTGATTATACTTTTCTGTTAACTCTCGCTTATCAGTTGCAGGTCTAAGTCTAAAAACAGAGGTAAAAGAGTAGTACTCTGTGGCAGCCTCAACAGCGATCGTATGAAAGAGTTCCCTAAGGATGCAAGATCTCCAGCATCACAGTGGCCCCATAGTTCTTCTCCACAGGTTGCAGCACTAATTGCCCATGCTCTAAAGACTTCCATAGCAGGGTAAAATGGGTACCTCATAAATACACCTGAAGAATTTAACTATAGCACACACTCTGCTTTTTGGCAGATGTTTACTCCTTTCAATTTGCTCTCCCCATCTGCCTGATTCAGACAACATGATGCCTAGATAGTCAAAATCCTTGATTCTTTCTAAAGCATTGGAGCCCAGAGTTATTTTGCACCTACACGGCCTATTAACACCTTCGACACTCATGACGAGCTGAGCTCGTCATGCAGTGTACTGCTGGTACACTGATGACGAGCTGAGCTCGTCATGAAACCATCATTTTGGATCATCCCCAGCACAGCAGGGGAAAATGCCTAGCATCGATGTGGATAAGGTTAAATACCAATAGTTTAGTCTTTTGGGCATTTATCTCTAGGACATTATTCAATAAAATATAGCAAACTTCTCAATCATTGTCTGAAGGTCTCTCTGTGTTTTGGATATCAGTAATGTGTCATCAGTGAAAAGTAACACTGGGTCTTTTGGCCTGTCAGTATGGTTGAGTCATTCTCTCAATTAGACAAACATTTTAAGCATGCAATTTTGAACAGAAGAAATAATGTTATTGCTACCACACAACCTTGGCAAAACTCTCTGTTAATTTGGTATTTCTCCATGAGTTCACCATTGGGGACACTGTGGAAACAAGCATTTTTTGTAAGGGTTTGATAATGCCTAGCATATCATGTGGAATGGTCAATTTTAAAAGGGCTTGCCATAGTTTGTTCCTAGGGACCATGTTAAATTCTTCCTGCAGGTCCCCAAAAGCCACTTGCAAACTGCCCCTTGCCATGTTTACTATCTTCCTTCTGACCAGTTGCAAAACAAAGGCTTGATCTGTTGTACTTATTTTGGACCTAAAACCAGCTTGGAGTTGGCTTTATAATCCGTTTTTCAACATACAGGAGGTGAGTTTATCTAAAATTTGTTACAAAATATTTTTTGTGAATTATCAATTAAGTTAATTGGGCAGTAGTTGCCCGGTTCATTTTGGGACTCCTTCTTAAATATAGGAACAATCTCTCGGTTCTTCCATGTTTTTGGAATTGGAACTCCCTGCAAGACTGCATAGCATCAGGCACTTAGGTATGGAACCCATATGTCAGGGTTGGAACGGTAGAGATTGAGAGGTATCTTATCCAGACCAAGAGCCTTCCCTATTTTCTGGGCGTTAAGGACTGCTGCAGTATCAGCCACAGAGAAGGTTAGGGTTTGCTCAATACAAGTGGTATTTTGGCAAACAATCAAGTTGATATTGGGAATAAGGTATGAATCAGAAGCACCTACTGAGTAGAGAACTCCAAAGTGAGCCACCCACTCGCTATCTAAAATGTGTGTCTCTGGTTTATTGTGTCCCCTCTTAACCCTGTGTGTAACTAAGGGGCAACACATCTTAGAATCCTTCTTTTTGGCCGCTTCCAGTAGCTTTGCCATAGTTGCAAAGTCCTATGTCATTTTAGCTGCCCGCGTAGCCTTTCTATATGAGGATCTAGCTGTCTTTATCACAGCACTGTAACCAGATTTGGTGGCCTTAACGAGGCTCGCCTTTTTAGAGTGACAGTTAGAATTAAACCACTCTTAGGGTTTCTGCTACAGTGCTCTCCCAGTCCTCGGTTTCACAAAAAGACCCTGATCTCTTTAAATAATGCAGCATGAATTTCAAGAATAGTGTTTGTGAAACTCATGTGCACTTTGAAGAAATTAAGTGCTGTATAAGTGCTTGCATAAATGAAATTTAGTGCTGTGTTGTTAGACACTATAACAGCCCATTTAAAATTTTTCATATTATTTGTCATGATTAAATCATCAGTACCCTGGATTAAACCGTCAGATAGATTATTAGTCAGTAGGCTTGCCATAAGGAGAATTAATGGGTCATGGCCACTCATCTCTTGGTGCCACATAAAAGTCGACCAGCTCACTCCACAACCACAGATTAACATACAGATAATCCAAGTTAGTCAGTAAATTCCCCTTTTGAAGGTTGGATTAGGCCTGCTATCCAAAGATGAACAACCGTTGCACGCATGAAGGCCGTGCGACAGAGTAATAATGATAATTTGCAGGGCAGACTTTGGCAAGTGCTTAACTGGGCTGGCATCGATTTCAGGTATACCCCAATGTTCATCCTTGCCTCTACCTAAATCACCAGCAGGTGCAGAAGGTTCCAAACTAATGTTAATGGCTCCTCCTATTATGATTGTGCAATCTATACAGCAAGACTTCAACAACCGATCCAAGTGTCTTAAAGTAGGAGACTTCATTGAATTTTTTAAACAGCAATACATATTTTCCATTAATAGTGTTAGTTTTAAAATAAGTATATCCGGGGATGGGCTAGGGATCTCCGAAACTGAGAACTAGAGAGATGATTTTACCCATGTGCACAACCCATCTGCTGCCCAACCTGCTGAAGAATTTCTGCCCATAGCTTAATAACTTCTAAAGCCTGGTTTAAATACACAAGTAGTCATCCATGTCTCTTGTAAAAAATAAACATCAAAAGCATTAATAAAAAGGCCCCAGTCGCGATTCAGTAGTTTTGATGTTAGGCCTGCGATGTTCCAAGAAACAACCATAATATTATTTGAGTTTGGCACTTTTAGTGTCTTTACAGCTTCTGGAGCACACATCGTAGGAGCCAGAGACATTGGATGCTCTTCGAAGCTATCAATGGGATAAGATAAACCAAGAAGAGGGAGCTTATTTTGGGCTAGTGGCTCATTGTTATGGATAGGACATGCATTTTCCCATTCAGGATTCGTATTTACATGTAAGGCTGATTCTGGGTTGGGGATTATCTTATGGTGACAGTTAGGAGCTGTATATTTTTATTTCCTTTTATCAAGAGTCATTGGGATCTAGATGGCTGATCAATATGTTTGATAGTGGGACCTGTTCTCAAAAGTTGGATAGACTTTCTTTGCATTGGTGATTCTTTTGAAGAATCTTTAGGCGATCAGGCTTTAAATTGAATCTCCAGACCAGGCAGGGGATCAGATCTAAGATCTAATGATAAAAGTCCCCATGCTAAGTCAGCATTAGTTAAAGTGATTTTAATGTAATCCCAATTCCTGCTTGCATGGTGATAGCGCTTTGCACTTCCTATGTCATTACGGATGACATAGTAACAGTGCTGCACACTTTTGATCCAATGTATTACTTTATTTGCCAAAGATTCTTCATCCTCATGGATAGATTGGTTCAATTCCAATTTGGGAACTTTAATCATGAATATTTTTCTCTCATCAGGGGAAGATGCACTGTGAGGTGGTTTACGTAGTTGCAAATCATGGGAGGGTATAGATGTAATAGGCTCGAGAGAAGTTGCTGTAGAGGCAAAAAAGGTTTTAATTGTGTGAGCAGGGTGGTATAAGGCCTGTATATTGCCCCTCTTTGGGCTGCCATCGGTGAGGATCTCTGTCTTCCATATTTGCCTGATCCATGTGCTTACAGCATTTACAACGTGGCACGAACCATGCACTGCTGTTACAAAGCAGGCATTACAACAAATGCATCTTTACCATGCATTCCTTTACCACACATATCATTACAGCGACAAGCCTTAGGGAAAGCGACATTGGATTTTAAAGTTCAACGCTTTCCCTATTGTTGTACAGGCTGGAGTGGGAATAGTAAATTATACCGCTCCAAAGTCCAGCACTTTACCTAAGGCATGTCATCGTAAGGATATGCTATAAAGACTGCTGAGTTAAGGCATGCGTGGTAATGACATGCATTGTTCTGACATGGGCTATATTAGCTAGGTGTCTGGACACTGGCATCAAGTAGCGATGGTAGCGTTGGCATAGGCCTTTCCAAAGAGTAGGATGCGCAAACTGGGCCTCCTTTGTTACCCACCTGCAAATCCCCTGTTAGTTGCACAGGTTTACCGATACTAAGGCAGACCACGTCAGTTAATTTAGTAACCATGGTTTTTAGGTATTTGATTTCAGATTGGAGTTTTAGAAGTTTGGTGTCAAGTGCCCCCATATTAACATTAGGTCATTGATGTCAGAACAACTGGAATGTTCTGGAGGCTCAAGTGATGCATATCTATTGCTGGAGTCAATCCTTGGCATTGATGTGGAAGGAGTAACTGGGGGTTAGCGAGGCTCCGTGCAGTCAGAAAAACTAAGTTTGTTAGAATGCTGTTTTGGGGGGGCATTTTTCTCTGTTGATGACTACCCCCGGGTGATGGCAAGGTCTTGTCCCCCAACATAGGGGCAGATTAGGATGGTGGACGGATCGCCATGCAGGCGGTGGCGATCCGTCCGCCATCCATGCCCGTCCGCCACCTATTTCCCCCCACCATATTACAATGGCGGGGGGACCGTGGCGGACGGGTAGGCCGTCCGCCGCTTTGCCGCCGCAGTCACAAAGCGACCGCAGCGGAAAAGGTCTAATATGGTGGCACTGTCAGCCATATTAGGATGTGCTGTGGGCAATGCCGTTCCGTGGCGGCAATGCCGCCATGAAAAGGCATAAATTCTTTGCTTTGGGGGCCGTTGCGGGCCCACAGGGTGAAGGGGGGTGCACATGGGGGGTACCTATGGTACCCCCCCTGCGTTTCAAAATACAACATGGCAGGCACTGCGCGGTGCCTGTCATGTTGTGCTTTGAAACGCACAACATGCATTTTTAGCATTGCGGCGGGCCGCAATGTTAAAAATACAGGATGCACCCGCCACTGTGGCGGTGCATCCTAATACGAGGCACGGGACCTCCGCCCCTGTGGCGGAGGGTCCAGTCCTCCGACAGGATGGCGAACGGACTTTGTCCATCCGCCATCCTAATTGACTCCATAGTCTCCACCGGCTCAATCAAGTTATTTATGTCATCTATAACACAGTTTTCTGCAGTTTGTGTCACTGGTCTCTTGTGCCTTTTCTCCCCATGGGGGCTCAGAGTGTCTTTCCTCTTTCCCATCTTAAAGTTCGCTTTGTAAACAGTTCTCTCTGTGGGCAAGGCAAAGTTGGATTCAAGAGCCCACACCACGCCCTTAACACACGTCAGGCCAATTCAAGTTCAGCGATGCATGCAGAAAGAAAAATACAGAGAACATGAGACATAACGCCCACAGTAAATTTATTCTTAATGTAGTGAAGTAACTGCAAATTCAAGAGCAAAGATACTTATGAAGAAGTGAGAGGGGTTGCTCAGGCCACCCTCCTCCGGTCAATGACAGGCAAAGATAGGCGCGCTCTTGGCCTGGTCTTTGCCCGAACGTGTCCCGTCCCTTGGGAGTCCCAAGGACCTTAAATATCACCTTCTCGATGCAGTGCAGCAGGAAATGCGGCCTCCCTGCAGCTAAGCAATGTGGTGAATTAGTCTGGGCCCCTGCCTGGGCAGTCAGCAGGAAGATTGTCCCGCACCTTCGGAGTCCCAAGGTCCTTAAGTAGCACACCCTAGTGCAGTGCAGAAGGATATGTGCTCCCCCACCCCTTGCCGCAAAGTAATGTGATGATTATAGTCCAGGTTCCCACCAGCACAGTGAGTGGAAAAAGTGTCCAGTGCTGCAGGAGTCCCGAGTTCCTTAAGTAGCAACCATCCGGTGAATTACGACAAGATGCAAAGTAATGTGTTAATGTAGTCCGGCCACCGTCTGGGCAGTGAGCAGAAAGAACGTCTATAAAGAGTTATCTCAGAACAAACCGGCCTGTAATCTAACAGCGTTGCAGCATGAATACAATAATAATAATACAGTCAGTGGTCGAAGTGGGGGAAAAAAGTAGGGGAACTGTGGGCAGAGAATCAGCGGGCGGGAATAATCCAAGGATTGGATCAGTGGGCAGAGCCAGAGGTGTGGCCAGAATGCGCAAGAATCCCAATTTTGAATATTTGTTTGGCATTTCACTGCCCAGTTTAATCAACCAATGGATACACATGATTATTTAAGGTCATAATGAGTTATTGACAATAAAACACATTCACAACGTGGGATGTGCTTCTAATCACAGAATGTCCCAAATACGATAAAATGTGGAAGCACAAGCCATTTGTCACTGAGCCATGGAGTTTGTCATCAGCACTTCTCCCTTTTTCCACAACAGCAGTTGAAACATTCAAACATAAATGGCAAAATATCCTAGTTTGCAAATATTTTCTATATAATTATGGCTCTGCCATACTTGCCTCATAATGCAAGATCTGCTGCATGATCTGACTATTTAAACTAATAAATTGTCTATAGCTCAAACGTATCAAAAGTTAATAAAAAATGTGACTTGTTTTGCTGTGGAGTGGATGGCTTATTGCAAAGGTTGACTGATCACCTTTCTCACTGTTGCATTTGTATGTTACACTGGTACTAATAAGGCAAAATCTTTCCAGAGATTGTTAACATGTGTACACATGTCAAAATAATAATATATCAGAAAATATACTGCATTACGCTGCAGCCTTTTTTTTAATGTATAATTTAGTCAACACTGTGGCATAATTTTGTCCTCCTTTGCTGCATAATTAATTCCAGTGGCCCCACAGCAAGCATCACATGTTAAAAGTGCTTGTGAATGAAGCAGGGAGACTGTGAAGTTTGCAAACTAAGGGCCTCATTAGGATGGCGGACGGACCTTCGTCCGTCCGCCACCCCAGAGTAGGAGGGACCGTCCGCAGGGGCAGCGGCGGTCCCTCCGTGCAGATTAGGATGTGACCGCCACCCTGGCGGTCACATCCTGTATGTTTAACATTACGGCGGGTGCTGCTTGAAGCAGCACCCGCCGCAATGTTAAAAATGCATGCTTCGCATTTGCATGCACAAAGCGGCAGGCATCGCGCGGTGCCTGCCGCTTTGTGCATTCAAATGCAGGGGGGTACCCCCCATGTGCACGCCCCACCCCCCGTCACCCTGGGGGCCCGCAGCGGGCCCCCAAAGAAATCTCCATATGCCTTTCCACGGCGGAGAAGCCACCGCGGAAAGGCATATGTTTACCCCCATCCTAATATGGCTGGCGGTGTCTGTTAGACACCGCCTCCATATTAGAGCTTTTCCGCTGCGGTCGTAAGGCGACCGCGGTGGAAAAGCGGCGGACAGTCTTCCTGACCCCCCAACCATCCTAATCAGGCGGGGGGTCTTTGAAGGCTCCACAGCGGTTTTTCCGCATCCTCTGGGCCGGCCCGGAGGATGCGGAAAAACCGCAATCCTAAGGAGGCCCTTAGTTTGGTGTGCGTGCAAATCCTGCATTGCCAATCCCTGGTGAGCTGCAGCTACTACTTCTCAAACAAGGCCAATGGAGGGACCTTTGGGTTAGGCAGACTGGCCTCAAGGGCAGGGCCGGCCTTAGCACTGGTGGTGCCCTGTGCATTAATGCTTGTTATTGCCCCCAATGACCACCTCTGCCATGGATTCCCTCACTACCACCCTTTAACAGTGCCCCTCAAGTCTCCATAACCACTCTCTCTCTCAGATGCATTTAATTCGATTTACAGCACCACTCATACCAGTGTAGGTTGTCAGAGCACTTTACTTCACACACATTATTCAGAGACAATCAATATGTGTGTGAATCGCTGTATAGAAAATGGTATATAAGACTAAGGACTACAAGGTGTAGGAGTCACATGACAACAATACTAGTAGGCCGTATAGTGTAATAGTGATTGGTCGGGAGAAACACAAACTGATTTCTGTGCAAAAGAAAATTGTTTGCAACATTAGGATAATCAAAGACTTGGGGAACAAACATAACGCTCTAATTTATACCTTGCAGTTTGTATACAGATCTTAGATGAAAGTTAATAGCTCACTGTTCTATGTTAGGACTTTAACTTATAAACTGCAAGTAACAAAAGGATCTCTCTGACAAAAGCAGTAGCCCACTGACCTATTTACATTATGTGCACTTTGTGATCTGCATGGTACATGTTCTTTGCAGCACGCACATTAACCCTCTGAGCTACCTTTCCATGAGTCAAAACTTCCACTAGACACAATGATCTCTCTCTGGGAAGAACATTAAACACCAGAGTCATCATGACATTTTTATTGTTGCCGAAATTGCTAGAGGCCAGGAAGCAGGCAGCAAGCACTTTTAAAACCTTAATATACTTGCAAACATAATGCCTCCACCCAAAGTCAGCACCCGGTGCGGTCACACCGGTTGCGCTGCCCAAGAGATGGCCCTTCTCAAGGGTCCTGTGACCACAGTGACAGAGTCACTGATGTTGTAAGCTGTGCTGCTTCATAGGCCTGCCGGTAAAACTGGAGGTGAACTTCAGTATGGATTGTGGTGGACAAACCTTGAAGGTTAACCCACACTTGCCACTGCTAGGGTCCACCTGCTGGTGCTAAGACACCAGGGCTTCTAAGGTCTTGTCAAGCCTTCTAAGGTCTAGCATGGGATTGTGCTCTGAGAAGAGTGGTCTGGTGAACTGGTTGTTAACCCTTTCCATGCTCATGACGGAACCGTTCCGTCATGAGCATCAGTCGCGCTGTGCTCATGACGGAACCGTTCCGTCATGACCACACTCATTTACATTAGGGCCCAGCACCTGGGGTAAATCGGCACCGCACGGATGAGGTTAAGGCTGAACCTGGTTCCTCCGTTCCAAATTCAGCAGCTCAGGCCATAGTGCTACATCCTCTCCCCCACCGAACACCATACTGCCCCACTGAGAAAAACTCACACTGCCTTCAACCACAACCCAATTGATGCCGGCTATAAACACCTGGATGCGGCTCAATTTAAATGACGCACTAGACAAGAGCAATATGCGGCCTACAAAAAAAGTAACAACATCCTGGAAAAAGCAAACACTCATAGGGAATGCAAAATTTAGCAAACCATGTGAAATGTAAGCAGGAACAACATGGTTACCTTAATGCTTTCACAGACACTATTCAGAAATCAGTGAGTGCTTTTGCCTGAAAAGTTAAGGACATGACTACAGGGCCCTGAATGGACCGATTTCAATGTCCATTGCTTATTTCCTTACAAAATGTAAGCAGTATGGTAAAAAGACTACATCCCTGGATGCAGAGCCGCAGTACACATTTTGTTTTCCAATCCACACACTGCAGTACCTCCAGGATTGGTGCACTAGTTGCAAGCCCAGGGAAAACAAAGACAAGAAGACAAAAATAGCGCTTCACTGGCAAACTCTGTAAAAGTGACGCTAATGTGTTTGGGTGTGAATAAAATCATTGTGGCCAGTTTGCTACCACTCTGTCTTACTTTATTTAGTTATTTTTCATATTTGTAACCTTTTATTCCAGATGCTGCACTTTGGAATTAAAATATCAGAAAAATACGACATTTCCAGGATTTTTTTTTGTCTATTTTGGATCCATTTTACAGGGGAGCAAATAAAAGAAAGGAGAGGAAAGAGAGTGAGAACCCCGTCTTGAAGTCATGGTTTTCAGTAAGAGTGGAAATGCTAGACAGAAAGAGAGGGAAGAAGGAAAGAGTGGGGGGGGGGGGGCAGCTGAGGCGGCAGAGCAGAAGTGGACACTGTTTTTTTCTTCTCTGGGCAAGAAGGAAAGGACAGATCCTGTTACTTCTCTGCCGCCAGTCCTCGAACGCCGAGCAGAGCTTTATTTATGTACAGTAAATGTAAATGTCCAGTATTTGTAAAGGACGAACAATTACCCGAAGGTATCAAGGCGCTTGGGGCCCTCGGGAATATTAAGCGAGCTATTGCCCAGAGTCACATGGTGCAAGGCTGATCTGCCACCGGCACCGGGGATCGTACCGTGAGTCCACGGGTTCTGGCGTCAGTTGCCCTGGCCGCTGCGCCACACATCTTCCACTATTTATTCGACCACTGAATACAGTGAATAAGTGTTCTTATTATTATCGTAGGAAATATATGTTCCTGGTATCAGCCAAAACGTGTTTCATAATGCAAAGTTACTTTCCCAAGGCTAACTACATTTAAAACACATAAACAACTTAAAGAGAGACAAAACAGAAATCAATACTAGTGTTAGTTAGGAATTTCAAATTCTATTTCAAGTCAATCATAAAAGCAGGATATTTAATGGTGGATCTTGTGGCTATTAAAGTATATTGTATAAAAGATTAGGAGAATTACTGCATGGATAAATACAATCTGTAGAGACTCAAGTAATATTTATGTCAGTAATATTCTCAAGTGTGTAGTTTCGTCAGTGGCGTTTTTTTGTATGGGTTTTGTAACTTTGAAAGTCCAGATGAGGTAAGTGGCATATTTGGCATCACTGTTGGACATTAGTTATCTCACAAAGCTCCCTTTTTTGATTATTCTATTTTAACATGTTAACTAGACTTTTTTTTCAGTCAGGAATATTTCTTGCAGTACTGACACCTTTTCTGCACCGTATGCCTATATTGATGGTGTTTAACTACAGAGTCTGAAACATTAATAGCCAGAATGCTACATTTGGAAAGAAAAATCGTTGATCGCTATTTAACGTGTCTTCTTGCTGCTTTACTGCTGGCCAAGGACGAGCATGAAGGGGCAGTGAGGTATCGTAATTTTTCTTCTGAGCATTTAAAAAAAAAAAAAAACTATGCTTGTTAAAATTCCATTTCCCTTTCTTTCTCCTTATCTTTGGCTATTTCTTGAGATTAAGGTTCTTTTATTTATTTCTGTATCCTTCATTTGGTTACTTATTCACTGTATTCCCGCTTCCATAATCGATTTAACATGAGCTCCTCCTTTTAGGTAACTATTAAAATGTGTGATTTGTTTAACTTGTATCTGTCCCTCAAGTTGAAGCATTTCATGTTTTGGCTTCATCGTTCTGAGTAGTTTTCTTAGTTCTCTTTGGCAGGGGCTTAGCTTAGTCAGTTAGATTCGGGGGGATGGAACATAGATTTCCCAACCATCACTGCCATTGAAATGGCAAAATGGATAACATTGTTTTACATTTTAAATACTTTATGCACCACATAAGAGCCATCCAGTCCTTTATTTATTCTTGGCCTGTTTTGTGTGGGAGGGTTGGGTGTATAGAAGCTCTGCAAAGTTTCATGGAGGCCTCTGTCTGTGCTATGCGGGCTGCTAATCCGAGTGGAAACGAACTCAGACAATGCAAGCCCGACTGGAGGCCCCAGGACCCAACTAAACACAACAGAATCAATTTATTAGAGGGTTCTTACACCCCAAAGCTCTCCCTGGAACTACGGCCCCTGCTCTGCTCTTTGGTATTGCTTAGGTTTTCTTGTGCTGTTTGAACGAGGTTTCAATTTACTTTTAAGTACAAGTGTGTTTTCTGAGTTCTGAAATTGCAAACCTTTCATTGATTTACTTCATGTTTACTTGTTAGTTCAATGGTGATAATACTACATTCATGGTGGAAACATATCGCCCATTTATTTAGTCAGTGTTGATGAGTTCACAATGGCCACACTTTTATCATTCAGGAATTGTCTGTAGGCTTAGGACCCGATTACGATGCGGTTAGGAAATCTTTCCGATCGAATAGGTTTGGAAATGCTTTACAAATCCGGAGAGTCCAACCGACCAAGTATGATGCATCCGGATGCTTCCAGATACAATTTATTTGGACTCCCATTGACTTCTATGTGAGCCTATGTTCCTAACCGCATCATAATCTGGCCTTCAGTTGGGAAGACAAATGCCCGATCTGATTTGGAAGGAGCAAATGCCATTTGGAGGGCTTCCTAACTGCATCAAAGTCGGGCCCTTGGTGTTTTCCTGTTTCTGCTTCTTACAACCTTACTTAAACTGTTGTCCTACACACAGAGAATGAATTATTCACAAAAGGAGGACATTTTTTTAATTTTTGTTATTACATGTAGTTTGTGTCTCCTGCATTTCATGATGTTTTTCCCAGTGTCCCTTTAGTCAGATGACTAACCCTGATTGTGGCCTTCTCTGGTTTTGCTGCTTGAACACCCAGTGGTCTCTTGTTGAGTTTGTCCAGGGTTTCTATTTTACAACTGGAGAGAAAACTGTCCTGGACAATGTGCCTGTGAGGATGTTTAGGTGAGGCTCAGATCTCATTCTCTAGGGTCCCCAGAATTCAAAGTGCAGTTCCTGCACCACCCCAGTCCATAAAGACAGTAGCTCAATTGCTGCTCACAGTCTCACAAATAATTAGCACATGCATTCCTCACCAGGTCTGTTTTTGTTAGAGATATGTTATTTTACATTATTTAGGTTACATTAGTTACGTGGAATTTCCTGTAATTAAAAAGTTATTGTTGATGAAATACATGATTTACATGTCCTGGTCCCTGTTCAGTCACTGGCCAACCTTTAAACACAATTCACAAAATATGTTTTGAAATTATAAAATCTTTTATGGTAAATGAGCTCCTAAGAACTCTCAGGTGAGTCACACATTTCCCATGAGTATTCTTGGAAATGTACATAGATTTCAGTGCAAAGATTTTGTGAGTAACCAAAAACTTCCAACTTTGTAGGTGGCTCGTGCATTTTGCATGCCTCCCAATGCTATTACCCTTTTCTGATTCGAACCATACATTTGTATATAATCCACAAAAACGTTTCAACTACATGTATAAATCTGATTCTCAGACTCAGGATCTCGCAAATTACATTTTCTGGTATTTTTGTTTTGCATATGCAAGTTGACTATGGTGTTAAAAAACATTTGTGAATCGGTCAGTATATGATTTAAGAGAAATCACGATGCAAAGTTATTTATTTGCTCCTGCTTGATTTTTGGCAGGTGTCCAGCTTATGTTATTTCCTTGGCTAAATAGATAACAACAACTATCTTATTTATGTACTGCCCCAATTAATGCTGTAAGACTCAGAACTTTCTATAAACTCAGTGGCCAAACTTCTGCTGAGACTTAATAGATGAACCCTTTCCTCTCAACATCTTGCCTCTCTCCATTTGCTAATTTGCAAGGCCCTTTGTCACACGTCCTCTGTGAGCTGTGTCCCACTTTTGTGCAGAAGAGGTCTTCTCTTGCTAACCTTTTGCCTCTCATCATATGGTGACACATTTAGGTGAACAGCCACTTCTTCTCTGGACAATCGCCTTTTATTCAGGAAGTAGCAAATCTCTTTGCTCTTATCCTCTACACAGTGCTTAATTTGCAAAATAATAAGTGCTGGTGCCCAATGTTTTTCTCAGAAGCCAGCGGCCGGTGTTGCCAAATGCTAGGGTTGTTGAATACCCAGGCCGCTTAGTCTTAATCCCAACTCATGCCTCTTTCTTCCACCATACACTCCCTGCCTCTTAATTTCACTCTTGTAATTTCTTTTTTATCCTTGTATACTCCCTATGTCAGAGTTTTTACGTTTTTGTCTGCCTGCTCCTATCATCCTTTTGTGTTTTTTTTCTCTGTTGCTCAAGGTCAAAGTCTGATGAGGAAAAGTAAGTGACGGTCCCCAAAAATGCGTGCCGGTCGGCCCCACCTGCAACTACTGGCTCAAGTTAAGTATTGCCTTTAGACTGTGTTTTGAGATCTTCCAGATGCATCTTATAGTTCTTAACATTGTTGTCATAACACCAGAACACCTAGCTCCTGGGAAACAATCACATTTAGAAAATGTCTTAATAACAGCAACACTGCTTTTATTATTTTATTACTATTGTTCATCATCATGAAATATGCTTATTCTTGGGGTCTCCGTAAAACACACAGCATGAGTACATACAGTCCAATAAAACTGTCCCAAGATAAGAATATATATTACAATGATGAATAAATGCCATACATATTTAAAATAATTTATAACTTATTAAAAAAACTTTCAATTCATCTGGGCTGCAGTCGAAAAACGTTTCCTCAGCCTCCATTCTAGGAACAAAAAACGTTCAAACCAAATACAATCGCATTTTTGGTATCAGATCTGAAAACTCTTAAGACATCTTTATAAAATCCAAAACACACAATTTTACGTAAGAGAACAAATCATTTTTTTCAGCAAATTTCAATATAATGTGCCACAAAATATATGGCTATCATATTTGGTTGCAGATGCACAAATAGCGCGTTTGTTATTGTCCAATAAATTGTGTGATCACTTGGACTTGGCCCCATCCTGAATTTGAGGTACAAGTTTTTGCCCACAAAGAGCTCAATAAGTATTTTTCAAACTTCAATCAACACTTGAAAGACAAACAATTGGCAATCAATATCCCTTCCTTAGCTTCTGCAAACCAACCATTCATCAAATACGACCAATATTTACTCTTTAACTCTCCTTTTAGTTGACCTAATACTGGGCCAGGATTACCCCAAAGATTGTTAAGACCCAACTAAAAAAAAAACACATTTTTAATGACGCTAACCATGGTATGGCACAAAACTTGTCCCACTTTATCAGTTCTTCAAATATCAGTCTGTATTATTGCTACCACCACCACTGATAGAAACAATATATAAGATATTAATATTAACTGCTAATTTGTGGCATTTTCAACCTCGAACTAAGTATTTCTTTCACTATATAATGTGAGAAGTGAGCAAGTCATGTATGGCTAGAATTGTCTGGCAATACCTCTGCTATTCCCGCCGTCTGTACAATGACTACAGCATCACAGAGTGCAGATTTATTAACAAAATGCAAATTGCAAAAAAACTGAGAAGACTCCAACTGCTCATGCAGCCTTTCCAAAGACAGACACAGCTGGAAAGCTGTCAAGGAAGCTGGTGTTAACAGATAGTTCTTACGAGCCAATTTAGAGTTAATTACTGTTATTTGAACAGCGCTGAGAGTAAACACCGATATTAATTTTTCAAACCGAGGAAGGGCATTGTTGTTTGAATTGCATTCTGTACATGCTGTTGAGTAGTAACAAATCCCAAAGCAAATCAAATGCTTACTATTTTTTTTAGAAACTTGATAAGAAAATATTCAATAGGTTAATTCACTTGCTTTTTGATAATAAAGGGATATTCATAAGGAGCAGTTATAGAGATAATGTTAAAAGTCACTTCAGTATCACACATGCAGCCGTACTGAAGGAAGTAACGCCCATAAGTACCAACGTTTTCCCACAGAAACTGAATGAGGAAGACACCCTTACTGCAGCAGGTCTTAAATCCTTGGTGCAAAGAGCTAGTTGGGCGATTTCAGCCTGCCACACTAGTGTTAGCGCCAACACTCTCCTCCACGTACATGCACCAAGGGTGATAAGGATAATTTTGCTGCCAATAAAAAGTCTTCCAACTGGACAAGCTAGTTTACTTAAGTGTAGTTATGCAGTGCTTAAAGTCTCTGTAAAGAGAATGCAAATGTAGAGTGGTGTTTGACTGTTTCAAACGGACCACCCCTCATTTAGCCACATGTGTAGGAAGCTGGCTCTGTATATACTATACCAAAGTAAGGTATAGTGGATCCCCAAAGGCTTACAGAGGTTTAAGTAGATAATACTAAAAGCTCTATTTGTGGTAGTGTGGTTGAGCAGTCAGGCATCAGAGGGCTGTGTGAAGCATTTTTTGTACACATTGAGGCAAAAAAGTATTACTCACACGTAGAGACTGAATTCAAGACCAATTGTTTTGTATAAAAAGTTATTACTTTGTTATTTTCTTTTAGCACCAAGAGGAACTCAGTTGCAGGTAAATAACAGTTTCAAGACTAGCAGCAATACTTTTGAAGATGCCATAGGAATTGTTTTGCAAAGCAGTAAGAATGCTTTAGAGTAGTAGGAATACTTTATTATTGTTAATCAGCAATTGTAACACTTAGCAATTGTAGGAAATAGACATTTGAATGCAATAGGAGAAATGCAGTGCAGCCCTATGCGAGGAAAACTTTCATACGCATTAACAGGTAAGTACACAACTTACTCTTCCAGTCTTCGGGGTTTAGACCAACTTAGGGAAAGGTTAGGTTTAATTTAGGTGCTGCATGCCTGCATCACTGGGGCGGCCAGGTGCAGAGGTCACTGGGCCCAATGTTAGTTAAAGGAGACTGGAAGCACCCAAAGAGGTTATGGTTGCAGTTAGGTCCCTGTGGTTTCAGGTCACAGGCCCCGGGGTAAGGTGAACACAGGGGTGAGCCACAAATCAGCACCAAAGCTACACCACCAACGGAGTAGGGGCCGCCGGGTGCAGGGTGCAAACCAGCGTCATGCATCCAATGCTCTTCAATGGGAAATATCGGTCACACAAAGAGGCTGCAGGCTTAGACCAGAAGGCTGGATGAAGATGACCACTGCTAGACAGATACGTTGGGATACTGAGGAAGGTCTGGGCACCGTTGTTTGGGCTCCCCTGGATCCAGAGTCCTTGAAGTTGGAGTTTTCTAGACAAGGCCACTGTGCTCTGGAGATCTGGTCTTTGTTGAAGGATGGCAGTCCTCTTGGGTTCTTGGAATTTGCTGGCCCCAGGACACGCCTTGTCTTCTTCACAGGGTCTTTGAGCAGGGGACAGGCTGGTGAGGCTGGGGCCAAATGAATAGTCGTCTTGCAGGCTTGGGTGCACAGAGTCTTCTTGATCCTTTTTTTCTTAGGTTTCAGGAATCTGAGGATCAAGATTCAGGGATGCCCTTAACACCATTGGTGCTCATGACGAGCTCAGCTCGTCATGAGGCACAGTGGCGCTGTGCGCATGACGAGCTGAGCTCATCATGACCACCGCGGCGCTCCCACGTGGGCATAATTCCCGTGCTGTGCTGAGCGTTCTAAGAAACGGGCATGGTCATGACGTGCTCAGCTCGTCATGAGCACAGCGCCACCGTGCAGGGTGACGAGCTCAGCACGGCCTCCCCCCGCGGGGAAATTAGCCTTGCGGCGAAGGGGTTAAATACTGGATTTCAGGTTGTTACAGATACTGGCATCTGGTAGGCAATGGGCTACTTGCCTTTAGGGTGACTACACCCTTTGTATGTCCCCTACATTTGGGGAGGGGGAATTGTAGGGGAATTCCCTAAACTGATTGGGTAATTCTTCCATTCAAGATGGAGGAATTCCTAAGGAGGGGATAACCTCGGCCCAGGGCATCTTAAAGATGGTCCTGGCAGAGAGGGGACACACCTCTCTTGACTACTCAGTTTCCCACCGCCCTTGCCACTAAAAGTGAGGCTTCGTCGCGGGGGGGGCATCTCCACTAGCTGGAAAGGCGCTGGTCAGCATAAAAAAGGGCATGGCATCATTGTGGATTTATTATGCAGATGAGTTTGATACCAAACTCCTTAGCATTCAGTAAAGCGCTCATGGAGCTGTGGAGTTCGTAATGACAAACTCCCATCCCGTGTACTCAGTATGGCTCCACTGCACTTACAATGTCTGTGAAAGGGCACAGACACGTTAAGGCATATTGTTTGTGTAGCTAAGACCTCGCCTGTTTTATAGTGCACCCTGCATTAGGGCTGTGAGGCCTGCTAGAATGGAGACTTTCCTATGTCACAGGCAGTGGTTTGTGGGCATGGCACACAGGGATGTGTGACATGTCAACTCAAGTTTTGCCTGCACCAAAACACAGTCTGCAATGGCAGTGGGCATGTGTTTGGTGATGGGTCTCTGAGGGTGGCACAATACATGCTGCAGTCCCTAGAGACCCTCTCTGGTCACAGGGCCCTTGGTGCCAGTGGTACATTTTACAAGGGACTTACATATGTGCCAGAAGTGTGCCATTTGTAAAAACAAAGGTACAGTTTTAGGAAAGAACAGAGGGAACCTGATTGGCACTGACTCAGTGTACACTCAGTCAAAGTGCATCAGATATCAGGCAAAAAGTGGGCAATTTTCCCCACATGCCCATGATGATTTACTCAAGCACTCTTCATTTCAAGAGCACAACAGCCACATTCATAAAGCGCTCATACCATACCACCTTTTGCGTCACTGTCCATGGACTGGTTATCAGTGGAAGCTGGGGGAATTTCTTAGTGGTTGAGCAGAGATAGCTTGCCAGATGTGGACCAATCTTATGGGTGAGCTCATCTTCTTTTAAGGGTGTTCTTAATTCAGAAATGTTTTCTTTAAAAATAAAAACAAAATCGGGGGCAAATTGATCATTTTACTGCACAGTTTGCACAAACATTTGCCAAAAAATGAGTCTCTGAAGGAACAGTAATAAAATATTCAACAACGTCCATGGTGTGCTAGCTGAGACATATCATTCCCCTTGTGAAAAAATGTGCCTTTTTAAGGCACCATTTCTTTAAGAGTGGATACAGAGCTATAGGTATTACAAGCAGTTGAAAAATCTGGGTATGCAACTTCACTTGGCCTGTCATTTTTTTTCAAATGGATATAGCTGCTTTCTTCATTTCTACGCTTCAAATCCTTTAATTTGTCCAATATTCTCCTTAGGATATTCTCAATCAACTGATTATGACTGAGAAAGGGTGTGGTGGAAAAATCAAAGATTGTACCACTCTCACAGTCACAGCCAAACTGACGAACTCATACACGCTCACACAAAAATGCTTCATTACATTTTAGAAAGATTCTACAGGCCCAGAATGCAGACAGATTACGCTAATTGTACATGTTCAGGCTTCAGATAGCAAAAGCGATGAAGCGACAAACAGCTTTACATATAGATGATGAAATGCCCATGTTAAAGTAAAAAAATAACAGCCATAGTAGTAAGTGGGTATTGAAACAAGGAACCGTTGTCAGCAATATACCAGCCAAACCTGCCACGAATTATCATCCAATTCTCACGTTTACATATCAGAAATCCAAACCGTTTGTCGCCAAACAACAGCTTGCCATTTACTGAAAATGCACACATTCCCTATTAAAAACAGTTGTTGCAACTCGGTTGAAAACGTTTAATAAACATTAACACAGCTTTGTGATTTTCAAAAGCAGAATCTGCCTCAGTTCAGTATCCTCATGTTTACATTGATATCTTCCTTCGACAACCCACCAATCGTTTTCCAGACTGAATGAATTAGACTGTGTGGCTTTTTCCACGTACTGCTACGAATTAGATTTGGGTCCAGCTCTAGTAAAGTCATTACAAATCCAGGATACCTTGATGAGGTAATAACTGCACTTAATAAATTCAGTGGCAGCTCCTCCACTAAGGCGGAGGAGCGTCGCCCCACTGCTTTTGTGCAGTGAAACAAAGGGAAAATAAAATGATAATAACTTGAGTTATTATAACTTTATTTTCTCCTACTTCCACCTGCAGCTTTGTGTGAGAGGGCTGGGGCAGGGGAGGAGTGGAAGCACCCTCCTAAGTTCGCAGTGACTGCTTGGCTGGCCCTCTCTGGCTGCCCAAAACAGTCTTACTCACTTCACATGTTCTCCATACAGGCTGCATTATAGCCTACGTGGACAACATGCCCAGGACTCCAGTCAGCGTCTGAGCGCCAAAACATGGTACTCAGACCAATCACACCGCTGCTAATGGCAGCATTGTGATTGGCTGACTGAAAGCCTGGGTGTGCTTCCTGTTGAGGACAAGCGAAGGAGAAAAATGGAGCCGAGGAAGCGGAGAGATTGCTCTTTATTTTTTATTTTTTATTCCTGCTTCCCCCCGCATCCCCCATCCTGCTTGCTCCCCCTCTCTGGCCCCCGCTCCCCTACCTCCGACCTGTGTTGGCTGCCGCTGAATAAATTACATTGCCTTTTAAGAGTAAGTTCACGAGTGCAGAGACTCTGCAGTCGGAACGGAGAACTCCTCATATAAAAAGATAGGCATGCTTTATCTTTATATGTGTGGAGGTCTCCGCTCCGACTGCGGAGTCTCCGCACTCGTAAACTTACAATTAAAATGAACTTTGTGAATTCCAAAACAAATGTAAAGTTACACAAAGGTGTAAGTTTACATTTGTGAATCAGGCCCACAGCTTGGAATTAGAAACTGTCTCAGCAGGACCCAGCCGTTGGAAGGCTCATCTTATCAGAATGTTCAGTTGGATAAGAGGTAGTTTCCTCTTCAATATGTGATACAATCTGTTTATCAATGAAAATAGTGGACTATTCCCCATTCTGATTCTCAGGCCACATGGTGGTGATGACTGTCCATTTTATAGGAGAGAACATCAGTTTAAAAATGAAATAAACATGAAGAATATAATTCTAGCATGTTCAGGCCATTCTTACTGCTTTGTGTGGCCTGGAATTGTCCAAACGGCCACATTTATGTGATGTTTAGCACGGATTGTTCATACTGGCATGTGGCAGTGTTGGTAGTTCTAGTTGGTAGTAGAAGCTTCAGTGGTCTCCTAGGGACCTGGCATTTTGAAAAATGTTATAAATTAAGAACAGCAGCAATGGGATAACCCCCACCCAGCCCTTATGGGGGACACTTTAGAGATCCAAAGTTCTGGAGTTGCCCCTTATCAGATTGTGTTACTCACGTACTACTTATTACCATTATTGTAACAAAAAGTCGGCTCAATCACCCTCTTGTTTCCCTTACCCCTTCTTTCTGTAAAGCGCTCTGATATCTGCAAAGATCTTGTTCGTGCTATATAAAACTTTGAAAATAAAATAAATAAAATAAAATAAAGAACATTTATTGTAGAGCAGCAGGCATGTTTTGCTCTAAGATGATACTAAATAGCTCTTTCAAGACATCAGGACAATGGCGACCTAGCAGGAGAAAGAACGCTTTTTGGTCATCTTTATTCATATTTTATAGTCTTAATGTCTCGCAACATAAACTGATTTCAACTCACATTAAAAGTTATTTTCTAGCACCCTTTGTTCATATTTTGCATTGAGGGAGTACTGTTAAAGGTTTCAGATATGCCATTATTTAATTCCTTCAGAGGACATTTGGTCAGTATTATCATCTAATGGTCTAACATGATGGAGGAAATGGTGCAAACAGCAATTGATAGAAGCAAGATCAAGCTATTTCTAATCTCTATTCCATAGCCTGCAACTTACAGTCTCCTGTGGGGTGTATTCCAGTATGATTTGTGTGAAGGAGAGGTCTTAGTGACTCGTTGAGACCAGAGGCAAATGGTTGATCACCGTAAGATGCTCACTTGATGAGAAAATCACATTTAGTCCCCACTTGGAGACTGCTAGGTCTGTTATAAGATTGAAACCAGAACACAAGCCACAGATAATGATTGCTTGAGAAAAGGAATCAGAAAATATCCCTATTTTGAAAATTCTTAGGGGGTGGTAGAACACCAGAAAAAAGGCTGGCGCGTTTTAAGTCTTGTATGAAAAGGCAATTGATTCCAAGTCCAGCCATAATAGGGGCACTTCCTCTATTAGACCAGAACTTGATAAACTTTAAAGGCTACACTTCTGTCAGTGCACTTTTGCTGATCCCGCCAGTGAGTTTTAAAGTCCCCAGGTAATAGTTAAGCAGTAATAAGGGAATAGTCTTCTCCAGACCACCCTATATCAAGAGAGTAGTTCTTAACCATGTCACACATACTCCATATTTACCCTCAATGTTGCATTGAGCAGCATGACCTTAACTAGCACCTCGTCTTTCTTGAGGTCCAGACATGAAAGACCACTCTGCGCAATGGAATGGAAAAATACTTTTTTTTTTTACCCTCAATATGTTTAGCTCTAGGTTAGCAGAGGGGTAAAAAGATATTCATATGTATAGCCTTTAGTGGGGTAGTGGGGACTAGATTCTACCAACACCTGCCACTGGAGATGTTCTGATGTGGATAAACACGGGTGGCCTTGCTTTTGGCATGACTTCAGCTCACTGAAGCAGCCACACTACTGGTTCTCTGAAACACAAGGCACCTACTGTGTTGCTGGCCATGAAGTTGGCAAAATTCAAAAGGGAGTTGCAACCATGCATGCCAACATGACGTGGAGCAGAAAATGCCTGAATGAGAATAAACCACAAAGTAGGAGGAGATAGAGTAAGAGAAGTAATTAGCCTATTGGCTAGCGAATGTCCCTTCAAAGCTAACCTTCAGTGGTAATATGAAACAAATACAACAACTTATTTTTATTGCAGTATTGTGAAGATAAAACAAAGCAATCAGGTAGGAATTCTGCATGGGGAAATGTGACAGAAATGAGCATTTTAGCATTTAAATGTTATTGAATTTGTTCTTGTTCCTTCACAGTCCCACAGCAGAAAAGCATTGCTACCCTTGAATGAAGTACATTTGAATACCAGGGTGGGGGTCCTGCAAGACATATGTGAATATCGGCACAACTGCCGATTCGTGGGTGGCCACCTATTTTGGAGGTATGACCGCAAAGCTGTTACTAACTATACATTTGGGAATTTTGTAATCCAACGGTACTGGCAGACTTCCTCTGGAAGGAGACTGGAAGTACTACTATCTCAATAAATCTCCAAAGCCAAAAGCGATTCTTCTGATGTATCTTTTAGGCTCAGTTCAATAAACCGTTTTATTCAAAAGTGTGTGCTGAGTCTTGTTCTGGTACTGTGGCTTTTATTTTTATATCTATGAAGAGAATGCTCAGATAATCCTCTTTATGGGAAATGACCTGGGAATTACAGAATTTCCACAGATGCATGGTTGAGGTTAGAGTCTGAATGACATAGAGCTCTATAACTGACAAGACTGATGTGATGATTGTGGGTCAAGACAGCCTCAATAATTGACATTTCTGTCTGGAGGAAGATGCGCTGTTCTAAACCCATCCAAGTGTTGCACAGCCTCAGTGTTTCAAATTTGACTCAAACCTAGCATTCTCTTGGTCAAATTTATGCCCTCAGTTCGGCATGCCTTACCCACAATAAACAGCTGTGGAGAATCTTGTAATGTCTTAAATATCTGACAATCACATCTGCAATGGCATTACGTGGTTCTCAAATCAACAATGGCAACTTTCACTAAAGGTATCCTAAAGTGTTGCTAAAAAATGTCGGAATGATTTAGGATATAGTAGCCAGACTGCTCCTAAACTTGCTCCAGTGACTCCATTCCTGAAATATTTAATTGGGTACATATATCAGTCAGAATGTATCGATGGCAAATATTGTCACCCACCATACTGTAATTAGCAAAACACTCTTGCTGCAGGAATACTCTTCCTAGCCATTTGTATTCTTGTGATGAATCTTTTCAGTGTACACCAAGCATCACAAAGCAGTGGAGAGATGATGTGATCTTTTTCATTCCTAGCCATACCTATGGTCCTTATTAGGAGTGGCTCAGTAATTTCCAATGAGTGTGGTAACTTAGGTTACCACATACCAGAATGTTCTGGTTTCTGTTGCACTGGTTCTCACTGTGGGTGCGATAAAAATCTCATCTGCTGCAAATGTTTCGACAAGTCAAATCTGCCTATATTTTTCAGGGGGAAATGCTGAATAAATATCGGGAGAAACAGATTTTGGTCTAGTAAGCACAAGAATCTGCATGGTATGCCCCATTTCAGGGGCACATTTCATAATCATTATTGCAGATGACAAATTATGTACACGTCAGTGTTGGTTTTTATCATGTGTGATTATTATCATACATTAAATCAGATCACTGGTCATGAGAGTCCAAGTGGAATGTCCTTCATCATGATCTGTGTAGACCACACAACAATTTCCATACTAAAAACGTACAACATAGAGAAAAAAAACAACATATAGTGTAATATTCCATCTCACTATCACAACTAGAAGTGTTCGAGTCCAAATTGTGTGCGTAATTTAGTAGCTTCAAATTGATATTTCATCTATCAGATCGACTCAAACTCAGTTGGCTGTAAAAAGCTATAATCAATGTTTATTCTTCAATCTTCTAGATTTTGGCAGTAACTTGTATGGTTAATCACTCACCCTAGGTGTTACTAAGGAGGTTTCCTGGCAGTTGAAACTAGTGGATTACGTACACAAGTTGAGTCTGTATTTTAGCTTGTACTTAAATCGTCCACTTTCATATTAATGTGAAGCGTAAAACTTGTTAGGACAACATATACTTCTCAGTTTAACATATCACAAACAAGTAACATTTTAATCATTGTAATCTTCTCCCAGAGGCAAGGCTAAGGTGCCCCTCAGGTATATTTTGCATCCTGCAAAATCTAGTATTAAAACATGGAAATAAAAATACTTCAATACTCAGTCTGTGTATCTGGAATAGGAATGTTCATACGTGAAGTGAACATTTTGCTCACCTAAGATCAATTGAGGTGTGCAGAATGATTTGTGAATCGGGCTGATATGAATGTGGTCAGTGTCTTCGTAACCTTAAACCACATTACTGATGGTCCACTATTCCTTCATTGACGTCCACAAGGGCAGTGATTTCTCTGTCAAAAGAATCACCTACATACAATGCACAGCAATGGAAAGGTTGTATCATACATACAGTTAGTTTACTAGTAGTCGTTCTGCCATTTAGATGATGAGTCAATTTTATTTGGAACCACTTTCATTGTGAGTGCTCTTTAGTTCACAATTATTATACAGTTTCTACTTTTTGCCTGTACTTTTCAACATAGCTACATGTGTCTAGCTGTGTTGGATCACGTGACATAACATTTTAGGGAGTGTTGTAGCACTTACCTGAGCCCTGAACAAGTGCTGAAGCTAGCTGCAGAATCGGGATATGTCTGTACAGTTCCATGGTAGTAGCAGTGTTCCTAAAATTGAACATAATGGGAGATCTGAACGGCCAAGTTCACATGAAATTGTTATCATACAATCATAATCAATCTAAAACGCAAAACTGGGAACTCACTAAAGTACTAATGCAGAAAAATCATTGCTTTCGCACAGAGAAAACTAAATAACGTGCTATGAATACATATTATGCTTTTGTAAATTGACTAACTCTGGAATAATGAAGATATAGAGCCATATACCAATAGCTATAGTACTGCTTGTAATGCTGAATGTAAGGCGCAATAAATAATACAAATTTTAAATCAAATAACAGGAGTCGTTCAAAATACAGAAGTTGAAGTTGACACAAAGGTAGTCTTGTTGTTACAAGTCATTCATGCTAGGGAAATTATTATCGCTGAAGATAAATCATGCGCCTAGGCAACAGTTTATGTCTATAACACGTTTGTTTTCATGTGCACAACACAGAATAAGATCACAGTTAAATTCAAGATTTCAACATATACAGAACATAACCGAACTGTCACTAACTCAGCATTGCAGTATTTGACCAGAAGTATATTTGTGGAATGTGTCAAGGCAGTCCTTGTTTAGTTTTTTTAATCCCTATATATATATCTATCTATATCTATATCTATATCTATATCTATATCTATATCTATATATATATATATATACATACATACATCTATATATATATATATATATATATATATATATATATATATATATATATGTATATATCTGTATATACATATATATATTCATTGAAAAAACCATTGGTTATAGACCATATATAGTTAGGAATTAGCATTTACAAAACCTTGAAAATTCACTGAAAAAACCATAGGTTATAGACCATATATAGTTAGGGATTAGCATTTACAAAACCTTATTTTACTCGCATAAAACCATTGAAATTCGCATATATAGTTAGTTGCGCTAACTATATATCGCGCACCCGCAATCCACTGCTGATGATGTCACATATTACATCATTCATGACATGGTCAGTGACATCACTGTTGACATCACTGATGACATTACTGATGACATCTTGAACTGTCACTAACTCAGCATTGCACCCCTCATCAATCCTAGGGGGTCAGGAGGGGTCTACCTTGCCCCCTCTCCTTCATTTCCCACTTCGTTTTTCACCACCTCTTGTCTCTCGATCCTACCGAGAGACAAGATGGCGGCCGCTCCGGACTGTTTACAATGTTGACAGCCAATCAGCTTCTCCTCAGACTCCCGTTACGCTGCCGGTTAGCTGCCCAGTTAGCTGCCCGGTTCGCGTACCGGGACGCGCCTCTACCGCAAAAAATCGCAATTTTTTTTTTTTTTTGCCCCGCGGGCCACTTTAATATGCCCCTCATCAATCCTAGGGGGTCAGGAGGGGTCTACCTTGCCCCCTTTCCTTCATTTCCCCCTTTGTTTTTCACCACCTCTTGTCTCTCGATCCTACCGAGAAACAAGATGGCGGCCGCTCCAGACTGTTTACAATGTTGACACCCATTCAGCTTCTCCTCAGACTCCCGTTACACTGCCGGTTAGCTGCCGGGTTAGCTGCCCGGTTCACGTACTGATTTGCGCCTCTACGACAAAAAATCGCAATTTTTTTTTTTTTTTTGGCCCCGCGGGGCACTTTAATATCCCCCTCATCAATCCTAGGGGGTCAGAAGAGGTCTACCTTGCCCCCTTTCCTTCATTTCCCCCTTCGTTTTCGCCTCCTCTTGTCTCTCGATCCTACCGAGAGACAAGATGGCGGCTGCTCCGGACTGTTTAGAATGTTGACAGACACCGGACAGCCAATCAGCTTCGCTTCGCAAAGCTCCGTTACGCGAAAAGTACGCGAACTGGTGCGCTATCCAGGACGCTGTCACAGATGTATACATTTTTTAAAACGTTAATTTCTCAAAATCCACTGGAGCACATATATTGAGACCCAGCAAAGGCACATCGGGCTAACAGTCCCTACAATTTTGCCAAGTTTCGTGCAAATCCATTCAGCCGTTCGAGCTAAAAGTGAGGCCAAACGCCCTATGGAAATTAACATGGGAAAAACGCGTTTTGGGACCCCCCTTTTTTCTCGGCCCCCCTTGACGAAACCCCCCCAAATTTTCAGGGGCTGCTCAGAAACAAAATGTGCCATTTTCCTGAAAATTTCAGCCGATTCCGTCCACAAACGCCAAAGTTATTAGACATAGAATTTTCAAAAGTCCCATAGGAAAAAAACCCTAACTATATATACCTACTGGCTATCGCCAGTAGGATATATATATATATATATATATATATATATATATATATATATATATATATATATATATATATATATATATATATATATATATATATATATATATATATATATATATATATATATATATATATATATATATATATATGAATGAGCAAAGCCCTCGAGCTTTGAGAGGGAACACTGCACACCGCCTGCCTTCCAGCTTTAGACGCCTCTCGCTGCACACATTCCTGCGCTTCTTTGGTTAAAATTCGATTCCGACGCGTTTCAAGGCAATACACGCCCCTTCCTCATGGATTTGTGCCATCAAAGGGAGGATTCTTTTCACTGCTGCGCTGACAGCCTATTATTGCTGCAGAGGAAACCACGTGGTCCCGGCACATGCCGAGGCATACTGGTACTAGTAGTCCTTCTTAGCAGTGAAAGCCAGTGTGATGCCCTGAGTGGGCTCCGTCCCCTTGACAAGTTCAGCAATTGATTATTTGCCCTTCATTTGGGTCGAAGTTAAAGTCTGTGTGCTCCGTTTGCTCCTGGTAGTGAGCGCTCTGAAAAGATGAAAATGGTTTTCACCTACTGGGCTCTTCTCTTCCTGGTCGCTTTTCCTCCTGGAAAGAAGTTGGTTCTCCTCTCCACGGCCATATAAATAAATATATACACCAACAGTAGTCTCTCACCACAAAACCACCAGCAAGGTAGCAGCGAGGAAAAACCACGCGAGTCCCAGTCTTCATTCGGCAAGTTTTATTGAAAAGGTAAGTTCACCAAATCTGAAGCGTTTCGGGCGTCCGCCCTTGGTCACAGAACGTCAGGAAAATGAAGGAACATCCCTTTTAAAGGGTACAGTGCACGAATTCAATTAGTGATTTTTTTCATTTGCAACACCATGTGATTAGAAAATAAAAACTGAGGACACACTACATATAACTGACATAGATAGTCTGTTTTCCAAACCACAATTTGATATATATACACAATTGAGTAAAAGGAGGTATTATTGTGCTATTTAAATTTTGTTGTGTCAAATTTGTACATACATTTCCTTTTTTGTGTTGTCATGTTTTATATTGTTTAGATTTTATATCAGACAACTGTTGTCAGTATCCATTTAAAATGACACATGATATCCGCATGAATGCGCTTGTATAATGGATTGCTAAAAAAGAGACATAGTATAACTGATAGTCATATGCCATAATAAAGTGCAATGCGCATAGATAGAGTGCAAATGCAATTGTGCAAATAATGCAACATATTCTGTGCAAACATAGCATCTAAATAAATATAAATATTTATAAATAATTTCATGTTAAAATCATCTAGGCTTCTCAATTCATAGAACCTGATGCCGGGCATATGTCCATACAAAAATATCATCTGTGTTTTAGTCTTTTGCAATCACTCGATTCGCTGCATAAATGCACTAGAAGTGCACCAACAATACGTTTGTATCTATTTGGATAAAGCAACAAATTGCACCCAACCTCCAAAAAATACTCCTCATACATGATTCAAACAGAGGAAACAAACTAAAACATTTGTCTTAATGTCTGTGTCCCAAAACTGAAATGGGAAAAGTAATGTGAATCCAATAACCAATGAATAATGAAAAATCAATTGTGCATGTGATACTGAACAAAGGGATAATATACAACATGTGTAATAAAATTCATAATGAAATATACAGGGTAAAGGCAAGAAAAGCAGATGATATCCCATAAATAAACCAATAAACAAGGGTTGGTTATAAGAAAACATGTAAATCTTCCGTTGTGTTCAATCCATTGGGAAATCTGCTGTCTAACTCAATGATGAATTGTGACTCAAGTCTTCCGAGCATTTTTTCCCTATCGCCACCCCGTCTAGATTTAGGGACAGAGGCAATGACATAATACTCCAAGCATTGCAAGTTATTGTTGTGTATTGCTTTGAAATGTCTGGCAACGGGATACGTCCCATCATTGTTGACGATGGCACGTAAATGCTGGAGTATTCTGGCATGCACCTATAGCTTCGTGCTGCCCACATATCTAAGGCCACAGGTGCATGTCAGAATATAGACAGCAAAATCTGTTTTGCAATTGAAAGTGCCCTTGATGTTTTTGGCAATCAGACTGAACGGTGTCAAATATTGGGAAGTGCTTTTTCCAAATTTACATGCTCTGCAAGTTGAGCAACGCTTGAATCCCGGCCGGGATTTCAACCAATCATCTTGTTTGGCTAACTCAGGGAATTCATGACTGATCTGAGTTTTAAAGGAGGGTCCCCTCCGATAAGTCACTACAGGGTTGTCTGGAAGCCTAGGGGCCAGAACCAAATCTGTTTTTAGAACAGGCCAGCGCTGTTTTATGATGGACTTAATTTGTCTGGCCTGTTAACTATACCCAGTGATAAGCCTGGGAGTTTGTTCCTCCCTTGAATCAGTTGGTGCAGTTGATTCACTGTTAGTGAACAGAGACTCACGGGTTCTAGCATTGGTTTTCTGGATGGCAGTTTTCAAGACTGACTCTTTGTATCCCCTACATCTGAATCTATCTAAGGCTTCATTTGTACAGGCCTGTAGGTCAAGGTCAGTGCTACAAATTTGTTTTAGCCTGAGCAACTCCCCAAATGGAATATTATCAATAGTGTGTCGTGGATGTGAACTGCTGGCATGTAAGATGTTATTGCCAGCAGTTTTCTTTCTATGTAGTTTAGTGACAAGACGGCCATCTTTAATGTATAGTTTAACATCTAAGAATTCAGCTTCGTTAGCGCTCACATTGGAAGTGAATCTTAGGTTTTCTTGGTTGTTGTTAATGCAAGCAAGGAAATTATTGACACTTTCCAGATTTCCTCTCCACAGAATAAAGACATCTTCTATAAATCTTATCCACTGTATGACATGTTTATTGTACATTGCACCATGGGTGCGCATGAGGACCTGTTCCTCCCACCAGCCTACGTGCAAGCACGCGTAGCTGGGGGAGAAAGAGGCCCCCATCGCCACACCTCGTTTTTGTATGTAGATATTGTTACCAAATAAGAAGAAATTGTTGTTTAGACACCAACCAGTAAGTTCTAAAATCATCTTATTATGCATATAGCATTCAACAGGTCTCTTATCAAGGAAATGTTCTAATGCAATCAGACCAGTTGTATGTACAATACTGGTTTAGAGCGACTCAATGTCTAGGGTAACCAATAAAAGATCATCACTCCACGGAATATCCTTGATCTTGGCAATGAAGTCTCCCGTATCCCTTACATATGTTGGTAAACTCTTTACTAAGTCCTGTAGGAAATAGTCAATATATTCGGTAACATGTTCTACCATTCTGCCAATGGCCAAGATGATCGGTCGGCCAGGTACTGGTGTCACTTGTTTATGCACCTTTGGCAGGAGGTAAAGCCTTGGTATTATAGGGAATTCCACATAAAGGAAGTCAAATTCTTGCTTTGAGATCATATTTTCCCTCTTCCATTTGTGGAGCAATTTCAAAAGTGATTCTTTGGCCGGATTGTAATCCTTGCCTGTGGATTTGATATAACACGAGGAGTCATTTAGTTGTTTCATGGCCTCCTCAATGTAGGCATCCTGAGGCCAAATAACCACATTGCCTCCCTTGTCAGCAGTGGTGACGATGTTTTTGTGGTCTTTATTCAGTTTTGAGACTAAGGATAGATATTGCTCCTCTTGTTGACTTTTATATCGCTTCTTGTGCTTGATCTTATATTGTAGTTGTTTAAGATCTTCCACAACGACATCATGAAAGACATCTATCGAGTCTCTTGGCATAACAGGCATAAACTTTGATTTGGGTTTAAATGGACTGCTGTTTGCGCCCATCTGAGCCACAGAGGCCTCTCTAAATTCAAGATTTCAAAATATACAGAACAGAACCGAACTGTCACTAACTCAGCATTGCAGTATTTGACCAGAAGTATATTTGTGGAATGTGTCAAGGCAGTCCTTGTTTAGTTTTTTATATATATATATATATATATATATATATATATATATATATATATATATATATATATATATATATATATATATATATATATATATATATATATATATATATATATATATATATATATATATATATATATATATATATAACTGGAACTCCTCCCAAAACCGAAGAAGCAGAGGCCACAGCGGGGATAGCGTTGGAGATGCTTTTATTTAGCAGAATCGGCATGATGCATTTCGGCCTGGAACGGCCTTCCTCGGATGCCTTTAAACAATGTTCCTGTAGACTGGTTCACCCCTAAGTACTTTCCCCTGCCACTGTGTCATTGGTTCAGGATCGCCACACCCCCTCTGAATCCCGCTCACTGCTTGCAGGTAGTTGAAACTACAAGCCCCAGAATCCATTGTCCAGGTAAGTGCTGCTTATGGGGTGTTCACAAATGAAATGGCGAATTGTGGCAGAGTCTGCGAGGGCCAACAAAGTCAAAATACAGGAGAATTAAAAGCTGAGCACCTCCTCCGGTCCCCTTTCCGTTCTCACCTCACATTCACAGGAGTTCGCCAGGTAAGGGATGAAGGAGTCAGTACTGGTTCCCATCCGACGTGAAGTCACGGCCTGCGATGCAGCCGCCCTGGATATTACTGTGTTTGGAGGCAGACCCGGGACTTTTGCAATACCTTGCACCAACGAGAACTGCCGTAGCAGACACCAGAAAAGCCCGGGCCTTTTAGTAGAACGGGGCCTCTGAAGCGCGTTTCTGGACACCGCGCACAACATGACTGGAACTCCTCCCAAAACCGAAGAAGCAGAGGCCACAGCAGGGATAGCGTTGGAGATGCTTTTATTTAGCAGAATCGGCATGATGCATTTCGGCCTGGAACGGCCTTCCTCGGATGCCTTTAAACAATGTTCCTGTATATATATATATATCTATCTATATCTATATATATATATATCTGTATATACATATATATATAAATAAATATATATATATATATGTATATATATATATATATAGGCGGCCAGCCTTGGTCGCGGAAGGAGCTCAACTCTGATGGCGGAAAATGTATCCTGTCCTAAGAGACTGAGGCAAGATCAAACACACTTGCCTGTCAGCGCAACATCCATTTGAATACAACGTGATGCCCGCAGCTTCCCTCCCATCCTACTTAAGGATTTTAATGACAAGAAATGAAAGTGCAGACACGCCAACCTACTGAAGGTCATTATTTTCTTTCTCTTCACAGGACTACGTCAACCATGAGTCCCGGTGTTGTCAAACTCCACCCACTTAGGGAGGACAACGCCAGCTGTTCAAACAAAAACGCGTTTGACTAGCGTGAAGAGAACATGGTGATGAACTGCGCACAGTCCATGAGGAAGGGGCGTTTGTTGGCCCCGAAACGCGTCGGACTCAATTTTTAACTCAAGGGAAACTGTAAACATTGCTGAGGAGCCAAACACAGACCGGAGAGTCGGATGAAGCGGTGAGCCCTCCCGAAGCGCTTGCGCAATTTGCTCTACTATATTCAGGCGGCCAGCCTTGGTCGCGGAAGGAGCTCCACTCTGATGGCGGAACATGTATCCTGTCCTAAGAGACTGAGGCAAGATCAATCACACTTGCCTGTCAGCGCAACATCCATTTGAATACAACGTGATGCCCGCAGCTTCCCTCCCATCCTACTTAAGGATTTTAAAGACAAGAAATGAAAGTGCAGACACGCCAACCTACTGAAGGTCATTATTTTCTTTCTCTTCACAGGACTACGTCAACCATGAGTCCCGGTGTTGCCAAACTCCACCCACTTAGGGAGGACGACGCCAGCTGTTCAAACAAAAACGCGTTTGACTAGCGTGAAGAGAACATGGTGATGAACTGCGCACAGTCCATGAGGAAGGGGCGTTTGTTGGCCCCGAAACGCGTCGGACTCAATTTTTAACTCAAGGGAAACTGTAAACATTGCTGAGGAGCCAAACACAGACCGGAGGGTCGGATGAAGCGGTGAGCCCTCCCGAAGCGCTTGCGCAATTTGCTCTACTATATATATATATATATATATATATATATATATATATATATATATATATATATATATATATATATATATATATATAGATATATAGATAGATAGATAGATATATATGTATAATTTTCCCCTTGGCATAACAGGCATAAACTTGGATTTGGGTTTAAATGGACTGCTGTTTGCGCCCATCTGAGCCACAGAGGCCTCTCTAAATTCAACATCTCAGAGCGATATCCAATGGCGACAATACCTACCCTGTTGCCCGCCACTATCGCGAAGTTCATCAAAGTAATAACAAATCATTAACTTACTTTGTGATAGACAGATTGAATACCAACAGACGGGGTGGTGATAGAGAAACCAGATTGAGGAAGCTCGAAACGAAATACATCCTCTTGTTAAACACCAAGGCCCCAACAGGATTAAATATCACTGAGGATATGTACACGTGTTTACTTTAAAAGATTAGGAATACAGGGACCTACTGCACAACAACAACATCCTATAGAAATAGGGGAGAATCTGGGCT